>NW_028247094.1:0-600000 GCF_964263255.1 Lissotriton vulgaris | reverse complement strand
ATGATTCACCATCAATCTGATGTTACAGGGAAACAAAGGAATGAGTATGACAGAGTACAGATACATGCATTGCAAGCTGTCCTTCTGCCCCTGAGACCTAATTTACCGTATATCTAAATGTTCTGCCTTCTAGGTTAGGAAGTGAACCCACCCACCCACTTCCCTTAGTTAATAAGATTGTTAAAAGAAAAATGATACTGTGTTGCAAAATTGGGTGGTGAGTCTACATTCTCCTCAGGAATGTCCACTCAGCCGGAGTGTTGTGAGCTCAGCTATCTCTTGCCTTTCCTTTGTGAAGGAGACTATAAGAAGGCCTGTGGATTGTAAAAGAGTAACTGTATTTTAGAGTCAAGGAGAAGGACAGAAGGAAGGTAAGCTTAATGAGGAGTGTATCAAGATAAAAGACTCAAAGGCAGAGCAAAATAGGAGGGCAAAATAACAATAGGAAGACTTAGAGTTCCATTTTTATTACAAGTCCAAAGCACACACAGATCAGCCTTTCCCAAATGCACCTCCGTCTCTATTCCAAATAGCTGAGTAGTGTTAAGCCTCAGAGTTCCATTTTTATTACAAGTCCAAAGCACACACAGATCAGCCTTTCCCAAATGCACCTCCGTCTCTATTCCAAATAGCTGAGTAATGTTAAGCCTCAGATTCTTTGTGCACCTTTGAACAGAAGTGGATACTCAATAACTTCTTGCATCTTGTTGTTGATGGGGTAGTCCTGCAGCTCCCAGTTCTGCCCTGAGTTCTTTCATGATACTCCTCCTGTCCTGAGTAACTCAGAGCAACCCTGCACCAGACCAGTCATCATCATTCATCATCGTGAATTGCGAGGACCTGAGCAAGACAGACATGGAGAACAAGTAGAGAATGAAACAGAATTGCAGTATTTTGCATTTGTTTTTGTTTGATAACTAAAGGGATTGTTCTAGTGTCTGCAGAACCAGAAAAAAGGAGAACACCCCTGCAATTAAATAAATCTGGCTAAGTGTGAAAGAGCTGATCATCATCTACAGGATAAAAAAAAGAGTGCACCCTGCTTCAAGTACAATTACTTGACCTATGTGCACTGTGTCTAGTGTGCTCTTGCTACACAATATTCTCTATAAAATATACTTTTAAAAAAACTGTACATGAATATCACATTTTAACAATGTAATAATTTAAAAAGGAAGAATTAACATGAAATATATCTCATTGAGAAAATATCATTTAATCTGTTGTTGCCACAGAAAATGTTGTTCAAAACATAGATGATATTCCATTGCTTCCTTGTGCCCAATGCATTTCGGCCCTGTGGCCCTTCTTCGGGGGCTGGATCTATAAGCAATACAAACATTTGTATAATATAACATGATATCAAAGGGCAAGGATGTGTTAACAAAAATTATTCTGTAACTGAATATGCACTTGAAATCTGTACCCAACATGAAACTTAAAAACAAAGAAGAAACCAAACAAAAAAAGCGATAGAAAAGATAAAGGTGCTTCCCTGTAACCCAATTTGAACCGTGATTCTAATGACATGCTCTCATGTAAAAATACAATACCAGACAACATCCACGCTTATATTTCAATGATATCCAAAATGTAGCGATGTTCTCTAATGTCTCCAAAATTGGTGACTTTCTCAGATATCTAAAATAAATAAGTAAAGAATGTGCCCAAGACTTTCAGAAGTAGCTACCTGGTCAAGCATTAATAAACACAACCGTTACTAACCTTGCCTAATGTCGGTTAACCCGGAAGGAAGACGGTGATAAACGAGGTCCTGTAAAACATGAAACATCTGGTATGGGTTTCACAGGTCAACCACTACCTGCTCTTGTATCCATGACATCACCACTTCTGTCCCTTTCACTTGCCTCTTTTAACTACTAAACCTAACGGTGACTGCTGTCGCCTTGCTGCCAACGCAACAAATGGTGTAGATGCCTACCAATGCCAGGTGCATTTGAACTGCTACGCGAAACCCGACTTCAAACTGAAATGGACGATAGACTATCCTCTGTTATAACCAACCGCCCGATCTCCCCGTTGCCGCCGTTTTTTTAAAGTGTATTTTATAGAGAATATTGAGTAGCAAGAGCACACTAGACACAGTGCACAGAGGTCAAGTAGTTGTACTTGAAGTAGGGTGTGGTTTCTGAAGGCATGATTACACAGCATGCCTGCCTCCGTGGCATGCTGAATGTATAGTATTCACACAGCTAGCATAATTCTTTTGAACCTAAGGAGTGCTCCTCTTTTTTGAATTAGTGTGATAAAAAGAGCGCCCATAAATCAAGCACCAAACAATGCAAATCAATAATGATCTTAAGAAATTTCCCATATTACAGTTCTGCACCCCCCCAAATGTCTGACATCACATGAATCATCAATCAACTTAAATCATCACTCATGAAATCAGTCACTCAACATTGCAATAGTTGAAATTACCGCATCCAATCCAAGGCAAGCACGGGTAGTTCAGGTATTGAGTATTCAATCATCTTTGATGCAGGCAACTCATTGGAATTTGGTATTGGCAGGCAGTCCTTACATAATAAATGATTTTATGGGGCAGCCTTTCTAGTACTGAGTGATGCAAAAAGGGATAGGCATTAGGCAATAGGCAAGCGAGTGGGGCAGGCATTGTCCCCAATGTAATGAAGGAATTGGGGAGGCTTCATCAATGCACACTGGTCCAACTGCAATCCGGCAATATATATGTGACTAATAAAAAAGTTGCTGCAGCATAAATCTGACACAAAAATAATAATGTTCCTCTAGCTAATTAAAAAAATCATTTGTAAAGAAAGAACTAAGTTCAACAAGAACATTTTAAAAGTTCTATGAGGGAACTGGCATACTTATTCCGGAAAGTAGAGTTCATCCTCAAACTCAGGTAGTTCACCCAGAAGTTGGTTAACTAACACATTTGATTCAATTTCGGACCAATCACCCTCTTCTTCCTCATGTGCTGCTGGTTCAGGAACAGTGTAATTGCGTAAATGTCAGTTCATTTTGATCATAGTCAATCTCTTCACATTTTGAGGCAAGAGACTGGTCCTTCTTACTGTGATGACCGCACCAGCTGCACTGAACACATGTTTAGCAAACACACTGGCGACCGGACAAGCCAAATACTTTATTGCCAGCCTGCTGAGCTCTGGCCTTTGGGCATCTTCCCATACCAATACATCAATGGATTGTGATTCACATAGACCTCTTTTGTGTCCTCCAGATCATGGGTACTCACAAACTTTCTCTCAGGGGGCAAATTTACAGTGTGGTTTGTGTCCGAGGGCCGCACCAGTAGGGGTGGGGTCATTGGGGGAGGGGGCAGGGCTAGAACAACAAAAAAATCTGTGACCATGAAGTTGAACACAGGTCCCTGCAGAGGACGCCTTCGTCCACTGACCCATCAGACCCGGCATACACACATCTCTCTCTCTCTCTCTCTCTCTCTCTCTCTCTCCGCCTCTCCCTCCCTCTCTCAACCTCTCTCTCCTTCTCTCCCTCCATCTCTCCCTATTTCTCCCTCTGTATCACAAAGACTGTCTCACTCCCTCTCACTCCCTCTCTCTCCCTCTCTCCCTGACTCCCTCTGTCTCACTCACTCTGACTGTCTCACTCCCTCTCTCTCTCTGTCTCCCTCTCTCTCCTTCCCTCTCTCCCTCTGTCTCCCTCTCTCTCCTTCCCTCTCCCTCTCTGTCGAACTCCTCACTCTGTCACCCTCCCCACTCTGTTGCCCTCCTCACTCTGTCGCCTTCCTCACTCTGTCGCCCTCCTCACTCTGTCACCCTCCTCACTCTGTCGCCCTCCTCCCTCTGTTACCCTCCCCCTCCCTCTTCCCTCCCTCTGTCTGTCACCCTCCTCCCTCCCTCTGTATGTCACCCTCCTCCCTCCCTCTGTCTGCAGTGCTAAATTTGTAAAAATAATAAATGCAGGTGCTGAAAATGTTGCCAAGGAGGCTACAACTCACTTCTTCCTCTGGTGAGCCCAACTTTCAACATTCTCAGTGCCTCAGCCTCTATCTTCTAACCTTGATCTGTTGTCTGTCCCATAAGTCTTTGCTCTAAGAGTCTATCCTCTCACCTCTCTAATTGTTTTCTATCATCTTTGTCACATCGGTGTGTTACCTTATTCCCTGTATTTCTGATTTGCCCTCTATTCATTCTAGCCCTACCCTTTTTCCTCTTCACTTTTATCCATGCTCTGCTCTCCCTCCCCTTGATCTTGGCTCTTTACTATCACTCTTCTAGCAGTGATTAGCTGTGTCTCCGTTTTATCATTTGTCTGCTTTTTTTTCCTCTATCCTGTGCTCTACATCCTTTCTTTCTATCTTCTATCTTCTTAATGCTCTCTTCTTCACATCATGGCTGCTTTCTCTTTGTATCTGATTTGCTCTCCTTTTCTTCTACTTAGCTCCGTCTTATCTCTCTCCTCTCCTGTTGTTTCTTTCTACTCTTTACTCCAGCTCTCTCTCTCATCTATAACACTGCTGCTGCCAGTGATCCCTGGTGTCAGCCTGTACATGTCCCTGCTATTTTGAACTCTGCGTTTTCCTGTTGTCATTCCTAAAGAAGTGGAAGATGGCGTGTTTTATTTTCTTACTTACGCCGATTGCAAAAACAAAATGTACACCAAATGAACATTTTTTTTTTGCATATATTAATCAGTGTGGTATGACTGGGTTTATTGTGAAACAAACAGCTGCTCGAGCACAGCAGGTGATGTCACTGCTAGTGCTGCCTGTAATTAGTAGGTCCAGGGATGGTGACGCCATCAGCATCCACTGCTCAGCTTGCTGTGACCCTTCCTGCTAGAGCACAGGCATTGTCCCCAGCCGTAATACTGCCAATGCCAGTAAGTATGGCTGTGGTGCGTACTGGGCTCGTGCACGTTCAGCAATTACAATTCTGGGGTGCAGTGCACAGATTCTACAGGTGACACCATGGCGCACAAAAGTTGTGTTGGTATACAGCCGCACTTAGCATATTAAGGATAGAAGCAATGCAGGGCTGCAGGATATGCTACTCTGGCTACGCAGTAAGTGGAAAGTCCACACTTACTTTCGTTTATTCTTCCTAAAGAGACCTCAGTCCCAAGTACCAAAGTGCTCTTGCAGCTTCCTTGCCTCAACTCCGTCATGACCCAGCCCCCAGCTACAATTATCCAATGGGAGGCTTAGGCTCAGGCAGTGGCAGGGTGCAGCAGACTCGGGAAATAGAATGCAAGCCATAGTTTGTCGATGACTTCTTGGATTTGTGATCGGTGTGATGACATCAACACTAATGTGGTGATACACAATCATACCTGCCTGGACAGGCGTATGCTGGCCTGTATATGAACATTTGCCAGCCAGTCACCATGCAATGTATGTTATTCTTTTTATTTTGAATTTGAACAATTGAGACCACTACCTGCAGGGTCAGAAATTGTAGCCCCGCCCCTGTGAAAGAAGTGCCGTTGCTGAGCACCTGAAAGCTCCTGCTCAAATTAAGCACTGTCTGTCTGTCACCCTCCTCCCTCTCTCTGTCTGTCACACTCCTCCCTCCCTCCTCCCTCTGTTTGTCTCCCTCCTCCCTCCCTCACTCTGTCTGTCACCCTCCTTCCTCCTCCCTCCCCCTGCCCTCCTCCCTCCCTCTGTCTGTCACCCTCCTCCCTCCCTCCTCCCTCTGTCTGTCACCCTCCTCCCTCCCTCTGTCTGTCACCCTCTGTCTCCCTCCCTCTCCCTTTCTCTGTTTCCCTCCCTCTCCCTCTCTTTGTCTCCCTCTGTCTGCCTCCCTCTGTCTCCCTCCCTCTCCCTCCCTTTCCCTCTCTTTGTCTCCCACTCTATGCCTCCTTTTCCCTCCCTCACTCTCCCTCTGTCGCCTTCCCTTTCCATCCCTCCTTTCCTTCCCTCCTTTGCTCTCCCTCTGTATGCCTCCCTTTGCCTCCCTCCTTTCCTTCCTTCCCTTCCTCGCTCTCCCTCTGTCTGTCTGCCTCCATTTCCCTCACTCCTTTCTTCTCTCCCTCGCTCTCCTTCTGTCTGCCTCCCTTTCCCTCCCTCCTTTGTCTCCTTCCCTCACTCTCCCTCTTTCTGGGTCTGCCTCCCTTTCCTTCCCTCCCTCGCGCTCCATTTTTCTGCCTCCCTTTCCCTCCCTCCTTGCCCTCCCTCCCTCGCTCTCCCTTTGTCTGCCTCCCTTTCCCTCCCTCCCTCACTCTCCCTCCCTCTCCCTCCCTTTCCCTCCCTCCCTTTCCCTCCCTCTGCCTCCATTTTCCTCTATCTCTCCCTCGCTCTCCCTCCCTCTCCCTTTTCCTCCCTCCTTTCCTTCCCTCCCTCGCTCTCCCTCTGTCTGCCTCCCTTTCTATCCCTCCTTTCCCTCCCTCCCTTGCTCTCCCTCCCTTTCCCTCCCTCGCTTTCCCTCTTTCTGTGTCTGCCTCCCTTTCCCTCCCTCCCCCGCTCTCCCTCTGTCTGCCTCCCTTTCCCTCCCTCGCTCTCTCTCTGTCTGTCTCCCTTACCCTCCCTCCCTTGCTCTACCTTCCTCTCCCTCCCTTTCCATCCCTTGCTCTCCGCCCCCTCCCTTTCCCTTCCTCCCCTGCTCTCCCTCATGCCTCCCTTTCCCTCCCTCCCACCCTTTCCCTTTCCCTCCCTCCTTTTCCCTCTGTCTGCCTCCCTTTCCCTCCCTCCCTCACTCTCCCTCTGTCTGCTTCCCTTTCCCTCCCACCATCCCTCTCCCTCCCTCCCTCTCCCTCTGTGTTTGCCTCCCTTTCCCTGCCTTCCTCGCTCTCCCTTTGTCTGTGTCTGCCTCCCTTTCCCTCCCTCCTTTCCTCCCTCACTCTCCCTCTGTCTGCCTCCCTTTCCCTCCCTCCTTTCCTCCCTCGCTCTCCCTCTGTCTGCCTCACTTTCCTTCCCTCCTTTCCCTCCCTCCCTCGCTCTCCCTGTCTGCCTCCCTTTCCCTCCGTCCCTTGTTTTCCCTCCTTCTCCGTCCCTCGCTCTCCCTACCCCTCCCTTCCCCTCCCTCACTCTCCCTCTGTCTGCCTCCCTTTCCCTCCCTCCATCCCTCTCCCTCCCTCCCTTTCCCTCCATCCCTCCCTCCCTCTCCCTCTGTGTCTGCCTCCCTTTCCCTCCCTCCCTCGCTCTCCCTCTGTCTGTGTCTGCCTCCCTTTCCCTCCCTCCCTCGCTCTCCCTCCCTCTCCCTTTTCCTCCCTCCTTTCCTTCCCTCCCTCACTCTCCCTCTGTCTGCCTCCTTTTCCCTCCCTCCCTCGCTCTCCCTCCCCTCCCTCCCTTGCTCTCCCTCTTTCTGTGTCTGCCTCCATTTCCCTTGCTCCCTCGCTCTCCCTCTGTCTGCCTCCCTTTCCCTCCCTCCTTTCCTTCCCTCCCTCGATCTCTCTCTGTCTGCCTCTTTTTCCCTCCCTCCTTTCCATCCCTCCCTCGCTCTCCCTTTGTCTGCCTCCCTTGTCCTCCCTCCGTTGCTCTCCTTCCCTCCCTCTCCCTCCCTTTCTCTCTCTTGCTCTCCCTCCCCCTCCCTTTCCTTCCCTCCTTCGCTCTCTCTCCCTCTTCCCCCCCTTCCCTCTGTTGCTCTCCTTCCCCACCCTTTCCCTCCATTCCTTGTTCTCCCTCGCTCTCCCTCCCTTTACCTCCCTCGCTCTCCATCCCCTTCCCTTTACCTCCCTCCTTGTCTCCCCCTCCACCTCCCTCCCTCCTTTTCCCTCTGTCTGCCTCCCTTTCCCTCCCTCCCTCGCTCTCCCTCTGTATGCCTCCCTTTCCCTCCCTTTCTTGCTTTCCCTCCCTCTCCCTCCCTTTCCCTCCCTCCCTCGTTCTCCCTCTGTGTCTGCCTCCCTTTCCTTCCTTCCTTCCCTCCCTCAATCTCCCTCCCTCCCTCCCTCCCTTGCTCTCCCTCTGTCTGTGTCTGCCTCCCTTTCCCTCCCTCCCTCGCTCTCCCTCCCTGTCACTCCCTCCCTCACTCTCCCTCTGTCTCCCTCCCTTTCCCTCCCTCCCTCAGGAAAGGCTTGCCATGCCGCTGGCGGCTCGCGGGCCGTACTATGAGTACCCGTGCTCCAGATACTCCTGAAACATCCCGTGGATGGTCATTGGTGCTGCCACTTGCTCTACCTGTTTTGCCTTCGCCTCTGCCCTGGACTTTTGCCCTGCCAATTGAAACCAATACAATGCAGAGGTTGGGTTTGGTCCTTCTTTTGCTGTTATTGTGTGTGTTCCGCTTGATGGTGTTCTTGGCTCCTGTCAGACAAGACTGCCTCTCTGGAAGCTGAAGGCAGCACCCCAGAACTGCGAGATGGGACTCCATTCTTCTTCAAAGTCTCCAGCTTGCTCTGCAATCCACCTTTTGTATTTAAAAAAATCTCCTTCAGAAAACGGGATGAAAGTGAGCATAAACATTTTTTTGTACTGTGGATCAAGTAGTGTGACACATATGTACTCTTTGGTCTCGATGATGTAAGGTTGTAGCCATATATTAAAAACCAAGCTCAGAACTAAGCTCTCAATTAAGGCATGTACTTCTGTGTTTTCATTCACACCTGCAGGGGCGAACCTTTCATACACCTTCTTTACCTGATTTTGTAGGAGATGCAGCAACGGGATAGTTTGGCCCATTGTAAAGTCCTCCTTGCTAACTTCACACATGAAAACCTCAAAAGGGAGTAGCATATGTGTCAGCCATTTGATTAGGCCCCATTTGTCCGCATCCATGGTCATAGCTTTCCCAGCTCCATCCCCTCATTTTTGAATGACGTAGTTATTGATCTGTTTGTACTGCTCAAACAGATGTTGCAGAATGTACAAGGTGGAGTTCCAAAGTGTAAGCACCTTCTGGGCTTTAACTGATGCTCTATTATTAAGCAGAATATTCTGCAGCTGCTTACAGTTTGCTGTTGACTTAGTCTTCCTTTTTGAGGAAGTCTTGCACCACCAGGTTGATGCAATGGGCCATACATAGGACCCTTAAATAGTCTCTGTCTGACATGGCCTTGACTATGTTACTGCCATTGTCTGTGGCAACAAATGCATTTCTAAGACCTCTGGGTCGCAGCCATTCACACACCTTGCTGTTAAATTCCTTAAAGATGTTTACAACTGTATGTGATTTCTCCATGGCGAACATGGCCACTGTTGCATGTTGCCGAATTCTCTTAAAACTTTCTTCAGGGCCAAGACCTGAAGACATCTTTTGCTTTACCCCAGCAAAGAAATCCAGTGTGCAGTGATGCACATGTAATCAGTCGCCTGACAACAGACCCACCTGTCTGTTGTCAGGAGGATGGTGTTAACATCTCTTTGCTGCAAAGCTTGTCCAACCAACTGCAGCACATCATGATGCGGCGCTGGAACAGCCACTCTGGCAAAATAATTCCGACTTGGTACCTTCCATTTTGGGCAGATGGCTGCCACAAATTCTAAAAGTCCCACTCTTTCCACAAATGAAAAAGGGAGGAGGTCCAGCACTAACATTTTTACCAGCTTCCCATTGTACAAACATGCAGTTGGGTGATTTCACTCGTATGGCCCCTCCTGCTTAACATGCACATAATAGTAGCCTGGTTTTTCTTCTTTTCTTGGGGCAAGGACACAGGCGTCTTTTGAAGAGTAGATGCTAGTGGTAGATGTGCATCGTGGTGGTGAGTATTCTTGTTCCATTGTGAAGTTGCTGAGGTGGGTGATTCTGCTGATCCACTGCTGGGGACAGGGCTGCTTTGCATGAAGATCTCACCCTTCGAACTTGGTACAATAAATCCACATAAACAGAAATCTCATATATTAAAGGTAAAATAATGAGTATTTCTACATGCTTAAATACATATATTCATTTCACAAAAGTGAAATTAGCTTCTAGCAAGCAGTGAGAGAGGTGATGATTTTGAGATCCTCCCTAACCTAGGGGGAGAACCAAGAAGATACCTTCCAAACAAAGAGCACATCTTGCTGACCGATTCGAATCGGTGGTGGTCCCATCCTCTTTGGACTACCACAAGCACAGTTATGGGCACAAATACAGTCCCAATTAAAAGCCCCTGCAAAGCATTATGGGACGAGATTAGCAGTTGGAAGTGAATATTATAGTATCCAAATAATTCTACAAAGAGCTGCAGTTCACCTCGTCGTCCCCAGATGTCCTTGATGAGGCAAATGAAATAGCATTTAAAATATTATACATCAAGCTGCAGTTCACTTCGTCGTCCCTAGATGTCCCTGATGAGGCAAATGCAATGCATTTAAAATATTATACATCAAGCTGCAGTTCACCTCGTCGTCCCTAGATGACCCTGATGAGGCAAATGCAATAGCATTTAAAATATTATACATCAAGCTGCAGTTCCCCTCGTCCTCCCTAGATGTCCATGATGAGACAAATGCAATAGCATTTAAAATATTATACATCAAGCTGCAGTTCACCTCGTCGTCCCAAGATGTCCCTGATGAGTAAAATTCAAAAACATTGAAACCCTTTCATGAATGCTAAAATCATCACCTCTCTCATTGGCTGATATTTAACATTGCCATAGTTCATTTTTGTGAATTGTTTAAGTTCCCCAGCTACATGATGGCTTCACTGAAAGTATGGATATTTGGTATCCACCACAGCATACACCCACACTGATGCCAGTGCTGGATTTATTACCACATTCACAGAAAGGGTCCTTTAAAAGTGCCCCTTGAAAACCTACCAACTACTGGTGTGCTGGCTGGTTTTCGCCAGCCTGTCACCAAGAATTAAGGCCTTTGCTCTCTGGATGCCAGACTCAGGGACTGCTCAGTCAGTGGGAGCTAACACGCCTTCCCACAGTATGACCTGCACATTAGAATTACAAGGCAGGTGAGCTTCAAAGAGTCCAACGCCTTTGGTTTGCATATCTAGCTTCACTCACAAGAGAGGAGGCTGACCCCCTTTGTCCAGAGATCTTTGGCACCTGGAGAGGTGGGAAAGGTGATCGGGAAAGTTGGCTAGTCACATAGGTGAGCCCACCTTCAGGACAGTACCACCCCTATGGTGGGCTACCTTATGTTTAGGTGACTTTTCAGAGTTAGTCATTTTAGTGATGGCAAACTTAGGAACTCTGGGAAAGGTTATGCCAACTTCTCAAAGGAAGTGGTCATATAGGGTTTGTAGTGACCCCCAGGGATATGTAGCCCATTGGCTACTACCTGACAGACTTAAGAAATTTTCACTCTGGTTATAATACACAGGAACAGAGATGCTAGATCCCAAATCCATCTAAGCAACAACCCAAAGCTCGATTGCACCAGTCTTTAAAATGTTACTTTTGGGGGAAGGGGGAAAGTGGATAAAATAACAAAAGAGAAGAGACTGTTCCGGTTTGGTTCCTCTGGTTGTCCGCCAGCAGACTTCCTTCAAAGGTTGAACCTAGAGGGAAGGAATGTCGTTAGTTTCCTATTAATATATTCTACCTCTGACTAGATTAGCTCTGTATACTCTCTCTCTTACCATTCACTTCCCAGGGCCCAGCTCCTCTTCTATCCTCTCGCTGTTGTTTAGTTGGTCTAGTATTAGACTAGTTCCTTCCTGCATTTTTAATAAGTGGTTTCTTTTTAGTCATCATTCCAAGAAAAACTACTTCTAATTCTCTCTCTCTCTAATCTACTCACTTATTTATTTGCAAGCTCTTACTATTCTTGTGGTGTCTTTTATCTTTTCTGCCTATTCTTCTTGTCTACTTGTTTCCTCCTTCCTGTAATTAAAAACAAGGTTTTTAGGCTTTCTGTATTCTATTTTCCCCTCCTGTGTTATATTCGTATTAATCTTAACTTACTTGACTTGTGGAAACTGCATTTGTTTATCGATGTCCTTATCTCTTGTATCTTGTAATGCTTCTTATTGTCTCTCTTCTTAGAAAGACACCTCAGCCTTGTCTGGTTATCTACTATGTATGCGGTAAGTATGTTATTTCTTTTTGACTCTCGTTCTTACTATATAGATTCATTTACATTCTCTAAGGCTATCATTTATAACACTTAGCTTTGGTTTGTCTTCTTTCTTCTTCAGGTGGTTGAGTTTGGTACTTCGACGTCTTCTAAGAAGGCTGCCGAAAATTTGTCACTTCAGGTAGGTCTAACACCTCTTCATGAGTTCTGTGAGAGGTCACTCGCCCAAAGCTTCTGCTCTAGCTCCTATACTCCGACTTGTTACAAATTTATTAAGTTGTGCTCAGATTATTCCTCGATGGTTCTACTTTTATACTTTGAACTGGTGTTAAGCATGGGCGAATTTTGCGGATCTCGCGTTCGCGAATTTTGCGGATTTGCGGATTCGCAATCCGCAAAATCCGCGAATTCCCGCGAATTTGCGGATTTTTTTTTTTTGTGTTCGCCCGTGTTTCTGCCAGTTCGCGAGGGTTTTTACAATTTCGCAATTTGCGAACTTACCTGTCGGGTCGCAAGTTTTGCGAACTTGTTGTTTCTACGTGTCCAGCCTGTTTGGGACACTCTTCTTCATCACTGCCACTCTCTGTCACCACTGCCACTCTCTGACTACTCATGCCACCCTCTGGCCCACCCATGCCACCCTGTGTTTCATCACCACACCCTCTGGTTGTCCAGTGTACATTATTTTCGGCAAAGCAAAGCACACCTTCCCTGCCTCAAGTGACCTGAATTAATTTGGGGCTGATTAATGTGTCACAGAATATTTTTTTAGCTGGCACCTGCTTCCTTAGTGCGCCCTGATTAGTGATCTTTTGCACTTGCTAAGTGCTTTCATTGTTGCAAAATTAGTTACAACACCTGCCCTGCCCCAACTGACAATAATGAATTAGGGGCTGATTAATGGATTTTAACTTCCAGCCTGGCTCCTGCTTGTCTCCCTTAGCTGTAATTCAGGACCTTTGTGGCATATGTGTAACTATTCTGAGGTTCAGAGCAGGGTCACATAATAGTTTCAACTGGCAACTGAACTCTGGAGGGGCCCCTCAGGAAGCACTACAGGAAATGGCTACTAATGATGAGCCTGAACTTTTGAACCTGGTAAGTAGTTACTTTCAGTTTTGCTAAGAGCGTATTTCTGCAATTTTGCACTTATTCGCGGGGCGCGAACTCACGCGAACAGTGCGAGCAGTGCGAGCAAAATCCGCTGCTCGCGGATTTGCGGATTTTGCGGGAGATTCGCGAATCTCGCGGATTGCGAATTTCCCGAAAATCCGCAAAATCCGCGAGCGGAACGGATTTTCCGCCCACACCTAACTGGTGTTACGGTTCTAAGGATTTAATTTCCGTAACACGCGACTATTCTCAACAGTTTTACCAGATTCATCCTGAAATGCTCCTTCTCCGTCAAGGGTTCAGGTGAAGTGCACAGTTTCTCACTCGCGCACGGTTCACCTGGGTTCCTTCACGATAGCAGCAGAAAACTAGACTACTAACTTCAACTCGGCGTCGGTGGCCATCTTGAGATGTCTCCTCCGAGTCAAAACAGCCCAAGGACTTCTTTCTGATTGTTTCTTGCTGGACCTACTTCTATTCCAAGCAATTGAACCCACTAGGTGTCTAGGAGTCCTGACAGTACCCCCCAACAAGGTAGATTCTCTCCTTCTTGGTTTGGTTGGAAATCGCTGATGAAAAGACTTAACTAACCTTGGAGCATGAACATCCTCATCCTTCTCCCAAGATCTCTCCTCCGGTCCATAACCCTTCTAGTCTACCAAGTAGTACAATTGTCCCTTCAGTTCTTTGGAGTCAATATTTCCTTGACCTCGAATTCTGTCCCTGTTTCCAAGTGAAGAGGTCTTGGTGGCGAGTTGACTCACAAATTACTTGGAGCCTTCTGGAACAAGGAGACATGAAAAACGGGATGGATCTTTAATCTAGGTGGTAATTTGATTTGATAAGTCACTTAGTTAATCTTTTCTTCAACCAGATAAGGCCCAGTAATCTTGGTAGGAATTTCCGATTTCCCTTGAGTCTCAGATTCTTTGTACTTAACCAAACGTAATCTCCTTTCTCTAAAGGGGGGCCTTCTCGTCGCCTTTTGTCTGCATAGTTCTTATACTTCCTTTTTGCCTGTTCTAGATTTTCTATAGCACTTTGGTGTATCTGTCCTAAATGTGTCACTATTTCCTCAACTGCTGGAACAGATATTTCAGTTTGTCTGATAGTGGAATTTGGATGTCTCCCATAATTCATATTGGAGTTCTGGACTTTTTGGTTCCGTCCAGAGGTGTCAGGGATAACACCCGAAGACCCCGGAGTTCCACCTGTCTCGGTGCACAAATAAACAGAAACACGGGCTTCTCGATGGTGGCGTCAAAGACCAAAGGTTTATTACTGCAGGGACACAGAAGTCACAGAAACTAAACAGAGCAGATTCTAGGAGCCTGTTCGATTTGTACAAAAAGGTTTGCTCCTTATATACTAAAATTTGAGCTTGAGGCAAATTCTTTACATGTAATACATTCCCAAACCTTTGTGTCCTAAACAATAAATATTTGGCGTTGCACAGGAATCGTCGACAATATCTGATGTCAAAACATTACAAACGAGGGGTTCCCACTTTTCCATCATAATCTCATGTCAACTTTTCATTCAAGACCCGGACCGCCTCATCGTAAATTTCGTTACCTCCCCCTAATAAAGGCCCAGAAGGAAAGGAGCAGAGCCAGGTGCAGAAGATAGAAAAGCAGGATAAGGGATGTTTGTGGGTTGTAAATGGGCAAGGCTACCAGCTTCGGCCGCCTAATCATGATCAGGCCAACGAACACAAGAACCAGTATAGCAGGACTGGCCTCGGGCAGAGGAGGCAGCCTTTGTCGAGTCATGCAGCCACAGCGTGTTCTGGTCTAAGGTGCACGTGTTACTGGAAAGGTGAATCGCCGGCTAAGCCTACGTGTCCTTAATCGAAATTGAGTAATCAGGGGTTATTGCGTATGTGAGGGCAAGAAACACAAAATGGCTGCCATGATCTAAGATGGATGCCATGGGTAGATCGGAAATGTGTTTGTAACAGGAGTACTCTTGCTTGTAGCATAGCAAAAACACCAGGATATGCTAAATGGATCATTTGCGGTTCGCTGATACCAATATTATGTATTTCCGACACTATTGAAAACACGGGTTCAAATCGTCACGGAACCTCAGACCCTCCTTTTGCCCTTACATAGGCAATTACTCAGTCTATGTCAGAATCTAACTCTATGCTCATCAGGTCAGTGATATGCTGTTGTATCATCATCCTTTCTCATGCCTTTTCTCCAAACGCAGGTGGTTTTCTGAAACAGGTTGCAGCACAGAGACTACACAAAGCGGGACCACACTGGATAATCAGGCAGCATGAGAATAGGAATACTAAGATGACACCAATGACCATCAGAACCTTCCATCCCCACGCTGATATCAGAGTCCAAAACCACTCCATGAAGGACCAGTTTCCCTTGTCTACATGTATAGAGTCGGAAATCTTGTGTAGCTTAGAGATCGCCTCATAGACAGTTGGAGCATTATTGGGAATAAAAACACAGCAGCTCGATTGGATCATTCTGCATACCCCACCTCGATCTGCAAGTATTACGTCTAGAACCATACGGTTCTGTAACGTCATGAGTCTATCCGCCTGAAGCTCAGCTGTCAAGTTGCTAAGGGCACCAGCAGTTTCGGTAATAGTAGATTCAACTACCCGTGTTAGCTGACGTATGTTTCTACTATTGGCCATAGGCCCCCAGAACGGAAGGAAACCTTTGAAGAAGTCTCCAGCTTCCTGACCAGCGGTATCTTCCTTGCTGAAGACACCTCTTGCTACTCTGGTCTTGTGATAATCAGATGAAGCAGTGTACGTTGGAGGCAACAGTCGAGCAATATAACATGAACCTGAAAAGTCAGCAGGCAACCATGTATACGCTCTGTCTTGACAGATGAAGTAGGTACCCCTAGCAGTAAGAAAAGCGGGGGAAGAGTTAGACGGAAACACATACGTCTCAACGCACTCACTCCTCCCTAGCTGAGCTCTCGGATTTCTCCCATTTCCTTGCAAACAGACCTGACCTCGGTGAGGCACGACCCAGATTGGAGTTGAGCTTTTACGCTTGCTTTCTCCCAAACTAAGGCGATACTCTGAAGAATTCCAACTCAAATATACTCGTAATTCGTCTCTAGGGTAAGATGGAGTATTATTGACATCCTTGATCATGTCAATAATTCCCTGGACTAACGCTTTGTTGGCAGAGTTATATTTAGTGGAACGTGGTGGACGTGGAGGATAGGTTTCAAGGGCATAAGCAAAGATGGTTTGAAAGGCCTGAAATGATCCATTATAGCTAAAAGGCAAAACCAGATAGGGAATGCCTTTATCCATAGTGTGGGGTATCAAGCCACACACCCAGCAGTCTGTAGTGTTAACTACCAATTGGTGTTGGTGCAAGAGCTGTACGAAAGTGTTATTGATAAATTCTGAGCGTCGAGCTTGCTCGTGTTCAGGAAATGAGTGAAAAGAGTGTATAGAAGAAACAGTAGAGGTAGCAGGATCAAGGGGAGGTACTGTAGTTACTGGCACAAAGATTACATTTATACCAAAAACGATTCCACCCACCAATGTTATCAAAACAATTAAAAATGTAATAGCACATTGCATCAGAAAACATTTACTATGAAGGATTCTGTAAAGTCTGTTTCTGCGAACATAAATCACATTTTCTCGTTGCAGAGCAGGAAGCTCCATCTTCTACAATCCGCTCGCGACCACTGATGATGTGTACGTAGATGAAAATGCCTCTGTCAGCCCTGGGAGTTCCCAGAACCAACAGAAAGATCGACCTTGTGTCTGACCCCCGCAGATTCAACTAGGCACACAGCCACGACCCTACGGCTACCCAGACGGCAAGGCAATTTTAAAAACAATAAAACAATAGCAAACTTCCTGGCTGGAGGCAAAAGTTCAGAATTTCAACTATCACAATAGGCAGTTTCCTGCTTTATTTGTCCATATTACGAGATCGTAAGTTGTATCTTAGTTTTGCAGGAACCGTTTGATCAGGAAACAGTGTGTTGTCAGTAGAGGTTGCAATGTTCAAGTTCGCAGATGGCAAAGTTTCTTCTGATGCAGAAGGCAAGTGTTCAGGAATCAAAGAAGTAGTTTCAGGAGGAGAGTCAGAGTTCGAAGTGTCAGTTATTAATTCGGCATCGCTGAAAGGGACAAACTTGGGTGTTCGCTCGAACTCAGAGGCACCAATTCCCTTCTTCACCCAGTTGTCATACGGAAGTGGCAAGGGCACACGTTTGACATGGGTCGCATGGATCCAATGCTTGCGACCAGCCACACGAACAGCAGTTCTCGTTGTTAGAAGTATTTGGTAGGGGCCAACAAATCTGGGCTGAAGGTTCTTCGTCCTCGCAAAGTTTCGTACCACAACGTGGTCACCTGGTTTCAGCTGATGCCCTGGACTCTCCGGAGGCTTTGGCAATGCGTCGAAAACCTGTTGGTGAATAAGACTCAATTTAGCAGTCAAGTCGTAAAGGTAATCAATCAACATTGGATATTCCAGAGAACAAAATTCCTTTGGCCTTGGCACTCCCCAAATATTAGCAGGACGGCCAAAGACAATTTCATATGGACTAAGCCCTACTCTAGAATGCACAGTCGCTCTCGTGGATAACAAAGCCAAGGGTAGTGCGTCTGGCCAGGATAAACCCGTGGATGCCTGTATTTTAGCTAGTTTCAGTTTGAGGGTGCCATTGTAACCCTCAACTAAACCAGCAGACTGGGGATGGTTTGCACTGTGGAACTTTTGTTTTATGCCTAAACCGGCACACACACTCTGCATAACTTTCCCTATAAACTCACTTCCGTTATCTGACCATACAATCCGTGGCATTCTGTACCTAGGGAAATATTCTTTGAGAAGAATTTTGGCAGTTGATAGGGCAGTATTGTCTTTCAGTGGATATGCTTCGATCCATCTGGAAAATGCACAAACTACCACCAGGACGTACTTTAAGTTATTACAACGATCCATGTGTATGAAATCTAACTGAATTACTTCAAAAGGGCAGGAAGGTGGAGCGAAGTGACCAGCAGGTGTAGGGGTTCCCTTGCCAGGATTATGCATCAGGCATACCATACAATTTTTCACCACTCTTTCTGCACATTTACTAATCCCATCATTCTTCCAAACTGGAGCTAACATTTTACAGATTCCTTTAGAACTTATGTGCGCTACTCCATGTACCATTGTCACCACAGCGAGCACGTACGCATCAGGCAACATCCAACGCTGTTGTTCCGACAAATCAATCCAACACCCACTCGAATCCAACTTGCCCGTACTTTCTTTCCATGCACGCTTTTCCTCCTCAGTTGCCTCTTTCTGAATCTCTTTCACACTTTCCACTGTATCCTCACACATTCCAGACTCAGAAATCCATCTTGCAGACGTGGCAACATACATTCTACTCATCATATTTCTAGCTGTCTGTTTAGCGGTCTCGTCAGCAAAAGCATTCCCACGACCAACATCATCAGTGATTGCTTTATGCGCACTGCATTTCACAATCGCAACTTCAGTCGGCAAGGTTAGAGATTCCAACAAGTCGTTAACTAGCTGACCATGTTGAATCTTAGTCCCATGGGACGTAATGAAACCTCTTTCTTTCCACAAACGGCCAAAATTATGGGCCACGCCGAACGCGCACTGACTATCTGTGAACACATTCACTCTCTTTCTCTTAGCTAAAACACACGCTCTCGTTAGAGCGATTAATTCTGCAGCTTGGGCAGAATTCTGACTCACTCTCGCAGTCTCCACAATCGTACTCAAAGTCGTTACTGCATAGGCAGCAGTCACATCACCATTCTCCAATTTGAAGCATGACCCATCAACATACAACGTGCCATCTGGATCTGACAATGGGGTGTCTTTTAAATCAATTCGTCCTTTTGTCTCTTCCTCGGTTCTGAAACAACAGTCATGGGGTTCGGAATCACTCGACTCTTGATTAGCCGGCAACAGTGTTGCTGGATTCAATACATTGCATCTTTTGATCTGAATATGACTCGCTAGCAGTGTCAGCTCATAACCAGATAATCTAGCACTGGTAAGGTGTTGCGTTTTGGTTCTGTTCATGAGTGTATCCACAGCATGAGGAACTATGACCACTAGCATGTTATTCATCACCAAACCAGCAGATTGTCGAATGGAAGCCGCAGCTGCTGCTGTAGCTCTCAAACAACTAGGTAACGCTCTAGCTACCGGATCTAATGTTGATGAAAAATACGCACAAGGGCGTTGTTTATCACCAAATCTCTGTGTCAGAACACTCAACGCGCAACCTTCTCTCTCGTGAACATAGAGCGTGAATAGCTTGCTGTAATCGGGTGTACCCAATACAGGAGCTGAACACAATACTTTTTGTAACTCAGAAAAACTCTCCTGACATTCAGCAGACCATGGCACCGGACTCGGAACATTTTTTCCAGTCAAAGCTACCAATGGTTTTGCTAAAAGAGAAAAAAATGGGATCCACTGCCTACAGTAAGAGGTAATACCTAGAAAGGCACGTACTTCTCTCTGTGTGCAAGGAACACTCATCTGCGAAATTGCTTTTATTCTCTCTGGGGTCAACTTCCTTCCCTCCTTTGACAAGAGATGACCTAGGTAGGTCACTTCTTGGCAGCAATATTGCATTTTCGAAGGTGACACCTTGTGATTCAAATTGGACAAATGATGCAATAACGAAATCGTAGCTGCTTTGCAAGTTTCCTTGTCATCAGCTGCCACTAGAAGGTCATCTACATACTGCACTAGAGCAGAACCTGGAGGAAGTACAAAGGAATCTAGCTGACTTTTTAATGCCTGACTGTAAATGGATGGGCTCTCACAATAGCCTTGTGGAGCGCGTTTAAACCTGAAGCTTTGACCTCCTAGACAGAAGCCGAAAATATCTCTGCTTTCCTCGGCTATCGGAATGCTGAAAAAGGCATTTTTCAAGTCGATGACTGAAAACCATGTAGCTGTTGCAGGAATCAATGTTAACAATGCAGTAATGTCTGGGACCACAGGAAACTGCGGAACCACAATTTTATTAACCTCTCTAAGATCGATAACGAATCTATATACTGGAGGCTTTGAAGGATCAGTGCGTTTCAAAATTGGCAATACAGGACTATTACAGACATTTCCTCTAGTTTCTTCAACCACACCTTTCTTAATCAAATCTTGCACAATCAATAGAAGTGCACGTTCACCTTCACTAGAAATTCTGTATTGAGGAATTCGTGGAAATTTGACATTTGTTTTCAAAGTAACTACATATGGTGGTATTTCTAAAAGGCCTACATCGTTAGGACCAGTCGCCCAAAGAGTATCAGGGAGTGAACGCAGCTCTGGCGGGAGTGCATCCATAGACAAGTACATTGGAGAGGTGATTCTTTTACCCAACGTAAGCTGTACTTCTTCCGGAGAACAGTACAATGTCGCATATAGGCGTTTTAACAAGTCTAAACCAAGCAGATTTTCATTACAACCTGTCGTCAAAATCAGGGGTGCTTTCAATTGACACGGTCCAACAGAAATAGACAAAGGACCAGATACAGGGTTGTAAACAGGGGCGCCTGAAAAACCTACAGAAACATTTGTTAAGCCGGACAAAGGTGCGCCAGGGAGTTTCGCATGAATGATAGAACTTTTTGCGGCACCAGTATCCAACAGAAACGGTTCGACTACACCTGATGTTGCTACTGCGACATAAGGCCCACTCTGATCCACTGGAACTGATACTACTCCCTCTCTCTGTCCATGGCTGTCCTAGTACTCAGTTTGCTGAAATCCCCCATCTACTTCACAATAGTCCTCAACATGATACTGTTGAGATCTATTTTGTTGGGCAGACTGTCCATTCCGCTGATCAAAGTGATTGGAAGGGCGATCGTTCGTTTGTGGAGGCATAGTACCTCGTCCTCGACCTCTAGAATTTTGCACAAAACCACCCCGACCTCTCTGAGCTGCTGCTGCGTTATTTTGCGCTAAGACTGGACACTCATTTTTATAATGACCCTCTTTCTTACAATATGCACATTGATTCCATTGGTATTGTGGTCTTTGAGAACCATAATCTGTCCTTTGATACGACCCTTGCTGTGTATTATTCTGATTCATACGAGGCGGATATGCCTGTTGCAGAAGAACTTTAGTCTTTAAATCTTTCGTTTTCTTATCTGATTTCTCTTTCTCCTCTTTATCCCTATTTTCATAATACTGTGCAGTTGCAAGTATTTGCGCAGTTGTAGAGACAGCCCACGCACTCTCGGAACCTTTCAATTTGTTGCAGAGCTCTGGTAGCAAATTGTGTACAAATTTATCGACAAATAATCTCTGTCCTCCTTCTGTGCTCATATCCTGACCACTGTGATCTACAAAAGTTTCTTCGAACCTCGTGAAAAAGTCGGAGACACTTTCGTCTTTCTTCTGCCTGCATGCGGACAACTTGTCCCAGTTAACACGCAATGCTGGCATCAGAGTCTTCATTAAGTCGATTATCCTACCTGGAAGATTAGCAATTAGAGGTTCGGGTTTGGAACCACCTATTTGCTGACCAACCGCTGCAATAATAGCCGCCCAATCACCACCTAGAGCAACTGGGTGATTCTCCTTACGAATTTTGGCCCAAATTGGTTGCGGAACTACATTTCCAAATAACATGTCAATGTCCGCTAGATTCATTACACAAGCCTCAACTGTTTGTGCTAACTCTTTATAATATCCGGCAGGATTCTTACGCGGATCTGGTAAGTCCTGTTTTACTGCCAATACTTCGGCTCGCTTCCACGGAATGTGTATCCACACTCTCTGGAATTGTGCCGGAGCGGCTGCAATACCACGATTCGCATCAGCTTGCACAGCTTCACGCCAAATAGGTGGGACCTCTCTCATTGGATATTGGCGATTCTGCTTCGTACTACTTTTCTCTAAGTCTCTCGGTGAACGAAGGGATGGATCATTCCTATAACTTAAAATCAGTTCCATCGCTTCTTTTATATTTTGACCTACTATCATTCCTGCAGCAAACTCTTTCTGAACCTTAATTAAGTCTTCTAAATTTGTTTCAGAGTCATCTTCTTCTAATTCCTCACGTAAAAGAGAGCACATCTCGTCGAAGACATATCGTTGCGTTGGTTCATTCCACTGCATAAATGTATCTAGTACATCTCTCGTACTATATCTCCTACTTTTCGAAATCCATCTGAGAGCCGTGGAATCTAATATTCCCCGTTCCTCAGTACTTGGGAGCTGACTACGTCTTTGCACAGACTCAGAAGTAGGAGTCTTAATTAAAGATTTATAGAAGGGAGACAGAATGTTAGAGACAGAATCAGTGATTCTTCGACGAACCGAAAGCGGAGTCATAATACTAGCAGATGTAGAGAACACAGTAGCAGTTGGAACAGATTGTACAGGGACAGTAGGAGTGTCAAGTAAGGTAGTAGGTGTAAGCAATATAGGTATAGGTAAAGAAGTTGGCAACCCAGGAAGAGGTGGTGCCGAAGGAACATTTACATTAACTACAGGAGGTACAGGGACTTGATTCTGAGGGGCAGGAGCAGGAATACCAGGTTGTCCAGCAACCGGCAATTGAACATTTGGTACAGGTGGAGCCGTAGCACCTTGTGCATACGGTGGAGGTGACCGTAACAAGTAAGACAACAGAGGATCATTTTCGGGGTCCTCTACTATCTTAGTTGTACTCGATGGCAAGGCAGGATAGCACTTATCTATCGCTAGGTTACGCTCTCTAACAGCTATCTCCATTGCTTTCTCAGACTCGTTATCTTGCAGCTGCTTAGCCGCTAGTTCTAAAGTTAACTCTTGCTCTTTCTGTTCTTTCTTCAACCTTTTAATTTCTCTCTGTTTAGATTCTTTTCGCCAGTAACGGAAAGAATCAAACATTGCCGGCCGGGCTTTCTTCTTAAACAATTTCACTTCTAAATTGTCAAGGATTTCGGGTTCAAAACTACCATGTAGTGGCCAACTAAGGACACCATCTTTTTCAGTGTATCGGACCCACACCTCATTATAAGATATAGGACCCACACCATGCTTACAATAAAGATCATATAAGGGAGTTCCGATCGGAGGAACCAAACATGAGTCCTCCAACCGGGAATCACTGTTGCAACCAAAGCACGACAACATACAATTTTTCCGACTTACCATTTTATAATCCGGAACACAGAACAAACAAACACAAACAGGAATGTGCACTCGAACCAAGAACTTAGGCCTAACAAAAGCGAACAAATGTATTGATACCCAAACTAAACCAATAGATTATCGTAACCAGAACAACCAGTGATAATCTTACGAAACCAAACCAAACCAAGAACCAAAAGGATTTTAACAACCCTTACGAAGTAACCAACTAGCAACCACTAAATACTTAACTGAGGCACTGAAGACGTCACCAAGGAGAAACCCGTCACGTTTCGCCGTACTAAGGACTGCACCTCGGGTCCAAGACAGGGCGACGGTCAAGGCAACGGACCACTGCAGCCGTCCTGAACGGGAACCCTCGTGGAAGAGAACGTCGGGCCACTTTTGCGATATGCCGGGATCGATGAAGTGGGGCGCCTCCCTCAGGAATCTTCACACGAAGCTTCTCGAACTCTTCAGGCTTTTGGACCGGTACCGAATGACGTCGCCCCACTTGGGGGCCAATTGGAGTTCTGGACTTTTTGGTTCCGTCCAGAGGTGTCAGGGATAACACCCGAAGACCCCGGAGTTCCACCTGTCTCGGTGCACAAATAAACAGAAACACGGGCTTCTCGATGGTGGCGTCAAAGACCAAAGGTTTATTACTGCAGGGACACAGAAGTCACAGAAACTACACAGAGCAGATTCTAGGAGCCTGTTCGATTTGTACAAAAAGGTTTGCTCCTTATATACTAAAATTTGAGCTTGAGGCAAATTCTTTACATGTAATACATTCCCAAACCTTTGTGTCCTAAACAATAAATATTTGGCGTTGCACAGGAATCGTCGACAATATCTGATGTCAAAACATTACAAATGAGGGGTTCCCACTTTTCCATCATAATCTCATGTCAACTTTTCATTCAAGACCCGGACCGCCTCATCGTAAATTTCGTTACCTCCCCCTAATAAAGGCCCAGAAGGAAAGGAGCAGAGCCAGGTGCAGAAGATAGAAAAGCAGGATAAGGGATGTTTGTGGGTTGTAAATGGGCAAGGCTACCAGCTTCGGCCGCCTAATCATGATCAGGCCAACAAACACAAGAACCAGTATAGCAGGACTGGCCTCGGGCAGAGGAGGCAGCCTTTGTCGAGTCATGCAGCCACAGCGTGTTCTGGTCTAAGGTGCACGTGTTACTGGAAAGGTGAATCGCCGGCTAAGCCTACGTGTCCTTAATCGAAATTGAGTAATCAGGGGTTATTGCGTATGTGAGGGCAAGAAACACAAAATGGCTGCCATGATCTAAGATGGATGCCATGGGTAGATCGGAAATGTGTTTGTAACAGGAGTACTCTTGCTTGTAGCATAGCGAAAACACCAGGATATGCTAAATGGATCATTTGCGGTTCGCTGATACCAATATTATGTATTTCCGACAATATTGAAAACACGGGTTCAAATCGTCACGGAACCTCAATATAGAAGGGAGAGAAACCAGTAGAAACATTTTTTGCATTATTGTGGGCAAATTCTGCTGGCCACAAATAATCCGACCAATTGCCTTCTTTCTGTAAAAGAAACAATCTCAAATATTGTTCGAGCTCCTGGTTTACTCTCTCCATCTGGCCATCGGTTTCTGGGTGATAACTAGTAGAAAACCTAACCTCTGTTCCCAACCCTTCCATAAATGACTTCCAAAAATGGGAAATGAACTGTGGGCCTCTGTCGGAAATCACTATTTTGGGAATTCCATGTATTTTCACTATCTGAGTGCTGAAGTGCGTAGCTAACTGTTTAGCTGTAGAGACCCCTTTCAAAGCTGTGAAGTGAGCCATTTTGGAAAATGAGTCCACTACTACTAAGATGGTATTATATCCTTGACTTAGTGGCAAATCAGTAATAAGGTCTAAGGTGACTGTGTGCCATGGATAGGGTGGTGTGGGCAATGGCATCAGCAACCCTTTTGGAGCCTGTCGTTCAGATTTCCCCTGAGTGCAAATCTCACAAGTCTTCACGTACTCCTCGATATGCTTCGTCATTTCTGGCCACCAATAATGTCTTTTAATGAGTTCTTTGGTTTTTGCTTCTCCTTTGTGTCCTGCTAATTTTGCATCATTTTTTTTTTTTTTTTTTTTTTTTTTAACATCATTTTTATTGCATCACCAATAGAAATGTACAGACATAAACAATCAGCAATGTATATTCATAGTGTACAAAGGTGGAGTTATCCAGTTCTACATTATCCGATGGGCTCACCTTTCCTTCTGGGGTGTGGCCTAGTCCATAAATGTCCCTCGTAACACCTTACAACGTCTGACAGTAGTGATAGTCAAGTATTGCTGGGTTGCTTTTGTGATTTTCACCCCTCCCCCTCCCCTGATTTCGGTGCCCCAACAACCCGCCAATTCCGACTTCCTTCCCACCCCCCCCCGTGGTCGCTCTGCGTTGAATCAGCAGTGTAAAAGTGTCTGGCGTGTTGTATGAGGAACAAACATTCGCTAAGGTGTGCTCTCCTGCAAAGTGACAGGGCCCGCCCCATCTAGCTCTCCCTCACCTTCCAGTTCCTCAGAATCCATATCTCGGAGCGCCTGCACCATCATTTCCCATGCAGTAGCCCTCTCCAGAGCCTTCTCGTCATTCATCCTCCAGGCCACCTGGTACCTCAGGGTGCTTTCACATGCGGCCCACCTCAGGCATTCCCCATACCATCTTTTATACGTGGGCCCCACTCTCGACTTCCAGTTCCTCGTTATCTCCCGCTTGGCCAGAATAAGCCCCAAGTCTATAAACTTGCTAGTGGTCTTGTTTCTAGGCGTGTGTGGGAACCAGTGGAGGATGCCAACCGCTTTTGTGTACTGGAGGTCTCTGTCCGTCGCGCTGTCAAGGGCCCGCCCCACTTCTTGCCAATAGTCTCCCAGAGCGGGGCAATCCCATAGCATGTGACCCAGATCCGCCCCGACCGTGTTACATCTAGGGCAAGCAGCGTTGTCTACCCCAAAATACTGTTGTATCTTCCCCGGTGTGAGGTAAGCCCTGTGGATGACATAGAAGTGGATTAGTTGAAACCTGGCGTTTCTCGAGCTCTTCCTTGCCCGCCTCAGGAACTGACCCCAGGTCGCATCAGGTATTTCCACTTGAAGGTCCAGCTCCCACCTGGCCTTTAGGGCCGTCAATGGCTGCAAGGCCTCCCGCTGCATCCTGGAGTACAAGCAAGTGACAGCCTTAAAGGACCCCGCAGCTATCATCGTGTACTGACAGGCCATGGAGGTGCCCGACTCCTGCAAGCCTTCCCCCCAGTGGGCCTGCATTGCACCCGTGACCGCTGCATGTAACAAGTAGTCGCCTCTCGGCAGGTCGAAACGCTCTTGCAGAGCCTGAAACGGCAGCAGTACTCCATCTTCGTAGAGATCACCCAGCATTTGTATCCCCGCCTCCTCCCAACCTAGCAAGCGCGACCAGTCGCCTCCATGCGGGAGGGCCGTGACCATACCCAGCGGAATTTCAGGGGCATACATAAGGCGGACTCCTGCCCGCTTACGGGCCCGGTCCCAGCAGAGTCGGAACGTCTGCTCCTCGACCGTCAAATCTCCCACCCGGAGCTTCTGGTGCAGCGAGATGTATGCCAGAACATGCCGCGGGGTACCTTCTACTCTCGCGTCCTCAGGGCCTCTATACACTCTCGCAACCTCCTGAGTAAAGATCTGCAGCTGTGCAGCCAGGTAATACCCTTCAAAATCCGGCACCGCCATTCCTCCTTCATCCTTGGGGCGCAGCAAAGTATCGAGCGCTATGCGCCTCCTGCCCGTGCCCCATAAGAACGCTATGACCAGAGACCTCAGGCGTTTAAAAATAGAGCTCGGGACCCACACCGGAAGTGTCCTAAAGTAATACAGAAGCCTGGGTAGGGCCACCATTTTGAGCAGGGAAATCCTACCAGCCAGGCATAACGGCAGGGTCGACCAGAAGTCCATGGACCCCCGTAGGGCAGTAATACAGCGGGTGATGTTGCCTTCCAGCAAATCAGCCGGGGTGTGATAAATATAGACCCCCAAATAGTGCAAGCAACGCGGCTCCCACCTAAGTTCTTGCGCGGTGAGTGGACACGGTTCTCCTGATCTCAGGGGGAACAGGCAGGATTTAGGCCAATTGACCTTCAGGCCTGACAACCGGCCGAACCGCCCCAGTAGCTGCCGTGCCCCCTCGAGCTCGGGGCCCGCGTCAGCCAGAAACATCAGCAGGTCGTCTGCGTACAAGGAAATGAGGTGCGGCCTGCCCCTAAATGATAAAACGGCATAGTTGCGGCCCAGCCTGGCCTCTACAGCGAAGGGTTCCATAGCCAAAGCGAACAGGAGCGGAGAAAGGGAACATCCCTGTCTGGTACCACGCCTGACCGGGTATTGCCTCGAGATCAGAGTGCCCACTCGGACTCTCGCTACCGCATCAGTATAAAGGACCTTGGTCCAGTTTATGTATCCGTCCCCCAATCCGAAGCGTCGCATCACCTCATACAGGTAACCCCACTCAAGGCTGTCAAAGGCCTTCTCTATGTCAATGGAAAGGACAAATGGGGAGACGGTGCTTGGCCAGTCCGCACCCATCAGTCTCGTAAGCCTACGGATATTATGGGTAGTGTTGCGTGTTGGAATAAAACCGCACTGGTCCTTGTGGACAAGGCCCGTCATGTGCACCAGCAGTCTGTTGGCAAGAATTTTACTCAGGATCTTGTAGTCCGTCGTCAACATGGACAACGGACGGTAAGAGGACAAAGCCGCACCCTCTCCACCCGGTTTTAAGAGCGGTATCATGAGGGCCTCACTCATGGAGCCCGGGAGCCGGCCCTTCGTTTGCGCTTCATTGTACACCTCACACAGCCGAGGAGCAAGGTACTCTAGATATTTACTGTAGAATTCGATCGGAAGTCCGTCAAGTCCCGGGGTCTTGTTTCTGGCCATTTGCTTTACTGCACACCCTATCTCTCCAAGAGTGATGGGTCGACCCAACTCTTCTGCTTCCGATTCCTCCACACTCGGCAGTTGGAGGCCGTCCAAGAACTCCCCTAGCTCATCCGCCCCTCCTGTTTCACCACTTTCATAGAGCCCCTCGTAATACGTACAAAACTTATTCAGGATCCCGGGTTGAGTATGGCAGGGCTCCTCCCCTATCTCTTGGATCATCATGATCGGCATGCCCCTCCTGACTGGGTCAGCGAGCCACGCCAGCATAGATCCCGCCTTATCGCCTTCCGCATGCGCCCTCGTCATGTACGCCTTATGGTCAAAGCTGCGCAGCCGTTCCAACTCCACAGCCAGCCCCTCCCGGGCCCCACTAAGCCCCTCCTGCAACTCAGGGTGATTCGGGCGCCTTTTCTCCAGTTCCCTCAGCCGCTTTTCAGCCTTATCCAAGTCGTCCAGCAAAGTCTTGCGGGCCCCAGCTGTGTGCCCCATACAGTGTCCCCGCACCACCACCTTAAACGCATCCCATTCCACCGCCCTTGTGGAGGCCGTGCCACTGTTCTCCTCAAAGTAACACTCAATACGTTCTCCCAGAGCCTCCCTGAACAACAGGTCATCCAGGGTGTCGGGTTGTAGGCGCCATGTTGGCACGCTGTTAGTAGTCACCATCCAGTTCAGGGATATCAACAACGGGTTGTGGTCCGATATCGTCTTGGCCAAGTATTCCGCCCCTCCCACTGCCGGGAGCACGCATGGCGAACAAAGAAACGCATCTAGCCGCACGTGTAGGTCATGCAAGTGTGAGTGAAAGGAGTAGTCCCTAGTAGTTGGGTGTAACGCCCTCCATGCGTCTGTGAGGGCCCAGCTCTCCTGCCATTCCAACCTGCGCTTGGCGACTCTATGCACTGGGGACGCGCGCAGCGGGGGATGGGACCTATCCAATAACACATCCTCTACCGAGTTGAAATCCCCCCCCAAAAGGACCGGCCCTGCCAAATAACCCGCCAGTTTGCCCGAGATTGTAGATAAAAATGCGGGCAGATCTACATTAGGAGCGTACACATTGCAAAGAGATATCATCCTGCCTCTCAGCCTCCCCTCCACCGCCACATACCTGCCCTCCGGGTCTACCAGCGTTTTTGTTACCTGGAAGGGGACCCCCGCCCGCACCCAAATCAGTGTCCCCCTCGCAAAGGCCGAGAACGTCGTGTGAAACAGCTGCCCCCTCCAGCGCCTCTGCAGAGCAGCTCCCTCCTGCTTAGTAAGATGCGTTTCTTGCAGGAACGCTATATGGACCCCCCTACGTTTGAGGTATGCCTGAACTTTATGCCTGCGTGACATGGACTGCATACCCCGCACATTCCAGGAAACACATTTCAATGCCCCGGTATTAGCCATCCCCTCCCACACAACCGGACCAGACGATAAAGAACAATGTCCTCATGTACTCCGCGACCACGGGCCAACCCACCCTCCCTCTCCCAACAGGAAGCCAAACCCCTCCAACAACAACTGCTCCCCGAGCAACCCCAACTGCTCGCAACACCCACCCCCCCAGGACAGGCCCCCCCGCAACTGGAAGTACCCCCATCCAAACCAACACTCCCAACCACCCCTCAAAGAAAGGCAGAAATGGCCGCAGTCTCCACTGTGGTGACCTTAGGGGCCAGTAAGGCGTGGCTCGATGCGATAGATCCTCAAAGCAAATCCACCCCGCGCACTCCACCCCACAATCCCCACATTATAGCGCCCCAAAACCTCAAATCACAGCGTTCCACTGCCATGGGCCCAGTGCCCCGGTGTCCAACCAGCGAGTCCAGTCCACTAGTCCAGGTCAGCACGCCTCGAGTATCTCCTCCGAGGTCTGCGGTGTCACAATAGGGCCTCGGGCCCCACCAAATTCCGATTGTCCCGTCTCCGAGCCCGTGTCCGGGCCCTCTGAGTCCGTGCCCTTCCCGGACTGACTTCTGGTGGTCCTGGATAAGTCCGCTACCGCCTGTAGAGCCGCCTGCCTCTCCGCCTCCGTCTGCGACACCGAAGGTTTGCCGGTTCTCCTGCGGTTCCTCCTGATCCGTTGGGATTTCCTGACCGGTTGTGCCACCTTAGCCTCCTCCTCCCTGGCCTTAGCGCCGTCCGTTCCCGCTTTATAAGTGTCCCACCAGGTCCAAGCGTCCGCAGAGGACGTGAAGAAAAGTGACTGTTCATCCACCACCACTCTCAGCTTCGCTGGGAACAACAGGGAGTACTTGATGCCTTCAGCACGGAGCTCTCGCTTAAGGGACAGAAAGTTCGCTCTAAGCCGCTGTGTCTCAAACGTGTAATCCGGGAACATAGTGACCCTGCTGTTGTCTACCTGAAAGGGCCCTGCCTCTCTCGCCCTCTGCAAAAGCCAGTCTCTGTCCCGGTAATGAAGCAATTTGAACACCACTGGGCGAGGAGGGAGACCTGAGGCCGGCGGGCACGCCGGAACCCTATGCGCTCGCTCCAGGGAGAAGAAGGGGGACAGTCCCTCCGGTGCCACCTCCGTTCGCAACCAGTTATCGAGGTAGCCCACCATGTTGTCGCCTTCAATTTTTTCCGGCAGGCCCACTAGGCGTACGTTGTTGCGCCTATTCCGGTTTTCCGCATCTTCGGCCCTCCGTTCCAGCACCTTCAGGCGGTCCATCACCTCCGACATCTGCGCCTTCACCGCTGCATGGCCCGGGGCTAATTCCTTAACCGTGATTTCCACGGATTTCACTCGGTCCTTAAGTTTATCATGGTCGGCCTTCAGGAGGCCCAAGCCTGTCGCCACCTGAGCTATATCTTGCTGTAGAGCGTCCCTTGTGGTGGCGATGGCCTCCAGGATACGATCCTGCATCCGCTGCAACGCCGATTGGTCTCGATCCGCTCCTTCTGCGGCCTCTGTATCAGTCGCTCCATCTCCTTTCCCTTTTGGCTTCCCCATCTGGGCCGGCACGAGCGATGGCCTCCAACTCTGTCCGTGCTCTCTCTCCGCTCGTCGCCGGGCTTCGTCCTCAGGGAGGCTCCCTGCAGCTGCAGCGGGAGAAACCTGTCCTTTCCGCGCCTGAGGCGCCGCTCAGGGCTCTGGATCCAGGGCTGTCTCTAGGGAGCAGAGTCTCCGATCAGCCGCTAGTCCGGATGGCGCCAGTCGTGCTCAGAGGCCCAGGGCCAACGTCACAGGGCCATAGCCATGCTGTCGCCGCCACTACCATGGGGCGGTTCCCAGCCACCGCCCGAGGTGCGTCCAAGGGCCACTCCACCACCCAGGGAGGGGTGCGATGCAACCGCGGACACCTCCTAACTGTAGTGGCAGCAGCTCCTGGTGGGGCTCCAGTCGGGCGACTCCGTTGTCACTGTGTCTCATGCCACCGCCGCCATCTTAGGCCGAAGACTTCGCGCCTGAGTCCAACTTTCGAAGTCGAATAACGGGTCAGGAATGGCCCGACGTCGTCCTCCGTGGGCACCGGGCCCTCCGTGGTGTCTTCCAGTGTCGGATGATATCAATTACGCCGGGGTCCGATCAGATTTTCAGGATATTTGTCGGGATCGGGCGCAGAGCTCCGGGCTCACGCTGCCTACCTCCTCGGCATCCAAGCCACGCCCCTGCTAATTTTGCATCATGACCTTCTTTCATCACCTGTCGCTGTAACTCCTTGGTGAGTATGTACATTGCTTCTTGAAATTAAGGCAGATTGTGAAAAATCCTTCTACCTTCTTCCTCTTTAACCCATTCTTGCCTGGCTTCAGAGTCCATTACTTCCAGTATTATGTATTCCAGATTGATTGAAGTGGTGACCCTATTATTTTTTCACATGGAATAATGGATTGGTTTTCCAAGGGGGTTTTCTGATTTTCTGTGTTTATCCTGGATAAGGCATCTGCTTTTCCATTTTGTGCTCCTGGCCGATAGGTAATTACAAAGTCATAGTCAGCGAAATACAACAACCAACGTAACTGCCTTGAAATAAGTGTTCTGGACGTTTTTAAGAATTTCAAGTTTCGATGGTCTGTGAACACAGTTACTTGATGTTGCGCTCCCATTAAATGATGTCTCCACTCCTTGAACGCATCCTTGATCGCCAATAACTCTTTCTCCGTAATAGTATAATTTATTTCTGCAGGGGTCAGTTTCCTCGATCTATAGGCCACTGGATGCAATTGACCGGTTGACTTACTCCGCTGAGATAGGACTCCTCCAACAGCCAGATCCGAGCAATCAGTTTCGACATAAAAGGGTTCTGTTGGATCAGCATGTTGAAGAATTGGGGCCAAAGTAAAATCTTGTTTCAGAGATTTGAAGGCTTCTTCTGCTTCATTGGACCATTCGAACTTGAGTCCTTTCTTAAGTAGCTTGGTGAGGGGCAAGATCTTGGGTGAGAATTGACTTATGAACCTTCGGTAAAAATTTGCGAATCCGATGAAACTCTGCACCTCCTTGACACTTTCTGGAGACTTCCAGTTGATTACTGCTTCAATCTTCCGCTGGTCCATAAGTATTCTTGTAGGTGAGAGAACGAACCCCAAAAACTCCACTTGGGAAAAACCAAAGGCACATTTTTCTAGTTTTACAAACAGTTTGTTCTCCCTTAACTTCTGTAAAACTCCTCTGACTTGATCCTGATGTTTTTGCTTATCCGCTGAGTAAATGAGGATATCGTCAATGTAAACTATCGCACACTGATCAATAAAGTCTTTCATGACATCATTTATGAAATGTTGAAAGGCTGCTGGAGCATTGCAAAGGCCGCATGGCATGACCTGGTATTCGAATAATCCAAATCTTGTCCTGAAGGCTGTCTTCCATTCGTCGCCTTCCCTCATTTCTTACCAAGTGGTAGGCTCCTCTTAGATCGAATTTAGTGTATATTTGGGCTCCTTTTACTTGGTCTAGCAGGACAGATATAAGTGGTAGTGGATAGCGGTTCTACTTCGTGATTTTATTTATGGCTCTGTAGTCGATATAGGTTCACAAGCCTCCTTCCTTCTTCGGCGCAAAAATAAAGGTGAAGACACTGGAGACTGTGAGGGCCGTATGAAACCATTGGCTAAGTATTTATCCAGATACTCTCGCAAATGATCATGCTCTTTTTCAGTCAAGGCATACACCCGACGACAAGGAAGATTTGAGCCGGGCTCAATTTCGATTTTGCAATCATAGACTCGGTGTGGAGGAAGTTGTTCCGCTTCTACCTCATCGAAGACATCCCCATAATCCTGGTATTCTTCCGGTACTTCTTGACCGCCGATGACGCAGATTGAACCTTCCAGTAGGCTCAAGGAATTTGCAGAATTACACTCTTGCTTCTTTTCCTGGTGTCCAAGGCAATTTTCTTGACAATAACTGGATTCCATTTTTATGGTTCTTGTACTACAATCAATTGTCGGATTGTGTTCCGTGAGCCAGGGAAGCCCAAGTATTAACTGGAACTGAGGGGCATTGATCAATTTTAACTGAATCTGTTCCTGATGCCCATCATTAGAGGATAATTGCATAACTTCTGTATGACTGACTATAGGACCCGAAGACAAGTTAGTTCCATCTATGGCTCTGACGTGTTCACTCTTGGGTTTTTTAATTGCTTGAATTCCCACTTTGCTTGTAAATTTTAAATCACAGAAGTTCCCCGTGGCCCCTGAGTCTATCATCACCGAAACTTCTGTTAAGGTGACGTGTCTGAATTTTACCTCCATTGACAAGATTAAATGAGGCGCTGCTGATTGTAGGGTATTGGCCACTCTATGTTCTCAGGAGTTTTTTCTTGGATCGCACCCACCTGTTCAACTCCGCCAACAGGTGGTGCAATTAGTTTTCCTTCCTTTTAAAAGTTGTATTGGGTTTTCTCAGACAGTTCTTAACAAAAGGACCTCCAGATCCACAATGCATGCATAAATTGTTGGTTATTCTCTTCTCCTTCTCTTCCTTGGTCAAGGGTCCACGTATTGTTCCAATCTGCATAGGTTCAGTACCCTGTTGGCCTTCATGACTTCGGCTAGCTTCCGATCGAACTCGATCAAACCTGGGAACCACTGGCTTGAAATCCCTTCTTTTCTCTCCATTCCTTTCTCCTTGTCGGAAATCTATTTCAAAAAACCAAATCCACCAAGGCAGAGATTTCTGTGGGTCTATTTGGTATTCCAGCCAATACATCTTTTAGTTAATCTTTCAGCCCACTGCTCTCTGACTCTCAGGCCAGTTAGTTTCTACCACAAGCTTATTAAACTGCGCCAAATAGGACACCAAACCTCGACTCCCCTGCTTCAAGTCTAGTAGTTCATTGTCAACTGCTTGGGATATTCGTCATCAGTCAAAAATTCGGAGAAACTCTTCTTTAAACTCATCATAGTTTCGTAATATTGGATCATCTCTTGTAATTAAAGGTAAAGACCATGACGCTACATCCCCGCTTAGATATGATAACGCAAAGGCGACCTTTGACTGCGCAACAGGGAAAATTAAAGGGAGACACATATAGTGTAAGGAGCATTGTGTGATAAATATTTGTGCTTTTTGTGGGTCCCTGCTAAATCGCTCTGGTGCGGCTAATGGGATAACTGGGGATAAGGAATGGATCACTTGAGTTGTCATCCTATTGGTACTCTCTGACAAGGGCTTTTGTGTATCTGATCCTGTACTAAATGGTTGTCTGTACCTTTGTACTATCTCTGCGGTCTCCTTCCTTGAATTCATTACTTCTAGTCTAAGGTTTTGAGTCTCTTCTCTGACTGCACTCAACTCCTTTTTTATAGTGTCTAATATTACCCCTAAACCTTGCATATCTATCCCTTCTACCATCTCTGTTTGGGTGTAAAATGCAACTTGGGCACTTCACTCTGTCAGACTTAAGAAATTTTCACTCTGGTTATAATACTCAGGAACAGAGATGCTAGATCCCAAATCCACCTAAGCAACAACCCAAAGCTTGATTGCACGAGTCTTTAGAATGTTACTTTTGGGGGAAGGGGGAAAGTGGATTAAATAACAAAAGAGAAGAGACTGTTCCTGTTTGGTTCTTCTGGTTGTCCGCCAGCAGACTTCCATCAAAGGTTGAACCTAGAGGGAAGGAATGTCGTTAGTTTCCTATTATTCTATTCTACCTCTGACTAGATTAGCTCTGTATACTCTCTCTCTTACCATTTACTTCCCAGGACCCAGCTCCTCTTCTATCCTCTCGCTGATGTTTAGTTGTTCTAGTATTTGACTAGTTCCTTCCTGCAATTTCAATAAGTGGTTTCTTTTTAGTCATCATTCCAAGAAAAACTACTTCTAATTCTCTCTCTCTCTAATCTACTCACTTATTTATTTTCGAGCTCTTCCTATTCATGTGATGTCCTTTATCTTTTCTGCCTATTCTTCTTGTCTACTTGTTTCCTCCTTCCTGTAATTAAATACAAGGTTTTTAGGCTTTCTGTATTCTATTTTCCCCTCCTGTGTTATATTCGTATTAATCTTAACTTACTTGACTTGTGGAAACGGCATTTGTTTATCGCTGTCCTTATCTCTTGTATCTTTTCCTGCTTCTTATTGTCTTTCTTCTTAGAAAGACACCTCAGCCTTGTCTGGTTATCTACTACGTATGCTGTAAGTATGTTCTTTCTTTTTGACTCTCGTTCTTACTATATACATTCATTTACATTCTCTAAGGCTATCATTCATAACACTTAGCTTTGGGTTGTCTTCTTTCTTCTTCAGGTGGTCGAGTTTGGTACTTCGACGTCTTCTAAGAAGGCTGCCGAAAATGTGTCACTTCAGGTAGGTCTAACACCTCTTCACGAGTTCTGTGAGAGGTCTCTCGCTCCGAAGCTTCCACTCTAGCTCCTATACTCCGACATTACAAATTTATTAAGTCATGCTCTGATTTTTCCTCGAGGGGTCTACTTTTATACTTTGAACTGGTGGTATGGTTCTAAGGATTTCATTTCCGTAACACGCGACTATTCTCAACAGTTTTACCGGATTCTTCCTGAAACACTCCTTCTCCGTCAAGGGTTCAGGTGAAGTGCGCAGTTTCTCACTCGCGCGCGCTTCACCTGGGTTCCTTCACGATAGCAGCAGAAAACTAGACTGCTAACTTCAACTCGGCATCGGTGGCCATCTTGAGATGTCGCCTCCGAGTCAAAACAGCCCAAGGACTTCTTTCTGATTGTTTCTTGCTGGAACTACTTCTATTCAAAGCAATTGAACCCACTAGGTGTCTAGGAGTCCTTACACTACCCTACACATCCCTAATACCCTTATCCCCAGTATTTAGGGGATCCCTGGCATAATAAAATCAGATCCTGATGACCTACTAAGAAGAAGGACACTAAACAGCTCTGAAATCATAAGATGAAGTAAGAGCAACTGATTTGGCACCAGCCCTGCCCGCCTGCCTGCTGTTCCCCGTCAAAACTGTGCCAAAGGATGTCTCGTCCTGCAGCTGTCGTGCCTCCAAAGCCTGTAACGTCTGCCCTCCTTCAATAAAGACAGTGGAACTGCCCCCCTGCATCCTACAGGCACCCCAAGAAGAAACGCGATGACTCCGGAACTTCGAAAACCCTACACCGCCAAGCACTACTGCACCCGAGCCAACATGAAGCAATGGTGTCAGTGTGGTTCCCAAGCCATCCAGAGACAGAGTTCACCTTGCTTTCACCCCTTGGGAACTCTCCAACATAATCTGCAGCCTCTGTTTGCATGCCCCCTCAACTGTGAGTGCTCCCCGACAAAGAAACCCTAATGACGCTGGAGGTGACATGCTGGTGTTGCCTTGGACCATGCCCCATACCCACCTTAAGTCCAGTAGATTGGTCTCCTAAGCTGTCGTACTGTACCTGAATGCCATACTTGTTTTTACTCCCATAGGATAACATTGCAGCTTCTGAAAAATGCAGTTTACGTATTAAACGTAAAAGTATTTGTCGTGCAAAACGTACTTAGCTGATTGCATTGATACTGGTGCTTCCTAATATAGTACATATGATTGTTTCCACATTGTTGCTTTAAGAAGTTGGACTTGTAATGAGATCAGGAATGGATGATGGTGCCAGATTTTTGAAGAGTACTATGCTGCAGCAACATCACAGTACTGTAGTTAGCGAGACAGACCCAGATACAGTGATGAGACTTGACAAAGACCTTGGGCAAGAGGTAAGCACTCCCATTGCATGCTTCCATGATGTTTGCTATGTGGCAGCAGCTACATGTTGCGAGCCACTCACCTGAAATCCAGGATGTTCTGGCGGGGTGACATTATTCCCCAGATCCTGGTGAGACTTGACGTTGCAGCAATGAGTTGAAACACTGCTACCTCGCAAGTTCCCAAGGGGAAAGGGGGCTTTCTGGACATTATTAGACAATTCACATGAAGTAGCAATAAGAGAATATCTCATTAACATACTGTGATATCAAGAATTATTCATGAACAATCAATATGTATAACAGCAGTACATTTCCTAAAACCTTCAGTTGACTCTTATATCCTGCTTATAACTGCTGCTCACTGTGCACAAACAACCAACAACGTATTTACATGCTATAATTGCTTTACAGGTGACTCCATTGAAGATCATACTAGAACTGTTCTTGGCAGAGCGAGTCTCTAGTCTTTTTTAAAAGAAATATGTCTTTCTCTACTGAATAATGATGCACTGCATTGAGTCAATTTAAATAGTTTGTAGTTTGTCACAATTGTCTTTAAGCATTTTTATGCCTGAACTTCAAAGATTTTCCAGAAGGTGGTGCTGTTACCTAGAATCGCTATTTACCTTGTCTTTTGTAGATTTTGGAAGAGTCAGAAATAGGAGTTCACCGTTATTTCATGCTCTTCTTTTCCAGGAACTACAGGGAATTCCAGAAATGCTGAATAGAGCAGCTGAGGCTCAACTGCAGGGGCCCGGGGATCCGGAAGGATGGACAGCTTAGCTGGAGTGGTGAGTAGAAGTCAGCCAAGCAATAACTAGAATCACAGTGCAGCTTTATATAGACAGAGATGTATATGCATTTTCATGTCAGTTGAGCCACAGGTTGAGAAGGAGCAATTATAAAAAGCAAATTAGATGGCACATGTTTGCAATACTTTACATGGGGGCACGTTCATCATCAGGCTAACGAGGAATTGCACGTTTCTAACTGTGACAGTTGAGCGGCTGGCTGCATGTGTCTTGATTTAAACTGTTGCCACGAGTTCCACGTGGTACTTAGTCATCACACGAACAAGCATTGGCAATTGCAAAGTCAGTACATGAGCAACAAGCATAGGCAATTGCAAACCAAATACTGAATGACACATGAGCAACAAGCATTGGCAATTGCAAACCAAATACTTAATGACAAAAATTGAACATAACCCCAAGTGAGCAAGGATGCTCATGAATTATTGCTTGAAATAATGAATTGTACAAAATGCCATTCTCATTAGACAACATCATGTAGCTGAGCAGTACCCATGACACTACAATAATCCAATGTCGTGGATACATATTTATATCTCATAGCTTGTTATTTAGCGCATGGTGCCATACCCAAACAAACCTTGTATAGTAGAACCTGGGAAAAGTAGAGTCCTGCTAACACTGGGGTACATATATAAATCTGGCAGACTGATGAGATTCATGTATTTCGGTAAACAAAGGGGCATGATCAATGTCAATTTTCTTGACAGGTACTTGATTAGCATTTAACATCAGAAATGCCTGGTATGGCATCTTGAATAAACCTACCCTATAAATTCTTAACCAAATGCTTCACTGAGAGAATGTAAAGAAAGTATGAAATATGTAGAAGTGGCTGGCATTGACCAAGTGACAAACTGCAATGTGTTGAAAAGGTACTAGGGTCCTTTCTCTGAACATGCTGGTCACACTTGCTTTATATGGACCCAAGCAGAATGAGGGGTAAGGTGTTTGCTATGACATGCACCTGATGAAAGGCATGAGCTGGAATTACAGGAGGGACTTTTTTACATATCTCACTCTGGCAATCAGATAACAACCCCTCAAAAGAAGATGGAGTACAATGGGCATGGTTTACTTTTTCAATTGGGGAGATCGCTTAGTACTTTTTATGAATGTTAAATTCTGATTTGGGCACTGTATAAGATTAAGGGCCTGATTTAGAGTTTGGGGAACAGGGTGCTGTGTGACAAAGTACTCTGTCCTCCAAATTCGTAGGCCAATTGCTCTATTTAAGTCGGACGTAAAATGAACTTTCTAACAGGAGTGCACTCGCTCGCATTGCTCTAGTTAAACCTACTCCGATTGCCAATTTTCAGAATTCATTACATTTTTAAAAACAAGGCACTCCCCACAAGTGTTTCACTAAACAGTCATGTTCTCAAGCCTGCAAAAGGAATACACATATGTATGTTTGTTACAAATTGGGTCTCTAGTTGGCAGAGGTTTACACCATGTCCAAGTAGAGACCGCAATCCTAATAAGGGTAAATCAGATACACATTCTAAATTAACCTGTGCTCACCCTCTAGTAGCTTGATAAGGAGCAGTGAAGCTTAACTTATGAGGCAATGTGTAAAATATTTGTGCAACACTTAAATTACAGTAACACAGTGCAAACACCACAAAAAGACTCAACACCAGTTTAGAAATCCAGAGAATACTTATCTGAGTAAAACAAGACCAGAAAGACAAAAATCTAATAAGTAGGATTTGAAATATGAGTTTTTTTTTAAAGAAACTGCAATATAGTGCTTAAGCATTCAATAGTGCTTAGGGGTTACTTGAGGTTGCGCTTAACCAGGGTAAATCTGAGGTTGCAAGTCTTCCGTGATGGAGGGCATCCCAGCTACCGGACCCACACAGGGCCCGCTGAAAGAGTACATTGGATGGAGTAAGCGTCGGAGAATCAATTAATCGGTTCCAATTCTGGCAGTTGGACCAATGCATCATCATCAAGCCTAGCAATTGTATCCAGTGTCATCATCGACCACTCACAATGCAGGCACTGCATTTTTGTTCCCTCACAATACAGGCGCTGCATCATCGACGTCTGCGTTGATTTTGAAGGGCACTGCGTTGGTTCCGATCGGCCCAAAGTCATCAAAGTGTTGGCTTTTGCAGATCAGTAGCTCAATTGGCACCTCTTGCAAAGGCAAGACTCACAGTTGGCAGAGTCCAGCAGCTGAAACAGTGAGAGGAAGTATTTGATGGCCCTTAGACATCAAAACAGGGGGAAGCCCAACAAGATCTTAGAGAAACGTGGGTGAAAGGATGTAGAGGGCAGATCCAGTCCTTCTCACTCTCAGTCAAGAAGCAATAGGCAGCAGGCAACACAGACAAACAGGTTGCAAAGTGGCAGTACCTCCTACAGCACATTAAGCAGCAGCTGGCAGGTCAACACAGGAAAGCTGTTAGCAGAGTGGCAGTCCCCCCTACAGCACAGCAGCTCTTCTTCCTGACAGAATGTCCTTGATTCCAGCACAATTCTATAAGCATGGTGTCAGAGGTCCAGAACGTATACACAATTTGGCCTAAAAAGTAGGGAGACTTCAAAGAGATGCATTAAAGTCAGGCACCCAAGGGGCGTGGCCAAGATGGCAGCGTGATCAGACGCGCCCTCCCGGAGCTCCCGCCGACAGCCAAAATCAGCACGGGCCCACGGCCGACATAGCGACAGTCGGTGTCCGGCGGTGGCGCCCCTGAACCCTGTGAGCACCGGGAGTGACCAGCGACCAATCCGGACTTCCTTGCAGCGGACTGAGGCTGCGTGACGGCCGCCGGAGATGAGAGCGGTGAGGCCACTACGCCTGGGGAAACGCACGGTCCGGCCCCGATCGATGCGGCCTCCCCTCGGGGACACCGGAGGTGCTGTGTGGCCGCAGGAGAGTGATTGGAAGAGCGGAGAGCAATGAAACAGGGACAGTGCTCCAGCAGCCAGCCATTTTGTGGAGGATTGTCGGCGGCAGTCAGCAGGAGTCCATACGGGTGCCGGGTGCCGGGTGGATAGCGTCCCGGCGACGGAGGTGGCAGGACCACAGGCGGTGCCTAGCGAGGGAGACGGAGTGAGCTGCCATCTTGTGGATAGGCCTGTGCCCTTGGCAGCAGTGTCTCCCCAGTGAGTCGCATCGCAGGGGACGCCAGCAGGGACATCGGGGGAGACCGCCCGCGCCGCGACCGCAGAAGAGTGTCCCTAGTAGAGAACGGAGTTAACCGGTACCGCACCCTCAAGCACGCAGTGGTTGACACAGAGACTGGGCCTTGCGACGCCATTTTGGCCCGGCTGTGGGGAGCCGAGGGAGCATCGCGACAGGAGGCCGGCCAGGTGACTGTGGTGGGGCCCCGGTTTGGTCGGGGCAGAGGAAGAGGTGCGTTGCGCCATCGTCTGGCTCTGCCCCGGGACTTTGGGGGACTGGCCTACTGGTCGAGCCCTGAAGCACACCTCAGGCGCGTGGACTGCCCGGTGGAGGGCGGTCGCTCGGCAGGAGATTGGAGAGGCGAATAAAGCTCGAAGGCCTGCATGGAGTGGCGGTCGGAGAGGACCTTATAGGGCCTAAGATGTCCACAGGTAGAGTGCGGAAGGAGAAGACGGTCAAATACCTTTTCGTGTCAGCCCAGGCCAAGGATATGGCGACCAAGGCCCCACAATCCGCGGCGGAGACAACGGAAGCAAAAGACTTGATAACAAAGGCCTTCCTAGAATCCCTCTTCTCCGCCTAACGTGAAGACATCCAATCCCTGAAGAAGGAGTTCACAGACAAGATTAAGGAGGCTCGTAGAGACATGGACGGTATTGGGGAAAGGGTTGCGGATCTCGAAACTAAGAGCGACTCCAGGAACTTGGAGATAGAGGGGCTGTGCCAAGAAGTGGTCCGCCTTCATGACCAACATGCGGATTTGCAGGCCCACATGGCAGACCTTGAGAATCGCTCCCGGCGCCATAATGTCCGCATTAGGGGAGTGACCATGGCAGATGACACCAAGGATTTCCTGGGCTTTACTAATGGTCTCTTCAATCACATTTTGGGTTGCCCACCGGAGGACGAGATACGCATTGACCGAATTCATAGAGTGGGCCTGCCGCACTCTCCCTCGGCCCCCCGCCTGATATACTGGCATGTGTACAGGACTTCCGTACCAAGGAGGAGATCCTACAAAAAGCTCGACATCTGCACCCTCTTTCCTACAGGGGACAGGCCCCAGTCCTGTATCAAGACCTGTCTGCCATTACATTGCAGAAGCTGCGACTCTTCAAGCCGGTCACGGTTTTCCAGCAACAGCACAAAATCCCCTATAGCTGGGGTCATTCCTTTCGCCTGATGTTCAAGAAGGACAACAAGTTGTTTCAGTTGAGATCCCTGACTGAGGCCTGCGGATTGCTGGGAATTGACCCACCGGAGGAGACAGACGGAGCGGCGGGTCCCACACAAAACCGCGACGACGGGAGGCCCCAATGGCAGCAGCAACGCAGAAGACGCCGGTTCAACAAACCTCCAGCGGCTGCGATCGTGGAGGGGCAGCGTGCCGCGGTGGCAGCGGTGTCCTCTAGCCCGGAGGTAGCCCAACCCAGTTGAGAGCCGGACCGTGCCCCACATTGATTGGGCCGGTTCGGTGGTGATGTCCCCCGCTGTCGGCGGGAGACCGGGGAATCGTAAGAGTGGTGCAGTCGATCTTCCCTGAGGTGACACTTTACCATTCATCCTTGGATGATGGACATTGACTATGGATTCTTGGGTTGGGGGTAGTTGTAACTGTTTTCTTCTATGGTTGGGTGGGTAGTTTTGGTGGGATGGGGGTGTTTCAGATCCGAGTATGGTTGGGGATGTGTGAGTGTGCTGGTGTCTGGGATGTTGGCGAGGGGCTCGGGAGAAGAGGGTACTGGTGGCCTGAACGACTGCTGAGAGTGACGCAGCCTGCGAGTAGGCCGTCGGGCTATGTGTTAGAGCGGGGGGGGGTGATTACCTATGCCTGCGACTGAGCTGCGTATCCTCACTCTGAATATACACGGGCTCAACAACCCCGTGAAGCGCTGGGCTGTATTGTCCTTCCTGGAGAATTCCAAAGCAGATACTGTGTTCTCCAGGAGACACATTTGCCACCCAAAGATTGTCATAGGCTAAAATACCGTCATTTCCCAATACAATTCTTTTCTTCCACAAACACGAAGACGGCGGGGGTGGCAATCCTAGTGTCCCAACGGTTAGGGGAAGAGTTCTACACAAGGGAACCGAGCTTAAAGGGCGGATACTGTCCTGCAGATTCTCAGTAGGAACAGACACCTTCATGGTTATCTCAGTATATGTGCCAATTGAGGGACAAGAGAAGTTTTTCCACCAAGCTCTCAGCGAGGCGGCCTCTGCGCCTGGTAGACACATTTTAATGGGAGGAGACCTCAATCTAGTATTTGACAACCTACTTGACAGATCAGCTCAGCGGTCCACACAGGTGGGCACTCTCTCAGAAGGTGGGCGGACAGACTGGAAGAACTGGGGATGGTTGACCTTTGGCAGAGCTTTCACCCTGGCGTCAGGGACTATACATACTATTCCAACGCTCACAAGACCCATGCGCACCTAGATTATTTCTTAGCATCTACCTCGCTTCAGGCGCTGGTGTCAAGCGTAGAAATAGGGGCTGCAGCGCTCTCTGACCATGCACTACTCTCTGTAGTGTTCTCCATTCCACCCCTCCAACGCGGTGCGCGTTGCTGGAGGTTGCGCGATACACTCTTACATTGGAAGGACGCGGTGGCCAAAATTAAAGGAGCTATAACCGACTACTTAACGCACAATCGTCCGTCGGACACCTCCTTTGCGACGCACTGGGCAGCTCTCAAGACGGTCCTACGGGGCGAGTTCATAGCGCTCTCGGCGGCAGAGAACTGGGAACAGGCGCACAAGAGGGAGGAGCTTATATCCCACATGAGGGAATTAGAACAGATACATCAACGGACAGGGGCGCCGCTCGTCTGGAGACAGATGCGCCTGGCGGGACAGCAACTGGCAGCTCTGGATCAAGACCGAGCAGAATATGCGGCACTGCTAGTGCGGCACATGTATTATACAGGGGGTGACAGGTGCGGGCGCCTATTAAGGCGAGCCCTCCGTGAACTACATCAGCGACACACGGTGCAGGAGATCCACACACAGGGAGGGGACAGAGTGACCGAAGATGGAGCCACAGCAAAAGTCTTTAGCGACTTTTACACCTCGTTATATGCGGGGGCTCGGCTTGATCCCGCAGACAGTGCAGCCTTTCTGGAGTCGGTGTCTCTCCCGTCCTTATCGTCAGACCAATTGGAGTTGTTAGAGGGGGTGATCCGTCCTGAAGAGGTTATATCGGCAATTTCACCCCTCAAACTTGCTAAGGCGCCGAGCCCGGACGGTTTTACCGCCATCTTTTACAAGACTTTCTGCTCCCAGATAGCCCCCTTATTGACCGCCCTTTTTAATTCCTTTTCCGACACTGGTGATATCCAGAAGGATCTGATGGGCGCCACGATATCGGTCATCCCTAAACCTGGGAAGGATCCACCGCAATGTGGAGCCTAGCGGCCTATATCACTCCTTAATGTGGATCTCAAACTCTATACTAGTATTCTGGTGGCGCATTGGGTCCATTCATGCAGGGATTGGTCGACCCGGATCAGGCTGGCTTTATCCCGGAGTGACAGACCGTCGATAACACGAAAAGGGCACTCCATCTGGTCGAGCGGACAATGGGACTGCCAGATAAATACATAATGTTGGCAATAGACGCAGAGAAGGCGTTCGACCGTGTTCACTGGCCATACTTGGAACAATTTTATTAGGGCAGGGTTGGGGGTTACATTTTGCACGTGGGTTCTGAATTGCTACACCTTCCCTACGGCGTTGGTGCGCATTAACGGCTGTTTGTCGTCCACCTTTCCTATCGAGCGCGGAACCGGCAGGGGTGTCCGCTCTCCCCCTTGCTCTTCGTGCTGTGTATGGAACCTCTGGCACAGGCTATGTGAACAGACTCAAAGGTGCGAGGGATCAAATTCGGGGCATATGTTCACACAATCAGCTTATACGCTGATGATGTCCTCCTCTCCTTAGCCTCCCCTGCAGCTTCGTTGCCGGCCAGCGTTGCGGTCCTGGAGGCGTTTGCGAAGGCTTCCGGCTTTAAAGTTAATATGGCAAAATTGTTGGCCCTTGACCTTTCCCTGGAGACACAGACACATTCTTGGAGGCGCGATTTCCCTTCTGCTGGGCGGACGGTGCAGTCCCCTACTTGGGTATACAGCTGGCGGCAACTCTGCATGACACGATGCGTATTAACTATGCTAACCTCTGTCGCATCATCCGCAAGGAATTGGGACAATGGCGACATCTCCCGCTTTCCTGGCTGGGGCGGGTGGCAGCGGTGAAGATGACAGTCCTCCCACAGATCTTGTACATCTTTTGGGCTATCCCCCTCCGCCCCACCTGAGGGCTGGATCCGTCGAACGCAGTCGGAACTGGTGCAGTTTGTCTGGAATGGGAAACGGGCCAGGATGAAGCTGAGTTTGGCAATGCTTCCCCCGGAGAGGGGTGGCTTGGGATTGCCGGACTTACAGCTCTATTATCAGGCGACTCAACTCCGGACCCTTGTGGAATGGAGCAAATGGGAATCGGAACGGCACTGGTTTTTCCAGGATCAGGCGGTGGCGGGGCGTCCACTGCAGGAGGTGCCATTCCTCCGTCTACACCACCTAACTCCCAACCTGTACGCTTCTTTTATCACACGGGTCACGCTTGAGGTGTGGGATCAGACTTGTACCTGGCACGGCTTGACGACGTTTCTTTCCCCCCCTCATGCCCTTGCAAGAGAATCCTGATTTTGGCCCGGGTAGAGACGTTCGACCCTTTGCACTCTGGCGCCCTGTGGGCTGTAGGTGTCTTTTCCATATCTATTCGGGTGAGGGGGTGACACCCTTCGAGGATCTACGGAGGGTCGATAGTTTACCGGAAACGGAGCGCCTTCATTATTTACAGGTGCAACACTGGGTGCTCCATTCCCTGGTTCGTGGGGAGGCGGACTGCAAGCTTAGTCAATACGAACATTGGCTTATCACACGATATGCAGACAAACAGCTCATTTCGGACATCTATCGGCTGCTTTTGGACAGGTACTCACACGTTTATAACGCAGGACGGGTGAGGTGGGAGAGAGAACTGGGGCGGAATTTGAGTAATAAGGAATGGGACGACATTTGCTATCGCGCCCGACATTCGGCTTACCACATGGGGTTGACGGACACCTTTACTAAGCTGGTTACCTACTGGTAGTATACGCCTGAACGGCTGCATGAGATGGATCGCACTAGGGATGCTTCCTGCTGGCGGGGTTGCGGGGAGAGGGGCACGTTGACACACCTCCTGTGGGATTGTACGCACATCCAGGGCTATTGGAAAGCGATCCTTGACGAGGTAGACGCACACTTTGATACCGAAATCCCGCTATTCCCGCCCTATGTCCTTTTGGGGCTTCCCAATACCATTACCTTCCCCTTGAGAGCGTGCAGGGGCTGACTGATTGCGATAGCACTGGGTTCTGCTGTTCAGACTCTTTTGGCTCTGTGGCGCACCACGCATGTCCCTACTCTCCAAAGTTGGGTGGGTCGGCTCTGGTCTGTCCTGGGTGTGGAAAAACTATCCCTGGTGAAGGAGGGGGAGGGGGGTAAATACGCGGAACTGTGGCAACCCTTCCTGTCCCTGTTGGCCACTGAATTTAGAGAGGTGACTTGCCCCCGGTATCTACGATTACTTCGTTTATCGCAGACGGATGAGTGAACTGCGTAGGTATGTCTGGTTGTATGCTTGGTGCGGGACTTTGGATCTGGAACAAGGGTGGGGGGTGGGTAGGCCGGGGGGTAGTTCTGGGAGGGGTGGGATGTGGGTGGGGTTGTTTCCTGTTGTGGCTCTATGGACAATGGGCCTGCTCCGACTGATGGCCTCGCACTTGCCGGATTTTATTGGACTGTGTGGGTGTACCCTAAGGCTGTGTTTCGTTGGTATCGCTATGGAAGTTGATAGACTTTTACATGCTTTGTACAACAAGACTTTTCTTCTTTGTGAAAGAGCCTTTCTTTTTTCAATAAAAAGATTTAATACTAAAGTCAGGCACCCCAGGATATTGTGGTATAGATTTGCCTCATGGGAACAGTCCAGCCCGAACTGCCAAGCCATGTCTTCCCTGGACTGGAAACAAGCATCCTGGGACCAGTTTCGGGTTTATAACCCTCATCAGCCAGGCTATCTTGAATCCAGTGGCCAAGTGAGCAAGGGACCCATGTCTGGGCTTACCCTGCCAATTTAGGGCGAAATTAGCAAAACCAAAGGGGATGATGGACGGAGTGTTGAACATTGCAAGAACTCACCCCAGTCAACTGATCTGGGTTTAATCCATCATCATTCTTTAGCTCACTCCGTTCTGCATTCTGTCCATCAATTGTTCTTTTTGCATTTGTCACCCTGAGTGGGACGGGTATGCTCAGACGTGGGTCCCGTGCTCTCCATGCCACTGGAATCAAGCTATCCTGGCTGATGAGGGCTGAAAGCACGAACCCGGTCCTAGGATGCTTGTTTCCAGTCCAGGGAGGACCTGGCCTGGCAGTTTGGGCTGGACTGTTCCCATGGGGCACAGGGTCAAGACTGATTTGCATATGGGTCCAAACTGGAATGGCATGGTGAGCAAAAAAACTATGGATTTAGGCCCAGATCTCTGTACTGGAGTGAATGTATGACATTGTGTTGCATTCTGTCTATCAATTGTTCTTTTTGCATTTGTCACACCGAGTGGGACGGGTATTGTCAGACGTGGGTCCCATGCTCTCCATGCCACTGGAATCAAGCTATCCTGGCTGATGATAGCTGAAAGCCCGAAACCAGTCCAGGGAGGACCTGGCCTGGCAGTTCGGGCTGGACTGTTCCCATGGGGCACAGGGTCAAGACTGATTTGCATATGGCTGGGTCCAAATTGGAATGGTATGGTGAGCAAAAAAACGATGGAGTTAGGCCCAGATCTTTGTACTGGGTTGAATGTATGACATTTTTCTGCATTCTGTCCATCAATTGTTCTATTTGAAGAAATCTACACAGTGCCTGTTTTCCACCACCGCATTGAACTCCAGTGTGTTCAGATTTCCACTCATCGCACCTGTGTGCCAAGTTTCCAATGCATCACCCACTCACCAGAACCATTTTGGAATTCCAAACATCACTTCCCCTTACAGTCTGGATTCAACGCAACACTTCTCATGCTTGCAACTGAACTGACTCTTCTCCTCCACAGGAACTCAGGAACAGACGCATTGCTGTTTTTCCTGATGCTTCCCTCCTCTGCAGCTGTTTTTTGTGTGGATTTTGCTGCATCAAAGGTATTTTGTGTAAACTCAATGCATCCATACAGTTCAATTGGCATAATTGCTTGAACCTTTTAAAAAGTCATAATTTGAGTTCTGGATTTTGGATCTATATCATTTGGGTCTTGTTTGGTTCAGATAAGCATACTTGATTTTTCTAAACTGGTGTGATGTCCATTTGTAGTGTTTTAACTGTGTTACTGTGTTGGTTATGTACAAACTTTTTACATATTGTCTCTGAGTTAGGCCTGGCTGCTCATGCCAAGCTACCAAAAAGGTGAGCAGGGATTATCTTGAGTGTTTAATCCCCTTATCCTGACTAGAAGGAAGGGTCCCTACTTGAACAGGGTGTATACCACTGACAACGTGAGACCCCTATTTCTAGCAGTAACCAGATGGGTTGAGGAAAATTGTGATTGCTTAGCAATGCAGTCATTGACAAAGCAAGTAGGTATAGGTCATGTATAAAAAATGCATGAAGAGGTACACAACAAAGTACAATTGCACAGATCGATCATAACAGAGGCCAGCAGCATCCATTTTAATGAAGCTCAGCTAACAGAAAAGCTCACATGCACACAGGGCAACGAGCACCAGGGATTCATCTCACGGGAGCATTTAGTGTAGGGTCACTTAGAAATGTTCCTCAGGAGTGCCCTGGTAGATATGCCCTATGACAGTGATCCAGCGCTCCTACTAAAATTCTGCATAAATGATGTCATAATCTACCACCATACTTACCATTCAATACCAGGCCCATAAAAATAACAGAGCAGCTGAATCATGAGGCGAATGAATCTAATATGTTGTTTAAACTATCTACAATAAATGGAAAGGGGCGACCATTCGGTCCCCCCGAACGTATGGCCGAGTACCACGAGCCCCCCGGGAAGCCATTTTGGGGCGGGAGGCGAGCCTCGGCTGGTATGCCCGAAGCGGCGTAGCCGGGGCGCGCTGTTTCCCGCCCTCGAGTGGGCTGGCCTAGACACTGACGCAGCTGGCCACGCCCAAAAGGCAGGCAGGGGCGGGTTTACGCCCACCCTGAAGACGGATAAAAGGAGCAACAAGCCAAGAACGCATCCTCTTGTTCCTGTGCTCTGAAGCTGCACCCCCTCGCTGCACGTGAGCTCGAGACGGAACGAAGAGCCAATTTTGAATGTGGTAATCTTTTCTTGTTTGTCTTACAGATACTCTGTTGGGGAATGCCTAAGAAAGTTGGAAAGCGAATGACTACCGACCAGATGCTGCGTGTTCTTATGAAAGAGGTGACCGACCTAAAGAAGCGAATGGCGGAGAAAGATGGGGAAGAGGGACCGAAACGTCCGTTGGCTGGAGCAGCTCCGGGAGGAAAAGGCAAGAGGCCCAGAAGGGGAGCAGCTGGAGGGGACATCCCGGTTCCCTGTACCCCACTCGAAGAGCCAATTCCGGTGCCGGCGGAGGGGAATCCGATTCCCGTGGTGGTCACCCCCGTGTCCGGGGAGGATATGCCGCCCGAGCTGGCAGCACAATTAGCAGCGTGGTTGGGTAAAAATGACGAGGGCGCCACGGCTGACGACGCACGGGTTTTGATGAGGCAACTGCGTGAAACAAGGGAGGCGGCTAAGGCAGCATCGCCAGTCATCACGCCGGCCGCGGCAGGAGGAAAGCCACCTGGGTTAGGCTCAGCCGCAGATACAGCGTCCGGTTCAGGTAAGCGGCCATTGCCGATTGCGAGGGATGAGTCTGCCCCGTCAAGAAGGGAAAAGTTGGGTCAACATGTCCCTCTAGCTATTAAGGAGAAGATATGGGCTGATGAGTATGTAAACATCTTCTCGTTGCTTACCGATCATTATGAGATGGAATATGTTAAGAGCCAAAAGGAGCTCATGCATCCGAGTGTTTGGCGCGCAAAGATGGCCGCCTTCAAGGTAAATGAGAACATTGGCAATTGGGGCAAGGCGTGGGGGATTTTTACATCCATCCTGGGTGAACGTAGGCCCGAATTACTGTCTGAATTGCCGATTTATCAGTCACGGATCATGGGGTATTCCGTGTCACATGGGGGCAATCAGTGGTTCTGTTACGATAATATTTTCAGAAAAGCGAAGGAGCATGATAAAAACTTAACTTGGGATTGTTACGATTCTGTGTCATGGTCAAAAATGGCGGATACTGGTATGTTGAATTTGCCATTAGTAGGGAGTAGTGTGGGGGAGTCCTCCCGCCAATATTCTGGGTCCTCCTTTCGATCAGGTGCGAGTAACGAATACCAGTCCAGGCCGAACGGCACCACAGGTAAAAAGGGGAGTTGTTGGAACTTTAACAGGGGCAAATGTACGAGGCCCCAGGGGTCATGCAAATTTAGGCACGAATGTAGCGGGTGTGGGCAAGCGACCCATCCTGAGTCCATGTGCAGAGCCAAAACGGGTGATAACGGGGGTAGAGGAGGCGCCAAACAGGTCTGAAATAGTCCGAGGGGCGCCTTTACCTACTCCGATTGATACCTTGGCAATGATTCCTTGGCTCAGCGAATACCCGGACCACGCTTCCGCTGGGGTGTTGCGGAACGGGTTTTCATATGGTTTCCGCATCCCAGTGGGGGAGTTTCAGGGTTTGGCGAAATGTAAAAACCAAATATCAGTCTTGCAGCACACGACCGTGGTACAGGAGAAGATTGGGAAAGAGGTGGCTCGAGGTCGAGTCGCCGGTCCGTTTAATGTGCCACCGGTTGTTAACTTTGTTTGTTCCCCCTTAGGGGTGGTCCCCAAGAAGGACCCGGGTGAGTTTCGGCTGATACATAATTTATCAGCCCCACGTGGTCTTTCCGTAAACGATGCGATAGACCCGGCAGTGTGTTCAGTACGGTATGCATCTTTCGATGAGGCCGTAGCCATTTTGAGGGCCCGGTGCGCTGATGGCGAAATCTGATATCGAGTCAGCGTTCCGGTTGCTCCCGGTACATCCAGACGATCAGCGTCTTCTTGGTTTCACGTTTCAGGGACACTATTACATGGATAGATGTATGCCAATGGGGTGCTCTATATCTTGTTCCTATTTCGAGCAGTTCAGTTGTTTCCTGCAATGGGTCTTCACAAGGAAGACGGGGTTTCATCAGGTTATGCATTATCTCGATGATTTTTTGTTTCTAGGGGCAGCCGGGGACCCGGAATGTGGTCAGGCTTTGAATGAATTTTGTGTCTTAATGAACCATTTTGGTGTGCCATTGGCACCCGGTAAGACGGTGGGTCCTTCGACTTGCCTCGAGTTTCTGGGGATCGAGCTCGACTCGGAGGAGGGTTGTTTTCGTTTGCCAAGAGAAAAAGTGCTTAGGTTCAGGGCATCCCTGGAGACGTGTATTAGTCAGTCTAAGGTTAAGTTGCAGCAATTACAACAATTGGTGGGACAGCTGAATTTTGCCCTGAGAGTAATACCGATGGCGCGCCCCTTTTCCCGCTCGATCGCTCAGGCCATGGTCGGCCTGAAGGAGGGTCACCATCGCACGAGGCTCTCGGCCGAGGTTCGCCAGGACATGCGCATTTGGTTGGCATTTCTGGCAGATTTCAATGGTCGAGTTGTCTGGAACAAACCGGCGGTGTCCTCCGAGGAGCTGGGGCTGTGGACAGATTCGGCAGGGAGCATTGGTTTTGGTGCCATCTTTGGCACACAATGGTCGGCTCAAAAATGGCCGTCATGGTGGCATGTTGATGGGTTGACGAGTAACATTGCTTTTCTTGAACTGTTCCCCATTCTGGTGGCCCTGAAAACTTGGCCTGAGGGGTTTAGAGATCACTCTGTGGTATTCTGGTCTGATAACATGACCGTGGTTGAGTGTATCAATAGCCAGGCGGCACGATGCAAATGGATCCTGAGGCTGCTGAAAGAAATTGTCTTGTTGTGTATGCAATTGAATGTCCTATTTAAGGCAAGACATGTGCCGGGGGTGATGAACCAAGCGGCTGATGCACTTTCTCGTTTCCGTATGCAGGCCTTCTGGGGTTTTCTGCCCACAGCGGACCCGGTGGCGGCACCCTTTCCCGAAGCTCTCTGGTCTCTCGGTGCCCCGAACTTCGAAACCTCGTGGGAGAGAGTTTAGCACCCAGGACAAGGAAGGCATATAAAGGGGCGTTCCGTTCCTATTTGGCCTTTTTGGGGACTGCTGGAGGGGAGCTTTGGGGCCAGGAGGAGTGGGTAGTAAATTTCCTGCTGTCTTTACATCAGGCAGGCAAATCTGTGGCTACTGCCCAGAGGCATCGGGCAGCCATTTCCTTTATGGCTAGGGCTTATGGGATCCAGGACCCGACAGCGTCTTTCGTTGTACAAAAAGCGCTACGTGGGTGGCAACGCCTTGAGGGTCGCAGAGTAGATGAAAGGCGCCCGATAGGTCTGGATAGGCTGGCCCTGTTATTATCTGTACTCCCTTCAACGTGTTCATCCCAGTATGAAACAGTGTTATTCCGAGCCGCTTTTGCGCTGGCATTCCATGGGGCTATGCGGGTAAGCGAACTAGTGGCGAGGAACAAGCGGGATGTGACGGGGGTACTGTGCCGAGAGCACGTTCAGGTCAGAGGGGAGACAATGTCCATCTCGTTTGTCAGGTCCAAGACCGACCAGGGTGCGATGGGGGACAGCATAATCATACAAAGGATTCCCGGGTCCTCCATGTGCCCGGTAAGTTGCGTAGAGGAATATTTAGCGCAAAGGGTGGCATCATGGGGGGGGACATTGTTGCGACACGCTGACACCACCCCACTGACGAGGTTTCAGTTTCAGCGGGTGCTTGCGATGTCAATCTCCGCTGCGGGCTTGAACCCCGGCGAGTTTGGGACCCATTCCTTTCGGATAGGGGCTGCTACAGAGGCTACAGCCAGGGGTCTGAATGTCGAACAAGTTAAACGTGTGGGGCGTTGGTCCTCGAACTGTTATAAAAGGTATGTGCGGTTGCACATGTTGTGAAGCTGTAATGATGTACTCACGCTTCTTGTTTTTCTTTGGTTTTCAGTTGCGCAAGCCGACGAGGCGGGGCGGACTGTGCAGTCGACCCAACACCGGGTCAGCGGTCAGACATCACCGGCTGTGAAAAAGGAGGTGTGGGTCGTGGGCCACTCATACGTGAGGCGGGCCGCGGACGTATTCAAAGCAGGTGACATGATTCACGTGGCTGGGGAATACAGGTACAGTGTGTCCTTCTACGGAAAGGGCGGGCTCTGTATTGACCAGTTTCAATCATTTTTGGAGGGTTTGTTAGGGCGGACGAGGTCACCGCCGGCTATAGTCATAGTACATCTTGGGGGCAACGATTTGGTGTCCACTGGTAGACGACTACTTCTTGAGGCAATGCTTTCCACTGTAGGTTGGTTAGCGAGAAGAGTTCCAGGGTGCACAATCTCATGGTCCCATATGATACCGCGAAAAGTGTGGCGGGGGGCTCTTTCAGTTTCTGCTCTGAATCATTCAGTAAGGAAGATTAATAATAAAGTGAGTCGATTGTTCCGTTCAAGTACACTGCATTCTATTTCGCATGGTTGTATTAAAGGGGACAGTATGTATTTGGGTGATGGTGTTCATTTGTCCCGGGTGGGGAACGAGTTACTCATAGGAGACCTGATAGCTTGGCTGGGGACTTTGAGACATGACCTTTAGGTAGGAGTGTGGGGGGTCCGGATAGCCGGTCAACTATCCGGCCTGTGGCGGTAAGGTCATGATCGGTGAGCACTAATTGGTAGATCCCTATGAGTGGGCGTCACCCATTACGGATGGGAGCGCTCGAGGGAGGTGGCCATTGGCCCCTCAACGGGTAGGCGGTCCCTTCTAAGGATGGGACGCCGAAAGGAAAGGAAAGGCGGTCAAGGCCCCTTCCTGGGTAGGAGGGGCTACAGCCCCCTCATGGGGAATTTCCCGGGGCCAGGATATCTGCGACGGCAGATGTGGTAAGTTGTGTGGGGTGTGGGAGGGGGTCTACGCTACCTTCTAGATACCTCACACGAGTCCTCGAACGACCTTTAAGTGGCGTCGAGTTTATTGGGGCCCCCGTCAAGTCAAGGGAAATTGGTAGTTGCACTTGAAGTACACCTCTGTGCGGTCGCCCCTCACAAGTGAGGGGGATGGATATTTCGGGTTTAGGGATCTTGACACCGGTTACGACCTTGCCGTTGGCCCTTAAACGTTAGGATGTACAATTTCAAAATTTCAAGTTAATGTTTTGTAGGATGTTAGTTCGGCTAGGAGAACCTTTGTATTAGAGAATATGTTAAGGTTAGCCAAAACATCGCAATGTGGTAATGAAATTGTACATAATATGAAACTGTTATTTTAATGTTTAATTTTGTTTCATATTTTAATAAATACGGCCGGGAGGGTCACTCCCTCCCGTCTTCCAAAAGTTCAGAACTGTTTCCGGTTTCCCATCCTTGGGGAGTGTGTTGAGAGGGGGTGGCGGGTATCGCGGCCATATGGAAAGGGGCGACCATTCGGTCCCCCCGAACGTATGGCCGAGTACCACGAGCCCCCCGGGAAGCCATTTTGGGGCGGGAGGCGAGCCTCGGCTGGTATGCCCGAAGCGGCGTAGCCGGGGCGCGCTGTTTCCCGCCCTCGAGTGGGCTGGCCTAGACACTGACGCGGCTGGCCACGCCCAAAAGGCAGGCAGGGGCGGGTTTACGCCCGCCCTGAAGACGGATAAAAGGAGCAACAAGCCAAGAACGCATCCTCTTGTTCCTGTGCTCTGAAGCTGCACCCCCTCGCTGCACGTGAGCTCGAGACGGAACGAAGAGCCAATTTTGAACCCACCCACCGGCCCCTGAGGACAGCCAGTTGTTTTGAATAAAGTTTTGATGTGGTAATTCTATTTCTTGCAGGTTGTGGTGATTGTAGTGTTATTTTTTAGTATGCAATAAAGAATGGTCAGCTACAATATGTTTTTCAAATAAAGGAATTCTGCACTAAGTATTGATCAGTAATCATACGTGAAATGGTTTATGGTTGTTTTGTAATTAAGTAATTTAGTTAAAATTGTCGTATTTATTTTTTTGGTCGGGCAGTAAGGTCATGATCGGTGAGCACTAATTGGTAGATCCCTATGAGTGGGCGTCACCCATTACGGATGGGAGCGCTCGAGGGAGGTGGCCATTGGCCCCTCAACGGGTAGGCGGTCCCTTCTAAGGATGGGACGCCGAAAGGAAAGGAAAGGCGGTCAAGGCCCCTTCCTGGGTAGGAGGGGCTACAGCCCCCTCCTGGGGAATTTCCCGGGGCCAGGATATCTGCGACGGCAGATGTGGTAAGTTGTGTGGGGTGTGGGAGGGGGTCTACGCTACCTTCTAGATACCTCACACGAGTCCTCGAACGACCTTTAAGTGGCGTCGAGTTTATTGGGGCCCCCGTCAAGTCAAGGGAAATTGGTAGTTGCACTTGAGGTACACCTCTGTGCGGTCGCCCCTCACAAGTGAGGGGGATGGATATTTCGGGTTTAGGGATCTTGACACCGGTTACGACCTTGCCGTTGGCCCTTAAACGTTAGGATGTACAATTTCAAAATTTCAAGTTAATGTTTTGTAGGATGTTAGTTCGGCTAGGAGAACCTTTGTATTAGAGAATATGTTAAGGTTAGCCAAAACATCGCAATGTGGTAATGAAATTGTACATAATATGAAACTGTTATTTTAATGTTTAATTTTGTTTCATATTTTAATAAATACGGCCGGGAGGGTCACTCCCTCCCGTCTTCCAAAAGTTCAGAACTGTTTCCGGTTTCCCATCCTTGGGGAGTGTGTTGAGAGGGGGTGGCGGGTATCGCGGCCATACAAGACCAGCTTGTCATTTTAAGTAAGTTTATTCAAACATATTCATGAAAACTTAGCCTTTGGAACTTTATTAAGCAAGCATGTAGAAAAAATCATAAAGAGAGTTTTATTCAGCATTTATAAAGAGAGCTTAATTCAAGAAAATATTATTCATTAACAGGAATAAGTGAAAAAGAGTATTTCCAAACCCTAACTAATTCTCTGTCTCTACTCTCATCGCTTAAAAACAAAGTCTTTTAAAAATCTCCTTTCCTTACGTGTATTCATCGGACAGCAGAACACGTCCCTCTGGAATCAAGAAGCGTAGGCCAAAGTCTGCTCCTTGAGCCAATTCTTATACCCTAAAACTAAGGCTAAACTAACTAATTTCACATTCCAACAGCTGAATTCTGGCTCTCCATTGGCTGAACCACCTCACACCACAGTAAATTGTGACATCTTCCACCTCAGGTCCGGGCTTTAACACACAGCCATTGTTCATGCACAGAGTCCTGGCGGCACTTCCTTAGGCTGCTACATTTTGTAGCAAAGATAGTTCATGTAGTGCACAAAAATGCCACGACTCTCATCCTGGCCTTGAGCCTGTCCGTTCTGAGCTTCTCGTGGCACATTAGCAAACTTCTCCACAGAGTCGCCTTTTGCAGTTCTTTTCAAAAACATTTCACAATAAAAGTTTATAGGCTTCTCATCTTTTCAAAATAAGTTTTCTCTCGTGACTTTACATCAGTAGGCCCCTTTCAGAAAGCGTCAATTTTCTGCGCCACTTTTGCTTGCGTCACTGCGCCACTTTTAGCTTGCGTCACTGCGCCACTTTTAGCTTGCGTCACTTTTTCAGAAAACTATTATTTAAACAAACACAAAACATCAATTAATTAAAGAATTGACATTTGTTCTGTTACCCACCCCTTTTGCTAAATGTTAACCCATTAATTATGTTACCTAGCATAAGCACATTTAAGCAGCACATATTACCTTTGATGTACCAATCCGATCTGGAACTGCATTTGTCACAGAAAAGACAAGACAGTAGCACATTTAAAAAGCACATGCTATTATTTTTTGACAGCAGCAGTTAGTATATGACAAAGACAATAGACAACAATTATTGTATTATTCCTTTTGCATTTTGCACAAATAAGCATAATGTTAATTCCCATATGTTCATGTTGCACAGTTTATTCTAGGTTGATTTAATAACATGCAGCAAACATATTAGTTTTATTAAAACATTATGGAAGACTGACTTCACAAGCCTGAACAAAATATTGTTCATGAACCCGCTCCATCAACTCCCTCATCTGGTGATTTTAAAATCACCAAACAAATCCAAAAATGTTACTTAAAAGTTTATCTATTGAACATGTTTCAGGCTTACTCAGGATTAGTATTTAAACTCTAATTTCATCTATATTTCTGCAACTCTCATAATGAGTCCTACAAAATGCTAATCCCCAACCCCCAATGAATTTATAGGTATCTACATTTTGAATTGCACCAACAAAACAAATATCAATCTGAGCATTATAAAACAAAACAAAAAACAAAAATTAATTTTTAAAAAATATATAGTATATACCCCCTCTTTTTTTATTTTTTATTCTAAAACATGTTTTCTTCGACCTTGCGTCTTACATAAAAGTTTTTCCAGCTAACACAATTTCTTCGACCTTGTGTCACCTAACACAATTTCTTCAGCCTTATGCCAAAAATAAACCTCAACTCAAAGAAAGCTAAACCTAGTCATTGTCACCATTTTCTTGACTGCTACTGCTAACCTCAACTACTGGTGGAATCAAGATACAGGCCCACTCCGAAGATTTGTACTTGTGTTTTAGCTTCAATGATCTTTTGCTCTTTCTGCTAATCACTTCAATTTTCTTTCCAACTTGTTCTTTTTTATCTGATTCACACTCATGAATTTGCTCTTTCGATCTGTTCACCAACTTGAACTTCAAGTCTTCTTTTGGCCAGACATCACCATTTCTCAAGAGTTTCTTCTTAGACTCTTGAGGTTCCGTGACGATTTGAACCCGTGTTTTCAATATTGTCGTAAACACATAATTTTGGTATCAGTGAACCGCAAATGATCCATTTAGCATATCCTGGTGTTTTCGCTATGCTACGAGCAAGAGCACTCCTGTTATGAATACATTTCTGATCTACCCATGGCATCCATCTTAGATTACGACAGCCAGTTTGTATTTCTTGCCCTCACATAGTCAATGGATACGCAGTGACCTCTTCCACTTAAGGACACGTAAGCTTTAGCCGGAGATTCACCTTGCTAGTGACACGTGCACCTTAGGACAGAACACGCTGTGGCCGCATGACTCGACAGAAACTGCCTCCTCCGCCTGAGGCCAGTCCAGCTATACTGGTTCTCGTGTTCGTTGGCCTGATCATGATTAGGCGGCCGAAGCTGGCAGCCTTGCCCATTTACGACCCACAAACATCTCTTATCCTGTTTTTCTATCTACTACACCTGGCTCTGCTCCATTCCTTCTGGGCCTTTATAGGGGGAGGTAACGAAATTTACGACGAGGCGGTCCGGCTCTTGAATGAAAAGTTGACATGGGATTGTGATGGAACAGTGGGAACCCCTCGTTCGTAATGTTTTGACATCAGATATTGTTGACGATTCCTGTGCAACGCCAAATATTTATTGTTTAGGACACAAAGGTTTAGAAATGTACTAGCATGTAAAGAATTTGCCCCAAGCCTAAAATTTAGTATATAAGGAGCAACCCACTTTGTACAAATCGAACAGGCTCCTAGATACTGCCCGTGTGTAGTTTCTGTGACTTCTGTGTCCCTGCAGTAATAAACCTTTGGTCAACGCCACCATCGAGAAGCCCGTGTTTCTGTTTATTTGTGCACCGAGACAGGTAGAACTCCGGGGTCTTCGGGTGTTATCCCTGACACCTCTGGACGGAACCAAAAAGTCCAGAACTCCAATTGGCGCCCAACGTAGGGCGACGTCATTCGGTACCGGTCCAAAAGCCTGAAGAGTTCGAGAAGCTTCGTGTGAAGATTCCTGAGGGAGGCGCCCCACTTCATCGATCCCGGCATATCGCAAAAATGGCCCGACGTTCTCTTCCACGAGGGTTCCCGTTCGGACAGCTGCAGTGGTCCGTTGCCTTGACCGTCGCCCTGTCTTGGACCCGAGGTGCAGTCCTTAGTACGGCGAGACGTGACGAGTTTCTCCTTGGTGACGTCTTCAGTGCCTCAGTTAAGTATTAAGTGGTTGCTAGTTGGTTACTTCGTAAGGGTTGCTCCTGTTTGGATAATCCTTTTTAGTTCTTGGTTTGGTTTGGTTTCGTAAGATTATCACTGGTTGTTCTAGTTACGATAATCTTTTGGTTTAGTTTGGGTATCGATACATTTGTTCGCTTTGGTAGGCCTAAGTTCTTGGTTCGAGTGCGCACCTTTTGTTTGTGTTTTGTCTGTTCTGTGTTCCGGATTATAAAATGGTAAGTCGGAAAAATTGTATGTTGTCGTGTTTTGGTTGCAACAGTGATTCCCGGTTGCAGGACTCATGTCTGGTTCCTCCGATTGGAACTCCTCTTTATGATCTGTATTGTAAGTTTGGAGTGGGTCCTATATCTTATAATGAGGTGTGGATCCGCTATACAGAGAAAGACGGTGTCCTTAGTTGGCCACTGCATGGTAGCTTTGAACCCGAAGTTCTTGATAATTTGGAAATGAAATTGTTTAAGAAGAAAGCCCGGCCGGCAATGTTTGATTCTTTCCGTTATTGGCGAAAAGAATCTAAACAGAGAGAAATTAAGAAGTTAAAGAAAGAACAGAAAGAGCAAGAGTTGACTTTAGAACAGTCTGCTAAGCAGCTGCAACTCAATGAATCTGAGAAAGCAATGGAGGTGGCCAATAGAGAGCATAATTTAGCGATAGACAAGTGCTATCCTGCCTTGTCATCGAGTACAGCTAAGATAATAGAGGACCCCGAAAAGGATCCCTTGTTGTCTTACTTGTTGAGGTCACCCCCACCGTATGCACAGGGTGCTACGGCTCCACCTTTACCAAATGTTCAAATACCGGTTGCTGGACAGCCTGGTATTCCTGCTCCTGCTCCCCTGAATCAAGCTCCTGTACCTCCTGTGGTCAATGTTAATGTTCCTTTGGCACCCCCTCTTCCAGGGTTGCCGGCTTCTTTACCTATACCTGTATCGCTTACACCTGTTGTTTCACAAGCTACTTTGCCTGCTAATCCTACTGTTCCTGTTTTATCTGTTCCGACTGCTACTTTACTTATGGCTTCTGCTAGCATTATGACTCCGCTTTCTGTTCGTCGGAGAATCACTGATTCTGTCTCTAATATTCTATCTCCCTTCTATAAAACTTTAATTAAGACTCCTGCCTCTGACTCTGTTCAGAGACGTAGTCAGCTTCCCAGTACTGAAGAACGGGAAATATTAGATTCCACGGCTCTTAGATGGATTTCGAAAAGTGGAGGATATAGTGCTAGAGATGTATTAGATACATTTCTGCAATGGAATGAACCGACACAACGATATGTGTTTGATGAAATGTGCTCCCTTTTGCGTGAGGAATTGGAAGAGGATGACTCTGAATCAAATCTAGAAGAATTAATTCAAGTTCAGAAAGAATTTGCTGCGGGTATGATAGTTGGACAAAATATAAAGGAAGCGATGGAACTGATTTTAAGTTATAGGAATGATCCATCCCTTCGTTCACCTAGAGAGTTAGAGAAACGTAGTACGAAGCAGAATCGCCAATATCCAATGAGGGAGGTTCCTCCAATTTGGCGTGAAGCTGTGCCAGCTGATGCGAACCGTGGTATTGCAGCCACTCCGGCCCAATTCCAGAGAGTGTGGATACACATTCCGTGGAAGCGAGCCGAAGTCTTAGCAGTGAAACAGGCCTTACCTGATCCACGTAAGAATCCCGCCGGATACTACAAAGAGTTAGCGCAGACAGTTGAAGCTTGTGTGATGAATTTAGCGGACATTGACATGTTATTTGGGAATGTAGTTCCGCAACCAATTTGGGCTAAAATTCGTAAAGAGAATCATCCAGTTGCTCTAGGTGGTGATTGGGCAGCTATAATTGCAGCGGATGGTCAACAAATAGGTGGTTCCAAACCTGAACCCCTAATTGCTGATTTACCGGGTAGAATAACAGAATTAATGAAGACTCTGATGCCAGCATTGCGCGTTAACTGGGATAAGTTGTCCGCATGCAGACAGAAGAAAGACGAAAGTGTCTCCGACTTTTTCACAAGGTTTGAAGAGACTTTCGTAGATCACAGTGGTCAGGATATGAGCACGGAAGGAGGACAGAGATTATTTGTTGATAAATTTGTGCACAACCTGTTGCCAGAGCTTAGTAATAAACTGAAAGATTCTGAGAGTGCGTGGGCTGTCTCTACAACTGCGCAAATACTTGCGACTGCCCAGTACTATGAAAATAGGGATAAAGAGGAGAAGGAAAAGTCAGATAAGAAAACTAAAGATTTAAAAACTAAAGTCCTCTTGCAACAAGCATATCCGCCTCGCACGAATCAGACAAATACGCAGCAAGGGTCATATCAAAGGACAGATTATGGTTCTCAGAGGCCGCAATATCAGTGGAATCAGTGTGCTTACTGCAAGAAGGAAGGTCATTATAAGAATGAGTGTCCAGTGTTAGCACAGAATAATCCTTCAGCAGCTCAGAGAGGTCGTGGTGGTTATGTGCAAAATTCTAGAGGTCGAGGACGAGGTGCTATGCCTCCACAAACGAATGATCGCCCTTCTAATCATTTTAATCAGCGAAATGCACAGTCTGCCCAACAAAATAGATCTCAACAGTATCATGTTGAAGACTACTGTGAAGTTAATGAGGAATTTCAACAAAGTGAGTACTAGGACAGCCATGGACAGAGAGAGGGAGTAGTATCAGTTCCAGTAGATCAGAGTGGGCCTTATGTCGCAGTAGCAACATCAGGTGTAGTCGAACCGTTTCTGTTGGATACTGGTGCAGCAAAAAGTTCTATCATTCATGCGAAACTCCCTGGCGCACCTTTGTCTGGCTTAACAAATGTTTCTGTAGGTTTTTCAGGCGCCCCTGTTTACAACCCTGTATCTGGTCCTTTGTCTATTTCTGTTGGACCCCGTCAATTGAAAGCACCCTTGATTTTGACGACCGGTTGTAATGAAAATCTGCTTGGTTTAGACTTGTTAAAACGCCTGTACGCGACATTGTACAGTTCTCCGGCAGGAGTACAGCTTACATTGGGTAAAAGAATCATCTCTCCGATGTACTTGTCGATGGATGCGCTCCCACCAGAGCTGCGTTCTCTCCCTGATACTCTTTGGGCGACTGGTCCTAACGATGTAGGTCTTTTAGAAATTCCACCATATGTAGTCACTTTGAAAGCGAATGTCAAATTTCCACGAATCCCACAATACAAGATCTCTAGTGAAGGTGAACGTGCGCATTTATTGATTGTGCAAGATTTGATCAAGAAAGGCGTAGTAGAAGAAACTAGAGGAAATGTCTGTAACAGTCCTGTATTGCCAATTCTGAAACGTACTGATCCTTCAAAGCCTCCAGTCTATAGGTTTGTAATTGATCTTAGGGAGGTTAACAAAATTGTGATTCCACAGTTTCCTGTGGTTCCAGACATTACTGCGTTGTTAACGTTGATTCCTGCTACGGCCACATGGTTTTCAGTTATCGACTTGAAAAATGTCTTTTTCAGCATTCCGATAGCCGAGGAAAGCAGATATATTTTCGGCTTCTCTCTAGGAGGTCGAAGCTTCAGGTTTAAACGTGCTCCACAAGGCTATTGTGAGAGCCCATCCATTTACAGCCAGGCATTAAAAAGTCAGTTAGATTCCTTTGTACTTCCTCCTGGTTCTGCTTTAGTGCAATATGTAGATGATCTTCTAGTGGCTGCCGATGACAAGGAAACTTGCAAAGCAGCTACAATTTCCTTATTACATCATTTGTCGAGTTTGAATCACAAGGTGTCACCTTCAAAAATGCAATACTGTTGCCAAGAAGTGACCTACCTAGGTCATCTCTTGTCAAAGGAGGGAAGAAAGCTGACCCCAGAGAGAATAAAAGCAATTACTCAGATGAATGTTCCTAGCACACAGAGAGAAGTACGTGCCTTTTTAGGTATTACCTCGCACTGTAGGCAGTGGATCCCAAATTTTTCTCTTTTAGCAAAACCATTGGTAGCTTTGACTGGGAAAAATGTTCCGAGTCCGGTGCCATGGTCTGCCGAATGTCAGCAGAGTTTTTCTGAATTACGAAATGCACTTTGTTCGGCCCCTGTATTGGGTACACCTGACTACAGCAAGCCATTCACACTCTATGTCCACGAGAGAGAAGGTTGCGCGTTGAGTGTTCTGACACAGAGATTTGGTGATAAACAACGCCCTTGTGCGTATTTTTCATCAACATTAGATCCGGTAGCTAGAGCATTGCCTAGTTGTTTGAGAGCTACAGCAGCAGCTGCGGCTTCCATTCGACAATCTGCTGGTTTGGTGATGAACAACATGCTAGTGGTTATGGTTCCTCATGCTGTGGATACACTCATGAATCGAACCAAGACGCAACACCTTACCAGTGCTAGATTATCAGGCTACGAGCTGACACTGCTAGCGAGTCATATTCGGATCAAAAGATGCAATGTATTGAATCCAGCAACATTGTTGCCGACTAATCAGGAGTCGAGTGATTCGGAACCACATGACTGTTGCTTCAGAACCGAGGAAGAGACAAAAGGACGAATTGACCTTAAAGACACTCCGTTGTCAGATCCAGATGGCACGTTGTATGTTGATGGGTCTTGCTTTAAATTGGAGAATGGTGATGTGACTGCTGCTTACACAGTAACGACTTTGAGTACGATTGTGGAGACTGCGAGAGTGAGTCAGAATTCTGCCCAAGCCGCGGAATTAATTGCACTAATGAGAGCGTGTTTTTTAGCTAAGGGAAAGAGAGTGAATGTGTTCACAGATAGTCAGTACGCGTTCGGCGTGGCCCATAGTTTTGGCCGTTTGTGGAAAGAGAGAGGTTTCATTACGTCCCATGGGACTAAGATTCAACATGGTCAGCTAGTTAACGACTTGTTGGAATCTTTAACCTTGCCGACTGAAGTTGCGATTGTGAAGTGCAGTGCTCATAAAGCAATCACGGATGATGTTGGTCGTGGGAATGCTTTTGCTGATGAGACCGCTAAACAGACAGCTAGGAATATGATGAGTAGAATGTATGTTGCAACGTCTGCAAGATGGATTTCTGAGTCTGGAATGTGTGAAGACACAGTGGAAAGTGTGAAAGAAATTCAGAAAGAGGCGACTGAGGAGGAAAAACTTGTATGGAAAGAGAATACGGGTAAATTGGACTCGAGTGGATGTTGGATTGATTTGTCTGAACAACAGCGTTGGATGTTGCCCGATGCGTATGTGCTTGCAGTAGTAACGATGGCGCATGGAGCAGCGCATATCAGTTCTAAAGGGATTTATAGATGTTGGCTCCAGTTTGGAAGAATGATGGAATCAGTAAATGTGCAGAGAGAGTGGTGAGAAATTGCATGGTATGCCTGATGCATAATCCTGGCAAAGGAATCCCCACACCCGCTGATCATTTCGCTCCTCCTTCTTGCCCCTTTGAAGTGATTCAGTTAGACTTCATTCACATGGATCGTTGCAACAATCTAAAATACGTCCTAGTGGTAGTCTGTGCTTTTTCCAGATGGATCGAAGCATACCCACTGAAGGACAATACTGCCTTGTCCACTGCCAAGATCCTTCTCAAAGAATACTTCCCCAGATTCGGAATGCCACGGATTGTAGGGTCAGATAATGGAAGTGAATTCGTAGGGAAAGTTATGCAGAGTGTGTGTGCCGGCTTAGGGATAAAACAGAAGTTCCACAGTGCGAATCATCCCCAGTCAGCTGGTTTAGTTGAGGGTTACAATGGCACCCTCAAACTGAAACTTGCTAAGATACAAGCATCCACGGGTTTGTCCTGGCCAGATGCACTACCTTTGGCTTTGTTATCCACAAGAGCGACTGTGCATTCTAGAGTAGGGCTTAGTCCGTACGAAATAGTTTTTGGCCGTCCTGCCAATGTTTGGGGGGTACCTAGACCAAAGGAATTTAAACAGCTGGAATACCCAATGTTAATTGATTACCTTTTCGACTTGACTGCTAAATTGAGTCTTATTCATCAACAGGTTTTCGATGCATTGCCAAAGCCACCGGAGAGTCCAGGTCATCAGCTGAAACCAGGTGATCAAGTGGTCATCCGAAATTTTGCACGGACGAGAAATCTCCAACCCAGATACGTTGGCCCATTTCAAGTGTTACTGGCGACGAGAACTGCTATTCGTGTGGCTGGCCGAAAAAACTGGATCCATACAACGCATGTCAAGCGTGTGCCTCTGCCGCTTCCTTATGATAACTGGGTGAAGAAAGGAGTCGGTGCCTCTGAAACTGAACAAACCCCCAGGTTCATCCCTTTCAGCGATGCAGAACTAATCACTGATCCATCGAACTCTGACTCCCCTTCTGAAACTACTCCTTTGAACTCTGAGCATTTGCTCCCTGCATCAAAAGAACATTTGCCATCTGCGAACTTGAACATTGCAACCCCTGCTGAGAATACACTGTTTACAGATCAAACAGCTCCTGCAAAATTGAGATACAATTTACGATCTCGTAATATGGACAAATAAAGCAGGAAACTGCCTATTTTACACATTTGAATGTTGATACATTGCCTCCAGCCAGGAAGTTTGCTGATACTTTATTAAAATTGCCTTGCCGTCTGGGTAGCCATAGGGTCGTGGCTGTGTGCCTAGTTGAATCTGCGGGGGTCAGACACAAGGTCGATCTTTCTGTTAGTTCTGGGAACTCCCAGAGCTGATAGAGGCATTTTCATCTACGTACACATCATCAGTGGTCGCGAGCGGATTGTAGAAGATGGAGCTTCCTGAGCTGCAACGAGAGAATGTAATTTATGTTCGCAGAAATAGACTTTACAAGATCCTTCATAGCAAATGCTTTCTGATACAATGTACAGTTACGTTTTTGATTGTTTTAATAATGTTGGTGGGTGGAATCGTCTTTGGTGTGCATTTAATTTTTACACCAGTAGCAACTACAGTACCTCCCCTTGATCCTGTTTCTTCTACTGTTTCTTCTGTGCATTCTTTTCACTCGTTTCCTGAACACGAACAAGCTTGACGCTCAGAATTCATTAACAACACTTTTGTACAGCTCTTACATCAACACCAACTGGTAGTAAACACTACAGACTGCTGGGTGTGTGGCCTGATACCCCACACTATGGATAAAGGCATTCCCTATCTAGTTTTGCCTTTTAGCTATAATGGATCATTTCAGGCCTTTCAGACCATTTTTGCTTATGCCCTTGAGACCTATCCTCCGCGTCCACCACGCTCCACTAAATACAACTCTGCCAATAAAGCTTTGGTCCAGGGAATTATTGACATGATTAAAGACGTCAATAATACTCCATCTTACCCTAGAGATGAATTACGGGTATATTTGAGTTGGAATTCTACAGAGTATCGCATTAGTTTGGGAGAAAGCAATCGTAAGAGCTCCACTCCAGTCTGGGTCGTACCTCACCGAGGTCAAGTCTGTTTGCAAGGAAATGGGAGAAATCCGAGAGCTCGGCTAGGGAAGAGTGAGTGCGTTGAGACTTACGTGTTTCCGTCTAACTCTTCCCCTGCCTTTCTTACTGCTAGGGGTACCTACTTCATCTGTCAAGACAGAGCGTATACATGGTTGCCTGCTGACTTTTCAGGATCATGTTATATTGCTCGACTGTTGCCACCAACGTACACTGCTTCTTCAGATTATCACAAGACCAGAGTAGCAAGGGGTGTTTTCAGCAAGGAAGACACCGCTGGTCAGGAAGCTGGAGACTTCTTCAAAGGTTTCCTTCCATTCTGGGGGCCTATGGCCAATAGTAGAAATCTACGTCAGCTAACACGGGTAGTTGAATCTACTATTACAGAAACTGCTGGTGCCCTTAGTAACTTAACAGCTGAGCTTCAGGCGGATCGTCTCATGACGTTGCAGAACCGTATGGTTCTAGACGTAATACTTGCAGATCGAGGTGGGGTATGCAGAATGATCCAATCGAGCTGCTGTGTTTTTATTCCCAATAATGCTCCGACTGTTTATGAAGCGATCTCAAAGCTACACAAGATTTCCGAGTCTATTCACATAGACAAGGGAAACTGGTCCTTAATGGAGTGGCTTTGGACTCTGTTATAAGCGTGGAGATGGAAGGTTCTAATGGTCATTTGTATCATCCTAGTATTCCTGTTCTCGTGCTGCCTTATTATCCAATGTGGTCCCGCTTTGTGAAGTCTCTGTGCTGCAACCTGTTTCAGAAAACCACCTGCGTTTGGAGAAAAGGTGCGAGAAAGGATGATGATACAACAACATGTCACTGATCTGATGAGCATAGAGTTAGACTCTGGCATAGATTGAGTAATTGCCTATGTAAGGGCAAAAGGAGGGTCTGAGGTTCCGTGACGATTTGAACCCGTGTTTTCAATATTGTCGTAAACACATAATTTTGGTATCAGTGAACCGCAAATGATCCATTTAGCATATCCTGGTGTTTTCGCTATGCTGTGAGCAAGAGCACTCCTGTTATGAATACATTTCTGATCTACCCGTGGCATCCATCTTAGATTACGACAGCCATTTTGTATTTCTTGCCCTCACATAGTCAATGGATACGCAGTGACCTCTTCCACTTAAGGACACGTAAGCTTTAGCCAGAGATTCACCTTGCTAGTGACACGTGCGCCTTAGGACAGAACACGCTGTGGCCGCATGACTCGACAGAAACTGCCTCCTCCGCCTGAGGCCAGTCCAGCTATACTGGTTCTCGTGTTCGTTGGCCTGATCATGATTAGGCGGCCGAAGCTGGCAGCCTTGCCCATTTACGACCCACAAACATCTCTTATCCTGTTTTTCTATCTACTACACCTGGCTCTGCTCCATTCCTTTGGGCCTTTATTAGGGGGAGGTAACGAAATTTACGACGAGGCGGTCCGGCTCTTGAATGAAAAGTTGACATGGGATTATGATGGAACAGTGGGAACCCCTCGTTCGTAATGTTTTGACATCAGATATTGTTGACGATTCCTGTGCAACGCCAAATATTTATTGTTTAGGACACAAAGGTTTAGAAATGTACTAGCATGTAAAGAATTTGCCCCAAGCCTAAAATTTAGTATATAAGGAGCAACCCACTTTGTACAAATTGAACAGGCTCCTAGATACTGCCCGTGTGTAGTTTCTGTGACTTCTGTGTCCCTGCAGTAATAAACCTTTGGTCTTTGACGCCACCATCGTGAAGCCCGTGTTTCTGTTTATTTGTGCACCGAGACAGGTAGAACTCCGGGGTCTTCGGGTGTTATCCCTGACACCTCTGGACGGAACCAAAAAGTCCAGAACTCCACTCTATTTTATTATATTCAACTTTCCAAGCCCTTCTTCTGAATTTTCTTATTTCAGACTCTTCATCACTGTCATCTGAGTCAGTTTCAGAGATTTCAATACTGTATCTAGGAACTTTTTTACTCGGCAGCTTCACTCTATTAGGAACAACATCTCTGTAGCTGGTACTTGGCAATTTGTCCTCCTCTTCCGGACTTGCTTCTAGCTTCCCAGTTCCAGAATTTCCGTTCCTGCTTTCAGAGCTTCCAGTCTGCTTTTCAATACTCTCCTGATCTTGAATCTCTTTAGTCTCTGACTCTTTTTCTGCTTCTTTTTCCAGCAGATCTTCATCATTTTCCGAATCTAGAATCACAATCTCTAGATCTTTTTCATTCACCGTTTCATTCACATTGACATCATCATCCAGATGTCGACCATCTTGTCGATCTTCAAGATCTGGATTTTCTTCAGAACTTTTTTCTGAGTCTGAATCAGTTGCAGTGTCTTCACTATCTTCATCTGTGTTATCAGGTGCAGGTACACAAAGGGTATGATTTATATGCACCCACCTTTTCAGACCCCTGCACTTTACAACATTTGTTGTGATTAAAATCACTTGCCTTGCCTTCTGCCACCTGGGTACCAAACAGTTCTTTCTCCGATGAACCTTTGTCCTGACCAAGTCTCTTGGCAATAGAGCATGAGCTTCTACCCATTTTAAAAATAAACAAATGATGACTAGGACATATCTCAATTTGTAATGTTGGGGCATTTCAAAGAAATCTATTTGAATACTTGTAAATGAACCACCCTCCCGGCCTATGGTTCCCAAACTCTCAATTGTCTTTTGACCTGCGTTGTCTTTCTGGCATATCAGACATCTTTGACAAAGTGATTCCCCAACTAATCTGAACTTTGGATTGTACCATGTTTCCCTGAACAGTTGAATCATTGTGTCTCTTTCTAAATGACCTGGACCATGATACATCTATGCCAGGTCAGCAATTATGCAATTGGGCATAACAGGTCTGCCATCTTTGTAAATCCAAATTTCATCTTCTTCTCGCTGTCTGCAACCTTCTTTGATCCATGTGTTTTTCTCCTCATCATTTGCCTCATCTTGAAATCGTTTTAATTCTTGCCATGTCTGAATTGCAAAGATTAATATGAGAAATCTTGAAACATGTTCATTAATTTTTTCCCGATTGATTGCAACCCTCTCCTGAGCACAGAACCTAGCAATGGTACCTGTGTACTCATTGCCTTTTGAGACATAATAATTTTTCTCTCCATTTCCAGCACATGTTATCACTGCTATTTGGTCAAGAAGCTCAAATTCTTTATCAAAGTCTGGCATGCCCTGAACAGGAGCTTCACTCAAACTCTTTTTAAATTGCTCTAAGGCCTCAAGCTTAATTTCTGTCAGGACAATTGGGTCTTTTACATCTGCTTTTGTCAATCTTTGCAATGGCTTCGCAATTACTGAGAAAGCACTAATCCATTGGCAACAGGATCCAACCATGCCTAGGAGCATTCTTACCTGTCTTTGTGACTTTGGGTGTTCCATTGCCTGAATCATTTTAATTCTCACATTCGTTACCTGTCTGGGAATTCTCTCTTGGAACCTGAAAGCAAAAATTATTTGATTCTCTGGGTGCATTGGGACCCAATACCACTTAGCATCATGTGGTATCTGACAAAAGATCTCTGCTGGTTTGGGCACAATAGGACAACAAGGAATAAGTATCTCGTTAACCTTTCTCAGGTCCTGTACTATTCTGTATGTTTCATCTGGCTTTCTAATACCCATAATTGGTGAGTTACAAGGACTGTTCTCAATCTCTTTTAGGACACCCTGCTTAACGAATTTTTCAATAACAGAAATAACTCCTTCAATTGTTTCTGGCTTCCTCTTGTACTGTGGAACATTGTCAAGGACCAAACTATGTCGTCCCTTACCTTGAGCTACGCAGAAGATAAATTTACAGCTAAGAATAAAACTAGACTTTTGGGAGGAGGGCCGGTACTGGACGTGAGACGTGATGGTGAGGGAAGTTGCTGTCGACCTGCGAAACAACAAACAAATGAGATTTTACTAGGGGGCCCTTACAGATCCTTAACCTCATTCAATCCCCTCCCCTTGCCTGAACCTACTCTATTACGTTGTCTGTTAGATTCTACTTAAATCTCCTACCTGCGATCAAACTTGTCCTGACTTTCGTCCAATATTTCTTGGTCTTGCTTGTAGCGTGAAGTTGTCAAAGGGTCTTGTTTGCAGCTTGTTTGCTGTGTCTTTGCATTATTTACTAAAGAAAACAAAGAAATGCATTTATCAAATGTTCTAACTATTAATTCACTAATTTTCCTTTTGCGCCTTAACCTACTTGCAAATGGTTCCTTTAGGATTAATGCCGTGGGGGTCTGTGAATGATTTGTGTTCAAACCTGTTGTAACACAATGGGGAAAACTCCAGACTCCTTAATTAAAATTCCCAAACGCTAAATTAGTTTCATCAAATAAAGCATCAAATTCACATTGCAATATAACGTCTTGCAATTGCCTTTAAATTCCAAAATCTCTTTGACATAAATTCCAAAATCTCAACAGTCTCTCTAAACTCTTTCTGTGCCCATAACTATTGCCAAATGTCTTCTCGAAGGTCCTTTACCAAGAAGGCTTATGCAAAACCTTCAAAGTCTCATTAGTCTGTCTTGCGATGGGCGCCTTGATCGGAAAAGCTAAAATGTACTTAACTTGTTTCTTCCTTTTTCTTCCTCGCAGGTCCAGCCGTCGAGAGGGAATTCTAGAAGAAATAAAGATGTCCAGTGGAGGTGCCTCTGCGCTGTTCTCGTCGTGCAGAGATGAGAGACTTCAGACGCGAACCTTCCTCCTAGCGAGGCAGAAGGCAAAGCGTCTTCGAGAATCCTGGGTGCGGTTTAAATAGAGAAACGCACCCAGGAGATACGTGCTCACGCACGCGTTAAACTCTGCTGAGCGCCGAGTGCAGATAGCGGCGGCTCTCTAGCAGAACAAGACTCACCTGACAAGCTTCCACGATGCGCTGCACTCATGAGTCTTAATACAAAAAGTACAATAAGAAATGAAATCGCCTTAAAATTAAGGAACCTTGCAGCACAGATTTAAACATGAAAACGCCTTCACAGTGTAAAAGATTCATAAACAAATGTACACTTTCACTTATTACACTTTAAACCACATACGAGGTGCTGGTGCACGGGAAAGGGGTGGGTTTTTTTATATGTTCAGTCTCTTCTCAGACTTTATGAAGTCTGGAGAGAAGGACGTAAGGAGAATCATGACAAACATTAGGAAATGAGTTTCCCTGCTTGTTTGCAATTTTAACTGGATCTGGTCTGTTTTCCTGGTCTCCACTGATTTCTGTATCTGTATTGTATTTCTGCTCATTAACATAATTTGGAAATGGTGACGGAAGTATCTCATTCTGCTGAATCACCACCTGTCGCTGTATTTGTGGCTGTTCATTCAGTAGCTGTTGCTGCTGATTTATCTCATTCTGCATCTGTGGATTTTTACACTCTCTTCCAAAAGCTAAATACGCTTTTTCCTTCTCCTTTTTCTTCGTCCATTTTGTTTTCCATTTATTCTGATTACCCTATTTTCTCAAAGCCCAAATTAAATCTTTTATATGGGCAGGGGCATTCCTACCTGTATTGTTCAAGCCTTCAATGTCCTCATCATCCTGATATGTTTTTAATCTGTCTGTACTGATTGCACCATTTATTAATTCTTCTAAATCAATTTTTAATTTTGACTCATCAGGCTGTGTCAAATCAATCAAGTCAATATCAGAGTCCTCACTAGCTGATGCTAGAGTCATTACTCTTTCTTGCTTCGTTGTAATCATTACTAGCTGACTTTCAGGGACATTAGAATAAAGTTTTTCAGCAATCTTTTGAATTTCAGAATTCAATGGGACCGTTAAAGCTGTGGAACTAGTTTAATCTTTTCTAAGCACTGGGAGAACATGTTCATTTTTCACAGGAACTGTCACTGCTTCCATGTTTCTAGTTAACTGCTCAATAGAATCATTTATTGAATTTACATAACCAGGAATATTAATTCCAGAAGTACTAGGCATCTCATCATACCTTTCTGTTGTGACACCTTGAAAAGGGGTCTGGGCTGTGACTCTATTAATCTGAACTGGAACTCTTGACGTTACATTAATCTGTTCTGGGGGTCTGCTTAAATTTCTGTCCTGATCTGTATTTACAACATCATTTCTACACTGATCAATAAACTCTACTCTGACAGGTTTATTATTTAGATTTGCTAATTTAGGAGTCACATTTTCTTTAAAAACTATTTCTTTTGGGGGAGGTGCTTTATTCATTATTTTGCTCTAACATATAGCAACAACCTTTTCAACATGCTTAAATGCATTTTTCATTTTCTGAAAGCAGAAAAACATTTTCTCTTTCTTTGGATAATAATTATCCATATTTAAAATACTTACCTTTATTAAAAATAAATCACAATAAAAATATGTTCACCTTATTGACCTTGCAACACTAGCTAACTAACACACAAAAATCACTAATGGCTGTAAGTAATCTAACTAATAAATCAAAACAGGGGACAGAACCACCTGAAAACAGAACAAGGACTATGTATACTTTTTTAAAAAATTATACTTCTGTGTGCGCAATCACCTTGAACACAGCGCAATCTCCCTAATGCACTTTGTCTATTTTAGTAATGAATTGCTGCTACTCTGCTGTCAATAAATTATAGGGAACAAAAAGGGGTTAGGTCCTTTACGTGGTGAGGGCTAGACCCTATATCAATAGTAGACAACACACAGTGCCCAAACCACAATTATTCTAAACATTTTTTGATGAAGGGTAAGAAAGCAATTTATTGTCGCTTCCGTAGACAACTATTATTTTGTGTCAATCATTTTAGATTTTTGTATTTTCCCAAAAATTCATAGCAGAAAAAAAGACATTACATTTAATTATTTACAAGACTAAATTACAAACGTTAAAGGCAAACATTATTTACACATTAGAAACCATTATCACACATTAGGAAATGTTCTCGCATCAAACATTAGACAAAACAATTATTACAAAAATGGTAAAGCAAATTTTATCACAGACAACAAATATAGCAAACAATCAATGAGAGAAACTGAGGATTGGGAAGAAAATATATAAGTCGGTCAATGACTTGTATATATTTGAATACTGGACCAGCCGGTCCAAGAATTTGTTAGACAATGATAGTTTATATCTCCCAACCAGCACTGCCGACGCGTTTCAAGACCAGGCATGAAGTTACTGGTCTGTCATCAGGGCTGTATATATCTTGTATCTTTAAGATACAAAAACATTATTTATCTTTAAACTAGCGTGTGGGCTCCTTTTTAACATCAAGTAGCTATAGAAACGTTCTGTGCTACATACCAAGCTTGTTAGCAAAAAGGGGTTTCAGAAAAGGTCTTGAGAAGGTCCTTTTGGATAAAATGCCGTGGCCAACCTGGGGTGCCTGAAAAGATTTTATGAATATTTTGTGAATGTTTGTAAAAGTTGCATTTGTTGGTCGATTCATTACGCTAATGACCAAAGCAAGTTGGAATGGTGAAAGCGTACCTTATTCTGTAAATTATGCCATGTTATGGCAGGTTCAATTTGAAGCGGCGTGACCATCGGAATCGGTTCTATGATGCAAAGGAAATAGGCATCAAAGAGCTTAGCGGCGTTCAGCCATTATGTCACACTTGTTAGAAAGGAATGGGCAGTCTAAATTGCCTACCTTGTAGCGTTTTCTTATTTGCGCATGAAACGGGTTGTTACTGTCACAGTTCAGAGGAAGAACACAAGTCAGACTCGGTTCTAAGATGCAAGAGAGATATGCATCATAAGTGCTTAGCGCCGTGTAAACAATAGATCGCACTTGCTGGGAAAATCGGGACAATGTAAATAGCCTACCTTATGGCGTTTTCTTATTTGCGCATAAAACTGGTTGTTGCTATCACCGTTCTAAAGAAAAGCACAAGTTGGCCATAGTGAAATTTAATGAAATTAGTTGAGCGCGAGTGCAAGACAAGCGCATGATGCCAAATGGACAATTACCTGCTCCTTGGGCCGCTTCTCAGTGCTAATGGATTCGTCTTTCTCTCAGTAAAGATGGCGGCCACTATTTCCTGTTTATTATATAAGGGATTTTGGGTCCGTGCATTGTGGGACATGTAGTCCCATTAGTGGGAACTTTTGATTATTAGTGAAAGAGACATGGATTAATGTTCCGCTCTGTGTACGTAATCAGCGATAAACTAATGAATTAGTTCAGAAATTAGGGGTATTTCTTTACCAGGTATTCTGAATTGGATATATATAGTGGAGTAAAAAGTGACTCTCCCGGAATGAAGATAAGTTAGGACGGCATCACTGAGCCAGGGACCGTGTTCGTTATCAGTCTCTTTAACACCTTGGCTGCTAGGGGTTTTCCCCTCCTGTGCTGACTTTTTCTCATTATTATGGTTTTATGACGAGCTCAGCTCGTCATGAGCACAGCTCAACCGTGCATCATGACGAGCTGAGCTCGTCATGAGCATCGAAAGGGTTAAATGGATGACCGAGACCAGCGGGTAAACCAGGGATGTCAAACCGGTGCCGACGGGGCTAACATCAGATGTGATTAAATGTGCGCTATCTCAGACAGACTGTTCAAACCAGTCTGTGCACTGTTGAATTTTAAATTCAGATACGCTTCTTTTTGTAACAGAGCGCGTTCAACGTCATGGCATTTGGATCTGGAATTCACGCGATAAAGTACAGACCATTTGAGTTCTTGTTCACTGTGGGACTTTTCACAGAAATGTTCCACCATTGGAGCTGACATAACTCTTTTCTTAATTCTTGATCGGTGCTGGCTAATCCTTTGGTTAACTTGCTGGCTGGTTTTACCAATATAGATAAGTGGGCACGGGCATAGAATCATGTACACAACGTTCTTAGTTCTGCAATTAGAAAACTCTTTGTGCTTCCACTTAATCCCCTGGTGGACAAACTCATCACCTTCCATAGTGCTTGAGCAGGCGACACAGTTGCCACACTTACGGTGGCCCTCGATTGCTTGAGGTTCCATTGCGCCAATAGGTCACTTTTGGGCTTTGGAATAACCACATCTGCCCGGATAAGTTCTTGGCCGATGCTACGATTTTTTCAGTAGGCAAAAATGGGTTTGGGGAACGGACAGTTCAACCCCTCCAAAAGATGCCAGTTTTTTAATATAACCTGTTGTCATTTTTATGTGTCTGGGCAGAAGGTTGTGACGCACACAAGTTTCTCCAAAGGTGTGCGCTGTTTAGTTTGTAGCAAACATTCTCTGGGCGTATATTTAGAGCGCTTGATAGAGTGTTTAAGAAGCTGGCGTGGATAACCACGATCTTGCATATCACTGCAAAACACTTGGGCATGCCGTTCATAGTCTTGCAATTCAGAGCAATTTCGTCTTATTCTTAATAGTTGCCCGTAGGGTAGATTAGCTTTTAGACTACGGGGTGTGCACTCCTGTGGTGTAAAATCGTGTTTCTGTCACTGTCTTTTTTGAACAATGATGTGACCAACCGTCCGTCCGCACACCTTATTTCAATGTCCAGAAAAGTCATTCGACTGGGGCTATTTTCGATCGAGAATTTTATATCACTGTGCCTCGTATTTAACCATCCATGAAAGGCCAATAGCTCAGTACGGCTCCCCTGCCACAGGAGCCAGACATCGTCTATGTACCTGTACCACTGTAGTATTTGGTGTTTAAATGGGCTGTTCATGTCCACGAACCTTTCTCCATACTGCGCCATGAAGAGCACCGCCATTTCTGGGGCATAAGGACATCCCATGGTGGTGCCCTTCACTTGCATGTAGAACTGGCCGTTGAAGATTAAATAGTTTCTCTTCAGTGCTATGGCTGCCAATTCTAAAATGAAGGCAGTCGGAACCCGATGTGGTCTTTCTCTCATGTCCAGATATAGCTGCATGACCTCTAAGGCTTCTTCCTGGGGGATTTGGGTATATAAGGACGTAACGTCCATTGTAACCATGATTTGCGATAGTGGATCAAAGCTGGTACCTTCAACTTTATTTAAAAAATCGGTTGTATCACGCAGGTAAGATTTGACCTGACAAAGGAATGGCTTTAGAAAGAAATCAACATATTGGGCAATCGGCTCTAGACAGGAATCACAGCCCGACACGATGGGACATCCGGGGGGCTCTGTCAGACTCTTATGTATCTTCGGAAGAAGATAGAGGGCAGGAATCCTGGGGCACTTCTTTAAGAGATAATCATACTCCTTGTTGCCCAGGAAACCACCTTCTTTGCCGGAGTCCAAGACTCTCGCAATTTGTCCCTGAATATATTTTGTGGGGTCCTCTGTTAGTGCGCGGTACCAGGTGGTATTGTTCACTTGCTTTTCACCCTCTATAAGGTACATCGGATGGGGCCAAATGACTATTGCCCCACCCTTGTCCGCCGGTTTGATCACTATTGAGGTGTCATTCTTAAGCGAACCAAGTATGTCTCTCTGGTGTTTACTCATATTTTGTTTGGTAAAGCACTTAGCTTTCTCCATCTTGGTAATGGAGGACAGTAGTACTTGTTCGAAGGCTTTTACCTGTTTTGGAATATTGGTGTAAGGAACAAAGGTGGATTTGTTCCTCAGACCAGTTGTTTCTACACTTGGGCTTAATGGCACATTGCCAAAAAAAGCCTTCAATCTAACCTTACGGCAAAACTCTATTGCCTCCATTTTCAATTTGGTGAAATCGGTATTCCTACTGGGTACAAATTTGAGGCCAAGGTTGAGTACTGTTTCCTCCTCCATAGTCAAGACTCTAGATGACAAGTTGACTACAGTTGTGCTATTACCTATGACTTGTAGTTGCTGCTCCGGGTTCGCATTTCCCATGGATTCTTGTATCTGGGTTTGGTTTGTTTGCCCTTGTCTAAAAAAGACACTCCCTTCTTTTGATTTCTGTTATCGGACCCCATTGAATCAGAGGAAGAAGTACTTGAGAAGGTACTGAATCTGTTACTGGATCTACCCTGGTAGGTTGATAAGTCCTGACGAGAGTCTGATTGTGAGTAATAGTCCTCTCGTAGTAACGGGTATACTTGTTCTATTTTGAATGCCTTGACGTCGCACTCGTATCTGTTGTTTTTGTCAATTATAGTGTTGTCCCTAAAAGTCTGGATATCTTTTTCTATTTTATCCAGAAGGGACTTAGCATCGGTGGTCCCAATGGTCTTGGTCAATTCCACTATTTCTTGCGCTTCCTTATTGCATAGGCGTTGTGCCGTTTCAATGGTGTGGACCATAAGGTCCCTGCTACATTTGGTATTGATGTAGCTGAATCCTTTTTTATACTCGGTATCTTCTGTAAAAATGACCGGTACGTTTTTCACCTGAAGGCCCCAAGGGATAGTGCCACCCTTGAGGTGCCTCAGGAGAAAATAGCTGTGTAGTTCTGTTCTCACGTGTTTTTTACGTAGTCGAATCAGCTTATCAGTTTCGTTTTGCTCTTTTGCGTTAGAACTCAAAGCTACTGAGGAAAAAGGAGATGAAGCTATCAGATTTTGGATATGCATCTCAGTGAAAGACAAAGTATCTTTTTCTGCCATAATAAGTAGAGACAGGAGTCCCTCCGATCAAATGGATGTAATATGTTAGGAGGACTGTATTGAGTCCAAAAGACCCTCGCGGGTGTTCACCCGCTCTATTTATTGGGAACAAAAAGGGGTTAGGTCCTTTACGTGGTGAGGGCTAGACCCTATATCAATAGAATACAACACACAGTGCCCAAACCACAATTATTCAAAACATTTGTTGATGAAGGGTAAGAAACGAATTTATTGTCGCTTCCCTAGATAACTATTATTTTGTGTCAATCATTTTAGATTTTTGTATTTTCCAAAAAATTCATAGCAAAAAAAAGACATTACATTTAATTATTTACAACACTAAATTACAAACGTCAAAGGCAAACATTATTTACACATTAGAAACCATTATCATACATTAGGAAATGTTCTCGCATCAAACATTAGACAAAAAAATTATTACAAAAATGGTAAAGCAAATTTTATCACAGACAACAAATATAGCAAACAATCAATGAGAGAAACTGAGGATTGGGAAGAAAATATATAAGTCGGTCAATGACTTGTATATATTTGAATACTGGACCAGCCGGTCCTAGTATTTATTAGACAATGATAGTTTATATCTCCCAACCAGCACTGCCGACGCGTTTCAAGACCAGGCATGAAGTTACTGGTCTGTCATCAGGGCTGTATATATCTTGTATCTTTAAGATACAAAAACATTATTTATCTTTAAACTAGCGTGTAGGCTCCTTTTTAACATCAAGTAGCTATAGAAACGTTCTGTGCTACATACCAAGCTTGTTAGCAAAAAGGGGTGTCAGAAAAGGTCTTGAGGAGGTCCTTTTGGATAAAATGCAGTGGCCAACCTGGGGTGCCTGAAAAGATTTTATGAATATTTTGTGAATATTTGTAAAAGTTGCATTTGTTGGTCGATTCATTACGCTAATGACCAAAGCAAGTTGGAAAGGTGAAAGCGTACCTTATTCTTTAAATGATGCCATGTTATGGCAGGTTCAATTTGAAGCGGCGTGACCATCGGAATCGGTTCTATGATGCAAAGGAAATAGGCATCAAAGAGCTTAGCGGCGTTCAGCCATTAGGTCACACTTGTTAGAAAGGAATGGGCAGTCTAAATTGCCTACCTTGTAGCGTTTTCTTATTTGCGCATGAAACGGGTTGTTACTGTCACCGTTCAGAGGAAGAACACAAGTCAGACTCGGTTCTAAGATGCAAGAGAGATAGGCATCATAAGTGCTTAGCGCTGTGTAAACAATAGATCACACTTGCTGGGAAAATCGGGACAATGTAAATAGCCTACTGTAATGACCGGATTCTCAGACCAGATAGAATCAGCTCACCAGAGCACCACCAACCCAGCCGAAATGTAATCACCTCCCTCCTTAGGACCTATTTACAACAGGTATCTAGGTCTCCTACCCAAGGATGGGGAATTAGCAATATACACGGCTAAATCTTCTACAATACCACACTCACACCAGATAGTCTCGCGGCAACTCAGACCCAGACTATTCTACCCTAGGGCAGTTCTGATTATTTACCATTACACACTGACTGCAACCAGTGCTCACTCAAGCCACGATCCTGTGGGTACAGGCATCAGTATCCCCCCTGATGCCCTCTCTATAATCTCCAAACCACAATCTTGTGGGTATAAACACCAGTATCCCCCCTGGTGCTCTCTTACTTACATTACAAGCCACAATCCTGTGGGTATAAACACCAGTATCCCCCCTGGTGCTCTCTTTAACGCCGCATCACAACGACGATCACTTTCCTATGAATACCTTTAGCTCTCTCTCTGTTAGGAAGGTTCTCTCACTATTCACTAGGGGATTACTACAATATTATGGAATGGCCGAATTACACAGTGTACAATTTATTCTCTATTTCAAGGGTTCCTCTCTCCCTCATTATTCAGTTACCGCTTGTCTGATCAGGGGTAGCATCTGTTCAAACAGTAGTACCTGACTAGAAGACAAGGTTACCTTTACTGTATAAAAACAAGAGATACACACTATATGCAAAAGTTATTCCCTGATTTAAGCGCTCCTCCTACCTTTTGATCCATCAGTTACCATACAGCATCTGGCTAGAAGAAAGGTTAGCTTTATCATAAGAATAACACATGCACACTAGTTCACTAAGAACTGGGGTTCCTTTATTACAATAACAATAACAATATAACACTATACTATAACACATAGCCTGAAAAGTAAAAGGGGAATAGACACATACACAGATCTGCGGGGTCTCTGTAAAGCTGTATTACTATAACACATCCACATGTAATTGACTGTAAATAGCTAAAGAGGGAATGGATTATACTGCACACCGCTGAAAGAAAAAGGATTAGCAACACAATAGGGACAAGGTTAATGTTTAAATGTAAAGCAAACTGATTACAGGACAAATATCACCTGATTAGTATGAAGTCTTGCTCTAGCTGTCATCTGGGTTCCTCTCTCGTCTGTGCCTTAGCTCGTCTCAGATCCTCCCCTGCACTCTTGGACACGCATCTGCGCTGATCACTCTGCACTGGATTCCTCTCCCCCACAAACTCTCTCCACCTTCCAGCTTCAGCCTAATAGTTTCTACCTCTCTGATAACCGTTCGCTCCACTAGCTTCTTCACTCTGTCTGATTATCTCAGCTCCAATGTCCAATTCACTCCAGCTGCTCCCACAGACTAATCCACAATATAACTTCAGTCTCTTCCAAAAGGCATCACTTCAGACTCCAGCTGATCACAACTCCTTCTGATAAGTAACTGCTTCTGACTGCTTCCTTCAGTTCCAAACATCATATCACTTCTCTCTGCTCAAAACACCATCTGCTCTCAACTGCTTCTGACTTCTCTCTCTGGTTCCAACTCACTGACTGTCTGTCTGTCTTCTCTCTGTTCCAAGCATCGACTGTCTTCTTCTCTCCTCTGCTCCAACTGACTCACTCACAAACTGACCAACTGACAAACTGACTAACTGACTTCTCTCTGTTCCAAGCATCGACTGTCTCTTCTTCTCTCCTCTGCTCCAACTCACTGACTCCGCCTCTGCACTTCACTAATATGGAATGCTCTCTCCTCATGGAAAGTTCCAGCCATCAGCCTGCCGCCCATCAGATCTCTGCCCCACTCCGTGTCAAGGACAGACACCCAGCCGGCCGGCCTTTTGTGGTGTCTTCGACACAAAGAATAATACAGCCTACCGATAAGGGCTGGCACAGACCGGTTCTCTCCAAGTGAACAACACCTCATAACTAAAACATCACCTTTACCCTGCAAGCATCTCAGTCTGCAGGGACAGAAAGCAAAATGGAGTCTCTCTAGTTCTGAGCCTTGTAGGCCTGAGAAGGATGAAATAACACTTAGCTCTGTCAGAGTACATACACAAACCATAATATAAAGTCAGGACTACAGGATCCACCCTCTACTATAGGTAGGATGATGAAAGGACACATAATTATGTCAAAGCCAATAGGCAATAGATGGATTAGAGTCAAGAATAAGGGATCTATCATCATATAAAGCAGGTATCCTCTAGTTTATGCTTCTAGGTCTGGAAAAAGGCCCGAAAAGGACCAACACAAGGCAAGAATAGAGATTCAGGATGGTAGCAAGCTTAAAGTCACCATCACTCAGAAATAGAGCCAAAAATATGGTCACTACACTCCACCCTTGAATTTAACTTGCTAACATCCGTAAACAACAACAAACAAATAAACAAACTTCAACATAATCTATCAACAAAACCAAAAACCAAAAAAACTCCCTAAAATGAATGACAACTAAGGAAAATATCACCTAAAACTTGATGTAGGGAATGTAAATCTGACAACCAATTGAAAACAAATCAAAGCACCCTTGACCTGAATGTGCCTCAACTTCTAGTGATAACTCATGAAATCTATTGATGTAGGGACATGTTTGTGAAATGAAAACAACAAAGGGCCTAAATGAGGCCTACCTACTTCGGTCAACTTAAGAAAGGATTTGGTAAAATCTGACAAATAAACATGACAAAGGGTCCTTAAGGTCTGGGCAACTATTACTAATAGATATAGGACATAACCTGACTAAAAGACACACCTCCCAGGACAACTTAAAGTCTAGGGTGCCCACCCTTGGAACTAATCCCACTGTTCTAACTAAGAGTTGATGGATCAAAGTGAAAGTGTAATAACAGGAAAACAAGGACAACCCCATTCCTACAAAATAGGTGGTGTCGTACTCTGCATATCAAGCAATAAATCAAAGAAAGTTATCTAAGTGTGGTGTATATATTCTTGTAAAAGATCATAGACTTAAACTTGGGAAATTGAGTAATAATAGACCATGCCGAAGGCAATAGGTAAAGGTCATAGGTCATCTAACTCAGGAAACAGTTTGCACCTAATCCCTCTGTATCAATCTGTGTAACACATGTGTGCACCATTATTTAAAACATTGCTTTCTTTTCAGTGGCAAGACTGTTTTAGAGAAAACAGGAAAACTATGAAATAGGTGAAAGATAAACAAGTGTCTGTATCAATAATGAAATAGCGTAGCATACTAAAATAAAAATATCATGTATCACAGGGCATCAGATTATTAAAGCAGCTCACTAGTCACCCTATGACATTCAAATAATATCATTTGCATCATTGCATGAATGTGGCACTGCATCTTTTAAACTGGAAAATCAAAACCATGAACAGGACTGAGAAAATTATTTCAAGTGGATTGGGGCCTGTGTATGGTAACTGCAAAAGTGACATAATGTCCATCTGAAATAGAAACATGGGAAAAATGCAAGACTCAAGAATGCAGGCCAAGGAATTATATTTCAGGTCAATTAAAAAAAAAATCAAAAATAGAACTATTGGCTTTGTCAAGATTTTTTTTTTTTAGGGAATCCAGAATATTAACCTGACTGCTGAGGCAGCCTACTGGAGATTGTAATGTAAATCGAAAAGTTCAGTCACTATAAAAAGTTATCTTCTGTAGTTGGTTTCTCCTTAGGAAAACAGTTCATTCGTATAGGCCATGATCCTCCATCTTCATCTGTATCCTGTGCCAAGGAAGCATATCCTCCAATCTGGTCCTCCTGGTCCGTCCGCTTCTGGTCTGGGTCCAGGCTTGGTTTTTTTTTGGGGGTGGTGGCACTCACTCCGAAAATAACAAAACTCATCACTCCAAAATAAGAAAGTCACATTCATACAGGGCCCCCACACGTCAGCCATCTGAAACGAGAAACACACATCATCAATCTTGTAAAAACACATTTTCCATTCAAAAAGCACCCCAAGTGCTTTTCATCTTTGTAAGAAACCTCCTAATTCCTGAAAAGAACTCTTCTAAATCCAAGGAATGATTTAAACATTCTACCTATACCATATTCTTTAATTTTGTTTGGGCAAAATCTAATTTTGTCATACACAGCCAGAAGGGCTGGGGCCTAGCTACTCCTCACTCCTTTGAAAAACAGCCCCTCCAGAAAGATGTCCGCGCTCAGAGTTTTGAAACAGCTCCAACCATAACAAGCAGGAGCCGGGCTACCTTACGATGTAATATTGAATCACTTCCAAATGCTGATCTCATTGCAGGAGCAAAGCTCCTGCCAATTATTCTGTTCAAGCATCCCATATCTCTAGTCAGAGAAGCTTTCTGTGCCTACTGTATTGATCTTACTCCAAGGGCCAAGCGTCTGCCAATTATTCTGTGTACATTACTGAGGGGAAAACTTATTCATTTGCAAACATCCTTTATCTGAAGTCAATGAAGCTTTCTGGGCCGACTGTAAGGAAGAGCAACTTGACCCCCCCTTATATAAACATTTCTCTGCGGAAAGGAACTGAATCATAGCCTAGAATAACAAACTGGGTGTCTCTGCTCTCATAAGTCACCCACGGGGCGCCTCCACCCTTTCGAAACTCTGAGTGCTGAGAACTGCTGAATAACTGCCAAAAATAAAAAAACAGGCAAGGCAAGTCTGCTTCAGAGGGACGCTCCAAAAAAAAAAAACCTCTCCTTTCAAAACACTTATGGGAGCCTGGCTCATATCAGTCAAGGTCAAAGCAAATTCTTTCTAACTTAAAACATACTCGTTCCCAGGCTAGAAACACTGCACCATTACTTCTAACTAATTTAAGCAGATTTAGATGTGGTAAAAAGCATCCTAAAAACAGGAATTAATAAAGACATATATTTTTTTGTAACCTTGAATAATTCTGTAGAATCTAAAACAAACCATATATCATAATGTACTGCTACGTGCTGAAAAGGAAAATATTAAAACAACATTTCATGCAGCAACATAGGAAATCACGACACATTTCTTAAAATAACATGTGAAACACCATCAATTTAAACAAGGGGAATTTTGCACTGCATAACCAAGAATTCATAATTTGGTGCGCAAGCCTTTCTGTTCTACTTATTAAAAGGGACAGATTTCTTTTTTCAGATAGCCTCTTTTTTTTTCATCTGAGTGGGTTTACTTTCACGCTGGTCTGCTGCATATCAGCGCAAAATACAGAAACATTTGCATTTGAACTTTAAACAAAAGGGGCAGCTTGCTGTAGGTAAATAATCATTTATATTTTCTAGATGTACAAAATACACTACAGAGCATTTTCTTTTAAAAGCACACAGTTGCATTTCACTAATTAAAGCACATTCTATGATGGGCCTGTTTTATTCTTTTCAACCGGTAAACACTAATTCTAAAACACTGAGATGTATCTCCCTTTACAGCATCCACTCTGAGTTGAAAACCCTTTTCTCAATCCGACTGGTTGATTTACAACTTTCCGACCTCCGAGTCAGACACATTAAATCATGTGTTCAAAGGCAAACCCACACAAACTCTTGGCGCATTTCAAACAGAATGTTAAATGAACACTGCTTTTTTTTTCTCTGTGCAAGATGTTAACCATCCGTCAGCTAGCTGTCAAAGCACATAGGCGAACCCTGCAACTAATTAAAAAGTCAAATCAAACCAACATTAATCCAAACAGTCACTGACTTTTAGTGTCAGCTCACGTAACCATGCATGTTAAACAGCATGTTAAAATAAATACTGCCGTCTCAATCTAAGATATTAACCCTTGGCAGCTCAAACACAATCATTCCCCAATGTCTGCAGATACATGGGAAAGTCATGAACTCATCTCTCCACGTTTTCATATAACACGTGCGCACATCTTCAAAACATTTTCTCCAAGCATTTGAAAGAGATCCAGCTCTCTCCTGCCTAACGTAACGATAGCATGCTATGTAGAAGCTATATTCACATGGCGCTATTCACAAGCCATATTTACAAGAAACTCAACAAGTCAAAATAATGACATGCTCTTCACAAGGCATATTTACAAGGCGCAATTCACAAGGAACTCAGCAAGTCAAAATGAGAACATGCTCCTCACAAGCCATATTTACAAGGAGCTATTTACAAGGAACTCCACAAGTCATAATACACTGAATACATTTCACATGTCACAGGATAAGCAAATGCAGCAAGCCATTTAAAGGGCAATTTACAAGCATTTTTCACACACATATGTACAACTGCATCAACACCAAGATGTAATTGGCTCCCTCACGTACAGATACCCTTCAAGCCTGTCAGTTCAAACACCAAGATGAAAAGCATTTCTTCAACCCTGCATAAGTCGAATGCCATGATGTACTGCAATCTCCTTACAGTGCAACTGTTCAAGCCCATAGGTCAATTTTGTGCCGAGTGCAAACCAACAAGATAAAAACAATACAGCGCACACAGGCTACGTAAATGATTCGTGACGCCAGATGTAACGACCGGATTCTCAGACCAGATAGAATCAGCTCACCAGAGCACCACCAACGCAGCCAAAACGTATTCACCTCCCTCCTTAGGACCTATTTACAACAGGTATCTATGTCTCCTACCCAAGGATGGGGAATTAGCAATATACATGCATAAATCTTCTACAATACCACACTCACACCAGATAGTCTTGCGGCAACTCAGACCCAGACTATTCTACCCTAGGGCAGTTCTGATTATTTACCATTACACACTGACTGCAACCAGTGCTCACTCAAGCCACAATCCTGTGGGTACAGGCATCAGTATCCCCCCTGATGCCCTCTCTATAATCTCCAAGCCACAATCTTGTGGGTATAAGCACCAGTATCCCCCCTGGTGCTCTCTTTAACGCCGCATCACAACGACAATCACTTTCCTATGAATACCTTTAGCTCTCTCTCTCTCTGTTAGGAAGGTTCTCTCACTATTCACTAGGGGATTACTACAATATTATGGAATGGCCGAATTACACGGTGTACAATTTATTCTATATTTCAAGGGCTCCTCTCTCCCTCATTATTCAGTTACCGCTTGTCTGATCAGGGGTAGCATCTGTTCAAACAGTAGTACCTGACTAGAAGACAAGGTTACCTTTACTGTATAAAAACAAGAGGTACACACTATATGCAAAAATTATTCCCTGATTTAAGCGCTCCTCCTACCTTTTGATCCATCAGTTACCATACAGCATCTGGCTAGAAGAAAGGTTAGCTTTATCATAAGAATAACATATGCACACTGGTTCACTAAGAACTGGGGTTCCTTTATTACAATAACAATAACAATATAACACTATACTATAACACATAGCCTGAAAAGTAGAAGGGGAATAGACACATACACAGATCTGCGGGGTCTCTGTAAAGCTTTATTACTATAACACATCCACATGTAATTGACTGTAAATAGCTAAAGAGGGAATGGATTATACTGCACACCGCTGAAAGAAAAAGGATTAGCAACACAATAGGGACAAGGTTAATGTTTAAATGTAAAGCAAACTGATTACAGGACAAATATCACCTGATTAGTATGAAGTCTTGCTCTAGCTGTCATCTGGGTTCCTCTCTCGTCTGTGCCTTAGCTCGTCTCAGATCCTCCCCTGCACTCTTGGACATGCATCTGCGCTGATCACTCTGCACTGGATTCCTCTCCCCCACGAACTCTCTCCACCTTCCAGCTTCAGCCTAATAGTTTCTGCCGCTCTGATAACCGTTCGCTCCACTAGCTTCTTCACTCTGTCTGATTATCTCAGCTCCAATGTCCAATTCACTCCAGCTGCTCCCACAGACTAATCCACAATATAACTTCAGTCTCTTCCAAAAGACATCACTTCAGACTCCAGCTGATCACAACTCCTTCTGATAAGTAACTGCTTCTGACTGCGTCCTTCAGTTCCAAACATCATCTCACTTCTCTCTGCTCAAAACACCATCTGCTCACAACTGCTTCTGACTTCTCTCTCTGGTTCCAACTCACTGACTGTCTGTCTGTCTTCTCTCTGTTCCAAGCATCGACTGTCTTCTTCTCTCCTCTGCTCCAACTGACTCACTCACAAACTGACCAACTGACAAACTGACTAACTGACTTCTCTCTGTTCCAAGCATCGACTGTCTCTTCTTCTCTCCTCTGCTCCAACTCACTGACTCCGCCTCTGCACTTCACTAATATGGAATTCTCTCTCCTCATGGAAAGTTCCAGCCATCAGCCTGCCGCCCATCAGATCTCTGCACCACTCCGCGTCAAGGACACACACCCAGCCGGCCGGCCTTTTGTGGTGTCTTCGACACAAAGAATAATACAGCCTACCGATAAGGGCTGGCCCAGACCGGTTCTCTCCAAGTGAACAACACCTCATAACTAAAACATCAGCTTTACCCTGCAAGCATCTCAGTCTGCAGGGACAGAAAGCAAAATGGAGTCTCTCTAGTTCTGGGCCTTGTAGACCTGAGAAGGATGAAATAACACTTAGCTCTGTCAGAGTACATACACAAATCATAATATAAAGTCAGGACTACAGGATCCACCGTCTACTATAGGTAGGATGATGAAAGGACACATAATTATGTCAAAGCCAATAGGCAATAGATGGATTAGAGTCAAGAATAAGGGATCTATCATCATATAAAGCAGCTATCCTCTAGTTTATGCTTCTAGGTCTGGAAAAAGGCCTGAAAAGGACCAACACAAGGCAAGAATAGAGATTCAGGATGGTAGCAAGCTTAAAGTCACCATCACTCAGAAATAGAGCCAAAAATAAGGTTACTACACCTACCTTATGGTGTTTTCTTATTTGCGCATAAAACGGGTTGTAGCTATCACCGTTCTAAAGAAAAGCACAAGTTGGCCTTAGTGAAATTTAATGAAATTAGTTGAGCGCGAGTGCAAGACAAGCGCATGATGTCAAATGGACAATTACCTGCTCCTTGGGCCGCTTCTCGGTGCTAATGGATTCGTCTTTCTCTCAGTAAAGATGGCCGCCACTATTTCCTGTTTATTATATAAGGGATTCTGTATTCTGGGTCCTTGCATTGTAGGACATGTAGTCCCATTAGTGGGAAATTTTGATTATTAGTGAAAGAGACATGGACTAATGTTCCGCTCCGTGTATGTAATCATCGCTGATTACGTACACGGAGCGGAACATTGACACAAAATAATAGTTGTCTAGGGAAGCGACAATAAATTGATTTCTTACCCTTCATCAAAAAATGTTTTGAATAATTGTGGTTTGGGCACTGTGTGTTGTCTACTGTCAATAAATTATATGCAGCTTTGTGGGACACTATAATCACACCAATTATTAATACAGCAGCCAGCAAAAATGCTCAGCAATATTTATTTATTTCATTATGCTGCACGATCCCCGATTCAACCAGCTTTAAGATCACAGCTGTTGCTTTTGTTATGATCCCTGTTAATTAGGTAGAAATGTCTCCTTGAGCTATTTTTAATGTCAATGCACAGAACCAAAACTGCTTGGAAACACACTGAGCTTCTAGGCAGAGCCAATGATTACTCAACATGAACACATTTTTTTTCACACTGAGGTGTTTGACAGCTGCCCTCATCCATCAATTAAACTGTAAGCACACACAGAGACTCTCTTGCACAGGAAAGAAATTAACATCTCCTAAAGGCGTTCTTTTGTGAATCACACTACGAGCGTGTACCTTAACAGATTATCACTGAAGAAATAAAAGAGCGTTGCACACCTAGCTTCTGTGATGTTTTATTGACATGCGCTTCACTGACAGGGCATCTGGGAACACTCGTCTCGCTGAACCAGACACTGCCCGGTTCCCGCGCTGATGGGAAACTATGAGAGGACTGCAGGAAAGGAGAGTAAAATGCACTAGGCTCTCAGAATGTGTCCTTTGAATCTGTGCCCAATCTTGCACACCCACTTTTAAAAACAACCGCAGATACCAGGCATAAACGGCAGACAAGGCCTGCACTGGCAAAGATAAGACGCGAACGCTACGTCAGGAACGAGACATTCACTAAATAGGCACTAGCGCTAGAGCAAAAGTAAACAAACAACGTGCATCAGCCATTTGCATCGATGCCTCGGCCAATCACAGCACGGCGGCTGCAAATGCTCCAGCCAATCAGAGCGTTTCGCGTCAACCAATCACAGTGCTAGTTTTGCGACGCCCAACCAATCACAGCGCGGATTTTGCTGTGACGTGTCCTGCTGCTGCTGCAGTCTCTCTCCCCTCACGCTCAGGCCTCTGCTTTGGAAAATGTAATTTCGACACAGCGCGCAATCGCTTGCCACACGTATCAGCTGCGACACGCCTCCAGTCCAACAACAGCACGGCTGTAGCGAGGAAAATCAAAGCGGGGGCTTCTATGCTCAAGTGTGTTTATGTACCGCGGATCAGCCCATGCAGACAGCCGATCGACTAGGACGTACTCTTAATATAGAATTAACTTGGGGGCACTTGCTAAATATTACAAATCTCGGCAGGCAGTGGTGACACGCATTAGCCAATTGGAGCGCAACCACTCTAAACACAGGAAATGCTGTCAGCGAATCACAGCGCTGCTTTGCACGACGCCTTAGCCAATCAGAGCGCGGCGGCTATGACGTACACAGCCGCTGCAGCTCGAAGCTCTCCCCACACGCTCTCAAAACAGCCCCTCCCTTACAATTTTCGATCGGACACCTCGGAATGCCTTTAAAATAGCGCTGAATACTTTCAAATATATTTAAATAGCGGGAAACACTTTACAATGCTTTAAATAGCACAGGCTTTACCCTGAAGGCTCCAAAACGCTTTACAATTACTTTTGGGACAATTTAGTGACTTACACAAAAACAAACCATTTGCCTGCTTCCCTAAAAAGGACAGTAGTTTTTCAGACACACAGATTTTCACTCATTCACTTGAAATAGACGACGCTACTTCACTAGAATATTTTCTACCACATTTACACATACACTCATACAAAGGAAAACCCTATCCATGCATACTTGTTTCTTCTTAAGGACTCGAACCTTAGAAGTAAACCCTTTCGCCAGTAAGAAAACAACGCTTATATCTTCCTTAGGACTCTAACCTTAAAAAAGAAACAACACTTACCCTTCACACAAGCTCAGATATGCATTTTACTCTTTTCACAGAGAGTTTTAAAACAGGCACCAAGTCCCTATGCTCAATGCTACGATTTCATAGACAATCCTCACTATCATACATACAATTTACTCAACACACCTAGAACCCTAAACTTGTGTTGTACGTCCACAACACAGTGATATGCAGCGATATCACCTTTTGAAGCAGAACAAATGAACTGTGTAACCTGAAACCAGCGTCCTGATAACAGCGTCACACTACTCTTGCCATGGCAAACCAGGAATTGTTCTCACTGCTGGAAAAAAACGTTACAACTACATATAACAGTATGACAAAATCAAAAACTCAACATATGTTAAACATTAATCCTATGACTGATACTGACATGTATGTTACATGTATGTAGCATGTATGTCAAAAACAACATATAATCGTACGAATGCTACCATAAATTGATCCAGCGCTCCTACTAAAATTCTGCATAAATGATGTCATCATCTACCACCATACTTACCATTCAATACCAGGCCCATAAAAATAACAGAGCAGCTGAATCATGAGGCGAATGAATCTAATATGTTGTTTAAACTATCTACAATAAACAAGACCAGCTTGTCATTTTAAGTACGTTTATTCAAACATATTCATGAAAACTTAGGCTTTGGAACTTTATTAAGCAAGCATGTAGATAAAGTCATAAAGAGAGTTTTATTCAGCATTTATAAACAGAGCTTAATTCAAGAAAATATTAATCATTAACAGGAATAAGTGAAAAAGAGCATTTCCAAACCCTAACTAATTCTCTGTCTCAACCCTCATCGCTTAAAAACAAAGTATTTTAAAAATCTCCTTTCCTTACGTGTATTCATCGGACAGCAGAACACGTCCCTCTGGAATCAAGAAGCGTAGGCCAAAGTCTGCTCCTTGAGCCAATTCTTATACCCTAAAACTAAGGCTAAACTAACTAATTTCACATTCTAACAGCTGAATTCTGGCTCTCCATTGGCTGAACCACCTCACGCCACAGTAAATTGTGACATCTTCCACCTCAGGTCCGGGCTTTTACACAAAGCCATTGTTCATGCACAGAGTCCTGGCGGCACTTCCTTAGGCTGCTACATTTTGTAGCAAAGATTTTATTTTTCAAGTAGTGCACAAAAATGCCACGGCTCACATCCTGGTCTTGAGCCTGTCCGTTCTGAGCTTCTCGTGGCAAATTAGCAAACTTCTCCACGGAGTCGCCTTTTGCAGTTCTTTTCAAAAACTTTTCACAATAAAAGTTTATAGGCTTCTCATCTTTTCAAAATAAGTTTTCTCTCGTGACTTTACATCAGTAGGCCTCTTTCAGAAAGCGCCAATTTTCTGCGCCACTTTTGCTTGCGTCACTGCGCCACTTTTAGCTTGCGTCACTGCGCCACTTTTAGCTTGCGTCACTTTTTCAGAAAACTATTATTTAAACAAACACAAAACATCAATTAATTAAAGAATTGACATTTGTTCTGTTACCCACCCCTTTTGCTAAATGTTAACCCATTAATTATGTTACCTAGCATAAGCACATTTAAGCAGCATATATTACCTTTGATGTATCAATCCGATCTGGAACTGCATTTGTCACAGAAAAGACAAGACAGAAGCACATTTAAAAAGCACATGCTATTATTTTTTGACAGCAGCAGTTAGTATATGACAAAGACAATGGACAACAATTATTGTGTTATTCCTTTTGCATTTTGCACAAATAAGCATAATGTTAAGCCCATATGTTCATGTTGCACAGTTTATTCTAGGTTGATTTAATAACATGCAGCAAACATATTAGTTTTATTAAAACATTATGGAAGACTGACTTCACAAGCCTGAACAAAATATTGTTCATTAACCCGCTCCATCAACAGCATCAGTTGTTGTCCACTGGGGGGAAGCGCTGACCGTTGTGCATAAAATAACAACTAGATTTCTAGCATCAGAGGAAGGTGTGCAGTCCAGAGTCACAGGGTTATTAAAATGGTTGTGCATAATGATGTTGAATAGTGGGGCTGTTTTATAGTGACCCCTGTCAAGTGTTATATCTTCAGCCAGCCCTTCATAGTGCTCCCTCCCTTTAATCTTCATCCCCAATCATCGGTCCCTGCTTATCGATGCTGGTTGACCTTAAGCCTCTTTTTGTTTTTTGTGCTACAACTCAGTTTTTGCTGGCCTTCTTACACACATAAGTTTCTTGACAGATTTCTTTTATTGGGTGTACTAACAAGCTCAATAATGTACTGATTTCCTGCCAACTGGTGTTTTTAAGTCACAGAACGAAGGCATGATATTTCAGTTTAAAGTGACTTCTTGTTAGTAGTCTTTCTTCCATTTCACTTATGTTCTTGCCCTCGTTTTTTTTGGCTCTGATTCCGCACATGCACAGTGCGCTGCCCTACTCTTCCTGATTTTGGGGCATATTATCAAGAATGGCGTAAAATTATCGTCGGTTTAGCGGCAGAAAACTGCTGCTAAATTGGTGATAATGGGCTTGATAATATGCCCTTGAGAATACCATTAGAAGCCCATGTTCACACCAGAACACGGACTTCTATTGGAATTCTCAATGGCATATTATCAAGCCTATTTTCGCCACTTTAGAAGCAATTTTTTGCCGATCAACCGGCGATAATTTTAACGCCGTCCTTGATAATATGCCCCTGAGTTTGTTATGGTTTCTTAGCCAAGATCACACATTTTCTCTGTGGCTTCACTTTAGCATTTTGCAGACATGTTCCATTGTTTGCTTCCAGTCGCTTATTCTCGCCCCAAGGACTCCATTCTAAGGCTGTGCTCAAGCATTTTATTGACTGCTAATCTTTAACCACTAAAGAAAAAAAATACACAACAAGGTCTGCCAGCCATTGCCGCAACCTACACCCAAACCTCAAAACAGTTAGTCAACGGCAGTAAGCGCACTGTGGAATCTGCAACTCCAGTGAGAAATCAGCACTCACAGCTTCATGAGTGAATGTATTCCAATTCATTAATACATTTAAATTATGGGTATGCGATCAGATTCAGTTTCATAGCTTCCTTCCTGTTAAACCCCCTCACTGTGTACCTTCCTTCACCCAGTTCTGTCGCATTCTCACAAGAAGTCTAGCTTTCTGAATCCTTCCAGCTGCTTCAGATAGACTGAAATTGGCCCCTTGCCCCATGTTATGTTCACAAACGCCTATCTGACAGAGCTTGAGGGGCGTAAAAATTGTACTTGTATTTTGCTTTTGGCACTGAGACCGCTGGCAGTTCTTTCTCGCTCTCTTTCCCCCTCCCCCTCTCTCATTTTCTCTCTCTCTCTCTCTCTCTCTCTCTCTCTCTCTCTCTCTCTCTCTCTCTCTCTCTCTCTCTCTTTCTCTCTCTCCTTATCCTTCTCTCTCTCTCTCTTGCTCTCCCCCTCGCCATCTCCCCTCATTCAGTCTCTATCTCGCTCCTCCTCACCCGCTGAAATCTATGACCTTATGAAACAGCACTTTCCCTCTTTTTCCTCTCCTTTCCTTCACTCGTTCCCCTATGAAATAGACTTTTTTTTAAAAAACACATTGCTGAAAATGTTGCCTCGGGACAGGGAAACAAAAGGAAGAAAAAAATGTCCAAGCAAGACAAAGTGGCCACCAAGTGGCTAAATTGATTTTAGGCTCACCCAAACCCATTAGCGCCACTTTGCAGAGTTTGCCTGTCAAGCGCTACTTTCATTTTCTCGCCTTTCTTTCAACAGCTTTGGGACCAAGGCATACAGCACTGCCAAATCAATGCTCCTCAAACCTGACAGGCAGCAGCCTCTGCAGCTCTAGTTTTAAGATGCGTGCATATTCACGGCGGGACCTCAGACCTGACAGACTGTGCTATAGAGCAGCAGCTGGCACGGGTAAACGCAGTGGAGCAGAGCGGAGTGGGAGCAGGGGAAAGTCAACAGACGACGGAATAGGTATAATTAAATAAATCAATAACACCTATATCGTCGTCTATTGGTTCCCCCAGCCGTGCCCTGCCTCACTGCCTCACCGCCCCACTGCACTTACCTGTGCCGGCCGCCGCTGCTATATCTGTATGGAGAACTTGCCTGCTCATTCTGGAAAAGAGGCCAGAGGCAGAGGTTTGAACCCAGCAGGAACCGTGGAAGATTAAATATGTACTGGAGCAAACTCTAAAAGTGTGCCTCGCTGCTTGCTTATTTTTTGTCTGTTCTTTCCCCTCTTTTGATCTCTCCTCTCTCTCCTTCTCCTCTCTCGCTCTTGCCCATTCATGCTGTCCCTATCTTGTTCCTCCTCACCTGCTAAAACCCTGACAACAAGAAACTCCTCATACCCTCTTTTTCCTCTCCTCTCCTTTCCTTCATTCACTCCCCTATGAAATGGATCCAAAAAAAACATTGCAGAAAATATCCTCAGTTTCAGATATTTTTCTCTTCCAAAGTACTGCCTCGGGACATAGAGCCAAAAGTAAGGAACAAGATGCTCAAACAAAACAAAGTGACCGCAAAAAGTTGGCAGGTTGATTTTATTCACACCCATACTCATTTGTGCCTCTTTACAGAGTTTGCCCGTTGCAGTGAGCCATCCGGCCCCTACACTAAATCGTTACACACTATCATCCCGAGGATCGGGCCTGGCCCAAGGGTTTAAATAAAGTGGAGGCAGACTGCTCATTGTTAAAGCCCATAACTAACAATTAACGTATGGCGTGCATTCCAGTGCCGTACCTTAGAGGCCTTGGCATCCTGCTGTTTGGGTCACCACACTGGTGACGAGGGGGCCATGCACCTTTGCGTGGTGTGGCTGCTGGTGCCTGCCGATTGTAATATTGTGGGGCCCTAGGCCCCCATGCATAAATAGGAACGGTTAGGTAGTGTGTAGAACTGGCCCAGGGTACGTGTGCCAGGACCCTTTTCCTGTGTCCTGTGACGCCTGTGTTGGATGAGTGTGGAGTGGGGTCTGAGCCAGACTTTGGGGAGTGGCTGGCAACAGAACAACTAGAACAGTGACCAGCAGGTCACTACATCCATCCCAAATTTTACTCAAAATGAAACAACAGAATTCAACCTGTGGGAGAGAATAAAACAATAAATGGGAACTTCCACTGAGTCTGTTCAGCTGCTGGCAGAAACAAGACGATGGTACAACTGCAGCCAGGATCACCAGTTCTGCCTGGCACAGTTCAGTGTTGCCCTGCGGGTCCAGTACTCCTTAGACTCCAGGCGTGGAAGTTGACACCAATTTCTTATTATGTCCAGTTCTTTGTGACGGTGCAGGTGCACGTGGAGTGGCTGTGAATCACTCATCAGGCCTGGCTGTTGTGGCATCCACACAAGTGCTCAATGCTTCTCTACAGAATGGTGGAGTAGTTGCAAAACATCCCTCTCCCCAGGATACCCCTCTCGCAGGTGTTCCCCTCTCACAGAATGTCCCGGAGGCCCTCTTCAACAGGCTACCACTGGACTGGGTGCACTTCGCTGAGTCGCTCCAACTCCACCCTCGAGGTGTGTGGAGGAAGCGCTACGAGTCCCACCTTTAAGTTCTTAGCTCCACCTGAAGGATTTTTGTTTACTCCTGCCACTTACCACATGATCTTCATCTTCCTGGGACCTGTGGAAGGGAGGTTGTAGACTCATCTCTCATGGTGGGACCTGCACTCACTGTCGTCCCCGAGGCCTTTGCCCCTGGGTCTCAACGGTCTGGTGTGGAGTGGTCGGATCCTATTCTTCAGGACGTCAGAGCAGCCTCACCGTCCAGTCTCCCGTGTGACCGCCAAGGTGGATGTCAGAATGGTCCAGCCTGCTCGCCTCTGCAATCACCAGGTATTGCTAAGACTCATGGATAGATAGTTTCTCTACAAGTGCCACCAATGTTCTCCAGGTACTGTGGTCCATGTCAGATGTTCTTGCACTTGTCACCTTTGCCTTCCGGTGTGGGAGTTGGCGGATCACACACTCCTCTCTTCTTCTTGAGATTTCTTCGCGGTGGCGTCATGCCACACAATTTCCTCCTTCTTATTCTTTCACTTTGCGACGTGGTCTACTTCCATCTTCTTGCTCATCTTCACTGACCATGCCTGGTCCTGTCCTACCCCTAGGAAGGTGCATTGTCTTCCGTCGGTGACCAGAACTATCATCGCAACCTTCTTGTCAATTCTCATTCTCGGTCTTCATTCTTTTATTCCAGGTCTTTCTTCTCTGACCTCTTCTGGGTCATCGTCACTCTGACCTCTTCTCTGGTCACTGCTTCGGCGACCTTTTCTCAGGTCACTGTTTAGCCGACCTCTTGCAGGTCATCTTCCTCTGACCTCTGGCAGGTCATGTCTCTTGAGGGCAAGCGCCAGGAACCTCAATACCACACCAACGTGGCTTTGTCATTGCAGCCGCCTCTCGGGCCGGCTTCACAGGATGAGTCACGCCGTGTGACCACCTGGGCCCTCTGCCTTGCAGGGCGCTGACTCTTGCGCTCCAGTCTGTAACGTCCGTGACTGGGGTACATCTTCGGTGCAACGTCTTCTCCTTGCACTCCTTCCTTATCCACTTGTGGTGGCGTCCTTTCGCCACTGGGTTCGCATGCAGCTCCTTTTCCTCTGCAGTTCAGGGACTTGCTGCCTTCTCTCCTGGTTGCAAAACTTCCAGTGTACTTGCTTGCTGCGGTGACCACCTCTGACCACTAGTCATCACCCCATCTCTCCTTCTCAGGCTCATGCAGCCTTTCCGCCTAAACCATCTTCAGTGCTCACTTGCTGACTGAGGCAGTAGTCCTTTCTTCACCCCACACATGACATTCTTGGGGCAGGGGGGTGTCTGGCACTTCTCTGCATGCAGTTGCACTTATTTATTCACCACGTTGACCTGCCACAGCTGGTTCTGTGTTTCTGTGCTTTTCCCTTTCACTGTTGTGTTTTTTTTCTTACTTCTAAAAAGAAAACATGGAGCTGCCTCTCCTGGTGCAGTCTGTGTATGTCCTTGCAGACTTTTTTTTTCAGTTCAAAAAGATTTTTATTAAGATAAAAGAATACAATGATATACAATAGTGTAAAAACAATAAAAATAATAGGAGTATACATAATATATCAGTTGGATTGAAAAGCATACAAGGAATAAAAAAGTAGTCTAATATTATCTAAACAGTGAGAACAACTTTATCAGGAATCACACCAAAATTGGGAAAGAAAATATTACAAAGTTGGTAAACATTACAATGTATGAGAAATATAAAGAAAGCAATATAATAACAAAGATGAAGTCGTGGAGGTTTAGCTACTTCTTGCTGCAGAGGAGTAGAAGAGGAGAGGCGCCTGGCTCTAGTGTCTATGAAAAGTATAACCGGTTCCCACAAATCTAAACGTTTGGGTGCTAAGTGTTGTGGATAAACAAATGTAGTGTCTAATCTATAATTATAACAGACAGCATACCACCAAACTTGATATGAAAGTTTGGTGAAATCTTTCCAATTAGTGGTGATTTGTTGCAAGGCTATTGGTAACAATAGATCAATGATTCTTATGTTTATGTGATTGTGCTCCCAAATAGGAGATAAGTTACCCAAAAAGATACGCAGGATAGAGAAGGAGTGTTTGGAGTGAAAAATCGAATTGACCTGTGACCAAACCTTCTCCCAAAAATCTCCATCAAATTTGCATGTAACCAGCATATGAAGCAAATCAGCATGTGGTAATGAGCAAGACTAACATGCATGTGAAGTGTCGGAGCAATATGCATTAAGGGTGGAGGGAGTGAGTAGGAGTTTGTTATATATAAAAAAGAGAGTTTGTGTCGTGTTTGCGGCTCTAGACAACTTCCTAAGCTTAAGCCATATTTTATTCAAAAAGTGCACAGTCAAGGAAATAACCAAAACTTTCTCCCAGGATAGTTCTATTTTAGTTTTGTCTCATGGAATAGGTGGGGAGTGTAAAAACATTTAAATATTAGAAGCTTTAGAACCACGAAGTAACAAAGTGCGTCGATTATTTACATGAGTGAGAGCAGGAAATGCATCTGAAGGGGACGTTGTGTAATGCATGTGGGCAGATTGAATAGCCTGTGCTAAAAGGGAATATTTGATGCGAAAGGAGGAAGGGAGACCTAAAGCAACACTCGCCTGTGTAAAGGGCATAATTAAATTCTGAGAATATAATTGATGTACACATATTATCCTTCGACAATGCCAAGATTTCCTAAAGAAAGGTTTAATATTTAATAAAATGTGTGTATTATGCCAGAGAGGAAAGTCAAGAAAAGATATGAGAGAAGGAGCAGGAATCATTTTCGAGGTATACTTAAGGATAGGAGTAGAAACAAATTGCGACCTGCGTGTGAAGGATAAGTATTCGTGAAAGGAAAAAAGGGAAATAAAAGACTGTTCGAGCTTTGTCCTGAGAGGACAACTTGTAGAAGGATCTGAAAGCCAACGTGAGGATTGGGCTAGTATTAAAGATTTATGGTAGAGAGGAAAGTCAGGAAAGTTTGTCCCCACATCTGATTTAGGACGAGTCAGTTTGCGAATAGACATACGTAACTTCTTGTTTCCCCATAGAAAAGCAGATAAAATAGAATTATTTTTTTTAAGTAATTGAGGGGAATTGGTAACGGGATGTTAGATATTGTGTATAAGACTATGGGGTTAAAGCATCATTTTAATGGTATCCAATCAACCCGACCAGGATAAATACAAGGGGTGCCACTTTGCTGTCAAGGAGGATAATCTATCAATACATTTTTCCATACAGCGTGACACTGTTCCTGCAGTAGAAGGGGTAAAATGTATACCTAAATATTTAATGGATTGGGGACTCCATGAAAACCCTGAGGCAGTAAAATCAGCACTAAAAGTATACTTCATCAGGGGTGAAATTTCACATTTATCTTTATTTAATTTGTAGCCAGATATCAATGCAAATGATTCCACCTCATCCAGAAAAGCAGGTAAGGAAGTTTGAGGATTTGATAGAAATAAAAGAACGTCATCAGCGTAAGCTGCCATTTTAATTTTGGAGTTCTGGAAGGTGAAGCCATGAATTTCTGCGTTTTGTTGAATTCTAAGTAAGAAAGGCTCCAAAGCAGTATTAAAAAGAAATGGGGAAAGAAGACAACCTTGCCTAACTCCCAATGCCAGATTAAAATAAGAAGAGATACTCCCATTTGCAGTGACAGCAGCCCTCTGGTTGGAGTACAGGATAGATATTAAAGCAATAATTTTGGGCCCAAAGCCAAACCATTTAAGTGTATGAAAGAAATAAGGCCATTCAACTCTATTGAATGCTTTTTCTGAAGCAAGGTGATGGCAGCCAAAGGGTGAGGTATATGTGAAGCTTTGAAAAGAATATCAAAAAATAAACAAGTGTTGTCTGTAATAAGTCTTCCTTTAACGAAGTTACCTAACAGCTCGGGTAACTGAGATTCTAGTCGCAGCGCCAAAGCCTTCGAGAAAATCTTTTAATCTAAGTTAACCAGAGAGATAGGTCTGTAATTTTTGCAATGTTGAGAATACTTGCCATCCTTGGGAATGAGACAAATAAGGGCATCAGAAAAAGAACCAGTAGATCCTCCAGATTGTAAAAAGGAAAGAATAAGGGTATGCAATTTGGGAATCAATAAGGAGCAAAATGAGTAAAAACATTCTACATTAAAACCGTCCCGTCCCAGAGCTTTATCTTTTTAAAGAATTTTAAGAGCAGCATGAAGTTCTTTCTGGGTAATATCAAGTTCTAAAGAGGAGGGATCCGGATGTGATTCAGGTGGAAAGTGAATTTTAGAAAGGAAGTGAGAGATGGAATGGTCAGATGATAAGGTTTCAGATGTATACAATGTTTTGTAAAATTGAAGAAATTCATTAAAAATATCATCATCTTTAAATTGTAATGAATTATCAGAGCCAAAAGCAGATTCTATAGTAATTTTATTTTGTTTGGTTTTTAAATAGTTGGCCAATAATTTTCCAGCTTTATTTTGACTGCCATATAATTTCGCGCTCGACTTTAATAGATAATTAGACGCATTATTAGTGGTGTCTTGATTAAACTGAAATTTGAGTTTTAATAGTTCAGATAAACAATCCTTTGATTTGGAGGAGTAATAGGAGTGTTCCAGTTTTTTAATTTTGGTAAGAAGAGCATTGGTTTTTTGGCGCGCTTATTTACGTTTATTGTAAACAAAACAAATAATAAAGTCTCTGGCTGAGGCTTTAAATACGTCCCAAATTGTATGGTAGGACAAATCATCCGTTTGATTAAGAGTGAAATATTCTTTAAAAAAGGAAGTGAAAGAGGAAGAAAAGACAGGGTTCAGTAGGAGAGCCTTATTAAAACGCCATTTACGAGGAGAAATAGGTTCATGCAAAACATCAAGGTGTATGGCAACAGGAGCGTGATCGGAAATCAAAATGGAGCCAATATCTAACCTAACCAATGATTGAGAAATGCTATGAGAAACAAAAAGGTAATCCAAGCGGGACTGAGTGTGATGTACTGGTGAATAAAAGGAATATTCACTTAACATGGGATTACAAAGTCTCCAGGCATCAATGAGTTTGTGTTGCTTTATGGTTTGTACAAATTCATGAGACCTGTGGGGTATCAAGGGGCTCAAGGAGTTTCGATCTAAAAAGGGGTCAAAGGTATCATTACAGTCACCTGTAAGAATAAAATTATCGTCATAACAATGTGTGATTTGTTGGGATAGAGATGTCCAAAAGGAAGGGTCACCAATTGTAGGAGCATAAATATTCAATAGAGAAACTGGAATATTATTTAACATAAAATTAACAAACACCCATCTACCTATTTGATCATGACAATGTGATAATATATTTAATAGACAGGGATTTGCGAAAAAGAATACCAACTCCATTACGTTTACCATCACCCGAGGAGAAGAGAACCTCTCCCACTCACCCTCTCTTTAATTTAGCAGATTCCTCAACTGATAAATAAGATTCTTGTATGCATGCGATATCTGTGTACAATTTAGTCAAAACCCTCTGGCGCTTAATGGGCGAATGTAAACCTCTGGCATTCCACGAAACAATTTTTAAGGGCATAGAAAAAAGTTACAACAATATAAAAAATTCCAATGAGTAAAACATCTTAAACCGATTAGAATATAATGAACATCCAACCAACTGAATAGGAAGTGAAAAAAAGAAGTAAAAAAGTATGAGCAAGAAGAGAAAATAAAGAGGTTGAAAAATGATCCCTGAAGAAGAATGGAGAGAGAAAATGAAATGGATGCATGGGATGCATAGCAACGAGAAAAAGAGAGAAAGAAAAGAAAAGAAAAGAAAAGTAGTAGAAAAAAGATAGAATAAAAGTGAAGGTAAGTAATATGAAAGAAGAAAAAGAGTAGAAAATGAAGAAAAAAGAAGGATAACAGTACAAAAACTAAGAAGAGTAAATAAGGAGAGAAACTTACAAAAATTCCAGACCATACGAGGGGTGGGAGGGTGGAAGGCCACACGGAACAATGACGTGTCCGAAACTCACGAGGGAGTGCAGGAAAGAAAAACGGTACCAACGGAGTGTAGCAAAACATGAGGAGAGAAGGAAGACATGAAGGGTGCACCTGTGAACCTGTAAAGGAAAAAAGAGGTTAAGCATAAGATAAAAACAGTAAAAAGAAGGATGAAAATGAAATTGATATGAGTCAGAAACTGGATAATAAGGAAATACATAATAATGGTAAACTTGAAACAACAACTCAATGAAACCTATCTCAGGAGAGACATCATGGGTAAACTTGTGAATATACCATAAGGAAATTGAAACCTATGCAAAACAGGAGAGGCAAAACAGAGTCACAATACACTATGTCGGGTGTGATGATGAAGAGGTATCCATTGATTCAGTCGGAAAAGAGTAGAGGAAGCTTTTAAGCTTTAATGGATCCTCGTAGGTAGTAGTTTTGTTGCTGATAGTTACTTTTAATAGGCACGGATGAAAGAGACCATATCTCGCTCCCATCGTGCGCAGTTGGGATCTCATTGCCAAGAATTCCGTACAACGGTCTGCAGTTGATTTAGCGTAATCCTGGGTGAAGAATAACATATTCCCTGACCAAGTGATTTTATTCAAAGCTCTGGCAGCAGAGAGAACTTTCAATAGATCAGTATATTCAAGGAAGTATAGTATCACTCCTCTTGGTTTACTTCTTGAAGCCGCAGATGCCAAGTGTGACAAGGATCCCAATCGATGAGCCCTTTGAATATTTAAATTGGTGCTTTCCTGAAGCTTGAGAAGCTTGAAGAAAGTGATTGAGTCGGACCCTTCTGTCCCCTCCGGCAGACCATAAATACGGAGATTATTACGTCTGTTTCTGTTTTCTAAATTCTCTACTTGTTTGTGTAGGAGAGATACCTGAGAGCATAAGGTCTCAATCTTAGAAGAAGAAGCAGTCAAAGATTCAACATTCTGTTCCAGAGGAGTGACTCGATTTTCTATACAAGACCACTTATTAGATCATTCTTGGAGTGTGGAAGTAGTCTCTTGGAGTGTAGAAGTAGTTTCCTCAACAAATGGGCTTAAAGCCCCGATTTCCTCTAGCAATAAGTCCATGGTAACTGAAGAGAATTAGGAGGAGAAGGAAGATCCTTCCTCAATCTTTTAGATGAAGCTTTAGTACCACCAGAAGCTGTATTCGTCCCTGTAGATGACATCGTTTTTGGCGATGAATTAACTGGATCATCCATAACTAAACACTGGTAGCGTGAACTAGTCGGAAGGAGAAATGTAGATTTAGGTTGAATTGTCTCTTTAAAGTGTGTTCTCATGAAGGAGCGAAAAGCTACTGTGAAAAATCAATAACAATACTCCTGTGAAATAAAAAGTTTAGATATTGATCTCCACAATATAACAGAAAAACAAGCAGACAGGTTAAAAATCCTGCATGAGCGTGGTATTATGAATATGTAAATAAAGAGGCGATAGACCATTGTGAAAGGAATAATAAACACGCCTTAAAATGTATCTTCAAGAAACAAAGAAAAAAAACAAAGAAAGATATCCTAAAAGGTCACACTTTTATACATCAATAGAAATTGCTAGGAAAGAAAGCTCAAAACATTCAAATAAAATGACATTGTTCATCCATTATATATACTGTGGGATAGATGACTCTTAGTGTGATAAAATGTTGAGGTCACAATATGCAGCATTCCTGTAGAAAACTCAGTTTATATTGTACCAGTTGAAGGAGCAAGTGAAAGCAGCCAGAAATTAATTAAGGAAACTGCAGGAGTATTTTTCAGTCAAAAGATACAAAAATATGCAAAGAGTCAGTCAGCACTCCTTGTTAAATGCATTCCTCAGATATCCAAAATGGCGGACATATCTTGAAAAAAACTACTGCATCACATTTGTTGAATGAAAATATGCCAGAATTAAAGAATAGATTCGGGGAAGCAGAGAGGGTACTCATACGACAGTGTTTACCCAGCGCTGTGACGAAAATGCCAAAGGAGTTTCCTTATGCCATAATTGTGCTCCGTTTCGCGACGAGGCATAAAATGGCGGGCGCAGTCTCAGGAGTGCTCCGTCACCGGTGCAGATGCCAAAGAGAGGATTTCACCGTTGCGCCTACAGCAGTGTGCCAAGCAACATGAAGCCGGGCACTTCCGGTGTATCTTCCCTCGTTTTTGAGATGAAGCCTAGGCGAATTCTCACCGTCGGGCCAAATTCATCTCTGCGGTTCCCGGAGCATCACAGACAATCCGCCATCTCCGTTAGGCGTAGCCACGCCCCCCGTCCTTGCAGGCTTTACTGTGGTGTCATTGTGTTACCCATTTCTATCACATCGGCACGCCATCACTTGCAACTCTTGGCCTTTTGACGGTAGCAGTCTTCATCAAACTGCTATTGTCCCTCAATGCACCGACCTTGGGCACGATGACACCATTAGGCCAGTAGGTGGTAGTGTTGCTTTATTTCTAGGCCCCAGTAGCTTCCTAGTTGCTGTGGGCCTCCTTGCTCTCCACTCCTTCCTGTGCCGGTCTCACCTTCACCGGCCGATAACTGTGTCCGACCCGGGCTGCCCCCTCTTCATTTCAGGCTGACGTGGCCAGCCCCACTCTTTGGCGTGGATGGCTCGTGACCTTGGCAGCTCCCTTGATGCCATGGGTAACTTTATGCATTGGGGGCCACAGCCGCTCTCACTAAGGTAGGTGCTTTACTGTCTTTTTTTTCACAATGCAGGCGGGGAGGGGTGAGATTCACAGGCTTCCTCGGTGTCTCATGTAGTGTATCGGCTCCACCTCCCTCGTCTTTAATGTCTCACTCTCTGGGTCTCTAGTGCTAAGTTTACCTACTGAGAGGGGAGATGCACCGTTCCTCCAGTCCCCTTCAATGAATGCAGATTGGGATGCATTCCCATCTTCGGTGCCAGGATCGGCCTCAGCAGCTTTACCCACAGGGCAGACCTCGCTTCACTGCTGCATTCATCTGGCGGTCGCTCCTGCCTCAATACTTCAGTATGTGCCTTCTCTGGGCTGCGTAGAAGGGCATAACAGGCATCAGCTGTGTCCCTGGGTGGGCACTACTCGCTCATTTGCCTCCCCTTTTCCAGCAGACACGAACCACACTCTGTCCCTTCTTTGTTTCACTCCTCTGCAGCAGCCTCTCACCTCACGTGCTGCACTGGGGGTGGGGGGGGGTGGGGGGGGGACGTCTGGAGTGTCAAAAGTAGACTCTTGTGCTCCACCTCGTCTTTCTGGTGATACCCTCGCCGGGACCTGAAGCTAGTATAAGAGGTAAAGTTCCTCTTTACTGAGGTGGGGAGGAGGGGGCAGCTACTCCTCTCTCTTCTTTCCCCCGTCAGGCTCTCTTTGTGGATGTTGCGCCACAGCCTCCTATCACCAATGCCACCTCACAGGCTCACCTTCTGCCCGATAGCTGATCTGTGGTGGCGACCGGCTTCTCAGCAGACTGAACCCCTACACATCGCTCTTCTTCCGTCACTGGGGCACTCGATATGCCTGACAACTGGGCATTCAAGCGGGGTGGGCACCTGCTCCTCCCTTCCGTTGGGCCTCAACAGGATGGTGGTAGGGGCATGCCACCGGCTCCTAGACTCACCACATGATCCTTCTGTTGGGTGCCGCCATACGCTTGTGGGCACTTCAGGTGTGGGGTGGGCTCCCAATCACCTCCTTCTCTGCCAGGGCACTTCACATTCCCTGCTGGCCATTAGGTGCATCCTGCGCCTGTTCCCAAGGGGTGCCCTTGACATGGGCAGCACTCTTCCCCCTCAACAACCGAACGAGGTGGCTGCACATGCTGGCAGGTCCCGCTCATCGCCAATGTAATATTGTGGGGCCCTATGCCCCCATGCATAAATAGGAACACAGACATGGTTAGGTAGTGTGTAGAACTGGCCTAGGGCATGTGCGCCCAACCCTTTTATTGCCAGGGTCACATGTCCTTTGACGCCTGTGTTGAATGGATGTGGGGTGGGGTGTAAGCCAGTCCTCGGGGAGTGGCTGGCCACAGAAAAACTAGAACAGTGACCAGTAGGTCACTACACCCATCAACTGGAGGACAGAAACACAAAAAAACTGCGAGCTCCAGAGTGAGAAGTTGCATGGTGCGCACGTCACGTGAGGCATGCAGCAGTAGGGTCACCCCCATTTGTGGATGGCTCCGGCTGACCTGGAGTTGAGGGCGTGGCAGTGTGCCCCCCTGTGAGGTGGGTGGATTGGCGTGCTGTGCCGACCTGATCCCAAGTTCTACCTGCAAGCCATCTGCATGGAAGCAGGGCGTGGCGACCCCTCCTCCACTGGCAAAGAGCAGCAGCAGCCCTACAAACGACAGGAAGACCGTTACTCACTGCTATTGCAAGAGGATTCCAGAGAGGGTGAAGGAAGGAATCAGTGAGGCGGGGTTGGAGAACATCCCTGCGGACACTCCCAAAAATGCTGTTGTAGGTCCAGAAGCAAAAGAGCCAAAGACTGAGGCCTGAGAGGTCAGCAATGGGTGAGCGCAGCTGCATGGGAGATGAATATGGTACTTCGGATTCCCCAAGATTTAGAGCCTGAGAGGCGGGCCACACTGGCTAAAAAACAACCTACAACCGAGCCAAAAGCTGAGCGCCTTTGTGTGATAAACTCCCCGCAGGCAGAATGAATCTTTTTGGTTGTGCTTGATCCAGTTGTGTCTCTTTGACTCCCTAAAAGTGGCATTTTCAGAATTGCAATTTAAAAACCAACTTCAACATAATTTGTGTTTTTAAATTGCGAGTCTAGAGACACCAAATTTGATTTTTCTATCTTGCCCCAAAGGGAAGCTACACTTATAAAATTTTATAAGGCCGTCCAAGTGTTAACCTATAGGAGGGATAGGTCCTGCAGTAGTGAAAAACAAATTTAGGAGTTTTTCACTACCAGTGTATATAAAACTTAAAGGTGCATGTCCAACTTTTTAAATACACTGCACCATGCCCTAGAACCTACCTTCGAGGTGACTTATATGTATTAAAAAGGAGAGTTTGGGCCTGGCAAGAGGGTTAACTTGCCAGGTCAAAATGACAGTTTAAAACTGCAGACACAGGCTCTGCAATGGCAGGCCTGAGATATGTTTAAAGGGCTACTGAAGTAGGCAGCGCAGTCAGTGCTGCAGGCCTACTAGTAGCATTTAATTTATAGCCCTGGACACATACAGTGCACTTTACTAGGGACTCACAAGTAAGTTGAATGAGCCAATTGTGGTTAAGCCAATCTTACCATATTTAGAGTACAGAGCATGTGCACTTTAGAACTGGTAAGCAGTGTAAAGTGCCCAAAATCATAAAGCCAGCAAAAATAAAGTGAGCAAAACTGGTGGTCGCTCAGAAGGCAAAAGATGAGGGGAACCACACCAAGGATATCAGGTCGAACAATGTTCATAGCCCACATTATAGCTATTTTAGTTTAAGATGCCTAAGTATGTATTGGCTTGTTAGATTAAAATCATTTTGTTGCCATTCATTGCCCAAGTTTTCATTCCTGGCAAGCTGAACAGTTAACGGAGGTACCACAATGTTATTAGGACAGTCTTTGTCAATAATTTTTTTTAATTACAAGTTAGGTAGGTTAAAAGAAAATTACAGCATAGTTAAATAAAATAAAGATCAGGTGCTATTAATTTGTTATTGGCACCATAGGCATTCCCATTTTTAGTTCAAAGCAGATGCCAAGCCATGTCTACCCTGGACCGGAATCAAGCATCCTAGGACCGGTTTCTGGCTATCAGCCGTCTTCAGCCAGGATATCTTGACTCCAGTGGCCTAGGGAGCACGGGACCCACGTCTGGGCATACCCTTCCCACATAGGGTGAACAGAAAAACAAACAAGATGATAGACGGAATGTTGCACAATGGCAAAACATTCACCCCCAGTCACAGATCTGGGTTTAATCCATCGTTATTTTGCTCACCAAGCCACCCCAGTTCAGACATGGCCATATGCAAATCAGTCTGGCCCTGTGCCTCATGGGAACAGTCCAGCCCGAACTGCCAAGCCATGTCTTCCCTGGACCGGAAACAAGCTTCTGAGGACCGGGTGTGAGTGTTTGATTGATTCAGATGCTTCGCCCATCACCACCCCCTTTTGTACCGCTTTTGGCCGCCATAAGTGTGGCAGGGTATGCTCAGACGTGAGTCCCTTGCTCACTTTGCCACTGGATTCAAGCAAGCCGGGCTGAAGACGGCTGGAATGCCAGAAACCGGTCCTCGGAAGCTTGTTTCCGGTCCAGGGAAGACATGGCTGGGCAGTTCGGGCTGGACTGATTTCTTACCCCTTGTTTCAGTGAGACCGTTCTCTTCTGTCAGGTCAAATTCGGGGGCGGTCATCCTCTTCAGAAGGGAATGATCTGTTTGAAGCCATTACCTGGGAAAGTGTTGAGAACATGCAGGATCTTATTTCCTTAGGAATTAGATTTGTAATTGCCTCGTTATTAAAACCAGATCTGCGTCACACAAACTGTAATGAATATTCCCTTTTCCTTTCTTTTTTTTTTGGATCCTTTTTTATTTTTTAAAAATTTTCAATATATCAGATATAACCCTTTTTTTATTTTGTTAAATGAGGGTAGGTAATGAGAAAAGGGGGGTTGAAAAAAGGGCTATATGGAGAGGGTCTAGTAGGACAAGAAATACTCTGTAATACAAAACACTGTAGAGTGAGCAACAGGAAAATATAGAGGGTTAAACCTCTTTTTATAAAATGGGCGTTGAGTTAAAATCTGCCAAAGGGGGTAAACAGCCGATCTGCATGATGAGCCCCTGATAATGTGTTCGAGCGCGATCAGCTGTTACCAAGACACTTGGAAAAGCAGAGAAAGGAGCCTTGGCAACGCGGGGAAGGTGCTCAAGCATTGCCAAGGCATATTCCTCTAATAGTGCTCGGTAACGCAGAGAGGAAGGGTTTAAGGCGAGGAAGACTTCGCCTGTGTGAGTGCGCAAGGGAAATAAGGGATTATGAATTTAAAACACTTATTACTGAATAAAGTAAATGATTGGATAGTAGAGAAAGATAGCCTCTTATCATGACAGGTGGGCCTAAGAACTAAGCGGCATATATCAAGGGGGTTTATCTCCGCTTTTTTGGCTTTAAAAGCCAAGAAAGCGGAGATAAAATTATCTCCCTATTACCTAGCTGTCGCTAACACCAGTTAGCGACAGCTAGTAGGAGATAGCGACCATCTAGGTTCCCACTTTGCATGTCAGTGCATGCCAATGACATGCAAAGTGGGCGTGCCAAGATGTTAGAGACTGAAAACAGTCGCTAACATCGCTATCTCCTATTACCAACTTTTGGAGATATTTGCGCTAAGCGCGAATATCTCCAAAAGCTAACACCTGCTCTGAGCAGTTCTTAGCCATGTTATCCAATGGGAGGTGGATAACATGGCTAAGAGCATTAGCTCGGTAATGCAGGAATATCGCTGACTTTTCAGCGATATTCATGCATTGCGGCGATTTTTATCGCATTTGCGATAAACCTTGGTAATACCAAGGTTTATTTGCGGTAAAAATCGCCGCAGCTCAGCAGTAAATTTTTGTCTCTAACCAAGCAATAGCGATAATTATCGCTATTGCTTGGTAATATGCCCCTAAGACCTTTAACATTCCAAGATATAATACGAAGACCATTCATTTGAGAAGAAGATAGAAAGATTTGCTTAAAGATAGAAAAAGTGAAGAGAGCTGAATAGAAATAAGCAAAAGATATATATTTTGGGAAAGGAAGTAAAGACTGTAGAAATGAGAGAGATGAGCCAGAAGATATAATACACCACTACCACAATATAGAAAAAGAGAATAAGTGAATTGTGAAAAAAATTGAAAGAATTAAGGAGAATGTGAGTATGGGTGACGAAGGGAAATAGAGAAAGGAGAGCAGAAATGAATGAGGAATGCCATGAGGAAGGAAAGAGAGGGAGAAAAAAGAAAGAAGAAGAAAGAGAGGAATGGGAGATCAAAACTCCCCTGAGAGAAAATAGAGAAACAAAAATGGCGAAAAGCCAAATGGCTTTAGCCATGCAGGTCGAAAGCACGAAGGACAATAAGGTGAGAGAGGGAGCAGCAAAGGACAACCAACCGCACAGCAAAATAGAGCGTCAAATGAATGGCCTAAAAAAAACATTGGGTACAAGAAGGGAAGAAAAAATACATTTGGATGAGGAGACCAAACACGACAATATAAAACAAATGAAGTAGACTTACCAAACAATTGGGGAAGGAAGGCAGCGTAATAGGATGAATAGAAAAGACAACGGAACTGCACAACGAGGGGAAGATAAAACCAAGACATTGAAGAGGAGACCTAAAAAACAATGTGAGAAGAACAAGAACACATTACCATGAGGAAAAAAAGAGAAGAAAAAAATATAACAATAAGTTATAAAACAACAAGCAAAAGCACAGAAACATTAAGAACTACTGTGTTCCATGGAATCCTCTTTATGAGTGTTGATGAACTTCCGAAGGTCCGCTGGATCATCGAAGCTGAAAGTTCTTTCTTTATAGGTCACTTTGAAAAAGCAGGTGTGAATGAGGCCGTGTCTGTTATTCTTGGATCGTAGAGTAGGTCGTAAGTCCAGAAACTCCTTGCGTCGCGCAGCGGTCAATTTAGAAAGATCCTGAGTGAGAAAAAGCTTGTGACCAGACTATAGTAACTGCTTGTGCTGCTTGGCAGAGTGAATAATAGTCATAAGGTCAGAGTAGAGAAGAAAATAAGTGATGATGCCTCTAGGTTTAGAAGATACAGAAGAGTTTTTCAGTCCAAGACGATGCGCTCTTTGAATATTAACATCCAGATGCTTGGGTAGGCCAGTAATAGGTAAGACTTGAGTCTTTAGAAATTGGATGATGTCAGACCCCTCCGAATTCTCCGGAATACCATAAATGCGCAGATTATTGTGCCGATTGTGATTTTCCAAATCCACAGAGGTTTTCTTGAGCATATCAACTTCTTTTGTAAGATTAGCCACCTTAGCACAACATCCTGGGCATCACTGACCTGCTGTTCAACATCAGATACCCTCTTATCCAGGTTGGACCACTTATCGTCCAGTCTCTGTAGGGTAGTGGTGGTATCAGTAATGAAATGGCGTAAGAGGCGTAGCTCCTCCATAATATCTTCTAAGGTGACAGGAAGTGGAGACTTAGAAGGTAAGGGAGGATCCTTTTTAAGGCATTTACCAGAAGAAGCCTGGTCCTTACGTGTAGAAGAAGCAGTATTAGAAGCTTTGGAGTTGTGTGCGTGCTCCATTATAGCCAACTCTGAGAGTACCAATTATAAGTGTAGAGATAAAAATGGATCACCAGTGCACATAGGTAAAATGCTGACTCAGAGAACAAGAACAGCCAAATGGAAAGCAAACAAAAGAAGTTAAGCTCCCAAAAATACGGCAAATTTTTTAAAAAATGGAAGCGCTGGTGTAAGGGCCGGTGGAAATACCACAGATGCCAGTGACGCACATTCAGAGGAGTGGTGCTGAGGCAATAATAGATCCAAGAAACAACATGAAATCAGTCATTTGGAAGAATTAGTCAAGAAATGCAGCATTAGATGAGCAATAAAGGAGCTGGAAGGTCTGGAGTGAGAAAAAGTCATTTTGAGAAACAAAAACGAGTGATAAAAAAACAAAATGGCGGCTGCTGTCGAGCAAGGAGCATTTCCACAGTTTTTTAGATGAAAAAATGCATAAGAAGCCCCAAAAAGCATACCATGCTGGGGAGTGGCATTTCCGATTGCTGAATCCGCCGATTTGGAAGTGAAATGCCGGCAAGGAATGAATCCTTCTTCATGAAGCGCCGCCGAACATCGCGGAGCTCAAGAGGGAGCGGCCATCTTGTTTGCCGCGTTGCGCGCTCTCTTCCGAAACAATTTACTATTTACTTATCTCATTGAACCTTGTGGGGTTCACTTGTGACAAACGTGGCTTGATTCTGTTTTGGAATAGCAATATGCATGCTGCTTCTGTCCCAGAAGCATCTGCTACCAGAGGATGAAATAAGGATTGACAGTTGCATTGGCAAAGTGTATCTATCTTGCCTTTTGCATCTAATACAGACCTGTTATCTTTACAAACGAGTTTGGACGATGCATCGTCACACCAAAAAAGGGGAGACAACCAATACAACGTGTCTTGCAGAGGCTACCTCCAAAGGGGGCCTCGACGCCATAACCAACACAGAGCCCTGGAGCAAACTGGTTTGTGCTGGGAGAAGGAGACGCCCAAAAGCGTGAAAAATCACCTACGCGACCCGCGGCGGCCGCCAGAAATGCTCTGGCCCCCCAGCTAATGGGGGCCAGAGCGGGTTACAAATCCCCCAATTTGGGGAACCCACCACCAGGGCGGGAAAACTCTTGGGGGATATAAGCTCTGCTCCCCCAGGTAAGCTCCTATCCTCGTGGAGTGGGGGAGCAGCAGTGGCGCTGATGAACTTTTGTTCGAGGAGGCGAACCCCTGTTCGGGGCAACTTGGATTGGAGTCTTGCTGGTGAAGAACAATCCCTCCTGAGTGACCACCGTGCTGCAGAGGAAGAAGGAGACGTCCGGGTGCCCACCCCGGTTTTCTCACCCCCTCGTGGATGGAATCAGCTGGGGACGTTGAGTCACGGCGCCCATTGCGGCCCCGTACGAGCAGTGTGCTCGGTAAATGTCATTGGTAAATGATGGGATCAGTACGGAAGCTTGCTCAGTGGATTACGCCACGGTTGAGGATGCTATCGACCAATGTCAGGGCGGCAGGCCATGGGGCCCTCATGGCATAAGCAGACATTGAGTCCGCCTTTTGCTTTCTCCCGGTTCACCCCTCAAGATTCCACCTGTTAGGGTTTCAGTGGGAAGGAGACCTCTACTTTGATAAGGCCAGGCCTCTGGGGTGCTCAGTATCCTGTGCCTATTTTGACATTTTCAGCACTTTCCTAGAATGGGCTCTGCATGCCCAGCACCCCCGGGGTGGGAAACTCCATTACTTAGATGATTTCCTTTTCACAGGCCCAGAGGCGTCGACCGAGTGCGGCGACACCCTGGCAGCATTCGTGAAATTAGCAGAAGAACTAGGGATGTCAACAGAGAAAACGGTGGGCCCAGAGACAAAAATCTCTTCCTGGGGATAGAATTAGACTCAGTGGCAGGGACGTCTAGGCTCCCTGCAGAGAAGGTGGAAGATTTCAAGGACGAGATCAGGTGTCTGTGCGGGCGCGAGAAGGCAACACTGAGGGATCTCCAGAGTATAAACTCAATTTTGCAGCCAGGGTTATACCAGCGGGGAGGGTGTTCGCTAGACAGCAAACCCAATAAACGTGTAGACATACCCACAAACATCACCACATCAGGCTCGGGGCAGAAGTCAAGCGCGACCTTTTGATGTGGGATACTTTTCTGGCTGATTTCAACGGGTTGTTGATCTGGAGGGAAGGATGGGTCACTAGCAAACAGATTGCATTGTTCACAGATGCTGCCGGCAGCACAGGGTTTGGGGCAATACTTGGCAGGAAATGGTGCGCAGGCCAATGGCCGAGCAAATGGCGCAGGCAGGGCATAACCAGCAATATCACATTTCTAGAACTATCCCCTATCATAGAAGCGCTAACAGTTTGGAAGCAGGAATTACACAGCATAAAGCCTACACTATGGTCAGATAACAAGGGCATAGTGCAGGTGATTAACAGAGGAACAGCCAGGTGCCCAGACACACGGCGATTATTGCGCTGACTGATTAAATTACAGTTGGAGGGGAACATAGACCTGAGAGTGTGCCACATACCTGGGGTGGAGAACGAGGTAGCAGACGCCCTCCCAAGAGCACGGATGGACAGATACAGGGAACTGTCGCCTGGGGCGGAGTAGAACATGACCCCCTTCCCGGCACAGCTGTGGGGACTAGTGGGATAGACCTACCAGAACTGGTCAACCAAGCCCTCGCCCCGGACGCCGTAAAGAGATATAAAAAGTATTTTTGGGACTGTGATGTGGGAAGTGGGCATTCTGACCCTGGGCGATATAGGGGCCACACGTAGGGCAGTTGAGCGATTCATCCAGTGAGCATACAACTGCTACAAATCCAGGTCATGGGCACAAGCCCACCTGTCTGCTGTAGCACATCATGTGAAGCTGGAGACAGGGCAGGACCCCGCGGCCTCGGACTATATCAAGGCGGCAATGAAAGGTTGGAAACGGGCAGAGGGAACAAGGAAGGATAACAGGTGCCCAATAGACTACACAAAGCTGGGCTTGCTGTTAGGAACACTGTGGGAGGTAACAAAGGATACCTTTGAGCACCTACTGTTTAAGGCAGCATTTTCCACTGCGTTCTATGGGGCTTTCCGCCTCAGTTAAGTAGTCGCACCAGCAAGGGTGGTATCAGCCAAACACTGCTTACAGGCCAGTGATGTGACACACAGAATGAGGGAAATAGAGATATTACTGAGAAGGTCAAAGACAGACCAAATTGGCAAAGGGGTATAAGTGAAGCTACAATGCATCACGGATCAGAACTGCTGTGCAGTGTGCTGCATGCTAGCGAAGGGCCCCTGTTCAAGCACGGAGACGGCACACATCTGAGCAAATTCCAGTTCACTGTAATCTTGCGCCTCGCCCTCAGCAAAGCAGGGCTGCCACCGATGGGTTTTGGTTCACATTCATCAAGGGTTGGGGCAGCCACAACAGGCGCACAACACGAAATGACCGAGGTGGGGATACAGGCACTGGGGAGATGGTGGTCACAGGCATACCGGACCTACGTGAGGCCACACTTGGTATAGGACCACTGGGGATGCTGCGGGAGGACGAAGCACCTTCCCCGGAGGCAGGCAGCAGTCTGACAATTTTATCTTTGCCTCAACAGGGAGGAGACCACGCCTGGTGTGGGTGGTGGGCCATTCTTTCATAACACGGATGCAGTCATGATGGCGGCAAGGGGGACACAGACGGGAAGGACAACCAGTGGACACTTGCATAATGTGGTTCAGCCAATCAGGGATAACATGGGGACAGCTGCCAGCGACGCTCATGGGCATACTGGCAGAGGCGGCATCGCATCCGGACATCCTGATCATCCATTTGGGGGGAACGATTTGGCCCAACTGGGGAGGAAAGCACTCCTCCATGATATACAGAGAGATCTCACGGAAGCGGCCAGGGCCTTCGGGAGCACCACCATCATCTGGTCGGAGCTGATCAGCAGATGCGAATGGTGCGGGGCAGAATCACAAAAAGCAGTTTAGAACTCAAGGAAAAAGTTGAACCTCACGGCGAGCAAATTCTGCCGGACCAACGGATTTGAAACTATCAGGCATGGGCTCATCCACACGGGTCGCCCCGAATTCTACACAAAGGATGGAGTGCACCTGTCAGAGGAAGGCATGCCAGTGTTCTGGGACAACTTGTGGGGCACCAAGGGCCTAGCATGTTGCAGATAAGAGAGAGGCGAGCTGAGCGTGGAGGAGCCTGAGGAAGACTTGAGCCTCCCTGGCGGCGTGGCGATGAGCTAAGAGGACAATGGTTGGTAGGGAGGCGCACCGGAGGGCGGTGTGCCGGAATAGACCACTCAACTTGGGATGCCTCACGGCTGGGGGAGTTGGCCTAAGGACGGTGCGTAGGACCACGTACTTTGGGAAGCCTCATGGGTGGGTGAGTTGGCCTACCAAAGGGGGTAGCAAACAAAGACGGCGCTCGCAGCCCAGCCCCGCTGGATGGCAGGGCACAAAATAGTCCAACAAGGTAGCAATTTGTGGCTGAACTCCGGGACAGAAGCTATCCCCCGCGCAAAGAGAGTGCATATCCAACCAAACAAAGAAAATCAATATTATTTTTTATAAATTTGTCTTGGATTTGTTCTTAGGTGTGTGTCTCATTTATTGCCTTTTTGAGTACAACAAATGCTTAGCACTACCCTCTGATAAGCCAAACTGCTCACCCACCCTACCACAAAAAGAGCATGAGTATTATCTACTTTAACCTTTGTGTACCACTAAGAGATCCACTGGACTCTCTGCACAGTGTAATTCATTTTAGTACACTATATAGAGAGCCAGCTCCTACACTGGTGGCAGCGGTAGGATAGAATACTTTGCATTTGCTGGAACCACTTTGTTGCTAGGTGACCACATGAGTAAATCTAAAAATGTGCTTTAGTCTAGTTGTATTTTTTCAATTGGTCTGTTTTTCTAAATTTCAAAAATTCTGATGTTTCCAAACATGGTGGGGAGACAGAGAAGACCCCCTGGAGATGTTGTACCTCTCTTGGTGCAGCCGGTGCTGTGTCAAAGGTATAGGGGAGCAACACACCAACAAACCAGACTCAGTGGGATCGGTGCCTGTGGTGTTCAGGAGCAATACCTTCACTTCAATTCTCGGGCAGCAGGTCTTTTTTGTCCTTTTCTTCTTCTTGTCCATCGAATATAAAATTCCAGGTCTAGGGATGCCACCTAAATACTAGATTTAGGGGTGTTAAAGGGAGTGACAGGTAGTAGCCAATGGGCTACCTACCTTTACGGTGTATACACCCTCTAAGCAACCCCTTCCTGTGGGAAGGGGTACTACCTAGCCCTGATAGGTTGTTTTCCCCCATCTCAAGATGGTGGATTTTCAGGAGAGGGGCTCACATCCCTTGCCACACCTTAAGGGTGGTGCTGGCTTAATGTGGACAATCCTCCTCATCTAACAAATGTTCCCACCTGTGGCGCAGGATAGCAGGATTGGCATTTACCACTATCTGGGGATACCTGGGGTGAACGTCAAAGGTAACAACACCTTTGAGGTTTCCTTCTCTGGAAGGCCAGTCCTGCCTGGAGGAGGTGTGAAGCAAATATTCCCAGACCAGGCTTTCCTTCTGGCCTCTTAGAGCACATATTCTTACTCCATGAGGTCAGAAACATGTCTGGGGTTGGCAGGTTGGCTATGAATTGTTAGAGGCTAAACCAGTGCTTGGTAGGTTTCCAGGGGACCGTCTAAAGGGTCGCCTGTGTGCATTTATTAATAAATCCCACACTGGAATCAGAGAGGATTTATTAAAACAAGATGTTTGTTACCAAACATCTTAGGTACAGTGAAGCCAACATGGAGCTAGGGAACTTGTCCTCACATGGGATATAGTGCACCCTGCCTTAGGGCTGTAAGGCTTGCAGAAGGGGTGATTTACCAACATCACATGCAGTGTAGGAGGGCCTGGTGCACAGTGCTGTGTGCCATATAGTCTTTTCGAATTTGCCTACACCAAGACAGGCAGCCTGCAATGGCAGTTTGCATGGTCTTAGTGAGGGGTCCCTGGGGTGGCACAATTAATTCTGCAGCCCCAGTAGACACTTTTCAATACCCATGTCATAGGTACCAGGGGTACCTTTTACTAGGGAATTACAACAGTGGCTAAAGTTGCAACAGTCATGGTACAGTTTTGGAAAGAGATCTGGCACTAGGAACCTGGTTAGCAGGGACCCAGTGTACTTACAGTTTGAAATCACATTAGGCATCAAGAAAAATGTGGGGACTAACCATATCAAAAGAAGCACTTTACTACAGTGACTTATTTGTATTTGTATTTGTATATGGTATTTGTAGAGCGCTAACTGTCGCTCAGAAAGGAGCATCTTGGCCCTGAAACAGTGTACAATACAATAGTAAAACCTAAATGGCAGCCATTACAAAACCGTCCGACAAACTGTAGATCCAAGTTTTTAATTGTTTCCTGAAGGCATTCTCCTGAACCAGAAGTCTAAGGTCTTTCGGCATGGCGTTCCATGCCTTGGAGGCCAGTACGGTAAGGGTCTTACCTCCCTTGGTTTTATAATTGAATCTAGGGATGTTAATTAGGTTGCCGCCTGCCGACCTCAGGCATCTTGAAGGGTTATAGCGAGCAAAACGTCTCACGAGATACTTTGGACCTGTCTTATTTAGAGCTCTAAAAGAGGTCAACAAGATCTTACATAAGATTCTCTTATGTAGCGGCAGCCAGTGTAAGATCTGAAGAGCAGTGGTAGCCGAGGATCTTCTGGGTAATTTAAGTACCAATCTTGCTGCTGCGTATTGCACACTGAAGTTTTTTTACCGTGGATTTTTTCGCCCCGGAAAGAAAGCAGTCTCCAGGAACTCTGGACCTCACATTTGTGCATATATCACTTCAAAGGCTGCTCAAACGTAAAGGATAGTCCCTGTTCAAACGTGGTCTGTGGACCCCTGGGGGTCCACAACTTCTCAGGGTGTCCATGAAATTAGATACGGTTAGCAGATTAATACAATGAATGTAATTAAGAAGCAACATGTAAAATAAAAAATGTATAACGTTCTGTAAATGTGAAGGAATTTGAAACTGAAGACTGCTACTTAAATTGGTACTTAGCTGGATGCGTGGGAACAGTTTAATTACAGCAAACAGACTGTAGTATGGATGATAAATGGATTCAGTTGAAGCGGTGCCAAATAGAGAGCATATATCAATTAGTCCAGCACTCTACACAATAATTACAATCTATGTAACAATAAACATTTCAATTGTAGACACATTGTGTTCAATGCAAATGATGAATCTTCAGTGGAGTTGTTGTTTGTAGTGTATTCTTTATTTATTTCATCAAGTTTTTCTTCAATAAAAGCAGACCATAGCCATAGCTAACGCATTTTGTCCTACAAGTCAGTCCAAGTAAACTGTTCTTATCTCCAATTTGTATTTTCATGGTCTCAGCCGGCTCCATGGCATGGCATCCATCGCAGTCGCCAACTGCGATGGATGCCATGCCACGGAGCCAGCTGAGACCTTGAAAATACAAATTGGAGATAAGAACAGTTTACTTGGACTGACTAATGAATGAATGATTCACCCAGCCTCATGATATAGATGAACAACTATCTAAATAACAAAAAGAGGTTTAACTTGGTGCTAATTTGGACACATTTAAAAGGAAACACATTCTACCTATAAGGAACTAAGGAAAAATATACTCTTCGCCCTGAAGAAGTCCTTGTAGGACGAAACGCGTTGGCCACGGCTATGGTCTGTTTTTATTGAAGAAAAACTTGATTAAAGAATACACTACAAACAACAACTCCACTGAAGATTCATCATTTGCATTGAAGACGATGTGTCTATAATTGAAATGTTTATTGTTACATAGATTGTAATTATTGTGTAGAGTGCTGGACTAATTGATAGTTGCCTTTGAGAATAATACATGGTTGTTTTAGGAGGTTTAGGGGTTCTGAATCTCCAGTCCGCTGCACCTAAAGTTTGAAATAAAGGAATCACTAAAGGATAGATGCAACTGTGTGTAGTCCCAAACCCCATGTTCTTGTGTGCTGCCAAATAGAGAGCATGTGTTTTGAGCAAAAAAGGCAAAGTGATGTGCTACAGTGTGTCCTTATTGCTTCATATTTTAGAAATAAAAACTTAATTTAGAGAAGTGTCAAACTTCCCATTAAAATTAAAGGGTTTGATTTTCCAATATTTGTTTATAAATTAAACATTTAATGATTTGTGAATTTGCTTGATGTATACATGTCTCTGCAATTTTTTGTATTGTTTTGTGGTTCAAACTATAGAAATTGTTCTGGCAATTGTCTGGCAATTGTCACAGGCTTCCATTAATAACTCAGTGGGGGTCCCCTGGATTCCAGTAATGACTCAGTCGGAGTCCACAGAAGTCCACTGCCCTATATCTGTATTTTGAAGCATCGAGGTATTTCATGATCTGACTTGAACTCACACTGATTACCATGAATGGGGGTTATCTAGGAATGCTTACATGCTACCTTGCTGTTTAACAACTTCATAGGCGAATTCAATAGTGTATTAGTGGTTAGTTAACAGATATATTTCCAAAGTTGTTAATCTTCATGTCCAGAGGTGGCTGCCGCAATACTAAAGTGAGGGGGTGGGACAGGGAATAAGGGGGAATAATGATTTTTTTTAAACGTTCCTGATGATGCGGCCACCTCGCTTCTATTCTCCGGCTCTACTCCCAGCATGCACTGGGGCACCGATTCCTCAACCATTCCCAACGCGCTATCACTCTATACCTAGCACGAGAGCAGCACCAGGATTGGTCCGAGAGGTGTGGTTTGCCGCTCAAACAGTGCCTAGGAGCCTGTGACGTTTCTCCAACCCGGCTGTGCAACACAACTGGGTTGGAGAAACCTAAGTGCACATGTCTGTTTAGCTTGCCTAAGACACTTTTTTTCTGCCGACAAAACAGTCTCTCTAAGCCATGCATCCATTAACCTGCATCATTTAATTTTCAAACTCTGCTTACTATATGACAAGAATCATAAAAGAATTTAACTAAATTAATTACACCTCATGAAATTTGGCCTGAAGCATATACTGTGCACCTGGTGGCTCAAAAATTGTAAATTTGAAGTGATTTGCAAACATCCCTACATAGTAGTCTCTATGTACCGTGACCTTAGATTGAAACCTGCGAACATGATTAAAGAGAAGATTGCAAAAATATCCATGGGAGCACCAAGCGAGTTCACTTTGTCCCACATTCCTTTCTTTCTCTGTACCCTTTGATTAAGGCTGATCTAGCTGAAATTATCCTGTCAGTCACATATGTTGCAGCTACTTTGTGGCTTGTGTTGTGTTTGAATGCAAACTCCATTTTGGCACAGGTTTTACACACAGCAACAGAACATCGACTGTCAGTGGCAACACATGTGAACAAATCTGAATTTGTATTGTGTTCTTCCACTGCTACAGCTTTTCAGTCCTTGCTGATTTTTCATTATGATCGTATATGCGATTCTGTTAAGTATACGCTTGGCGGTATGCCAGTCATTTTAGGAAAAGGTAAAATTCTTGTCCACCAGGATTATTGGATGAAATGGTTACTGTTGAGCAACGTATCGAAGAATGGTTCCTTGACTAAAGATAGTTATTTTGTTAAAGTTTTGATTATAAGCGCTTTGTCAGACAGCAAAACAAGACAGGCAACTTACCAATTTTTCGACAATTTATTGATACAATACCTGTGTGTCCTGCTGATGTGGCCTAGCCGACAATTTTCGAGATAAGTTTTCCCCAGCTCGCCAAGTCACCTGCTGCATTTTCGTCTGTGCACATACGTTTAGTGTGTTCTCATCTGCCAACGCCCACTCTACAGATCCCGTCTCCAAGCAGAGTCCTCCAGCACCTGTGGCGCCCGCCAGCCAATAGCAATCTGGAGACTCGATAATACCTCTGTCAGCACCAACATTCGGGCTGGCATTTTCCGGGACTTTCCTGCTGCGGAAGCTCCTCTTGCAAACAGTGGTCCTTGGCTTAACGCAACACTCTGCCACTTCGTTGTGAATATGCCCCAGGATTTCACCGTCTTTGGTAGGATGACTCCAATTATGTGTAAAATTGCACCAACCATAGTCACATCAGGGCAACAGGAACCCCCCGCACCAACATCCCGCAAATAACACACAGACACAAGTGTTAAGATTGGGAAAAGTTGCTGCAGGTTTATTATTACATACAACATTATGTAATCACGGTGGGTTATCTTACGGGCGATCCAAGGGCAGGCCGCATTTTCGCCACCTGCCCGCCTGATGAGCCAATCAGCACAGTGGCGAACCACCCAACTGCTGCACCATTATGGTAATCACACTACTCACGCCCCTTGCGGGGCGTATCTAGGCAAACCCCCGGTTGCACAGGCCCACAACCGCCCGAAGGACTACTGGGGCGCCGACACGAGTTCCTAGACCTCCCATGAGGTTCTAGGTTAGGCTCTGGCACCCCTATGTGCCCGCTGAAGTACAGTGTTGCACCTCTCTGCTTCCGGATCGCCCAGTAACTCCGCCACAGCCCAGCCGGCGGCCACCATCGCCGTCCGGGCCCCCCACCACTTCGCTTCTTAGGGAAAACCTGCAACCCTTGCTCTGCAGAGCATCTCGTGAGTCTCAAGGAACAAGACCAGAACGACAGGTGAGCGGTGGACCCTTTCCACATCGAAGTGACCTGATCCTGACTTGAACATTGCATGCCTGAGAAAACCCAGGCCCCTCAGCCACTAATCTGCAGATACCCCCGGGTTTTTAGTCCTATACCACATAAGTGTAACCATCCCTGGTTCATGAAGTCATACCACCAGGTACATGACAAAGAGATGAGGAGGGGCCCCAACTGCTGAAGGCGCTACGTATCAACAATAGGCGTACCAGCACATGCCCTGGCTCTCAACCACACCCTTCTCAACAAGCCTCAGCAAGCTAGACCCAGCTAAGTTACAACTACTGCTGAAACGCCATTCTCCGCATAACATAGAGAAAGTGTGCTACTATGAACGCTTGTGCTGCTATACTCAAGACCACAGGGGCATTGAAGGGGTCAATACATATTACTATATGACTTGGACGATGTGCTTGCATATGCCAAACCAGGATTGAAAAGGTATTAACAGCCGGCATCACCTGCCCTCTCCGGTTTTAGTCTGGAAGCAGCATAGGCCATGCTACCTCTAAGATAGCTTGTCTGTAAGGTTGACTTACGACCACCACAAAGGGATGACTGGGACTGAAACCAAGTGCCGCCTAAGATCCCAACCTGCATCATGACATGCCCGCTGAAACCAAGAGCCCCGCTGAAACTAATCAGCATATACCCCCGGGAACAAATCCCTCTACAGCAATAGTGTAGACTAACCCAGGTTCGTGAGGTCATACCCCTGGAAAGAGCCCCAGAGATGAGGGGGGCCCCCCTGCTGATATCGCTCCCTCCAATACCATAGGAGAACCAGCGCATGCCACTGAGACCCACCACACACCTTCAGACAAAGCATCAGCAGACTACACCCAGTAATGTACAACTTCTGCCGAAATGCCGTTCACATAATTCAACTGTAAACTGTGTTTTGTGTATGCTTGAGCAACTATCCTCAAGCAAAGTACAGAGGGCTATTTAAGTGCGCGATGCATAATTTAGTATAACTTGTGTGGTGGACTTACATTTTATATACAGGATTGCAAAGGAAAACAGCTGGTAACACATGCCTCTTAGAAGCCTGGAGACTGCTTAGACCACGCTACCTAAAGAATAGCTTGTCTATAAAAGTTGACTTACGACCCCCGCCATAAGGGATTAATAAGCTGAACCAATGTGCTCCCAATATTGGCGACATCAAACCTCAGGTCAATTTCTCACCTTGGGAGGAGCACAAAGGAATCTAAAGGTCACTCAGGTTTATCACGAGGCTGTTCCACCACCAACCAGGGGAGCCCAACCACACTAACCCTGAACGAGAAGCCGTGTGTCCAATTCCTGATGGAGCCCATCGTGCAAAGCCACCACCCATAACAGTGCAAACGGACAAAAGGGGGGTTGGAATACCAGATAGCATTCTAAGTTTCCATAACAGCTGTTACTACACTTCTTGCGCAATACATATTGAGAGTCTTCTAGGGGCCCACTACTTTAGGTATCTTGGCAGTCCAGGCCCAGGCAGTGGTTGCACAGTAGCTCCCTAGTACGTGAAATGAGTGTGACCCTGCAGGCTGTAGACACTACCTACTACTGAAAGGCAGCAGCTCCCAACTGATGGCTCAGCGGATAGGCTGCCTTCTAGATTCCAGAGCCTTGGATGAACAGACAGACAACAGCAGTATTATGGAAGAGCAAATAGACCATTGTCATGTGACCTCTTCTTCTCATGGTTAAGTTAAAACAGTGCAGGTCCCGGGATTGTTACATAACAGGACTAACTAATACCTCTTGGTTAAGGCCCGATGAGATTGAAATGCGCCAGGAGTTATTATGAACCTATTAGCTTAGGGCTAGACCTAGAATTTGCTAAATATCCTAATTGTAGCACCTCCTAGACGGACTTCCATACAGTCATACCTTGCAATGACAGTACAGTAAGATAATATCCAAAAGTGAGGACCCCTCCCAATTGAGCATCACAGGAGTAAGCACAGTAGAAAATCTGCCATATGTATGATATTCAGGTGCCAATAACAAATTTCCACACAGCCATAAGGGGTCACAACGCGGCTCGGGGCTCCCCTTAGCACACTAGAAGTGTAATTCTATGGGGTGCCTGCTCTACAATATGAGAACAGACCCCAAAGACGCCAAACACATGAAAAGTGACTGAAAATTAGCACCTTTGGCCCACTGAATCAACACTGTTGTGGTCTACATACATCTGTTCTGACAGTCGCTCTATCTTGTTAGAGACAATGATAGATGGAGTCCAGTAAACGCTCAAAATTGGCCTTACAAATGCGCAAGAACATGTATACTGAGCGCACAATTACGCGCCTCTCTCGAACCGAGCCGTCATTCTAAGTCTGCTGTGTACACATGACCCATTGCTCGGCACCTCTCCTGCAGGTGACGGCGCTCTTTCACACGTACGCTGCGCGCCCCTCACACCGTGTCTGTTCCATGCAATTCCACTGCATGGCCACTCATTTACATGCCCCTCCTTTACGTGCCCCCGACCACAGCATGCAGGGATAGGAGCGTCACACATCTCCGACAAACATGCCTCAGACACCTGAATACATATATCATGTAGTGTACGGCTTGCTCTAGTAAAGGCCCCTTAAAGGTGGGCACTCAAAACCCCTAAATATTTTAGCCACACATACAGTATCTGTACTCTGGTGGCCTGAAACACTGCACACCTCCAGTACACCAGCAAACGGTTGTGTGTACATATTGTCCACACTATGCAGTAGCATTTGCTTGGCTGGAGTATCACATCAGACCTAGAACTGGATCCTCGGTCGCCTGTACATACTGATCACCTCATGCATGGTTGGTTCCTGTTTGTCTGGAGTAAACTGATCTCTAATATGGGCACACAGTTACACGTACACAATCATCACCTCATATAGTACTAGCTTGCTGCATTGCCTGATGTATCACACGTCTTGCACAGGAGCACCCAGGCACACGTACTCATTATCGGCCTTATGCCGAGTACACTAGCTGGTGGCCTGGTGTACCCCACGCCTCAAATGCAGGTACTCAAACCTATAAGCATACTGAATATATAATCTAAACTTATATGCAGGCACCCAGGATATGTACCTGCTGAGGATATCATGCAGAGTCAGCTTGCTGCTAGCCTGGTTGCCACACCCGCACTGACACTTCCAATCAGATGTACACACTATATGGCAGACCAAAGCTTGTGTAATTGAAAACTTCCACTCACCTCCCTTCCTAAGCAACTGACATTTCTCTCTAATAACGAATTATTAGCCCAGAGGCCTGTAGTGAAACTGATTCTCTGTGATGCGCTCCGACACCTATGGGCAAAGGCGCGCTATATAAAACACTTGCAACTAGACCGAGCTACCGCTCCTGCCCCGCAGCATGATGGAAGCATAAACCATGGCTAGTATTAATTGAAAATGGCTATTCTATGCGGCGATCTGATCCCAGAGCAATGTTCGCGCTGTAGCTTGGTGCGATGTGTAACATGCACACGCCACTCTTTTCTTGATGACAGCTTGTAATCTGTACACTAGTAAGTTTTTCCTCCTGTCCTATGTTCCTATTGTGAAGCGCTCTGCCCCCTACATGAACACAGTTTGGGGGCAGAAGGCGCACTGGAGTTGCTACCAGTCCTACCACACTATATCAATCGACTCCTACAGCCTGTAATCTCGCATAATGCATTACTGTATAGTGAAACACATCTAGCCTGCTGGGGGGCATAGCCCTATACACCAATCAACACCGCAGGGCAAAAGATCCCAGGAAAGTTCCACTGTAAACGCAGAAAGAGGCTAAAATAAGGAACACGGAAATGAACAGGAGCCTGCAAGGGCCTCCATGGCTAACGGCGGCCAATCAGCAGGGAGGTGGAAACAACCCGATGCCCTCGCTCCTGCCTGGAATCTTTTATCGCGCATGTTGCAGTGTTAAATACTGCCCCGCACAGACAGGACAGGGGGCCACTCTATTGGAAATGACTGCAACTACCAGGAATCAATAGGGCAAAAGGCATGCTAACAAACTGCGATCTGGCATACCAGTGTCAACATATTCCCGCTACAAGTGGGAGGATATTGAAGAAATGCCACCCGCCAGGAATTGGAGAAAGTAACCTAAACTTGACCGCTAACAAGAGCGCCTCATCCATGTAGATTCTGACGCGGGGCCCTGTCTATCTGAAGCCAGGAGACTAAACTTCCATTGTTCGGAGCTTCTGTCGGATCTACTGCAGTAACTGAAAACGATGTGGCCTGGTAGAGGCCGTGGTCTGATGTACTGCGAACACCGCAATCCTATCGCACCTAAAGCAAGCGGCGCCGCAGGGAAAGTGCGACCGATTCCTACCTTGCGGCTGGAGACTGCGGGAGAATACCCGGCCACGGGGGGTTGGACCCGTTCACTTATGGTGAACATGTTAACGAGACCCAAGAATTACGCAAGCAGAGGAGGAAGGCCGCCTACCGCAGAAGCCAAGCCTCGAACAAAGACCACTTGCTTCCTGCCTCTAGCATGTTCGACAAACTGAAAACTACCAGACGCAAGCTTGAACCCGGCTCCCAAGGACGGGTGCCCTACCCGGCAACGAGTACCACCAAGCATGCTCCTACACAGTAAACAAGAACTTGTATACTCACAAGTTCACATCAACAAACTTCTATACCCCATCCCGGAGCACGGGACGCAGAACGTAAAAAAGAGCTTGCTGCGACCTCCCTACTGGGTTGCGGTCTCGAAACTAGAGCACAAACTTGCAGTGGCAGACCTGTGCCCGCACCCCAGTGCGTGGCACCTCCTGCCCACCTGCCACTGCCGAGGAGGATGGGCACCGGTCCGGAGAAGCAGCAACTCCGTCAGCACTACATAATTAGGCCATATCGAAGGCAGATCACTCCATGCCTCGCCCCCCCCGCTCAACAGAACAGCGCTCTGAGAACCCAGAAAAATGCCAACCTAGCCTGGCTAGTCGGGCTGAAAGCGGACCAAGTCGAGCCAAGCCACTCAAAGCCAACAAATGTCCAAGAGTTGCATGCACGATACATGAAGTTCCACGTGCCCCGGCGTACACGAGGTACCCCCAGTAGAGTACCACATCCCCTACACAAGACGCGTGACCCCCTACTAAGCCGGACTCACCAGAATGGTGTTCCCGGGCTAAGCATATAACGCCGCCAAACGTATGCCCTAATCAAAAGCCGTCGGGATGATGCACAAGAAGCAAACTCATCATGTAGCCGGAGGGACCACTGTGAAAGAGCATGCACCAGCGGGCAGAGTCCACTCTGAAGTACCCACCAGCGAAAATTACAAAAGGCCCCCGCCCGGCTAAAGTCGGAGACATGATTCCATATGCAAGATGGCCGCTGGGAGGATGATGGGGGCGGGTCGGCCATTACCTTACGTGCCCCACGCACGCCTAAGCCACTGGGCCCCAAAATTGAGGCCAAACCATGCCCCGTACCTACCACCGAGTGCATGGGGCAGTGCGCACTGTACATAGCATATGCTTAGGGGGGTCTAGCAAAACACTCAGATACGAGCCTAGCCCCCCACGGGGCCCGCAGGAGCGGCCACCGTAGACGGAGCATAATGATAACGATGCGGTAGTCCCTCGAGGATGGAAGAGTCAGGATGCAGGAGCCAAGACTGTTGCCCCAAGAGAAAGCCTGGCCCAGTGGGCACGCCGCCAGAGAGGAGAGTCGCAGGGGTGGGGGGTAAGGATTATAGGCCCATGGCGTGCCCGGGAAAACTTGAACACCGCAGGCTGAAGGACGGCACGCGGGGGCTCGCACCGCAGGGAACATCCGGACAATAAACGGGAAAGCGTGGCGCCCAGTGCCATGTCAACAATTGCAACTCTACACCAACACGTTCTTTCTAGTAGGAAGAGGGACACCAAGCGATTTGACCAATATTACAGCACAGCGTGCCGAAGCCGAAAGAACACCCCACATGAATGACGACAGACACTCTACACAATCAATCACTGGCAACAATTTGCGGGCTCTAAGGCCACCGAGAGCAAACATAGGTCCTTCCACAAACACGAGCCCAAATATTCGGCTGAACTAGCAAAGCGATTTGCCCAGAATCACATGATTCCAAGCGTCGTTGCCGAGACAAGAACCCGGGTCTCCAGCTCCCTGGTCGAACGCTCCAGCCGCCAGGCCACAGGCTCTCCCCCAATAAAGCTTCCAACCTTAGCAAACAATGTTAAGACATCTGGCCCTTGAGGGTGGAATGAAAGCACAATTGAAACCTAGCACTCACACGATCAAACACATCTTTGCTCCGAGAGGCCTGGGGACGGACGCCATGATTCATGGCCAGATCAAGGAGACGCTGGTGAACCAAGTGAAGGTCCTGCCTGGTGAACAATTCATCCAACGGCACCTGCGCGCGTGCATGACCTCTGTTCACCCCACTGCATTCCCAAACACATTGTGCATAACATAAAACAAACGCACTCGAAGCCCTGTTTCCGAGGCAAGGACGCGCCAGGAAAATCGAACTCAGTGCGCCTCAATCATAACCATCTCTTTACCATAACCCAGAGAAAGAAACACACAATGAGTCTCTGCTCCACAACAGCAGCGCTACCACAACAGTCCGCACGTGCGATCGTGAATAAACAAGCGCCTCGAATGTACGAACAGAAATACGAGATGCTGAATAACAGTACCCCTAGAGGGAGACGTCAACAGAGACACCGAGGGACGAGGAAGGGGACAGATGAGGAGGAGGGGGTCACTCGCCCGAGCCTGCACAAGTGGCCGCACGTGCCCCCGGACAAAGGAACCTGCCCACAAACGCTTCTCCGTGGGAACGCGACCCCTTGAATCACTCCACTCACCGCAGGAGAAGCAAACCGTCGACATCATAAAGAACCCCTCATCGCGACGCAAGACCGGACCTCTGGACGGCGACCAGAGGTGAGGAAAAAAGTGTCCCAGAAGAATACTCGTGACGTCCGGAGCGGCAAAGAGGCCTAAACAATGGCGAGGGGGAGAGATATACCCCCTCTCCCAGCCTGCCGCCCCAGACGCGCGTCACTGACCCGCCCCCTCCAGCCGGGCAACGCCTGCCCTGGGGAGGTGTGGCTGACCATAGAAAGGGACGGGGGGACAGCCCTCCGTGACTAAGGGCCCGCCCTCCTGATGGCCACAGGGTGGCCTCGGGCAGGCACAATTCAGTCCAGCTTATCAATCACCGGCAGGCCTAAGTCATGTGCGAGAAGCCCGACAAAGGCTGGCCCCATCTCCCACATTTGGAAGGAAGAGTAAACCAAAGCAATTAAACTATGCTGATTCAATATTTAATTAATCCAAAGTAATTTACAGACAAGACCCAATATTTTTTCAATAAAATCCTTGCTGTCCGTTAGGATGACTTTTGTTTTTAATTTCACTTTACCCAGGTCCTTCAGATGTTTTTGGGTCATCCATTATCATGTAGTGGAAATCTGGAAGTAAGTCCAGGGTATATTTTAGAGAGTAATATGTTTTTGGATGGGGGGTCTTGTAGATTTGGAGCAAGAAGTTAAATGTACGAGCTTAAAGAAGGCATTGGGTGTCCTGAGTCAGACCTGCTTGCAGGCTCTCCGCCTTTCAGCGTCAGTCAGTTCTTCCCCACAGTCTACGCTCCACCTCTCTTTAACTCACATTTCCCCCCCACATTTTTTGAGAATAGGGCTACATGTAGGTATTAAATGAGTCATCTGCAACCTGTCAAGCCCCCCAGAAGCCGCAGTACAGCATGCTCCTGTGGTTCGTCTGGAAACATGCTGAAGACCCCTTGAGCTGTGTGCCTCAACTAGTATACTGTAAAAACTGTCCCAGGAAAACCCCTAACTAGTGGTTAGTGACCACTCTTGGGTTTGGTAAAAAATGATGAACCGTTTGTTGATACAGAGGTCCCCTACAGTCCTGCAGCCCCATTACCACCTTGCAAAGGACATATACCAGAAAAAGGACAGAATACAGTCTACGGGCATAGAGGGACAAATCTTACACAGAACCACCGCCGCTACCCTATTGCAAACTCGGCCCATCTGTTGCATGAAATAGAAGAGGGAGTCAGGGACTGCTCTCCTCATCACTAAGACCTCCAGAAGTGTTTATGGGTCAAATGGTACAGCTAGGAGGGCTTTTTCCCAGGTCAGGTCCTTATCTAGCCACTGCACCATATGCTGCAGTTGTGACGCTGCATAATACAAAAAGTGATCAGGTAACCCAAGGCCTCTGTTCCATCAAGGGATCTTAAGTGTTTCAAGCTTGACTTGACTCCAAATTGCCCCCAAACCAAGCTTGCCAGCAGATTATTCAGCTGCACTAACGTGGAGGAGGGGGACCTGGCACGTTGCATTCTGTACTATAGAGGCATCATGGTAGGAAGAGGATTTTTGTCAAGAAATCTGCCCCCCCCCCCCACAGACAGTGGGAGCATCTTACAGAACTTGAGAGACCAAGCCAACCCCCCCACAACATCTTCCCCACATTGAGTGCATAGTTGGCCTCCGGGTCCTATGTGAACCAGATCTCAAGGTTTTGGAAAGCATCCACAGGACCTGCAGGAGCTCCAAGTCCTCCTGCCCCAGCCCCGCCAGAGATAACAACTTAGACTTTGCCTTGTTCATACGAAGTCCTGCATCGTCCACATTAGCCCCGGAACCGACCATTCCGGTTTCTGCAGGTAGACCAAGGCATCATCAGCATACACCACGTGTGGGCTACCAACGAGGTGGACCCCTTCGAGCATGTATAAGAGCCACACCGATTGTATGAAGTTGGAGCCAAATTCCATATCTTGTGGGACAGTCCACATAAACTGCCACCCCACTGTATAGAAAGACCTCAAAATATAGGGTTGCCCCGCATAGCTGTTCGTAGAGGAAGCAAACATGTGCATAATATGGTTCAGGCGACGCAGGTTAGGCATTGTGCTCCTTCCTGGGATAAAGTAAATCTGGACTGAGTGTATCAATGTCTAGGCCACTTGTAAAAATCTGGCAGCCAATGCTTGCAGGGTATTTTAAAGACCTTGTTAAGCATGGGGAGGGGCCTACATGATTTGCGCTCAGCAGGGTCTTTGCTGTCCTTAAGTAGCAATATTATCGTCACCTAAGTCATACTCTGGGGCAACTCTCCAGTCTTTCTAATCGCCACGTACACTTCAAATAATTTTTCCAAGGCAACCAACGGCAGTGGCTGGTATAATCCTGCCAGAAAGCTCTCAGTACCAGGGATTGTCCCCTGCCTAATGTCCGCTAGCACTTCCTGTACCTCCTCCAACATTGTCAAACTGTCAGAACCCGCTTAATAGTGCTATCTGGAAAGCACAGGAAAATGATCCTCGATCAACTTATAACACACCTGGTACTTGCTGAAGGCTAACGTTCGTTTGGAGGAGCCATCGCACTCTTCCAATGCGTGGACAACAAGCCTGCTAGAGGCGGCTGATCCCTGCCGTACTTACTCATTTTGAAGATTTGCACAAAAACCTACTGGGTGTAGGGGATTGTTTTTTGGCTGCATTTACTGATTCTGGCAATAAGACGTTGCAAAGTAAGCTCCGCGCTAGTTGCCAACTTTATCTACATCCATTTGTGTTTTCAGGCTGGCATAAACATTGATGCCGGTCTACGATAGGACGTCGCATTAGGGATTTGGACAATTGTTATCTTATACCACATGGTGATTTATCGTGGTTCTTAACAAGAGACACCCTTTTACGTAGAAGCCTTGAAAAAGTTGCGAATGGCGACGAAACACGTGTCGGCTGTACCATTGCTGTAAAAAATCTAACCACAGCGGTGAAGATCATTTGTTCGATACAGTGTTCCTATGCTCTATGTATTAAATAACTTTTTCTGACTGGGGATAGTCAGGTATTGTGCTGTGCTCTGTCTTTGTTTTTTATTGTTCATATATATGGAGGCTTCTGTATATAGGTATTAGCACTGTGGGTGGCACGGTGCATAGATATAGAGCACGCAGTGGAAAAAAACAAAAACAAAAAAAAGAAACAGCAGTTAAGTTAACTTATGTGTGAACACAACAGAGATGCTGGCCATTGCTGTAAATCCACTGCCATCATTTCCTTGTAGACAACTTATAACAAGTACCTGCAGCTGTCAATAAAGACAACGAAGGTGACGGACCTTTAGCAAATGAACTTACTGTATACAACATTTCGACAAACACTGAATAAAGCAGGAAAAAGGCATTTGTTAATGGAAGAGAAAACTATATTCCGTAAGCGCTCTCATGCGTGGATGGTACTGCAATCATATTTGATTTTACAACCTGCGGCATACCTGAGTATAACATACATAACAATATGCCTTGGGTCACTACCAACTTTTGCCGATCAACCAACCTGGAAATATAATGGCCCGTCGTCTTGCACTCTATGCGGTGCACTAAAGCAGGACTTTGTTCTGCATAAGTCCCGTTTTAAAATCAAATCAGCTTTTATTGTTAAAAAATCCTTTTACAGTTAAGGACATTCGCACCTGCAGATCTGCCATACTAAAGTGTCTTGACCCAAACTACCCGCACCTTAACTGTAATCTGATAACATTTTTAATCTTTTACGAGAAATGAATTTTAACTAGTATCCTAACTAGTTCAATAGCACTTTATCAAACAAAAAAAGGAAAAAAGAAAAAAATTCTTGAGAAACTTGTTAAAATATTGTCTCGTCTACCAATAAATGTTTTTTTGCTGATCATTAGTTTTTAACATGTATATTACACTGGTGATAAAATTGTCCTGACATGACTTTCACAACTGTAAATATGCTACCGCCAACCAATAATTTTAACATGTATATTATACTTTTTACAACTTGTTTGGTTTTATCGAAATATTGTTATGGTTTTGATTTATTCATTAATTTTTTCCTCCAACATTAAAAGGGTTCCAGGAAAGTTTGATGCTCCTTGCTCAATCTGATTCAGAAAAGGGGGTGGTGATGGACAGAGTATCTGAATTAAGCAGAACACTCGTACCCAGTCAACAGATCAGGGCTTGATCCATCACCGTTTTTTAGCTCACTGCACCATCCCAGCTCAGAACCTGGCTACATGCAAATTAGTCTGTCCCTGGCCCAGTGCATCATGGGAACAGGGCAGACCAAACTACCAAGCCAATTCTTTTACTGGAAAGGAAACAAGCTTCCGGGGACCAGTTTCTGGCATTACAGCCGTCTTCGGCCCGGCTTGCTTGAATCCTGATGGTGCAGTGAGCAAGGGACTCATGTCTGAGCATACCCTTCCACGCTTATGGTGGACAAAACGATTCAGAAAAGGGGGTGGTGATGGACAGAGTATCTGAATTAAGCAGAACACTCGTACCCTTGCTCAATCTGGGCAGTGCCACTACCCGTGAGGTGCTATTACAATACATCTGCAGCTGCCAGTAGCCTCCGTATTTCTCGAGACAGAAATAAGTGTCCCATTTGGCGCTTAAGCTTGTCCTGCTGCTTACAGGCGTTAGGGACCCAATCAGTGCAGCTATCCAAGTTTGCCTGCTTACTTTCCAAGTGTATGAGCTGGCAGTCCAGTTGCACCTGCACCCCATACATGTAACCCATACATTAAAACCTCTGTGCTACCTTGTAAGCCTCCTATTCAGTCACCCTGTTAGCAGTGGGCGAGTTCACAGGAAAGAAGTGTGTGGTGAACTCCTTCACATGCTCTGGGAATTCTCTGTTTTTAAACACCTCCACAAGGAATCTCCAATGAGGGGTTCTGGTCCTAAGCCACCCAGAAAGCAATGTGACCAGGAGAGGGGAGTGGTCCTATAGATAGAGCTTAAGATTTGCAGAGTTTTTAAACATATCCAGATCCTCCACCCTCCTCAGCACCATATTTTTTATTTTAGTTAATGTTTTTTTTAAATTGGCTTGTGGCCAACAACTCCCACCAATAATGTTTTATAAAACCAGGATAAAACTAAACAAGCATTTGCAAAACCAAAAAGCTGTCAGCCAGCATCACAGCTATTGACTTTGCCAATGTTTGTTTATACTTTGAATCAGGTAGCCGTGCCTTGTGCCCATGTTACCTCACATAAATGGAAGAAGGCTGGCCTCGTGTGTCATTTTTTAACCTGGCCCCTCAATAACTTCTAACAGGCCTGAGACCTTGACTTGTCCTGTTCTTTGTACGAGCAGCTCATACATTAGTGTTTAGGTCTCGGCCTGCAAAAAGACTGCGCACATGCGCAGTCCAGCTCGCGAGATTTAATGATGTAGAGAGAGTTTCACTAGAGAGGTTAAGCCTGCCCCTCTTTTCCATTGGCTCGCCTCCTAAACGGTGGCCAGCCATTGGAGAAGAGGTCCTAGTGACGTTCTTCTTTCTCTCTAAGCCCCGTCCTTTTCAGACTGGCTTACTTGACTTACTGGTGGCTTAAAAGGTTTCTTATATTCTTTATAGGGCTAAACAGATGGCCCTATAAAGAAGTTAAGGAACCTTTTACGCCACCAGTAAGTCGGGCTCTAAAAGAGAAAACAGCACGTCGTGGTGTGCTACTTTGGCTATAATGGCGGCATCCGCTCTTAACTCTTAATGTTACAAGTAAAGCGCGGGTGCCGCGATTATACCAAAAGTAAAGAAATAGATGTTTGTTTCTATTTCTTTACTTTTGGTATAATCGCGGCACCCCCGCTTTACTTGTAACATTAAAAGTAAAGCGCGGTTGCAGCGATTATACCAAAAGTAAAAAAATAGAAACAAACATCTCTTTCTTTACTTTTGGTATAATCGCGGCACCCGTGCTTTACTTTTAATGTTACAAGTAAGTATGGGCGAATTTTGCGAATTTGCGGTCCGCAAATTCGTGCGAAATTTTAAAATAATCTACGAGTTCGCGAAAAAATTTGTGGATTTGCACAAATAGCCTGTTTCCCACTGTCTACTGGCTAATCATTAAGTGCTACCTCGTTGGGAAAATGTATAGTGCTGTTCCTTCACTACAGCTGCGTAAAGTGCCAGAAGAGTTGTCTCCAGTGACCATATGTGTGTTACTATGCCATCACGCCGAAGGGCGCAGGGGTCCCTTGAGTGAGCTGTCCATCATAGTGGGTAAATGGCGGGAAGACGGTGCACACCGCGAGTGTGTGGGCGGGGCCAAACGGGCAGGGCTTCTATGCCAGTTCACATGCCTCATGTGTGTATAAAAGGTCAGAGACTGATCAGAGCAGCAGATGAGGAGAAAGAAGCCCCTGGTCACAGCAACTGCACGGGGATTGCGCTTGTGAAAGTGAAGGATGCAAAGGCCTCCATCCAGCATCACAGCTCATTTTCGACGGTAAATATGGGAATAAAGCACACCTTCCCAGCCTCGACGAAGCTCACGATTGTTTTTGGGCTGATGAATGTGTCACTGAACTCCACTTCAACTCGGGCACCTGCTTTATTTATATCTGTAAGTGCTTCCTGTTAAGGTTTAATTTTTGTGACAGGAGCATCGTGCCAGAATGAACCCTGCCCTTCATATTTATCCAAGAAGACACTACCGGTTTGTGCAATACCTCTACTCACCTGCCCAAAATCCGCTGGTGAGCGGATTTGCGAATTTTTCATCAATTTCGTGAGATTCGCGGATCGCGAAATTGCAGAAAATCCTCAAAATCCGCGCCCACGCCCACGCTTAATTACAAGTAAAGCGTGGGAGCCGCGATTATACCACATTGTAGAGGCCTGCATCATTAATTCAAAACCACAGACACAGTGCACTGAGGTCACACGTCTTTTTTCCTAGCAATACAAAACCAGATATACGATTCCGTCGTAATTTCCTTTTCTCACAGAAAGGCGATTCTGCAATTTACGGAAATAGTTCAGGACATTCTGGGGCGTTTGCTTCCGGGAGAATAGGGCGGTGTGTTTCAATAATATTTCGAGCCAACATTTTCCCGGTGTAGGCCTTTTTTTCAGTAACCAATTGTAGGCTTTATGCTGAAAATGAGCTACGTCTGGCTGTTCCCTTCGATTGCCGCCATGCATTTCGGCACATACAAGGTTTCCGATTGACTTTCAATGTTACGGGTTACTGTGATAGTACTGAAGAATTGTGCCAGGAAGTGCAGGGGTGGTAACAATACTGAACCCTGGTGCCTGGGGTGCAGAGGACCGGCACTGTCATAGTACTGAAGACTGGTGCCAGGTGTGCAGAGGATCAGCAAAACACACAAGATGATGGACGGAATGTTGCACAATGGCAAATCAATCACCCCCAGTCACAGATCTGGGTTTAATCCATCGTTATTTTGCTCACCAAACCACCCCAGTTCAGATATGGCCATATGCAAATCAGTCTTGACCCTGTGCCTCATGGGAACAGTCAAGCCCGAACTGCTAAGCCATGTCTTCCCTGGACCGGAATCAAGCACCCTAGGACCAGTTTCTGGCTATCAGCCATCTTCAGCCAGAATAGCTTGACTCCAGTGGCTTAGTGAGCACGGGACCCACGTCTGGGCATACCCTTTCCACATAGGGTGAACAGCAAAACACACAAGATGATGGACGGAATGTTGCACAATGGCAAAACAATCACCCCCAGTCACAGATCTGGGTTTAATCCATCGTTATTTTACTCACCAAGACATCCCAGTTCAGACATGGCCATATGCAAATCAGTCTTGATCCTGTGCCTCATGGGAACAGTCCAGCCCGAACTGCTAAGCCATGTCTTCCCTGGACCAGAATCAAGCATCCTAGGACTGGTTTCTGGCTATCAGCCGTCTTCAGCCAGGATAGCTTGACTCCAGTGGCTTAGTGAGCACGGGACCCACGTCTGGGCATACCCTTCCCACATAATGTGAACAGCAAAACACACAAGATGATGGACGGAATATTGCACAATGACAAAACAATCACCCCAGTCACAGATCTGGGTTTATTCCATCGTTATTTTGCTCACAAAGCCACCCCAGCTCAGACATGGCCATATGCAAATCAGTATTGACCCTGTGCCTCATGGAAACAGTCCAGCCCGAGCTGCTAAGCCATGTCTTCCACTTTGCCACTGGATTCAAGCAAGCCTGGCTGAAGACGAATGTGATGCAAGAAACCGGTCCTAGCAAGCTTGTTTCCGGTCCAGGGAAGGCATGGCTTGGCAGTTCGGGCTGGACTGTTGCCATGAGGCACAGGGTCAGACTGATTTGCATATGGTCATGTCTGAACTGGGGTGGCAAAGTGGGCTAAAGAACGGTGATGGATTAAACCCAGATCTGTTGACTGGGTGTGAGTGTTTGATTTGTTCAGATGCTCCGTCCATCACCACCCCCTTTTGTACCGGTTTGTTTGCCGTACGTTGGCAGGGTATGCTCAGACTTGAGTCCCTTGATCACTTTGCCACTGGATTCAAGTAAGCCTGGCTGAAGACGACTGTAATGCCAGAAACCGGTCCTAGGAAGCTTGTTTCCGGTCCAGGAAAGTCATGGTTTGGCAGGTCGGGCTGGACTGTTCCCATGAGGCACAGGGTCAGGCTGATTTGCATATGGCCATGTCTGAACTGGGGTGGCAGAGTGGGCTAAGGAACGGTGATGGATTAAACCCAGATCTGGTGACTGGGTGTGAGTGTTTGATTGGTTCAGAAGCTCCGTCCATCACCACCCAATTTTGTACCGCTTTGTTCGCCATAAGTTGGCAGGGTATGCTCAGACATGAGTCCCTTGCTCACTTTGCCACTGGATTCAAGCAAGCCTGGCTGAAGATAGCTGTAATGCCAGAAACCGGTCCTAGGAAGCTTGTTTCCGGTCCAGGGAAGGCATGGCTTGGCAGTTCGGGCTGGACTGTTCCCATGAGGCACAGGGTCAGACTGATTTGTATATGGCCATGTCTGAACTGGGGTGGCAGAGTGGGCTAAAGAACGGTGATGGATTAAACCCAGATCTGTTGAATGGGTGTGAGTGTTTGATTGGTTCAGATGCTCCGTCCATCACCACCCCCTTTTATAGCGCTTTGTTCACCATAAGTTAGCAGGGTATGCTCAGACGTGAGTCCCTTGCTCACTTTGCCACTGGATTCAAGCAAACCTGGCTGAAGACGGCTGTAATGCCAGAAACCGGTCCTTGAAAGCTTGTTTCGGGTTCAGGGAAGGCATGGCTTGGCAGGTCGGGCTGGACTGTTCCCATGAGGCATAAGGTCAGACTGATTTGCATATGGCCATGTCTGAACTGGGGTGGCAGAGTGGGCTAAAGAACGGTGATGGATTAAACCCAGATTTGTTGACTGGGTGTGAGTGTTTGATTGGTTCAGAAGCTCCGTCCTTCACCATCCCCTTTTATACTGAGGTGTGCAGAGGATCGGCACTGTCATAGTACTGAAGTCTGGTGCCAGTAGGTACAAGGGTGTTGACAGTCCTGAAGTTCCTAACTCCGATGCCCTGGGGCACCTCCAGTGGTCACAAGCCCCGAACTCCGGTGCCAGGGTACCACAGTACCATAACTACCGAAGAAGTCGGAAATACGCTAAAAACCATCAAAAGCGGTTCGCCTAGGGACCCCGCCCCGCTACGGACCCTCAAGGAAGTAGCTCCCATCATCATCCCTCCCCTCACCCATCTGATCAACGCGTCTCTCCAACAGGGAGTCGTCCCCCCTAGCTGGAAAGCGGCAGTTGTCAAAGCGCTACTAAAGAAACCCTCCTTTGCCCCTGCGGAATTGGCCAACTACAGACCAATCTCCCTTCTCCCCGGTACCAGCAAGATTGCTGAGAAACTGGTGAATAAGAAACTATCACAGTTTCTGGAATCCAATAACCGGTTCAAAAACTCACAGACAGGTTTCCACCCAGGGCAGGGCACTGACATCGCCCTCCTGGCGGCGGTGGAGGAGGCCAGAGCACTCTTAGACGAAGGAGGATCAGTGGCAGTGATCCTCCGCGACCTTAGCGTGGCCTTCGACACCGTCAACCACCAACTCCTGATCAAACGGCTCAAGAGGGTCGGTGTGGAAGGTACCGCTCTATCCTGGCTTTCTTCCTTTCTGGCCCAACGTTCCTTCCAGATCTGGGAGAATAACACCCGCTCCTCCGAAACACCCCTCCAATGTGGGGTGCCTCAGGGCTCCTCCCTGAGCCCCACATTGTTTAATATCTACATGTCCCCATTGGAGGAGGTTGTCACCCCATTCGGAGTGAGCATCGTCAGCTATGCGGATGACACACAACTGGTTGTCTCCTTATCCCACCCTAGCCAACAACCTGCGGACTTATTCAACTGCCTGACGCAGATACAAGGGTGGATGAACAGTTCAGCCTTAAAACTGAATGGTTCAAAGACGGACATTCTCCTCCTTGGTCAGAAAGGGCTCACCTTCCCCCAGAACATCTGGCCTCCCTGTCTGCCCCCCCCCCCAGACCCAAAACAGGAAGTAAAAAGCCTGGGTGTATGGATCGAAACCGACCTTTCGACCACCACGCAAGCAAAAAAAGTAGCCGGGACTTGCTTCAGGCTCCTGAAATCAATGAGAAAGATCCTGCCCCTACTTCCTCTTACTTCACAAAGACTACTAATCCAAGGCCTGATACTTTCCAGGCTTGATTATAGCAACTCAATCTACTTGGGCGCACCCGAGGCAACTCTGAACAAGTTACAGCCTCAGCTAAACCAGCACTGAAGCTCCTTCACTGGCTCCCAGTGAGGGAACGAGTGATATTTAAAGCCTTATGCCTGGCGCACAAACTACTGCAGAATCAAGGCCCCTCTATTCTGAGAAAATTTATTAGACCGTACAAAGCCTCAAGATCCCGCCGATCGGACAAGGAGTCTCTTATCATCCTCCCCAGGTTTAAGAAAGCTCGCTCGGGTGGAAGACGCTTCTCGGTCCACACCGCACGCCTCTGGAATGCTCTCCCCCGAGACCTGAGAACAGAACCAAACTACTTACGTTTCAGGAAACGGCTGAAAACTCACCTGTTCCCTTAACTTAACTATCTCCCCCCTAAACCTGTCTTCCCCCCCTTCTTTGCCCCCGGACCCGCAGACGTAGGGATCTTAGCGCTGGGATACCTCAGGGTGACTACGCGCTCTATAACATTTTTTAATAATAATAATAATAATAATAACAGTCTGGCTCTGAGCCGGAGCTGCCTGCTCTCCATCAGCACTGAGGTTATATGAGGTCGCAGACCGCACTGAGCTCCCGCTGATGAGGATAAATGTCCGGCTGTAGACACTCTCCGTTGGCACAGTGGGCCTTGGAGGAAGGGGACATTGAGTCCAGACTAGCTCCTTTAAAATAATGTTCGCTCAACCAGCGCCGGCAAGCGTGCCCCTGGGGGTCCCTAGGAACACACACTAACTCTTTACTTCAAGCATCTCTCGGCTACTTCACGGCTGCCGAGGTGCTATAAATGTGAAGACACACGTGCAAAAGCTCGTCCTTCACACACCAGCAGCCATGATTGGGTCACCTTTAAAACAAGCGTGACCGAAGCGGAACGCGCTTGTCCAATTACGTAAATAAACACTTACAGAGAGCCTAAACTAAACAAGGGAAAAAAAGAAACATTTCGTGCTAGACTACCTTTTGCTTAGCGGCGGTAAAGATGAACAACACACCACCCTTTTAATTTTTTTATTTTTATTTATTAAAGAAACTGAACAAATCAAAGCTAGGCACAGTTCTGGCCAACTCCGTTCATGCCCAGAAGGGATTGATTCAGTGAGGGCTTCCCTGACAAATGCCTCATTTCACTGGGTGTCAACATCCCGTGATGCGATCATTGGGAGGGAGGAGGGGGCAAGCCAGACTGACCACCGTTTTGTGTGTGGAAAAGGCCACTTTATTGAAACAGGTGCACATCACAACTTTATTAACAACTGGGGCTTCGCCTTACAAAACTAAAACCTCTCTAAACATCGAATTACCTCACCCCTTGCCTTTCCTTCCTCCACCCCTATGATCCCCACATAATAAACGCTCCCCCCACCCTGCAAAATACAATACATCAAATTCAAATACATTAAATAATATACCATAATACACAATCTTATCCCATAACCTTTGAACTTCCTAACCACCCAAAACCTAACCTCCTATCTGTCTTACTGAAACTGTAACTAACGAGCTCTAATGTAAAACCTCCCACCTGATTAACCTTTCCCCGTTCCTGTACACCAACTCCCCAACTTAATGCTAAACTACCAAACTCCAGCCAAACTTGGTCAACTTCCAAAACAACACCACCAGCACCTGTTCCAAGCGACAACATACAAGCTTAACACCCCTGAGCACCTATTCCAAAACGGGCCAAAAATGGAAAACCTAAGCAAACAGCCTCCCCAAACCACAAAAAACCCAGGGAGGGAGGGGACCAAAAAACCTAACTAACTGCGCTCCCAGCCACCAGGTCACCAAAACCTAAAATGGTGGCTGGGCAAGCGCAGGGACCTCTGAAATAACCTTGGGCTGTAATTTGAGATTGGGCTGCCTTTGGGCTACTCCCAAGGCAGCCCAAACCTACAAAATGGCCGTCGCCATCTCGCCCCCCTTCCCCTCCCAAACTGCCCAGGGGGCAGACCTCATGGCTCGGCTGCCCCCCACACCCCCCTTGGGAGGGAGGAGGGGGCAAGTCAGACTGACCACCATTTTGTGTGTGTAAAAGGCCGCTTTATTGAAACAGGTGCACATCACAACTTTATTAACAACTGTTGCTTCACCTTACAAAGCTAAAACCTCTCTAAACATTGAGTTACCTGACCCCTTGCCTTTCCTCCCCTCACCCCTACGATCCCCACAGGACAAAACATCCCCCCACCCTGCAAAATACAATACATCAAATTCAAATACATTAAATAATACACCATAATACACAATCTTATCCCATAACCTTTGAACTTCCTAACTATCCAAAACCTAACCTCCTATCTGTCTTCCTGCAACTGTAACTAACGAGCTCCAATGTAAAATCTCCCACCTGATTAACCTTTCCCCGTTCCTGTACACCAACTCCCCAACTTAACGCTAAACAACCAAATTCCAGTCAAACTTGGCCAACTTCCAAAACAACACTGCCACCCAGGAAAAGATGGGAGGGTAGGTGATTACACTGCCTCCCTCTTTTCCTGCCCCTCCCAGTGCCCCGACAATCCTCCCAGTCACAACCCATCTCTAATGAACTCCCAACAACTGGGATAATACCTCTTGCAACTCCAGCAAGTAAAGGTCCATGCACAGGTGGGACAAATGAACCCCATCGCCCCTAAACAGCTCTGGTGCGTCATAACGTATATCCTTGTGCCAAATCAGAAAAAAACAGGTGCCTACAAAACCACACCATCTCCACATTAACCTTCCTCCGCACTTTATCAATTGCCTGAGGGTACATCACATCCCTTCACACCCGGCGCGGCACAAACTCCGTCCAAACCACCATGCAACCAGCCCACTGCCTCTTGATCTCTCTCAAATCCCGCTTCATGGCCCTCATGAGCACCAAACCAGTCCCTCGCACCATGTCATTTTCCCCTAAATGCAATACTAAAACGTCAGGATACCTGGCCGCCACAACCATGCCATTGAGTGTTAACACCAATTCTCGCCACAACATGCCCCCCTTTCCCTTCCAACGAATATTAAACACATTAGGATTGAAACCCAGATTTTCACCGAAATAGCTGGACCATACCTGCACCTGGGACCTCCTAACAAACGAATGCCTCACGATCCAGACCGCCATGTCCCTGGCGAGGGGACCCGCCACCAAACCTGAAATGAGAAACAACAGTAAATACAAGAATTTCATACCCACCGCGTGCGATAATAGGCTTGACGCGCCCTGCACGTAGCGCCAGTAGCATTACGACAACCATCTCCCCAACCGCATGATGTCCCCTCGCCCGACCCTTGCCGGTGCGCCTCCGATGCCATGCCAATCCTAAAAGAGTGGGTGCCAAAGCGTTTCCCGTCCAGGCCCAGCCTCTGCAAAGCCTTGCGCAAAACCGCCGAAGAGGGATCGGAATGCAGAAATTGTGACAATAGAATCTGATATAGTCCGTATTGAGGTGGACTTGGAGCAAGAGGTATATCGTGGCAAGCTGCATGCCCTGAATCTCAAGCAGCTTGAATATAGAGCCCTAGTTACTGAAAGTGCCAGGGCGCTGAGTAGAGAGCAGCAAGGTCGCTTATATGATGTTGGTGATAAGGCTGGTAAACTCATTGCATGGTTAGATAAGAAAGACAGGGTCTTCCCAAAATTGGAGGCGGCTGATGGAAAGCGTATAACGGATCCCCAAGGCATTGTTGATAGTTTTGCGGAATATTTTCGTATAGTTTATACCTCAGTCACAGGACGGCCTGAAGAGGACTCTCGCTTATTGTTGCGGGATATCCGCCTTCCAAGCCTAGCTAAGGAAGATCATGACTTCATGGACAGTGCGCTAACCGTTGATGAGGTGGCCCTTGCAGTGCGCTCCTTGAATTCTGGTAAAGCGCTGGTTCCTAATGGGCTCCCTATTGAGCTGTATAAACTTAGACCCGATAGGATTGCCCCTTATCTTCGGGGTATGTTTCAGGAGGCCCGGGAGAGGGGAGTGCTGCCGTATGATCAAAGAGTGGCATCTATTGTGACTATTTAAAAGGAGGGAAAGTCTAAGACCAATTGTGCCTCTTATAGGCCTATTTCTTTATTGATTGATTGATTGATTGATTAAAAGCTTTATTCGATTTCAGAATACATAAAATCATAAAAGCACAAGTTCATTTCATATACAAATGTATATCCCAAGCATTTACAATTATAAGAATAAATACATGTGTTTTAAAAGTTGATTAAGCTTTTCCTTTTTTTTAAAATGCTTTTTAAAAAGCCTATCATTACGGCCACACAATGTACGTCATTTAAAGATAATAAAAACAATAGTGCCGGACGGCATTGACGCCGTGTGCCATGTTTTTTTAAAAGTAATTTGATCCACCTAGACCTTTCTACATCATAGAATTTACAAAAACAAATCACGTGCAGTGTGGATTGATTAGACAGGTTGTCACACGGGCATTTACAAAGGATTCTGCCCCAATCATTCGGTTTTGGAAATGTAATTAAACGAAAAAAAGACATCAAACCTAAATCTTGTCAGTAAATGACGATCAAAGCCCTCCAGACACCAAATTAAATAAGGCTGAATTGAATAGGAGACTAGGGTAAATTGATGTTGCATTACATTTTTTTTGTTTAATTCTACTCCTAGTCTGAGAGCTTCTAGGTGATACCAGCACAACAGCTTTAAGTCCTTCCTCAATATAGTACACATAGAATCAGGGTGATAGAAAAACTCAGGTCTTCCTTGATCCATAGTAAATTTACAGATATAGGACAGCCATGGTATCCTGGTGGCCCTGTCCAAACCCATACAGTCAGTAATAATGTCTCTGTTTAGCATAAGATGGGGTGCTGTCCAAACTCTGTGCCAGAGCAATAGGGGTTGCATACTAATGAGGTCGCTCACATATCGGATGCCCAACTCTGAGTGGCAATTAAATACTGGTGAGCTTTGGGGAATTGCCAGAATGAATCTTAAAAAAGCTTTTTCTACCTTTTGGATAGGGGTAGAATCGGAAATTCCCCACACGCCTGCCCCGTAAATGGCTGTACTTATGCACTTTGCCTGATAGATTTTTACCAGGATTTCAGGAGGTCTTTTCCCCATCTTTTTTGAGAAAGACATAAGTGCTGCTGTAGCTCTTTTAAACATCATTGTCCTGTTTCTAATGGCAGGCCCCCAGGACCCAGTTTCTTCAAAAACAATGACCAGGTAGGAGAAGGTTTTTGTTGAAGCAATTTTCTCCTTCCCAGCAAATATGCGGCACTCTCTGTTCTTGTGTCTACCACAGGTCATAACAAAAGTTTTAGTTACGTTAAGTTTCAGACCCCTGATATCCATAAAATTTAAATATGTATCTAATGCCGTTTGTAAGCCTCTTTGTGTGCGTGACATAATCACGGCATCATCCACGTACAAGAGAGACACAATTTGTTTGTGATTAACCTGCGGGGAATCACGGTCTTCAGCCACCAGATCTTTTTCCAAGTCATTAGTGTATAAATTAAAAAGAAAAGGGGCGAGTAGGCATCCTTGCCTTACTCCCCGCATTACATTAAACGACTTAGTACATTCACCATTGGTGCCATATCTCACTTTCGCCCTGGCTCCAGCATAAAGTTGCCTTAGGAAGGAAATTAGCACCTCATCCACCTTCAAATCCTTTAAAATCTGCGATAGTCGGCTGTGGATAACACAATCAAATGCAGCGCTTTGATCTACAAACACTGCATAGAGTTTGCCATCCTTAGCCTGTGTATATTTCCCTAAAAGCATCGAGAAGTTTAAGACCTGCTCTAGTGTACCCGTCCCTCCCTGAATCCGTATTGTACAGGGGATAAGATATTAGCATCTTCTGCCCATTGTTGCAGGCGGTTCAGGATTACCCTTCCTGTAACTTTCATAAAAGAATCCAGGAGGGAAATAGGACGATAACAAGAGGGGTTTTCCCGGTCCCCTTTTTTGAATATCGGGATGATTATGGAGTCAGACCAACTATTAATAAAACCCAGATCACAGCTAGCCTCAAGGACACGTGTGAGTAACGGGGACCATAACTCAGTCAAATTTTTAAATAAATCTATAGGAACGCCATCCGCACCCGGGGCTTTATTTCCCTTGCTCTGTATAATTGCCTCTGAAATTTCCTTGACTGTGATCGATAAATCAATTGGGACAAATTTTTCCTGACGCCCATGAGTTTTTGTCCCCATGTCTACGATTTTATTTGCCCCGCCTGGATTATAGACTTCTGCAAAGAAGTCTATCCAGGAATCTTCAGTTATCGCCACTTCCATTCTCGCCATGTCCCCTATACTAAAGAATGGCGCCTTAACTGCTGCCCAAAAAGAGGAACTATCCCTTTTCAACGAGGTCTCACATAAATTCACCCATGAGTCATTTTTAATTTTACGTTTACAGGACTTTCTTGCTAAGTTATATCCATACCTACATTTTTTATTTCTTCCCAATTTCTCGGATTTTTATGCAGGGCCCTCTTTAGTTGTACATGAGTCTTCGTGCAAATTAAGTCAAACCACCCATTTTTACAAGGTTTCTTGTCTCTGATAGGGCGCTGTAAATTAGCTTGAATAATCCTAGTAATGTCGGCAAAGGAGTTTAGTACTTCTGGATGTGAAACCTCATCCTGCAGACATTTAGTAATAGATGTTAGGGCTTGCTTTATTATTTTTATGTTAGTGACCTCCGGATTACTCTGTGACCATCTAAGAGCATATCCATTTTGTCTGCTCAATGTGCAGTTGGTGGTCCAGGCCAACCTTTCTACCAGTGTACATTCTTTAGCTTTAGGGAGTTGGATACAAAAGCTAAGTGGGAGGTGATCACTTATTCCTATCAAGTGGGTTACAAAATCAGTTAACCAGGTTGCATGGGTATTTGAAATAGTGATAAAATCAATCAACGTGCTATGCCCTCTCCCCACGTAGGTGGGGTTAAACTCCACTGTAGGTGTGCATAGCATATTAACGAAACCCATATTATATGAGGCCATCATCTCATTAAAAGAATCGCCCCCGTTATTATGAGAAAAATGGGGTTGGTACTCGAAGTTATCTACCTCTTGATCACCACATCTGCTCTGAAACTGTTTGCAAAGGTTGTGATTAAAATCACCTCCCCAGATAATTGTATTGAGGCGGACTTGGAGCAAGAGGTATATCGTGGCAAGCTGCATGCCCTGAATCTCAAGCAGCTTGAATATAGAGCCCTAGTTATTGAAAGTGCCAGGGCGCTGAGTAGAGAGCAGCAAGGTCGCTTATATGATGTCGGTGATAAGGCTGGGAAACTCATTGCATGGTTAGATAAGAAAGACAGGGCCGATCGGGTCGTCCCAGAATTGGAGGCGGCTGATGGAACGCGTATAACGGATCCCCAAGGCATTGTTGATAGTTTTGCGGAATATTTTCGTATAGCATATACCTCAGTCACAGGACGGCCTGAAGAGGACTCTCGCTTATTGTTGCGGGATATCCGCCTTCCAAGCCTAGCTAAGGAAGATCATGACTTCATAGACAGTGCGCTAACCGTTGATGAGTTGGCCCTTGCAGTGCGCTCCTTGAATTCTGGTAAAGCGCTGGGTCCTAATGGGCTCCCTATTGAGCTGTATTAACTTAGACCCGATAGGATTGCCCCTTATCTTCGGGGTATGTTTCTGGAGGCCCGAGAGAGGGGAGTGCTGCTGTATGATCAAAGAGTGGCATCTATTGTGACTATTTATAAGGAGGGAATGTCTAAGACCAATTGTACCTCTTATAGGCCTATTTCTTTATTGAATGCGGAGCCTAAGATCCTTGCTAAACTCTTAGCCAATAGGCTGATCAAAGTTATTAGCGGGCTGGTACACCCAGATCAATCGGGCTTCATTCCCCATAGAAATACTGCCTTAAATCTTTGCAGACTGCACCGGGTGTTGGCCAGAGCTCACACTCTGATGGAACAGGCTGTAATACCATCGCTCGATGCAACGATGGCCTTTGACACGTTGGAATGGTCATATTTGTGGGCAGTTCTGACTAAATTTGGATTGGATCAGAGTTTATTGGATGGGTGCGTCTCTTATATACCAACCCTCTTACGCAGGTGGTAGTGCATAATAGGGTTTCGGCGGTGTTTACTCTGGGGCGAGCCACCCGACAAGGACGTCTGCTCTCCCCCCTTTTGTTTTCATTGGAGCTGGAACCATTGGCGGCGTGAATCCGCTGGGGGCCGTCCATTCGAGGTATTCGGTGGTCCCCTCAGGTGGAGGACAGGATCTCTTTATATGCGGATGACATTCTGCTCAATTTGACTTCACCCAGAAAATCTCGGGGCTCTCTATAAACTGGGAGAAATCTCATTTGTTTGTGCTGAGTGGTGATGCCCCGATCCCTCCACGAAACTGCCCGATTCAGATCGTCGCGGATGGGTTTACATATCTGGGAATCTTTATTTCATTAGATCCTGCAGTCAAATACGAGAGAAACCTCCTCCCCCCTTTGGTTAGGTTGAGAAGTGATGCGAATAGTTGGAGGAACCTTCCTCTTTCCCTGTTAGGGAGGGCTGCCCTTTTTAAAATGATGTCCCTACCCCACTTCCTTTACGCCCGTCAGAACACCTTAGACCTGGTCCCTGCCAGTTATTTCCGAGAGGTGGAGGGGATACAACGTAATTTACTGTGGGAAGGTAGGCCTCGTATTTCCTTTGCCAAATTGACGTTGCCGTGGTATGACGGTGGTATTGCCCTCCCCGACATCAGACGGTATAACTGAGCTTCTCAGCTGGCAGCTATAAGCCACTGTACTTATGGTCCGGGCTTGGACCCTGGTTACGCCATGACAGATGGCTACTTCCGGGTGGAAATTATAGTAGAGCTTTATATGCCAAATCGGCAGGGAAAAGTTTGACGGGTCCTACCAAGGTGGCGGTGCAGATATGGCATGACGCCACTGGTTCCTTGGGGTGGAGAGACCGCTTAACGCTTGCTACTCCACTATTTGACTCGGACAAACTAGGGAAGCTTTGGAACACAAATGTATTTGACAGATGGTGTGAGAAGTTGGCCTGGTATATGATGCTCACTAGTTCTAGTGATCACCCTGTACCATGCCAAGCAACCCTTATGATGATTGTTTGTAAGTCAACCTTATAGACCAGTTATTCTAGTGGTAACGTGGACAAAGCAGTCTTAGGCTAAACTCTGAAAGGCATGTGAAGCCAGCTGTATTACCATACACAATCCCCTTGAATGCCAAATGAAAGGACACCACACAGATATATATTGAAAATATATATATATTTATTAACTACAAATATCCCCTGAACTCTTTATGAGCACAGAAGCACAAGCGTTAAACAAAACACAGTTTAAAATACACAAAAGTTGCACAATATGGATGAGCCCTAGGGGCCACCTAAACCATATACTAAGAAAGTGGTATAAGAGTTACCAATCGAAAAGGAAACAGGCCTAGGGCCTTGGGAATCGCTGGAGCTGATCGGGACTAGCAGCGACTAAGTCGGGAAAGGCCCGCGGGACTCGGGTGCAGTGTTTAAAGTGCTCGCACTCACCAATGCAATGTCTATGGTGCGTAAAAGTTATAAAGTTAGTTAGTTAGGAACCTTCCGAGTGACCTAGAAAGCTGAAACTTAAGACACAGGCCCTAGAGGGGTGTACCAGTGTGGGAACACTGGCGTTGCTGAGTTACCTCACCCACAGGAAGCGGGTGCATAGGGTCGAAGTAGTGTCGGGTTTCGTCACGCAGGTCGATGGTGCTTGGAGCTGAAGATGCGGCAGGCGGCTCGATGTGAAGAGTTCCGGTGGATCCAAGGGTGGATCTGAAGTTGTGAAGACCTGAAAGCAGAGGGGACAATGTTCAAAGTCACTAGCCAGTGACTACCGTGGAACCAGATTGGAACCAGGCGATGTTGGGTGCAAACAGGTGATGAGGTGTAGCTTCTCTCTGCAGCCACATGGACACGAAGAGGTCGAGGACATCCAGGAGTCAATCACGAGCTGTCCCACGCAGGCTTCTCGCTGTTGGCAGTGTTGGCAACTTGATTGGAGCAAATAGGCCTTGGCTAATGCAAGCCATGCAGGGATCAAAAAAAGCTTATCACTCGGACCAGCAAGGTCAGAGCGGGTGCTCCCTTTTACAGGAGCGAGGACAAGTCTAGGGTAATCAGATCCACAGTGTAGTTTGAAGATTTCGTCGCCAAGATGGCCGCTGACTACGTGGCAAGTGGCCGGGATGGCGTGGCAAGTGGCACAATGCAAAAGGGCCCCACGCAGATCGTGGAGATGCTGGGGGGCTGATCTTCAATGCAAAGGCTGCTCCGTAGTGGGGCTTCTCATTTCCCAAAGCACAACATCGAGGATGCCTCAGATGCTGCGCAGTCAGCTTCTCGGGGGTCTTTCAAGCGGTCCAGTCCCACGTCTCTCGGTGCCTCCACGGGTCCCTTCTTTGCAGGGACTGTGGATTGGGCTGTGAGAAGCTTGGGAGTCTGGGTCTTGTCAGGCTCTGGGCTCGGGCTCTGGCGGGAGGCGGCGGCAAAGCAGATGTCGAGTTGCTGGATGGTGCCTGTGTTCACAGGGTGGCCACTCCTAGGCCACAAGGGAGATGCTCTTCAGTCTTCTGTGCAGCAGAATGTCGAAGTCCAGTCGTCTTCTTAGTTTCAAGTTGATTCAGGATGATGTGAGGTGCAATGGCACTGCTCCCACTCTTATTCCCAATCTGAGGGGTGGATCACCTGCTAGGTCCCTCCTCTGGGTGGGACCAGGAAGGGGGGCGGTTACACCCCCTTTCCTTTGTCCAGCTCCTCGCCAGGCCTGGGTCTGGAAAGTCCCAGGACCGGTTTGGGCTGGCTTATGCACGGGGACACCTTGTGTGCCCCGGGCATGTCTCAATCTAATCAGCCCTGTCCTACCCAATATACAAAATCCTGTCTGGGGTGGTGCTCGCACCTCCCAAGGCAGGAAACCCTTTGTCCAAGCCTCCCTCGCTGGAAGGACTCCCAGCAGCAGGAGGTCAGACTTGTGTCTGTGGTGGCAGCGTCCATTTTGTGATGCTGAGGCTCTGGTTAACTTTAACTGGGGTTAAGGCTACACACATGTCGTGTCCCTCTAGAAGGGTGGAATGCTATACCCGTCGACAGAACTGTTGAGGGGATAGAATTCCAAATTGTATGACACCTTACTCGACATGTTTTGATAAAGCCAAACCAAAGTTAGCATATAACCGGGAGGATTATAATGCACTTAAGTGTATATGGTATGGCAATATCCCGGAACAGCTAAGGGAGTGGTTCCCGACAGCTGCAGACAGGCTCAGCTCATGCTAGAGCACCATCTCACATATTTCCAAGCACTCTGCCTCCAGGATTGATGAGGCCTTCCATAGGAGTGGCTGATAGGAACATATGTGTCCAGCTAAGGTAAGATATAGGGATACTATATCTAAGCAAGAGGTGATTACACCAACTTACCCCAGCTGAGTGATCAGCCAGTTGTGTCAAATATGGAGGCCAGGCCAGGGGTGGCACAATACATGCTGCAGCCCCTGGTAGGCCTTGGAAACACCTATGCCCTGGGTACCTAGGGTACACTGTTACAGGGGCCAATAAGGTGAACCAGTTCCAATGTGTATGCACCTAAGGTACATGGAGTCCATTTTAAGGAGAGAGCAATCAGCATGGGGCCCTGAATAGCAGGATCCCAGGCCAACTATGTCAAAAACCAGCTAAACACCAGGCAAAAAGTTTGGGGCTAACCATAGTCAGATATCCACCTTCCTACAGATGGGACCTGATTGGAATCACTACAATTGGAGATGTTTGGGTTAAGGGCAGGATTAAGACGTTCGCCGAATTACAAACTGAGTTCGAGTTGAGTGGAGTGTTTCCGCTATGCGCAAGTCCGGCATGCGCTGCAGGCGGCAGTATCGACAGGAGAGGAACTGCCCGAGTCCTCGCCGTTAGAAGATAGGATATTGGATGGGCATTTGCCCGATATAACTATCTCCCTCATCTATAAAAAATTGATCAATCACAGAGCAGATCTCCTTGTAGAGTTGAGGAACAAATGGATGGGAGATGGTATTGAACTGAACGATGAAGACTTTCAAACAGCTGTGTCATCCCCGAAAGAGGTAGCAATTCCGGCGCGTTTGAGGCTTGTCCAATTGAAGATATTACATAGAGTATATGTCACAGGTCCGCGTTTGGTCCGGATGGGGCTTTCAGATGACGATTTGTGCAGGCGAGGATGTGGGCAGGTGGGCACCTTCCTTCATATCATCTGGGAATGTCGCTATATGGTGGATTACTGGAGTGCAATACATGATGTTATGCGAGAGGTGCTGGGGGTGCCATTGTTGCCAGAGGCGAGGAGATGTATCCTTAATATTTGGGAACCCACAGACCGAAATACAGCACAGACCAAGTGAGCCACTCTCGGGGCAATGATTTTGAAAAGGAATGTAGCACAGAAATGGGGTTACGGGAGACCACCTATGCTTGAGGAATGGAAAGAAAGCATGGATTGGTGTATGTTCCGTGAAAAGACCGTATTACTGGCCAGAGGCCGACCCTGTAAGTGGGTTACTGTTTGGGGGCAGTGGAATCAATACAGGGGTGAGATTTGTGTACCACCAATTGACCCTCCTTTGGATATGCCCGCATCCCCGTGAACCCTGTTTGTAACGATATCTCACCCCCCTACCCTCCTTCCCCTTCATGTCCCCACAAGTATATATGATTTGTTGTAATGATATGTGGAAAGGTCCTCCCTATGTTCTATGCACTTTTTTGGATGCCTTATATTAATAAAAGGAAATATTAAAAAAATTAAAAAAATGTCATTTACAATGTCAATAGCTCTAACTTTTGCAAAGGCGAGACCATTGCATTGTAAATGCTTGTTCTCCTTTGCATTTTGTAACTAGTAATGTTTCATTTCTGATAAGTAAACATATAACAAAGAACAGAACTCAAATAAAAAAAAACTACTGAATAAGCATCTGATGCCTGACCTTAAATAACTTCAGAGTCAGAACAAATCCTGCCCTAGATACACACCAGACCACACCCAATTTAGGGGCTTATTTACAAGCCCCTTGTGCTACCGGTACGTCACTTTCCAGGGTTTTCTTTGGAATGCAGCATGCATGCTCCCATTTAGCTGACTTGGCTGGCACTTGAGGACAAACCAAGCCAGCTAAGCCATGGTCCAAAATCCTGTGTGCCGAACAATTTCCAAACATTCCTGGAATTAAAATGAAACAGGAGACGATGTCAAGCAATTGCGAAATTGTTTATTGCATGCAACTATTAACTATGAAACTTTTTGGAATCTAGCTTTACAAGTACCGTCTCTGCCTGAGCTCTGGGGGTCTTTTACGATCGCTGCCTTAAGCGTTCTAAATGCTCTTAGGACATTTATATCCATTAACAAGAGGACAGGAGCAAGTGCTGTATTTCGTCAAACCCCTCAGTGCTTGAGAAGAATCGTAAGGTAAGCTGTGTGTATATCAGGGAGGAGGGTCAAGAGGGAGGACAAATGTGTTAATAAATATATGATCCCGGTACTTTAAGGTTTCCTTTTGGGATCTGTGTGAACCGCTTTGCTTTTCCTGTGTTCAAAGTGCCTTGCAGATTAATAGTGTCTTGTTGTCCTATTAGTTAACGCCTATCATACAGTTTTTATTTTGGTGACTTAGCTTTCTATTCATTTTACGTTTTTTGCTTCTATCTATATAATACTCGCCTTCTCTACGGGTTCACGTACTTTCAGATGTAGCCGATTTCCCCCCCATTGTTCAAGCTCTACCCTAAAACAGAATTCGAAAGCAGTGCGGATACGATTAAACATTTACATCAGTGTGTTTTTTTTCCCCTAAACTGAGTGTAATTACTCCATCGTGTTATTGTGACATTGTGCTGCATAATGTGAATATAATCTTCTAATGCCCCAAAATGAACATTTCTGAGCTTGCTTTCACAGAGTGTTCTCAAACAAATTGTCCAGCAATGGTGGTTTGTGCTATAAATCCTACCGTATGTGCTGAGTGTTGGAAACTGAAGTGGAAAACACGAAATTGAGCCCCCTCGCTCACCGCCCCCCTCATGAGGACTCTGTCCTCAGAAAAACCGCTGGATGGAAAGCACATGTGGAAGCAATATCGCCACGTGAGCATCCAGCACCCAACACTTGTCTGTGTGTGTTTGGGGGGAGGGGGAGTTTAGGGGGGGACGGTGTCTTGACGGTTCACACTAGCGTGGCTACAATTTGGGACTGAAGTTAATGGTTGTGTATTATAGGTCATTTATGCAAAAAAATGTGTAGTTAAACGCAGTTTGTCCCTGTATTTAAAAAAAAAATCTCAGTCGGAGTGGGAGAGAAGAGTTCCTCACCACCACACACTCACTCTTCCAATAGAAGGCAGGCTCTTCTGCTTCTCTCTCACTAGAAATGCACATTTGAGGCTGTAATTTGACCTCATAAGTACCAAAGTTCATCAGCAGCCACTGCTCAAAATATTCATATTCTGTCGACCACTCTCTAAACAAGCCATGGTCTTTCTCTGCCTTCTGCTGTTGCCGTATCGCTTCAGAATTCCAATAATTTAATGTCTGAAGGCAGAGCAAGACATGATTATCTCCTTTTATTCTAATCTAAGATTCTTTAAAACAGAATGCTTTAAAAGAATTGCGGATTTTTTGGTTGGAGGTTTAAAGGGGCTGCTTTTTAACTTTATGTTTTGGTTCTTCAATCTTTTTTTTAATTGATGAATTATAGTTATGCAGTCTCACCTTGAATCTGTATTCGAGTTATTCATGACGCTGGGAAATGTTTTAATATTGTATTGCACCAGCACTTTAGGAATTGGAAATTGTTCATGCTGCAGACATCAGCCCCGTCTCTGGCAGGCACTTTTACAATTCTATGGAACATTTCAAGCCGTAATTTTTTAGACAGTCAGCGCGTTAGTGCTTAGAGGGATGTTGGTATCTGCACCCTTTAAAATAATAAAGCAAACACAAGGAGATGATGGAATCAGACACTCCCCCCCAGTCACAGATCTGGGTTGAATCCATCATCATTCTTTAGGTCACTTCGTCACCCAAGTTCAGACCCAGCTATATGGAAATCAGTCTTGACCCTGTGCCTCATGGAAATAGTCCAGCCAGAACTGCCAAGCCTGGTCTTTCCTGCACCGGAAACAAGCCTCCTGGGTCTGGTTTCGGGGTAACACCCCTCATCAGCCACGCTAGCTTGAATCCAGTGGCAAAGTGAGCAAGGGATTGAATCCAGTGGCAAAGTGAGCAAGGGACCCACGTCTAGGCATACCCTGCCAACTTAGGGCAAACACAAGGAGATGTACGGAGCTCTGAAACTTTTCAGATTCTTACCCCCAGTCACAGGTCTGGGTTGAATACACCACCCAAGTACAGACCCAGCCATATGCTATTCAGTCTTACCCTGTGCCTCATGGTAACAGCCCAACCCAAACTGACAAGCCAGGTCTTCCCTGGACCGTAAACAAGCATCCTGGGGCCGGTTTCAGGGTAAAACCCTCATCAGCCAGGCTAGCTTGAATCCAGTGGCAAAGGGAGCAAGGGACCCAAGTCTGGCCATACCCTGCCAACTTAGGGCGAACAAAGCAAACACAGGGAGATGATGAACAGAGCACTGAAACTTTTCAGACACTCACCCCCAGCCACAGATGTGAGTTGAATCCATCATCGTTCTTTAGCTCACTTCACCAACCCAGTTCAGACCCAGATATATGCAAATCAGTCTTGACCCTCTGCCTCATGGGAACAGTCCAGCCCGAACTGCCAAGCCAGGTCTACTCTGGACTGGAAACAAGCATCCTGGGCCCGGTTTCGGGGTAACACCCATCATCAGCCACGCTAGCTTGAATCTAGTGGCAAAGTGAGCAAGGGACCAACATCTGGGCATTCCCTGCCAACTTAGAACGAATAAGGCAAAGACAGGGAGATGATGAACAGAGCGTTGAAACTTTTCAGACACTCACCCCAAGTCACAGATCTGGGAAGAAAAGAATGGCAGCTGTTTGGACCTGCTACTTGTGTGCCAAAGATCTGCCTGTCAGGGCTCGTCTAGCCCTTGAAGTGGCTCTGAAGAGAATATATGGACCGACTACTTACTTAAACCCTACCACCTTACTTGTGATTTCAAGAAGTACAAGGAAGACAGATAGGACCCAGGAAAGAGGGTCCTGTTGTTGGGTAGCATGACTGTGTTCCCTCGAATATCACTGTCATACCTTAAATTCAGGAAAAAATAGGGTTAATGAGAACTACCCCTTTCTTAGGGTTATAGTACCATGTGTAAATCTCTTCCTAAGAATGTAGGGCCCAATTTATCATAGTGTCGGGTCACCCTTGCACCATGAAAGGGGGCGCAAGTGCGTCGCAACACTAAAGTCAGATTTATCAAGCCACGGAAGGCCACCTTGCGCACACCTGCATGGCTAGATGAATCTGGAGTAATGTAGGGCAGTGCAAACTGCTGCTTTGAGTTATGCTGCCCCAGAGAGGCAGGTGAGCATGCGTGTACCCACACATTCAGCTATGGATTTTGGTCCGTTCCCAGATTTACCTTTAGTGGTAGACCTTAGAATACTTCAAAATGTTATGCCTCCCCAGGGGAGGGGTAATGAGGAGAAATATTTATATTTCTCTTTTTTTCAGCTCTTTGTACGTGTGCTGCAGAATGCAGCACACGTAGGAAGAGAAAAATGCCTGTAAGGAGGATTGATTTTGTGCAGCAATGTGTACCTTCTTATACAATAACAATCCTGTTTACAGTGCAGGTACCCTTGAACCATAATGTAAGGGTTTCTGTTTGGTGTTAGGCAGTCAAAAGTGCACCAGCACAATGAAAGGATAGGAATGTGCCGTTGAATGATAAATACAGCGCATTCTGCCGTTTAACGCAGCACAGCAAGGTCCCTTGCTGCTTTGCCCTGCTTGAAACATTGATAAATCTGCCCCTTAGTCATTGACTACCTGCAAACAACTTGCTTTTCAGAAGGGGGGCACACTGAGCTGTGATGTAGTCTCACTGTATTGGAGGTTTATTTTTTTTATGTTCTTTTTTAGAATCGTTCCCTTGTTTTAGGTATGCAAACACATGTATGAACAATCGTCACCATCACCTTACACATGCAGGCACATTCATATTATGCATCTCTACATAGGTACCTTTGGTCTTTTGGGTCGTTGAACTCTCTAGTTTTATTGCTGAATCTTTATTGTTCAGGAGTTGTGGTCACACCATGAAAAGTCACAAGATGTCCGCCTTCATGCTAATAAAGTTCCAAATCCTTTGCCAAGTCTATATTGACTACACTCACCTTTGTGGCTGTCTTCTAACATTAGTTTTGTTAGTAGCATTGGAGACAGACGGGTGTTAATGGGTGCAAGGGGCGTTGTGCTGCCGCAGCTGCAAAGACATTACTGCTCCAAGACAGTGTGATGAATCTCTTGGGTGACCTGTAATGTACTTTGCAGATGTCCAACTGCACAAGTGCCAGCTGGATTTTGTTTAATTTTGTAATACAAAACTATGAAGCTGATCCTGTCCCTTCAGGGTGACCCTTGACTCCACTCATTTACTGCAGCAGTGGCCCAAGAGAAAGAAGGGACCAGATGCTTACAACAATTACACTAGTGGATTAAGAGGTGTGTGAGCAGTGAAGCTTCTGTATTTTGCTCATAAAAGAGCCATTCCTAGAGCGGAAACTTGGAGCTAGATGTAGGTAGTTTACAATTACCGATTCGAAAATACCGAATTTTACAGATTTGGTATTTTCGAATCGGTAATTGCAATGTAGGTAATATTTCGGTAAAAAATACTGAATCAGTAAGATTCGGTATTTACCGAATCGGTATTTACTGATTCGGTATTTGCCATTCATTCCTATGGGCCTGAAGGCCCATAGGAATGAATGTCAATTACTGAATCGGTAATTACCGATTCGGTAAAATTGTGTAGAAGTCAAGGGTGGCAGGGTGTCACTTTCACACCCTGTTGCACCCCTGATTAGTGCTGGTGTGCACATGTGGCATACATACATGCCCTAAGGGCATGTATGTCTGTCACATGGCACAGGTGTAAATGCACATTTATGCATTTATGTTACATCTTGCTTATGCTTTGCATTTCCCTTGCTTAGATTTCCCCATTGCTTAGCCACTGCATCTGGTAGAATGTTTGATGACACCTTAGAATGTTTGGTACCTGACTGCTCTGAGTAGAGGCAGTTGATGGCAGGCAGGCTGAGCGAGAGAAGAACTGCTCTTGGTGGGGTTTTTATTATTACATCTATGGTTCATTTTATTGTTAACTTAACTTGGATTAATCTACAATAAATCAAACCTATTTATACATACTGGATTTAAGGACTTTTATTTGCTACAAATTGGCGACGAGGTAAAGAACTGAACCTATGCGTGGAAAGAGGACTGTTTTAATGAAGTATTATTGCAACCAAGGAACTACTTAAGCCGGAAAAGAAAAGGTAAATTTACAGAAACGCCCTGGTTAGCCCCACCAGTGTCCCCAGTCATCTGGACAGCCTCTATCCCAGGGTGTTTGAGTTCTGACTGCGTGATTTGGCCTGATTCGGAAGAGAACTTTAAATCATATTGGCCTGAATTGTCAAGATTTTTAAAAAAAGGGAAAATGTTCCCCTCAAAGATAAATTCTGGATTTGGTGTGCTGAACACAGAGTGCGGTGTCTGCTGTGACTTCGACGCTGGCATCTGTGAGCGGAGCATTGTGTGCGGTGTCTGCTGTGACTTCGGCAAGAGATGTTCATGTGTTTCAAACCCGTTTACTGCTCTAAGGCCCTGTGAAGATTTTTGCACATTTCTTGTTTTTCAATTTTCATGGCGATTTTTAAATAAGAACAACAACGACTTACGTGAGCATTGGCTCGAGCGCTCACAACGGTTTCTGAGCGTGGTCGTCTCCTTGACAACGCTGAGCATTTTCGTCTTCTCTCCGTCCATGGCAGCCGCTGATGTCATCAAGGTTGCATGCGCAAAGAGACGTACGTGATGCAACGTAGCGTCATTGGGTCATCGGCAACTTTATTTTCTTTCAGTCATGGCTGTTCCAGTAAAGCGGTTGTCCGCGTTTATTTTGGCAGGACAAAATCGCTGTTTCTGACTCTTTGTCTCCTGGCGGAACGAAGTCCTGGGTGAGTTTAATTAACACTGTACATTTCCTTGTGGTACTCTGGCAATCTTTTAAACCGCTGATATGCAATTGTATGAAGGACTATGGACAACTCACACACATGAATTTCCGTCAGCTTGGAGGAAGCTTTCAATTGAGGTCATGAACTTTTGTCATTAATGAAGAAAGCAACTGGTAATCTGTATTTTTGTGAAGTACATGTGTACTGTTGATTTTTTCTCGCCTGGATTCACCGAGATGACATTTGTGGTTTTCTCTGCTAAAAAGTGACATTTTGGTACTCTGTTTCATTAACCACAATCTGAGTTGACAAGAACTTGCTGTCATTATCTACAGTCTAATTCACCAGGATACTTTGCTGTCATCTTAACATTCAGACTACGGTGACTACTTTTGTTGTTTTAATTTCTTATTTTAAAAGAAAATCTGTGTAATATGTTTTTCTATTCATATTTACCAACTTGCCAATTCTATTGTTGATAACATAATTCACAGTGTTTGTGATGTCTATGTTATTTTAATGTATCTTTACTTCTTATTTATGAATGGTGTTGTGGGTTTACTCTTATTGGATTGAGCCACTTATGTGTTCAACTGTTGTTGGGGCGCTCAATTCGTGTGGGTTTACTTTTATTGGATTGAGCCACGTATGTGCTCAACTTTTGTTGGGGTGCTCAATTTGTTTATTTCTCGTGATTATTTGCAGATATGTTTGATACTGATATGCTGATTTGAACCACAAGTGTGCTCAATTGTTTTTGAGGTGTTCAATTCCATATTGATTTTTTTTTGTTGAAGATTAATTGTTCAGCTGTTTGGACTTATTGAATGTGTATTTGTGCTGGAGTCACTTCGGTGCTCATGTTTGAGGCGCTCCACATTGGATATGTACTTTCTGGGGAGCCACTTCGGTGCTCATTTTTGAGGCACTCCATTTTTCTAGTTTAATGTTGTGAAAGCCTTAGGTTGCTCAATTTTCTGGATATGGACTCTGAGGGGTTCAATTGTTTAATGCTGTGAAGAGCCGTAGTTGCTCAATTTTCTTTACGATATGGACTCTGAGGGGTCCACTTGTTCAATGTTGTGAAAAGCCGTAGTTGCTCAATTTTCTTGTTATGGACTCTGAGGGGTTCAATAGTTACTCTATTTGGATGATATGAACCACGCAAGTGCTCTAATTTTTTTAAATTTTTTTTTTTAGAGGAGTTCATATTGTATTTATTTAAGATATGGAGGTTGTCGGAAATTTTTAGGAACATCTGTTTAATTTCTCCCTAGGGAGGGGGATGGGGTCATTATATTTGAGAATCCTATTGTTGATTTATTTGAGAATGCAATTGTCAGGTTGTCATATTTGAGTATGCAATTATATTTGATAATGCAATTGTGAATATACTTGAAAATGCTATCCTTATTATATTTCAACTGTTATATATTTAAGAATGCAATGTAATGTGTTCCATTCATATGATTTGTATATATATTCTCTTATCTTTGTTTGTTGTTTTCTAAGGAAGGGGGATGTGTTACATCTTGCTTATGCTTTGCATTTCCGTTGCTTAGATTTGGTCATTGCATAGCCACTGCATCTGGTAGAATGTTTGATGACACCTTAGAATGTTTGGTACCTGACTGCTCTGAGTAGAGGCAGTTGATGGCAGGCAGGCTGAGCGAGAGAAGAACTGCTCCTGGTGGGGTTTTTATTATTACATCTATGGTTCATTTTATTGTTAACTTAACTTGGATTAATCTACAATAAATCAAACCTATTTATACATACTGGATTTAAGGACTTTTATTTGCTACAATTTACATAGGAATTCATTATTTACCACCAACTAATAGTTGGTGGTAAATAACAAATTCTTAAAGCCCAGAAGCACTGTTTACAGTGCTCACTACATATAATTTACCGATTCGGTAAATACAGAATCGGTAAATGATGATTCAGTAAATACCGAATCGGTAAATACCAATTCGTTATTTACCGAATCGGTAAAATAGCCACCTACATAGGGAAGTGCTTTTACCAGTCGGTAACGGCCGATTTCGGCTGTTCCCGACCGGTAAAAGCCTACCTACATCTAGCCCTTGATTAGGCTTTTAGGGCCTACTTTATGAAGAAGTCATGTAGTGCAGCGCAGAGCAGCAAGTCATGCTAGAAGGAGCATGTGTCTTAGTGTGACACATAAAGGAATACTGCGTGTCTCACATTGCCTTTCCCCTTTACACAATAACCTTTTCCACACATTTCCATGCTTGCCAATACTGGATTAGTGTCTCTGAAACTGCTTTGCTTACAGATTCTACTTCACGAGACCATTATCATGACTCCTTGAACATCATGTAGAAGGCCTTAATAAGCGTTATGCAAATGTCGTTCTATTCCTCAGCCACGAGATGACATGGCTATCTATTAACCATAACAATGTTGGCTGGCCCAGGACTCGGAAGGATGCTCTTTATTATAAATAAACATGTATTTCCGGGTTTAGTTAGAGGAGCAGTTTGCTGTCATTAATGAGGTCTCTACATGTTGAAGCATCAGCCCAAATGCGTGCTGATATCTCTGCGAAGGTGTGCAGCTTGTGACCAAGATGTGGACTTGCATTCTTTCCCTTCAGGTAACCTGGGTTGGACCATCCAGTACAGGGATACTTGGCAGAATACACGCACCCTAAATACTTAGGTTAGGGTCTGCATAGTAGGAGTAAGCCAGATTTCTGGATTGTTTTATATGCCTGTATATACATTATATAGCATGATGGTGGAACTTTTTATTCTGCTCACTGTCTTTGCACCTCTAATAACTTTTATCTGCTTCTGTCAATTGATCATCACAACACATATATTTTATACTAGAATCATGTTAATTCAATAAACATTGAAAACATTGCTTTGTATTCCATGTATATCTCTCTGAGAATAAGACAGCATGAGTGACTGAGCAAAAGGGTTCTAGCAGGGCCGGACTGGCCGTAGCGGGCACCGGGCAATCCCCGGTGCGCCGCACGGGTGGGGGCCGGTTTTGGGCCCCTGGGGGCCATTTTTGTTAAAGGCCCGTTTTTGCAGCATAGCTGCAAAGTCGCCCCTGTACCAAAATCGGCCGAAAACCGGCCCCTGCAAAGAGCTCCGCGGCACCTCCAACCCCCCCTAGTGGGGAGGAGGGGACCCGCCGAGCACTTTGCCAGCGCCGGTTGTGGTTCCCAGTCCGGCCCTGGGTTCTAGATCTGTTACCATGATTCCTGGGAATCAGGGCTGTCATGTTCAGTGGTTCCCAGCACCATTTTTAACCTGTCTAGGTTTAGGGTGCTTATGGCGGCACTGTGAGCTAACTAGCCTATAGGACAACATATCCTGAGTGGGTGCATAGAATCAGTCTGGCACCATCCCAGTGGTTTTACTGTCCACAAACACGCAGTTCCTACCGTAGGGTGGAAACTACACAACACATTTTGCATCCTATCACACAATGTCATTGCTTTAATGCCAGCGCTCTACAAAATAAAACACAATTTTGTGCTGTGCCACGTTTTATAAATGTTCTATTGTTCTGACATAAACCACTCAAGATTATCATTCATACGACAATTGAAAATGAAGCAAGCCAATCACTGGCTGCATTCAACCGGTACAAAAGAACAAGGATGTTGGTAATACAACCAGTGTGAGTATCCAAGATATAAAACAAAAAAAATAACAAAAAAATACTAAGCAAGAAACAAGCAAAATAATGAAGGTGAGTTAGGTGTCATGAAGAACTTTCACACATGTGATTCACAAATGTAAATTTTAGCCTTATCTATCATCGACATCTGCACCATCTTACATTCAATGCAGCTCCTCAGGCTCACTAACTTCCAGTCAAGACTTAGTAGATGATAGTAGGTCCAGGTAGGCTTTGTCAATCCCTGAAAATGAGTCAGCGCTAGTATATTGTGTATTCACCAAGATTCCAGGAAACATGGGCACACTGATTTATCATGTAAAGGACATTTGCTTTGCAGTGGACTGCACAAAGATGGAACAACTGCACCCTCTCTTCTGTCCTGGACTCTTTCCTGGGCACAGTCTATTGGCAACAGGCAACATCTGTTTTCCCTATCCAGCAAATGGATTTCTTCAGTACCATTGTCGTGCAGACAAAGAGTGCCCTGTTCTGTCTGATCTTCCTGCTCGAACCTTCTACATCCCCACTTCTGTTTCTTGCTTGCTCATTTTGGTACACCATCTCTGATGGACTGTTGCCAATGGCAGTGCTTCAGTGCCCATCACTCCTCTCTTTGCTACTGGCTAACAAGCTGTACCACTTGTAACAGAGCATCATTACCAGCTCTTGCCCTAGTGATAGTTTGATCCTGTGCAATTAGAGATCCGTCTAACAACCTCAGTACAGGTGGTGGCAAGTTAAAAAATCAGCGAGTGACCGCGCGAAAATAAATTTATCAAAACGTTGTCTTTTTGGCTCTCAAGTTTGAGGACAACAGATTTTTTATTCTGTTTCCAGGCAGTTTATGCTGTCCAATAAGGACTATTTCATCGTACCCTGTAGAGGTGGGTAGAGAGTGTTACTACACTGACTCACTCAAATGAGATCGTTTGGTTGAGTCTAAAAAAAACATCCCTCAACTTTCTGCACACACACATATCCACTTACACCCCCCACACACAAACACCACACTCTCCCTTATATTGTTTGTGATTTTAGAAAAAGTCATAATCTGACTGCCCTGGTTTAGTTCAAAAGTATAAAAATCTGCATCTTATGCCCAATTTCTCAGGGGATAACTCAGAGTAGGCAATAATTATCATTCCCAATAATTTGATGCATAGGTGCCCCTAGACCAGGTGCAGCTCTCCTTTATAAGCTCCACAGCTACACTACACCCTCTTTGTTTTTTGGTCCATTTTTATTAAATCAGAGTGATATAATAAAAATAAAATGCAGACCCTCTTTGGGTCCAGCATTAAACTGATGCACCCAGTGACATTGTCTGATTGCTGACACAGGTGCATAAAGGTGCTTTCTGAGCCAACCATCAGAGAGATTGTTCATGGTTGGTGAAATCCCAGCACTCTGAGCATGTCTGTGTAACTATGTGTGTAAGTTAAAGTGAGAAAGAGTCAGTGAAGTAATAAATCAGAGTAAGTCAGAAAGTGACAGTAATGGTAAATGACTATGAGTGACAGTAAGAACAAGTATGTGTGAGAATGAATGTAAATGAGGGAGAGTGACAGTGAGTGTAACAGAGTGCTACTGTGGGGCCTATTCGGATTTCGGTCGAAAGGGCTCCGGTCAGAGCCGGACGGATTCCATTCCGATCTGACTATGATTTCCAGATGGCCTACGACGGGCTCGGAGAGCCCGTCTGCCATCCAGAATTCCTTCAGTACTCCCCCGGTCGCCTCTTTACGGCCGAGGGAGTACAATGGCAGTTTTTTACTGCCTTTTTGTGACGGAAGGCAGTCGGAAACTGTCTTTGGGGGCCTCCAGCAGGGCCCCCATGGGTGCCTCTCTGTGGATCCCTGCATCCGGTGGCAGGCACCTTGGGGTGCCGGCCAGAGGGTGCAGGGATGAACTGCCCCCCTGCTTTTCTTAATGTAGCTATGCATTCCGCTCGGAAATTTAGAGAGTGGCGCAGATTTTGTGCCCATACTTACTGTATATCAGGGAGTAAACTGTACACTAAGGGAATAACTGTATGATTAATATAGGCATGAATAGTGTATATTTGGGTGAATGGATGGGGTGTGGATTAAAACGTCCCATCCATCATCCAAATATCACAACTCTCCAATTTAAAAAGATTATGGGGTGTGCTAAAGATTAGTATTCTTTTATGAGGGTTTTGGTTGTCATGTAAAAGAAATGGTTCATTATTAACTGTTTTAGAAAGTTCAGGAGGAATGTTAAAGTCAGAAAAGGTTTGGGTGTTACTCCTAGAGAGTTACTTGCCTGTTTTTTTACCCTGAATAATTCCGTGTAGGTTGGGTATTGTGGGCAAACTACTTGCAACATGAGATGGAATGTGTTGATATACCTCCCTCAAAACTGTGCCACAGGGTTCATTGGAGGTGGATGCAATTGCTTTTATTTCATTGATGTTTTCACAAACTTCAATCTCTATTGCAGAGGCAGATGGGAAGAAAAATATTGCACACACCTCCAATAACACCTGTGCTCAGTTAGTCTCTCCTTACAATAAACATACCCACTATGATTCAACAGACGGTTTCCTCTGCTGGATTTTATGTATTTCGTCTCATTATTGGAAGCCATTATCTGTAAAGATTTGAAAAAGAAAAATTATTGTGTAATTATTTGCAAGTGTTGGTGATACCCGATTTATTAAAAAAAATGTTAGTGAACATTTTATGCACAATTATTTGCAGCTTAAATATTGGGGGCCTCATTTATGAAAAGTGACGCATCGCTGCGTGAAAACAGCGATGCGTCACTTTTCACTGCGCACTCCTTGCGACACCAATGATGCGTCATATTTAATGTATGACGCATCATGTCGCAAGGACTTACAGATACGTCAGTATTTCTGACGCATCTGTAAGCGCAAAAGTGACGCATTGCTGGAGTGTGTCACAAAAGTGACGCATCTCCAGCAATGCGTCCTTTCACATGGGGAAAGCCCCATGTGAAAGGGCTTACCTCAGTCTTACGCCTGCTGTGAGGCAGGCGCAAGATTTTGACGCAACAGCATCTTAAAAGTGACGCAGTGAAATCTCATAGATTTCACTGCGTCACTATTACGAGGCTTTTTGCGGGGGAACGCCCCCTCTGCATACATTATACCTGACGCAGGTATATTGTGGCGCAGGGGTTTAAAAAGTGACGCATCTCCCTAGATGCGTCACTTTTTTAATATGGCGCAACAAGGCGCATGTTTTACGCTGCCGATGCGTCACAAAAAGTGACGCATCCGCAGCGCAAAACTGACGCAAGGCCTCATAAATGAGGCCCTAGGCACTTTGAACCTTGATTTAATTGTTTTACATTGTTGATTTTGAAGTTTTATGATGTTATTTATTTACCTAGAAATGAATATTTGTTAGGTTGTTATAAAGAACAGTTATTGGTACAGCTTACCTTTTTTATTGTACTATTTTGATGCTTCCTGATTTTTGTTTGTTCTGTGCTGGTTTTCCTCTGTTTTGTTGGTGTTTTTCAAAGTTGTTTCTATTGTTGGTTTGTTTGGTCTGGACAAAAAAAATATTGCTTTCGCATTCTTTTTTGGTGTTTTTTGTATTTTACATAACCCTGCAATGTAAAAGATTAGTGCTTTGAAATGGTTGTACAGTATACATTTTGGCTTGCTTTTTTTGGGATAGTTTGGTTCGATTTGTCTTATGTTTTTTTGTTGAGCTAATAAAACTTTATTATAAAAACTTATTGCTAAATATTTACCATGGAACGTTGGGTTTTTTCTGCTTTGAGGTTTGAATGTTCAATGTTCTGTTTTATGGAAAGTCTTTAAAAAAATATTTGAAGATAGTTTTATTTTGGAAAGTGAATTTCATTGTTGTTTCGCAAAATTACTTAAACTTTTTTTTAAATCGCTTGCGCTATTGTATATGTAAAAAAGTGGAGTTTTATTACCTTGATTTCCTTTTTTTTCTTTCTATTAATTATTGTCTTTTGATTCTGATATAGGGTATGCCCTCCTCTCCTGGTGTTGTTTGATGTTTTTTCTGTGGAGAAAATTAAGGGCCTGATTAGGATGGCGGGCGGATATCCGAAAGCCCGCCATCCTACTAATGCTGGGACCGGCGGCCATTGGTGCGGCGGTCCAGCACCAGCGATTAGGATACCACAGCCACGGTGGTGGTGGCATCCTCTATTTCCAGCATTGTGGTGGGCGGTGCTCACAGCACCACCCGCTACAATGCCGGGAATGCACTGTGTGCATTGGCATGCACAAGGTGACAAGCACCGCGCAGTGCCTGCCACCTTGTCCATGGCAATGCAGGGGGTACCATAGGTACCCCCATGTGCACCACCCACCCCCTCAATAACCTGGGGGCCTGCAATGGGCCCTCAAAAGCAGACTCCACATGGCTTTCCATGGCAGGGTATCCGCCATGGAAAGCCATGTACCGCTGCCCATTCTAATATGAATTCAGAAAAGGGGGTGGTGATGAACAGAGTGTCTGAATTAAGCAGACCACTCTTACCCAGTCAAGAGATCAGGGCTGAATCCATCACCGTTATTTAGCTCACTGCATCACCCCAGTTCAGAACCTGGCTATATGCAAATTAGTCTGACCCAGTGCCTCATGGGAACAGGGCAGACCAAACTACCAAGCCAATTCTTCACCGGAAAGGAGACAAGCTTCCGGGGACCGGTTTCTGGCATTTTAGCCGTCGTCGGGCCGGCTTGCTTGAATCCTGGTGGTGCAGTGAGCAAGGGACTCATGTCTGAGTATACCCTGCCACACCTGTAGTGGCCAAAAACGATTCAGAAAAGGGGGTGGTGATGAACAGAGTGTCTGAATTAAGCAGACCACTCTTACCCAGTCAAGAGATCAGGGCTGAATCCATCACCGTTATTTAGCTCACTGCATCACCCCAGTTCAGAACCTGGCTATATGCAAATTAGTCTGACCCAGTGCCTCATGGGAACAGGGCAGACCAAACTACCAAGCCAATTCTTCACCGGAAAGGAGACAAGCTTCCGGGGACCGGTTTCTGGCATTTCAGCCGTCGTCGGCCCGGCTTGCTTGAATCCTGGTGGTGCAGTGAGCAAGGGACTCATGTCTGAGTATACCCTGCCACACCTGTAGTGGCCAAAAACGATTCAGAAAAGGGGGTTTTCTGAATCGTTTTGTCCACCATAAGCGTGGAAGGGTATGCTCAGATGTGAGTCCCTTGCTCACTGCACCATCAGGATTCAAGCAAGCCGGGCCGAAGACGGCTGTTATGCCAGAAACCGGTCCCCGGAAGCTTGTTTCCTTTCCAGTAAAAAAATTGGCTTGGTAGTTTGGTCTGCCCTGTTCCCATGATGCACTGGGCCAGGGACAGACTAAGTTGCATGTAGCCAGGTTCTGAGCTGGGATGGTGCAGTGAGCTAAAAAACGGTGATGGATCAAGCCCTGATCTGTTGACTGGGTAGGAGTGTTCTGCTTAATTCAGTTACTCTGTCCATCACCACCCTCTTTTCTGAATCGTTTTGTCCACCATAAGCGTGGAAGGGTATGCTCAGATGTGAGTCCCTTGCTCACTGCACCATCAGGATTCAAGCAAGCTGGTTCGAAGACGGCTGTAATGCCAGAACCGGTCCCCGGAAGCTTGTTTCCTTTCCAGTAAAAGAATTGGCCCCCGGGCATTTCGGCCCCTTTTCTGCTGCCCTTTTGGAAACCGTCTCATCCTCGGCTCACCTAACATCCAACTTCTTAATAACAGGAGACCTTAACATACACTTCGATGACCCACTAGATACAGGGGCATCTGATCTAATCTGCGACCTGGCGGCCCTTGGCCTCCTCCTTGCCAATTCTGGAGCCACGCATATGAAAGGGCACCTGCTCGATCCTGTGTTTTCGAACATTCCTTCTCTCCAATTCACAAATTCCCTCCCACTCCCGTGGACGGACCATTTCCTGGTCACGACCCACCTACCAGGGGCATTCAAGAAACCCCAAAAACCTACAACTTACACCAAGGACAGATCGTGGGCCAGACTCTCGGCGGAGGACTGGTCCAAAGCCCTGGACGCCACGACCCCCAGTCTCACGGCTGATCCTTCCACCGCTGATATCCAGTTCAGAGATTGGATCTCCTCTTCCCTTGACAGCATTATCCCCATTAAAAATCGGGAGAATAAAAACAGGATAAAGGGTCATGCCCCATGGTACAACACCGAACTCAGAGCTCTCCGCAAAGAGTGTAAAAAGGCTGAGAGACTGTGGAGAAAAGACTGGCTCCATAGTAATAAAGACATGTACCACAGCTCGGTAAGACGTTACAAATCTGCCCTAAAGCTAGCTAAAGCCGCATTCTATGACAACAGAATAAAAAATGCCACCAATTTGTCAAAAGAATCATACCTTATAGTCAAAGAACTACTAAATATCCCAATAGCACCCTCATCTCACTCCCCCCCTCCTGACAGAAGTAAGGACCTGGCCAACTATTTCGACTCCAAAATCTCGCGGATACTGGACTCCCTCCCAACAACCAGCCCACATAACCACACGGATATAGAGGCATGCACTAATAGCCCACGGCTGTCCACTTTTAGAGCAGTTTCCCTTACCGATGTAATTTCCACGCTGGATAAAATGAAAAGCGGATCTCCCCTTGACCCAGCCCCGGTTAGATTCTTAAAAACCATGTCTCCCAGCATAGCCCCCACCATCAGGGATCTTATCAATACCTCTCTCTCCCAAGGAACGGTGCCTTCCAACTGGAAGAATGCTGTTGTCAAGGCTCTGTTGAAAAAGCCCCAGCTGAACCCGGACGACATGGCCATCTACAGACCCATTTTGCTTCTTCCATGTATCAGCAAGATGGCTGAGAAATTAGTGAATGCGCAATTATCCCAATTCCTTGAGGCAAACAAACTTCTACGTCAATCCCAAACAGGATTCCGGCCCGGCCATGGCACGGACACTGCCCTCCTTTCCGTCATCGAGGAGGCAAGGTGTATCCTGGATTCAGGAGGATCAGTGGCAGTGATCCTCCTGGACCTCAGTGTCGCCTTTGATACGGTGGACCACCGTGTCCTTCTACATCGCCTGGCCAGGGCAGGAATTGTGGGAACTGCACGCGCATGGATTGACTCCTTCTTATCCGGCCGTTCTTTTCAGGTGTGGGACGGCAACTCACGTTCAGACCCACTACCACTCACGAGCGGTGTTCCCCAGGGGTCATCGCTTAGTCCCACCCTGTTTAATGTTTACATGGCCCCCCTTGAAGACGTTGTGACCCCTTAAGGGATAAAAATAGTAAATTATGTAGACGACACTCAACTCGTCGTCTCTCTGTCCCACCTGGATAACCACCCAGACAGCCTGCTGAACTGTCTCCAGGATATTCACACCTGGATGTGCGAATCCTCCCTGAAGCTGAATGGTGTAAAAACCGAAATCATGCTCTTGGGCAAAACAAGTGGACTTCCATCCCATCATCAGTTTGGCCGGACCCCTTTGGTGAAATCCCTACACCAAAAAAAGAAATCAAAACATTAGGAGTATGGCTGGAGCCTGACCTCACCATGAAGACTCAGGCAGCCAAAACAGCTGGAACATGCTTTGGCCTCTTGCGATCCATTCGCAAGATCCTCCCTCTCCTCCCCCCCTATCCAGGAAACCACTGGTTCAGGGGCTCATCCTAGCCCGGCTCGACTACAGCAACGCCATCTACCTCGGGGCACCTGAATTCACCTTGGCTAAACTCCAACGCACCCAAAATGCGGCGGCTAGGCTCATTATGAACCTTCCACCCAGAGCCTCAGCCAAGCCTGCTCTTAAGGCCCTGCACTGGCTTCCTGTCCGTCAGAGAGTAGAGTTTAAGGCCCTGTGCACCACCCATAAACTCATCAACGGTGTTGGTCCAGCCACTCTGAAAGACATGGTCATCCCCTACAAATCCCCCAGACTCCTTCGCTCTGACGGCGAACATCTGGCCACTGTGCCAAAGTTCAGGAAGGCTCGCACAGGTGGTCGACGCTTCTCGGTCAAAGCCTCCGCAGGATGGAACTCACTTCCACGCAGCCTGCGTCTGGAACCCTGTCACGCCCTCTTTCGAAAAAAACTTAAAACCTTCCTGTTCCCCAAATAGTTTTTCCCCTCTCCCCCTCTCTTGGTCTCCACAGATTTATAGCGCGGGGATGCCTACGGGCCACCAGGCGCTTTACAAATCGCAAAATAAATAAATAAATAAATAATACATTTTTACACACCAACATTTTGCACTTTCTCTGAAGCAAACACAGGTTGGAGTAGGAATAGTAAACGTGCACCCTCCCACCAACATTCTACACTTTCTCTGAGGATAGCATGGTTCATAGTAGGCATATTAAATTTGCTTCCCTCACCATCTTATACTTTAAGTGAGTGAAATACTGTCAGATTTGGAATCGTAAATTTATTTTTCGACCATCTCACATTCTCTAATAGAGAAACAGAGCTCTGTGTATTCTAAGTTAATTTTACTTCACCATATATTTTATTATTAAAATGTTAAATTATATGTATTTATTTTGAAATAATATTTTTTTTTACTTACAGAGTTTGTGGATTTATTGGCTGTGTTTTAACTGAATAATATATAGTGCTGTTTTTAAAAATCAGCAAATGGAGTAAAACATTTAAAATATTAAATGTAATTTTTTTAGGTTTATGTGATAATATTGTATTTAAAACATAATTATATTGTACACTTACTTCAGACTGTAGATGGCACTATTTGTGTTCTTCAAAGTTCAACTGTTGCCTGCCTTGAAAAAGGTGCGTGGTCACTGTGGAAATCAGTTTACAACTGTTTTCAAAATGATGGTTGGCTGCTTTTATACGTTTTTTGGTGTTGAACAATAATTTAAAAGAAAACTTTTTTTTTGCGTGATTTAGAAGCTGGCAAAACTATAATTATTTTGATAGTTTTATCAATGTTCGTTATATCTTTTTTGTTGTAATGTCTGCCATTTTGGAGAGTTGCGTATTAAGGTGCATTCATAGAAATAGTTGCAGGACTTTCATTTTTGTATTGTTGGTGGCTTAATAATTATGCTTTTGTTTATTTTATTTTTTCATGAATATATTATTCTTTTTTAAAGGATTCATTTTATATTTCAAAATTAATTTGCGGGTATTAATCATTTTTGGGACATAGTAAAATACACAGGTGTTAATTTTAATAAATGAGTATTTATTTTTAACACCCTTGCATTAATACATTTTCCCAACCAAAACTCCCATTTCCCTTGCATCCTCTTACAGGGCAAAGTTTAATTATTTTTTTTAATATTGGGAATTTTTACGTGATTAAAGAGAATATTTTGGGAAATGTACACCATATTTAATGTTAATACATGAGTATTCATTTTAAATCCCAATTATTTATTTTTAATACCTGTGGATTAATACACTTCCCCACCAAATCCCCTATTCCCCTTCCATCCCTTCCCAGGGATTAGTTATACTTTTAATTAAAAAAATATTGAAAAAATTATATATACAAAAAGAGTAGTCATGGTATGGGTAGTAATAGTATGCATTGTAATGGTTAGCGTTGTAATGGATGCTTTAGTGCATTCAAAGGATTTTGCTATGTAATGGTAAGCGTTGTAAAAACATGCGATGTAATGGTAGCTGTGTCTGTAAAGTCAGCGTTGTAAAAGCATGTGTCATAATGGTTTGTGTTGTAACATCATATATTCAAGAGAACCTTTCAAAAAGAAGCTCATTAGAATTCAAATCAAGAATTACGTCCAACTACTTTTAAAGGTTAACAGCCACCACTGGTTAGTAGCTATGCATGCATACTTAGAATAAACCTAATACCTTCTTTTCTTTCAGGTCGAACTCTTTGTAGGGCTGAGGAGCTGATTGGTCCCTAGTGGATTGCTTTGTGCAGACAAGAATCGTGACAACACAAGTAAGTAGAGCACTAATGCAGATTTCCCCCTGGTTCAAACTACTTTAGGGAAAGCAAGCCTAGTTTCCTGTGTGTTGTTTAATGAACCACACTCAAGATGGCTGCTGGGATTTTCCAAGATCTCACAAGTTCTTGGCTATTCCCCTTGATCAAGGAGCACCAAATAAAAATGAATCTGAAACATATTAAAAAGGTGCATTGGGCTGTGAAAGCAAGGGGTTGCATACAGGCATGAATGTGTTCAGCGTTTGGGGGCTGAGAGTAAACATCAAGATATGGAACACATGGTCAGTGCCTGGGGGCTGAGATAAGACTACACTGATAAGCAGAAGTGTTTAGGGTATAACACACACATTGGTGCATGAGATGTCCATTGGGCAGCAATGAGGATCATGTCATGGTGGTTCAAGGGTAGGATGGAGGTGCTGGAAGCGGGCAAGGGCAGGATGGAGGTACTAGGAGAGGACAGGAGGCTGAGCTAGAGGTTAGACTGCAACAGTGTCAAAGGCAAGCCTGTCTGCGCCTTTCTGCCTCTGTTCTGTGGCCATTGCCCATTTTGGCTCAGAAAAGCATACCACAACTTTCTCCCTTGAAAACCTTAAGGAGCTATGAAGATCGGTAAGATGTAAAAGACAGCTACAGATGCAGTCTATGTTGAGGCTTTTATATTGCAGTAATTGCCATGGTCAAATTATGATTGACTCAAAGGGGAGTGGAGACCCACAGTGAGATCCACTGTGTAGCAATTTCTCTAAATCAAATACATATAAGCTACAAGGGAGTTTCTTGAATGCATAATCCATGGGCAAATATGCACATGACATTAACCAGATATTGTGTTCATTACCGAAACATGGCTTAATGAAACCTCCAAACAAGATATTGCTAATTCAGTTCATAATGGTCATATAATGGGTTATTTAAAGAAAATGAACCCTTTCCTTTCCTTGCTCTAGGAAGGCGGTGCCCCACCTGAAAATACAGTTGCCCAGCATCCCGTTAGAAATTCTTAGGTGTGATACTTTGTGTATGTATGAAGTAATTAAGGATAGCGAATCCCTTCGTTTTCCCTTCCATAAGGTAGAAGGACCTCCCTACCCTCCAGGCCTCAGAGAAGGATCACCCTCCCTCTCCCAGATCCTTATATATAATTGGTCAAAATATACACACCTGCATTGACACACATGAAAAACTATTCCCCGCCGTCAGACACATATGACAAACTATTCCCCGCCGTCAGAAACACTGCCTCTGGCCCAGCGGTGACATAGTAATGCAGTGGTCAGGAGACTGCTGCTGTAGCGGTCCTCTTGGGACCACCACACTGACGTTACAGCGGTAAGACCGCTAAACTTGTAATCAGGCACTTAGGGCCTTCTTACAATGGCAGACTGACTTTAGTCAAGCTGCTATCGATATGGATTTGGGACTGGCTGCGGATGAGGGGGCCTCCCCACAATCTGAATCACGATGCAACCGCTACCATGGCGGTCACATCACCTATATTTTGCATTGTGGCGGGGAAGCGATCAGCAGCCCCCGCCACAATGCAAAATAGAGGGTTAACACACGTCTCAGCACACGTGGCAGGCACCTTGCGGCGCTTACCACATGAGGTAGGGATATGTAGGAGGGCACCAAAGGAGCACCCAGGGTACATGTGCCTGCACCAGGGATTAGGGGGGGCCCACTATGGGCCCCCAAGCCCTTTTTGCCATTCGTTTTGCTGCTGTTTGTCTGCCGGAAAATGGACAGAGGAAAGGGATATCATAATCCTGCAGGCACTGCTGCAATGTCAGCCAATGGCTTAGTTCAGACAGGCGGGATGAAAAGGACCGCCTGTCGGAACAGTGGCAGGTGGACTTTTTGACCGCCACTCATCACCAGTGATTTCCCCGCCATCATAATATGGCGGGGGAAAACAGCATTACAATTGCGGAGGGCCTGCCACCGACTGGCTGGCGGTGTCGGCCCTCCGCCATCGTAATGTGGTCCTTAGTTTGAATAAACTGGTCCTGGCACCGATACACTTAGCTCGCAAATATTAGATTTGATTTCCACAAACCAACCTACTTTGAAAATGGAAAATATATCTGAATTAACTTGGACAAACCACTGAGTAATCCATTTCAGCAAGGAGGATGTTAGGGTTCAAAAACAAGCAAATTCTACTGATGGCTATTTTGTTCAGAAGTGGAATCAAATCAATGATTAGAGATTAATAGAATGTTTACAGGCTTCTCAACCAACTTTATTGGGTGGTCTTGAAGCTGATTCAATAGGTGTTTTTCAATGGCTGGACAAAACCATGCTAGTCCCCCATAGTATTTCTGACTTCTCATAAACAGAAGACATAATTATGGCTTTCTCTGGAGCTAACATTAGAATAGAAAAAATATGAATGTTTAAAACAGAAATGGAGAAGGAATTATAGGGCAGAAGAAAAAACTAAATATAAACGTGCACTTAAATCCTATAGGAAAGCTATTAAAATTTCCTTCTCAAGCTAATTTGTTTTACTCTGAAGGCCAGTAATTCAAAAACTAGCCACACAAGATTTTTTGAATCACTTATCTCTTTAGCAGCCAAAAGCCTGCATTATAGAGTTTAAACCCTCACTAGAAGTTTTCAAGAATTTACCAGAATACTCTGAAGAAAAATAAGAAATCTGCGTGATGGTTTTCATATGGGCAATCAAGAATACCAGGAGTGGACTCTCCCGTCTAATGCAGTGTCTAAAAAGAATACCACCACATCAAATTTTAAGAAATCAGCCTAGCTCAAAACAGAAAAAAGTGAGTAGTGACTGTAAAGCAGGTTCTCCTGTGGATCCTTGTCCACCTAGGGTGTTGGCCAGAGCTATAGAAGAGGTGAACCTAGTGGTCAATGTATTGTTCAACAATTCTTTGGCCTCAGCGACAATGCCTTTGCTTTGGAATTAGCCAAAGATGGGGGGGGGTCATTAGGATGGCGGGCAGACTTAAGTCCGCCCGCCATCCTAGCGGTAATGGGGCCACCCGCCTGCCATGCGGCGGTGTCGCTACCCCAATTATGATGGGAGCACCACAGCGGTGGTCGCATCAGGCATTTTAACATTGCAGTGGGTGCTGCTGGCTGCAGAACCCATCGCAATGGTAAAATATTATGTTCTGAATTGCCATGCACAACGTGGCAGGCACCGCACGGTGCCTGTCACCTTGTGCATGACAATGTAGGGGGGCATTATAGGTAGCCCCAAGTGCAGCTCCCACCCACCTGAGGTCCCGCAATGGGTCCCCAAAGCAAATCTCCGCCTGCCTTTCCATGGCGGCTTTCCCGCCATGGAACTGCCTTGTAAATCCAGCATCATAATATGGATGGCATCGCCACTATATATGTGCCCCAGTTCAGCACCTGAAATGGTATATGCCGGTTAGCAGTTTAAGATCTACCCATACAAAACTTCTGCAGACACCCAAGTTTAAGAAGGCGCGTTGGGGTGGAAGAAGCTTCATGCTGGGAACAGTGAAGATCTGCAACCAGCTGCCCATTTCCATAAAGAGTGCTGTTCACTCTTATCCTTCAGAAAGGCGCTAAAAACCTAGCTCTTTAACAACTGATCCATCTTGTATTCTCACCAACACCACTCAGATCTTCCGTTTCTAGCACCAAGATACCCTCAGGCATTCAATACGCTCTACAAATATGCCAATCAAATCAAATCAAAATGCGGAATGATGGCAGCAAATATTGTGCATATGTTTTGAACCTGCCCCAAGCTTGATATATTCTGGAATGAAGTTACACAAATTACCAGTAGTCACTTAGGGTTGGATTTTTTTCACACAGAAAAATACATCATGTTAGGTTTTAAGGCAGAAGCCAACTTTGGATTGAAGTCTTTCTTTTCTATTATTCTATTATTTTAGTTGTGGCTTGACTTTGTATCGCAAGGGCATGAATCTTGCCAAAACTCCCCACAGCAGCAGAATGGTGGCCAACTATGAAAGAGATTTGTGAGAGGGAAAGGGCGTTGGCTAGAACTAGAAGTGTTTCTCATTATAGAAATTTGATTGCATATGGAACAGATTTGCTTGAATCATATGATAGATAGGTCTCCCTTCCTTTTCTTTTCTGCTCCTATGTTTCTTAAAGGGATATGTATTGATTCTTCACATGTATTACATTGTATATGATGTGAATATTTCTCTTCCTCCTTATTTTCTGTTGTTCATCTTATGTGCTCTGAACAATTGTAAAAAGTATAAAGATTGTTTCCTGTGACTAAAAAGGAACATTGCTGCAGACCTGATAGTTGGAAAAAAGGTAATGACTTGGCTATGCACCCATATTAAGCTGCACTCACTTAAGTCCGCCGCCACCCTAGCAGTGCTGGGACCGGCCACCAGTGGTGCGGCGGTCCCGCATCGCCAATTAGGATGCGACCGCCAGGATGGCGGCCGCATCCCGCATATTCAACATTGCGGTGGGCAGTGCTGTGAGCAGCACCCACCCCAATGTAGAAAATGCATGGCGTGCATTGGCATGCACAACATGACAGGCACCGTGAGGTGCCTGCCACCTTGTGCATGCCAATGTAGGGGGTACCATGGGTACCCCCCAAGTGCAGCCCCCAACCTCCCCACCCCTGGGGGCCCACAATGGGCCCCCAAAGCGATTCCTGCATGCCTTTCCATGGCGGAGTCTCGGGCATGGAAAAGCATATCACCTCCCACATCACAATAGGCCACCCCAAAGCACACCCACGGACCATTCTCATGCCGAAACTGCAGCTTCACCAGCAAGCGTACACAAGCACACCAAGGCAGGCAACAACCACCTGAAATGCATACTGCTCAACACCCGCTCCGTCCACAGGCACGCCATCAAACTCTGGGACCTGCTCAACTCATCCTCCCCAGACGTTGCGTTCCTGACGGAGACTTGGATGAACACCTCATTGGCACCCGACATTGCCATAGCCATCCCGGATGGCTACAAGTTCACCTGCAGGGACCACACCAACAGACTGGGAGGAGGAATCGCCATCGTCCACAGAAATACCCACAGAATCTCAACCAACTCAGAGGACACCATCGGTACAGCCGAACACCTGCACTTCCAGATCCACATCGATCCCAACCACCCTCAGAGGAACCCTCGTGTACAGACCCCCCCGGACCATGTCACAGTTCATCGACTCCATCACAGACGCCGTCAGCTTTCACACCCTAGCCTCCACAGACTACATCCTCCTCGGAGACCTCAACTTCCACCTCGAGAAAACCAATGACAGCACCTCCACCACACTATTGGGCAACCTTGCAAACCTCGGCCTCAAACAGCTCATCACAACACCAACCCACTCCGCCAGACACATGCTCGACCCCATTTTCTCCGTCAACAGCCAGGTCTCTGTCAGCCACACCACCGAACTCCACTGGACCAACCACCACTGCGTCCACTTCTCCTTCATAAAAACTACTGCACACAACCACCAGCAAAGAATCCCCCACCGCAACTGGAACAAGGCCACCGGAGACCAGCTAACCACCAACCTCGCCCAAAACCCACCATCCGACCACACCGGCACAGCCGCCCGCAACCTCAGGCAATGGATCAACGATTGTGCCAACACTCTCGCCCCGATCAAGAACTCCTCAAACAGATGCACCGCTAGAAGAGCCATCTGGTTTACCGCCGATCTCCAGATATCTAAGCAGACCTGCAGAAGCGTAGAGAAGAAATGGCGCCACGAGAAAACACCGGACAGCCAAGCAGCCCTCAAGAACACCAGCCGCAGACAACATAAAATCATCTGAACGGCCAATAGGTCCTCTTTCAAGGAACGCATTGACAACAATGCTCACAACAGCAAAGAGCTCTTCAACATCGTAAAGAAACTCGCCAACCCCAGCTCCAGCTCCAACGACATCCCACCATCACAAGACCTCCGCGACTCTCTGGCAACCTTCTTCCATCGCAAGATCACAGACATCCACGACAGCTTTGACTCCAAGACCTCTCCAACAGCCGACGACGACCCAGACCCAGCGCCCCCCAGTCACACCGGCTGCCTGACCTCCTGCAACCACACAAACAACAAAGACACCATCATGACCATGAACACCATCCACTCTGGCTCACCATCTGACCCCTGCCCTCACCACATCTTCATCAAAGAGAGCTCCATCATCGCACCCCAACTCCATAAGTGAAGTAGTGTGGCTCACTGGTTAGAGGCGGCAGACCCTCTGGGCATTAGCTTGCCTCATCTTCACTAACGGCCCCACCAGACCGCCGGGGATGCCTGGTCTCACCCTGGAGATACCCATTAAGGGACCATCTCTCATGGAAGCCAGGAAGGGTTTCGCAGCGGTCGAAGCGCCTTGGGACCCTACGGGTAAGTAGTGCGCTATATAAATGCCTATACATACATTTACACATACATAAGATCTTCAACAGCACATTCGAGACTGCCACCTTCCAGAAAGCTGGAAACACGCAGAGATCAACGCCCTGCTCAAGAAACCCAAGGCAGATCCAAAGGATCTCAAGAACTTTCGACCCATCTCCCTGCTCCCGGCGAAAGTTATCAAGAAGATAGTCAACAGACAACTGACCCAATTCTTCAAAGAAAACAACACCTTGGACTCATCCCAATCCGGATTCCGCAGCAACCACAGCACCAAAACTGCCCTCATCGCCGCCACCGACGACATCAGGGCCCTACTGGACAGCGGCAAAATTGCTGCCCTAATTTTCCTGGACCTCTCAGCCGCCTTCGACACCGTCTGCCCCCACACCCTTCGCACATGCCTCTACAATGCAGGGTTACACGACAAAGCCCTGGACTGGATCACTTCCTTCCTCACCGACAGAACCTAGAGAGTCCGCCTCCCTCCGTTCCATTCTGAAACCACCAAGATCACCTGCATCGTACCCCAAGGATCATCCCTCAGCCCGACCCTCTTCAATGTCTACATGCCACCACTCGACAACATTGTCCGATCAACGACGTCAACATAGTTTCATACGCCGGAGACACCCAGCTAATCCTCTCCCTAACCAAAGCACCCACCACCGCCAAAACCAACTTCCACGAAGGGAAGAAGGCCGTCGCCGAGTGGATTAAGAGCAGCCACCTGAAACGGAACGCGGACAAGACAGGGGTCCTCATCCTCGGCTCCACCACCTCCGCTTGGGATGACTCCTGGTGGCCGGCCTCGCTGGGAACTACACCGACACCCACCGACCACGCACGCAACCTGGGGTTCATCCTGGACTCCTCTCTGTCAATGACCCAACAAGTCAACGCCGTCTCTTCCTCCTGCTTTACCACCCTACGCATGCTTTGCAAGATCTACAGATGGATCGTGACCGGAACTAGAAGAACGGTCACCTAGGCCCTCGTCACCAGCAAGCTGGACTACGGCAACGCTCTCTACGCGTGAACCATGGCCAAACTCCAGAAGAGACTCCAATGCATACAGAACGCCACCGCACGCCTCATCCTTGACATCCCCCACCACAGCCACATCACCGCCCACCTGAGGGACCTGCACTGGCTCCCCGTCAACAAGAGGATCACCTTCAAGCTCCTCACCTACGCTCAAAAGGCACTCCACAACACTGGGCCAGCATACCTCAACGACCGACTCGACTTCTACACCCCGAACCGCCAGCTCAGCTCCGCTCACCTCGCCCTCACCACCGTCCCACGCATCCGCAGAGCGACCGTTGGCGGCTGATCATTCTCCCACCTCACTGCCAAGAAATGGAACACCCTCTCCACCCACCTACTACAGACCCAGGACCTCCTGACCTTCAGGAGACTCCTCAAGACCTGGCTGTTCGATCAGTAGCTTCTCCCCCCCTTCAGCGCCTTGAGCCCCTCACGGGTGAGTAGCACGCTTTACAAGTGATTGATTGATTGATAATATGAATGGCGGTGGCTGCAGGGCACCACCACCATATTATAGGCCTTTTCCGCCTGGTAGGTAATCATGACGATTGCCTACCGGCGGAAAAACGACGGACGGTCTTTCTGTCTGCCGCGGTAGCCCCCGCCTTCCTAACGTGGCAGGGGGTAAAAGGACGTCCGGCGGGGTGTTTTGGCGGGCGATCCGCCCGCCATGCTAATAGGCCCCTATGTCCTTACAGAATGTCTAATAATTGATACTTCTTTCAGGTAAAATTTCTATCGCAGGAACACTTCAAGCTCTTCTGCGATGGCAGGGGACTTGAAATCAAGACAGCAAAAACTAAGATCATGCTCCTAAACCCTCACAAATCTTTTAAGGGTGATCTTTTTCTAAATGGCGTCCCACTGGAGAGAGTCAGTTCCTTTGACTATCTGGGAGTAAAACTTTCTGAGGATATGGCCTGGAACCACCATCTTAACAAAACCTTACTCAAAAGTTCCCAGGCGACTGGGGTACTGCGTAAAGAATACCGCCTCTCCTACACTAAGCCTTTTGCCCCAGCATTCAAATTGTACAGTTGCAAGGCCGAGAGCAGTACCCTTTATGGTGCTGAGCTTTGGGGGATGGCAAAAGCCAACAATTTGGTATCCCTGGAGAACAGGTTCCTTAAAAATGTGGTTTCTCTCCCACAGAGTACCCCTATTTGCCCATTATTGCTAGATATGGGTATCAAACCCATAAGCGACTTAGTGAAGCTCCGCCCTCTATTGTTCTAGTATCGGCTGGTATCCACCCCGCAATTATCACTGTATGCTGCTGCCTTCCAAGACATTTGCACCCTGGATTCTGTGGAAAATTAATACGGTTTGGTAAACATTATCTGCGCCATCTTGCCTTTTCCCTCGATGCCACACTTTTTGTCGTACACACCCGCCATTTTAGGTGCCTTGGCCAGACCCACACTCTGCGTGCCACTGACCCCTAGCACGGCTCTTCGCCCTCACAAGCACATCCCCCGCACGCTGACAGCCCCCACTCTCACATGCCTTGGGTCATAAACCTCTCTTCCACGCAGCTCTGCCTCGGAACCCCATCCTGTTCCCAGCGCGACACTTCCCTCCATCCCTTCCATGGTCCCGGATCCCTTGATAACACCCCTCTTTCCTTTGTGCCCGTTTGTCTCACTCATTCCCAAGCCGCCACCTGGCCCTGCGGATACTGTCATTGCCCCCTTCCTCCTGTACAGTAGGAAACACCCCCCCCATCAAAGGATCCTTGAGCTGATCAAAGCCCCCACCCCATGAGATCCGATCAACCTCACACATTCCGTGAATCGGCGGAATGTCCAGCTGCGCGATAATCATCATCTGTTGTGACCGGGGTGGGGACTTCAACTGTAAATGTGTGTGGGAACGGGCCTGAAGCGGGGATTCCGAGGAAGTCTTTCCGTACATCAAAGGGTTGACAGAGATGTGTTTTATGCAATAAAGTAATAAATCCGTGTATAAGAGGCCAGGCCACAGAGATGCAGTTAGAGCACCTCGTGACGATACTTGCTGTCTGAACTGATGTGTTCTCCTCCGGAGAGAATAAACCCTTGTTTCCAGCCTTCCAGTCTCCAGCGCCTGCCTCTTCATTGATTAATATTTTGTGGGTTAAAGAGGCGATACCGCCGGGCAACACTTAAGGATCTTTGTTTATTGGTTGCTTCCTACCTTTTTACAATTGGCGCCCAACGTGGGGCCCATCAGCGACACGTGGATCCAGTGGGAGAGGTCCTGATGACAGAGTGAATGACTGCAACGATCGGGAGAGCTCCTGCCCAATAGACCCTCGTCTGGCAGCCGATCATCCGAACTTCACTGGTTCCGAATCGACCTCTCTCGAGTGATCTACGGTCCTGACTGGGAACCCTCAGGAGTGCCGTGGCAATATCGGAGATTGGAGGACGATCGGGCGCTGGACGCGGAAGACGAGAAACAGCCCATGTGGTCCGGGTAAGGTCGTCTAAACACGACGAATTGCGAAATGATTGTTTGTTTGATTGGAAAATACTAGTATTACTCTTTGTTGATTCGTTTGGAGATTCGCTGTCTGCAAACGGAGAAACAATAGGCTCTCCCTTTGCAAGCAGTGAAGGATAGGTAACGCAGGCTTTCGTCTCCATTGTAATCCATCGTGCCTATCTTTCTCCCCCACTGATTGATTGTTTGAAGATTGTTCTCTGGAGATTTCCTTCTCCCCCACTGATTAAATGATTGAACCCGAACTAACGTTCGCGGATTGTTTTCTGGAGATTCTCTATCTACAAACAGGAAAGAACAGATTTCCTCTTTGCAGATGGTGAAAGGGTAAGTAACGCAAACCTTTGCGGGCCTACTTATTCTCCCCACTGATTGATTGACTCATTGACTGATTGATTGATTGTAAGGGTAGCTCCCTGTTTTATTGTCAGAATAGATTTTGCTTTTGAGATATTCACTATTTGCAAACAACGTAGAATAGCAATATTCTGTCCAGTCTTTGCAGGTAGTGAAGGATAGGTAACACGGACCTTTGTCCCCATAGTGACCTGTCATGCCTGTCTTCTCCTCACTGATTGGTAGCTGGTTCAACCCGGACCGTTTATTAGAGGTGGACCATCTAGCTCCGCTGGAAGGCACCCCTAATAAAGACATGTTCACAAAATATGGATTAGTTACCATAGCCTATAGTAAGCTGTGGCATAAGTATACCAAAGAAAACCAAGAGAAACAGTGGCCACTGATAGGATCCTTCGACCTTGATAAAATAGAACGTTATAAATAGCCCTTTGTAACAGTAAGACGACGCCTATCATGCTCGACAGTCTCGGCATGTGGCGCAAAGAAGCAATGCAACGAAAGAAAAGAGACGAAGTCAGAGTAGATAAAGAAACGCGACAGACAAATACCTCTACATGAGCCCCCTCGCGGCCATCGCACGCCAACACAACCTGAACATCATCTCCTACGCCGACGATACCCAGCTGATCCTCTCCCTTACCAACGACCCCGCCACCGCCAGAGCCAACCTTCAAGAAGGAATGAAAGAAGTAGCCGAGTGGATGTCGACCAGCCGCCTGAAGCTGAACTCGGACAAGACGGAAGTCCTCATCCTGGGATCCTCGCCCTCCGCCTGGGACGACTCCTGGTGGCCCCCCGCCCTGGGAACTGCACCCAAACCGACAGACCACGCACGCAACCTGGGCTTCATCCTGGACTCCTCCCTCTCCATGACCAAGCAAGTCAACGCAGTCTCCTCGTCGTGCTTCAACATCCTGCGCATGCTACGGAAGATCTTCCGGTGGATCCCCACCGAGACCAGGAAGACTGTCACCCAGGCTCTCGTCACCAGCCGACTGGACTACGGCAACGCCCTCTACGCCGGAACCACCACCAAGCTCCAGAAGAGACTCCAACGGATCCAGAACGCCTCAGCCAGACTCATCCTCGACATCCCACGACACAGCCACATCTCCGGACACCTAAGAGACCTGCACTGGCTCCCGGTCAACAAGAGAATCACCTTCCGTCTCCTCACCCACGCACACAAAGCCCTACACGATCAAGGCCCGAGCTACCTCAACAACCGCATCAACTTCTACGCTCCCAAACGACACCTCCGATCAGCCAGTCACGCCCTCGCCGCCGTCCCCCGCATCCGAAGAACGACAACAGGAGGAAGGTCCTTCTCCTACCTGGCCGCCAAGACCTGGAACTCCCTCCCGACCGACCTGCGCCTGACCCAAGACCACCTCGCCTTCAGGAAGAAGCTCAAGACCTGGCTGTTCGGGCAGTAGCAGCACCCCCCCCCCCCAGCGCCTTGAGACCCTCCGGGTAAGTAGAGCGCTCTATAAATGTCTATGATTGATTGATTGATTGACCTCCGCATCTGGTAGGCCAAAGGAAGGGATAGCGGCGACACGGTTCCACGGAGTATACACAGGAAGGGAACGGTGTAAAGGAGTATACCGACAGGACAACCCCAAGACACAACGACCTGAAAGTAATCCCCCGACACTACGCACAGGACGAACAGACTTAGGGCAAAACCAATGTGCTTTTTGTAAATATTCCGGACACTGGAAAGCCCAATGCCCGACTCTACTGAACACGGGTAAGAGCAGAGGGCCGACAGAAATAACAGGCCGCCCGAAAGGGAAAAGGCGTGAGACAAAGACGAATCACACTGACACGGACAGGCCGGATAGAACCACCCCGTTTGATTACGCCCGATGGCACAGATTTCGCCGGACAGATTTCAGCGACATGTTTGAGTTCTCATAGGACGAACAACGCTAAGACGGGAAACCCAGTCAAGCTCTAGGTTACCCGGTGACGGACCCCGTACTACCGCTACTGTTCCCGAACACAACAGCCACCCTTTCGGATAACATACAGAAACAACACACAGAGTAGTTTCGGACAGATTAGTACACATTCCATTAATGAACTCAAACTTTGAGCGCAATGGGACTGATTATTCTCTGCTGCCCCCACTCTGTGGACAAAAGCAATTACAGGCTTGCATAGACAACCCCCCGTTCAGGAAAACTGTTCTTGTGGACACCCCACCCCCCATTACCCAGGCATAAATACCTACCCCCACTGCAGTGAGGTTCTCGTAGTAAAAAGATTCAAGGAAGCCAAGTCTCTGTCATATAATTTAAGATTTAATTCCAGTAAAGTAACACCATACTAATAGGAGCAATACAATACATATTTCCGGAAGTTCCCAAAATGCAACAGGTCACCGGTCACGCCCATCCGGAAGGTGAAACACTCAGCACGTGTGGGGCGGGGTCCTGCCGACAACCAGCGATCACAGAGGTCGCCGGTGGGATGTCCAGGAGGCACCATGGGCCCGGCATGTCCCATCCTCTTCTCCCATATGGTCTAGCGGTTAGGATTCCTGGTTTTTCCCCGCCGCGGCCCAGGCCATGAGTAGGGAGGGGGCGGATTCAGATGACCCCCTCCCTCGTATCTTCTGGTCCGGCCATCACGAATACCTCCGCTGAAAAATTGGTGCAGGGTGGGCTGGGAGAGGGAGGCGGCGCGAACGAGCCCCCCTCGCCTCCCCAGGTGGAGGTTTCCCAGCCCCGGCCCGGCGCAGAAGTCCTCCAGCCGGGCGACGACCCTACCTGCGCAGCACAGAACATGGAATGGCTGGCCACCCTACTTGCGCAGCACAGAACATGGAATGGCCGGCCACCCTACTTGCGCAGCACCGGACATAGAATGGCCAGCAACCATACTTGCGCAGCACGAGACATATGATGGCCCTCAAGTGTACTGGTGGAGGCACCACAGCTGCACCCTAGCGCCCCGAGCCGAATGTCCTGCTCCCACGGCACAGTTCCGTCTCTTTTTTCGCCCCAAGAAGTCTATGTAACTAGGACGCTTGCCCACCTGGGCACGAGTCCCCACCTCCGACAGCATCTCCACAACCTTGAAGATTCTACAAGAGTCCCAGGAGCCCTCGGCCCCTACAGGCTTCCGGTGGGGAACGACTGCTTTGATCACTAACGACGTAGCCACAAGATGGTGGTGCTCTCGTGTCGGCGCCAGCTTCAGTCTGAACCATCCAGAAAGACTGTGGGCTAACGAATTCGAGCAAGCTCCGGCTGAACCTCAACGTGACCCGGTAGGGGAAATTTTGCTTCCCTCCCCTTTTGATTGATGGTCCACATTGCCTGCCCCTTCTGTTAGCACAAGTCTTTTTGAACTGCCGCAAGGGACTCTGGTCCAATCGCCGGTTGTCGGAGACATTTTGTCCCTGATGCTGTTTCCGGACTAACCCGGCCTCACCCAAAATGGCGCCGGTGTCAACAGGAACTCACGAACGCCTCGTGGTGTTTTTTAGCTAATAAGACTTGATGTTCTGAAATATGTATACGATCCTTTGTACACTTGACGAGAAAGAGGGAGGGTTCACTTGTCGAACATGTAAAAGGATCCCGTTAAAATGTTGTTTTCAATGTACGATTTATTATGATATTATTGTAACTGATACATAACGTCGCTTATGACACACGCCCACGGTATGCATATAGGAAATTTGATTACAACTAGTCTGACTATGCTCCCAATAATGAAATGAATGCCCCCTGATCCCTCAACTATTGATAGACGTTTTTAGTTTCCTGCAAATAACTAATAAAAGCTTTTAAAATGTTTTTTTTAATACTGCAAAATAGCCTCCGCCCCTACTGTACGCGCTCCAGCCAACGCCGTGTCCGGCCGAATACGATTACACTCTCATATATACATGCTGAACAATTGTGCAAATAAAGATTTTTCAAACTATGAACAGGTATCGTATACTTTTGTAAATGTGGGATCAGCGGGAGGGTTTTCTGTGCGATCTGTTTTGTTCTCTTTTTAAGGTTACTAGAAAATGGTTGCTCAGCCCCGGATTGATGATCGAATCTAAGGCACGATACGCTGCCACCAAGTGTGCGACTGGCTCAGGAACAAACGCATGGGGAAGGACCTCGACTTCTGAGAACGGGTAAAGTAAAGCGGTATGAACGATAAAAATGTTACAAGGGTATGGTACTCGAAGGTACTAGGGAACAGGGTTGGCCGAAGAGCGGGTATGCCTTAGGACATCACAGCATTGGAAATGATTTAAGGATCCCGATAGCTAGATACATCTACAAACCAGGTACCTCGCACTAAACGCCTCTGATCTCTAACGTTTCCCTACACACGGCCTATAATGCCACACTCGGACCGTCTCCCTCATGATCAACTTATCGCTCGCCATCCTTACCACACTGCCCGCCCCCACCCTGGCTTCAGAAACCAAGGTCCCAGGGATTACATCCCGAGGAGATAAGACGAGTATGTGGTAAGTAAAGGACTTTCGTGCCCGTACATTTGATATGCGTGAATGCTGTCCCCCTCTCCCTTCCCCTCTTTTCCTCCCCCTACAGGTTACATTGGAATCACGACTGGGGTATAATGAAGATCTGAAGCCGCGCCATGTCTGATACATGAAGTGGGCTAACGCTGCAAGGTGGCACCTAAGGACACCCACGAACAACCCTTGTAACGAAAAAGCCAATAGTTGTATGATATGATGGGACGTGATCACCCCTAACCCGTGTTGCGTGAATGAGCACATGTCACGTATGTCTGAAACTATGAGAAAATGCTTTCTATGCGACTGAAACATTGACTTAACTAGGCAAAGGACCGAGAGTGCGAGAAGTGCAACACAATGGTGCCTTTTACTCAATACATGTCCCTTTGTACCCGGCCTAATGCTCGTCCGTCCCAAATTGCATGCTTTCTAAATTCTAACACAGACCCGTAATGTCTCATGTTGTGTAATGCGCTGAATAGCCTATCCTAGTACACGGCCACTCTCCGTGTCCCACGTGTACTGTTTGGCCTATTGTTGCATCTCTCTCTCTCTCTCTCTCTCTCTCTCTCTCTCTCTCTCTCTCTCCTCCAAACTCTCACTCTTCATAACGACTGGCACCTAATTGGCGAACCGCCATCCATGGTGCACCACCCAATTGGCTCCAAATACCGCAAGTATTTGCACAAATTTGTCTTAATGAAATCACATTGATGCCATGTTACTACCTCTCCTTTCAGCTAAATATTGATAAAAACTAGATTGGCCAGAAGAGAAAGGACAGGTAAGACGACTGAGGTTCCCTAATCTGACCCGTAGTCAGGGAACCACATGTCAGTGGCTTTTATGATAAAAATGCCTCAGGTAACGCGACCCTCCCCGTCCCGAATTGTCTCAATGCCCAAACAGTAAAAGTGATCGAAGCATCCCCGTCTTCCCAGAACACCCCCAGTTTTGTATCAGCTGCCCCGAACGAGAGTTTGAAAAATGTGGCTCACCCCCGGCTGTAAGAGATGGGTTGGCTTACAACTGACACAGACCAGCCGTTGTTCCTAGAAATGATTTTTGATGAACAAGCTACAAAGTTTAGAAATTCGAGAAATGTCCCTGAACGCATACCAACTGAACTGTAGCCTTCTGCTAGATAACACCCTTGTGACACAAAGCAAGACGATAGTCCCTCCCCCAGTCTGCTATGTTCCTAGTTGTTTTCCATAAGACCCCGGTCACCCCAGGGATGAGTTGAATAGTTATCGCAAGCCCCCCAGTTTTTTAATGAAGTAGCTAGGTTGTGAGAGACTACGTTGAAAGTGGAATGATGTTTACGAAGTCAAGATCAGATCGAAATGAAGAAATTGTTCTAGTAAACCCTGTTGAAAGTAAAATGTTTAGCTGAAAGATAGGATGCATCGATATAATGGAAAATTGTTTAGCCCATGTTCATTCCTCAGAAAGATATCTATCAGGCCATGGTGATAGCACGTTGCACTTTTTCGTAAAATACAAAGCCCTGAAGAGCGATATAGCTTTGCAAGACTCGTACTAGAAAAGCGGGTCTCAGCCAGAGGAACTGATGTGACTGTAATAAACAAATGCAATGAATAGGTATCAGACCTCGTACCATGACAATGAATGTAATACCAACAAACGCCAAAGAAATAGTTACAATGAAAGTTGTAGGGATTCCAGCAAACCTATCATCAATTATTTATACGTTGGTTGTAAACCCCAATGTAACGGATGTTTCCCCAGTTGCTTGGAGCTGGGAGAGAAATAGACTTATGTGATTACCTTCCTCTGCCAGTTCTCTAAAGACTGTCTTTTCAAACTCATTTAAGGGTACCACTGTCGGAGGAGAGAGAGACCGGATGTGGGAGCACGCGGCCTGACTGCAGATCGTGGAACACCTGCGACATTGACCAAGGCGGGACCGCAACAGTAAGGAGTCGCAGGACGAGGCACTGTTTCCGACAAAATGAAAGGAAAGGGCTGACCTGATGCCCCTGCTCGATGATCAACATGTGCCGAAAAGTCCCCGCCCTCTGAGCCCGGTCATGGGCCCTCCTACCTGAAATTTTCCATCCCCTTGGTCTGTTCCCGATCTGGCCCTGCTCCATCCCCTCTATCCCCCGACCTACCATAAGGACTACCCACACACACCCCCTTCTTCCACCTGAACTCTTTGACAATCGACTCGAAAAAGAGCAAAAACTGCAGTCCGATTGAATAGGGTTTTGTTGCAAACTAAAATGAAACTTGGGTGCCCTGTCTAAGGTACCCATGAAAAGAACAGTTAGGACACAGGGCGACAAAGGACCTTTTTGACCAGAAAAACGAGGAAAAGGTCATGCCCTGCAACGCAGGACCCGGAATAGAGCTGAACGCATAGCTCCACCGCCGGTGCTCAACAGTGCCAACAGAAGACGACAAAGGACGCTGAGAACTCACTAATAATGGTCTAGAACAATAAGACACTGGAAAAAGCAACACCCCTCCTCTTCGAACAGTGACACCCCTGATTGTCGTTTTTACTACGTCTCATTTCTCTCCCAGCCACCATTGTATTGATTATGCTCCAACCAAATATGAAATGAATTTACATACGTAATAACCTATCAGTTCATATTCCGAATGACTATAAGCATCTATGAAATGTACCCAACGCTATCACTACAGAATCATTTTTTTATCCGATATTGCATTTCTATGACTTTCCTGCAACGAGCCTAACGAGGGGCTCGCCTCCCAAGATGAAAGATTTAAATGTAATGTTTATGCATAGTTCCTTCGCCTAGGTTCCTACTTCTTTACTTATGACTGCCACAGTAGACATGAATAGGAAATAGGCCAGCAAGATGTCTTGTGAATGTTAAAGGGAGGACTGTGGAAAATTAATATGGTTTGGTAAACATTATCTGCGCCATCTTGCCTTTTCCCTCGATGCCACACTTTTTGTCGTACACACCCGCCATTTTAGGTGCCTTGGCCAGACCCACACTCTGCGCGCCACTGACCCCTAGCACGGCTCTTCGCCCTCACAAGCACATCCCCTGCACGCTGACAGCCCCCGCTCTCACATGCCTTGGGTCATAAACCTCTCTTCCACGCAGCTCTGCCTCGGAACCCCATCCTGTTCCCAGCGCGACACTTCCCTCCATCCCTTCCATGGTCCCGGATCCCTTGATAACACCCCTCTTTCCTTTGTGCCCGTTTGTCTCACTCGTTCCCAAGCTGCCACCTGGCCCTGCGGATACTGTCATTGCCCCCTTCCTCCTGTACAGTAGGAAACACCCCCCCCCCATCAAAGGATCCTTGAGCTGATCAAAGCCCCCACCCCATGAGATCCGATCAACCTCACACATTCCGTGAATCGGCGGAATGTCCAGCTGCGCGATAATCATCATCTGTTGTGACCGGGGTGGGGACTTCAACTGTAAATGTGTGTGGGAACGGGACTGAAGCGGGGATTCCGAGGATGTCTTTCCGTACATCAAAGGGTGGCCAGAGATGTGTTTTATGCAATAAAGTAATAAATCCGTGTATAAGAGGCCAGGCCACAGAGATGCAGTTAGAGCACCTCGTGACGATACTTGCTGTCTGAACTGATGTGTTCTCCTCCGGAGAGAATAAACCCTTGTTTCCAGCCTTCCAGTCTCCAGCGCCTGCCTCTTCATTGATTAATATTTTGTGGGTTAAAGAGGCGATACCGCCGGGCAACACTTAAGGATCTTTGTTTATTGGTTGCTTCCTACCTTTTTACAATTCCATGCATAAAATTGGTTGGATAAAACACGCTAAAACCCTCTTGTCACTCATAGGTTTAGAGGGATACAATATCGGCTCTCCACCACCCCTCACTAAAAGTCAGATAAAAATCCCTTATTGTGAAGGGGTTGAGCACTGTGCCGTTTTAGCCGGCAATCGAAAGCAACTGACCGAGGAATTTAAGGATATTAAGTACAACCGCACCCTTGAAAGTTACCTCGATATTATTAAAGTGCCGACCAATAGAAAATTATATATTCCGTTTAGATTCGGCAGTCTGCCCATTAATTTATTTGACAAATCTTTGGCTGTCTAACGAAGTATTATCAAAGAGCTATCCCTGCTGTCCCTCTCCACAAGAATCTATTGCTCACTTCCTTTTTGCATGCAAAGCAAACACTAAACCCAGGAGTCGATGTCTCTCTCCTGTTTTCAGAGAACTTGGCACTCGAGATCACAGAGAGGCTCTGCGTATACTAAAATCTGACGCAAGGCCTCTATTTGTGTGTGCTATTGCAAAATACCTGGGAATTGCATGGGTAATCAGAAGAAAGGTGGTGAATGGAAAGGGGCGACCAATCGGTCCCCCCGAACGTATGGCAGAGTACCACGATCCCCCCGGGAAGCCATCTTGGGCGGGAGGCGAGTCTCGGCTGGTATGCCCGAAGCGGCGTAGCCGGGGCGCGCCTTTTTCCCGCCCTAGAGTGGGTTGGCCTAGACACTGAAGCGGCTGGCCACGCCCTTGGGGCAGGCAGGGGCGGGTTTACGCCCGCCCTGAAGACGGATAAAAGGAGGAACAAGACCAGAAAGCATCCTCTTGTTCCTGTGCTCTGAAGCTGCCCTCCTCGCTGCACGTGAGCTAGAGACGGAACGAAGAGCCAATTTTGAGCGTTGTAATCAATCTTGTTTGTTTTGCAGATACTCTGTCGGAGAATGCCGAAGAAGGCGGGAAAGCGAATGACTACCGAACAGATGCTGCGTGTTCTCATGAAGGAGATGACCGACCTAAAGAGGCGGATGGATAAAAATGAGGAAGGGGGCCCGAAACGTCCTTTGGAAGGAACGGCCCCGGGAGGAAAAGGCAAGAGGCCCAGGAGAGGAGCAGCTGGGGGAGATACCCCGGGTCCCAGGGTCCCGCTCGAAGCACCCACTCCTGTGCCGGAGGAAGGGAATCCGATTCCCGTGGTGGTCACCCCCGTGTCCGGGGAAGATATGCCGCCCGAGCTGGCAGCACAAGTAGCAGCGTGGTTGGGTAAAAGTAGCGAGGGCGCCACGGCTGTCGACGCGCAGGTGTTGATGAAGCAACTGCGGGAAACTCGTGAAGCAGCGAGGGTGCCCACGCCGGCCGCGGCCGTAGAGAAGCCTCAGGGGACGGTTTTAGTCGCAGAGACAGCGTCCAGTTCAGGTAAGCGGCCATTGCCGATTGCGAGGGAAGAGTCGGCACCCTCTCGAAGGGAGAGGTTGGGTCAGCATGTTCCTTTAGCTATTAAAGAAAAGATATGGGCAGGGGAATATGTAAACATCTTCTCGTTGCTTACTGATCATTATGAGATGGAGCATGTTAAAAGTCAGAAGGATCTCATGCATCCGAGTGTTTGGCGCGCAAAGATGGCCGCCTTTAAGGTTAATGAAAACATTGGCAATTGGGGCAAGGCATGGGGGATTTTCACATCGATCTTGGGAGAACGGAGGCCCGAATTGCTACCCGAATTGCCGAGTTATCAGTCACGGATCATGGGGTACTCGGTATCACACGAGGGTAATCATTGGTTTTGCTATGATAATCTTTTCAGAAAAGCAAAAGAACATGATAAAAACTTAACTTGGGATTGTTATGATTCTGTGTCCTGGTCCAAAATGAAGGATACTGGTATGTTGAAAGTGCCATTAGTAGGGAGTAATGTGGGCGAATCCTCCCGTCAATATGCGGGGACGCCTTTTCGATCAGGTACGGGTACCGACAATCACTCGAGGCCTACCGGTAATACAGGTAAAAAGGGGGTTTGTTGGAATTTTAACAGGGGTAAATGTACTAGGCCCCAGGGATCGTGCAAATTTAAACACGAATGTAGTGGGTGTGGGCAATCATCCCATCCTGAGTCCACGTGCAGAGCCAAAACGGGTGATAACGGGGGTAGAGGAGGTGCCAAACAGGTCTAACATAGTCCGAGGGGCGCCTTTACCTACCCCGATTGATACCTTGGCAATGATTCCCTGGCTCAGTGAATACCCGGATCGTGCTTCTGCTGGGGTGTTGCGGAACGGGTTTTCATATGGTTTCCGCATCCCAGTGGGGGACTTTCAGGGTGTGGAAAAATGCAAAAATCAGATATCGGTCTTGCAGCATACGACCGTGGTACAGGAAAAGATCCGGAAGGAGGTTACTCGAGGTCGAGTCGCCGGTCCGTTTAGTGTACCCCCGGTGGCTAACTTTGTTTGTTCGCCTTTAGGAGTGGTCCCCAAGAAGGACCCGGGTGAGTTTCGGCTGATACATAATTTGTCAGCCCCACGTGGTCTTTCCGTAAACGAAGCGATAGACCCGGAAATGTGTTCGGTACGGTACGCATCTTTCGATGAGGCCGTGGCCATTTTGAATCGCCTGGGGCCCGGTGCGCTGATGGCAAAATCTGATATTGAGTCAGCGTTCCGGTTGCTCCCGGTACATCCAGACGATCAGCGTCTCCTGGGTTTCATGTTTCAGGGTCAGTATTACATGGATAGGTGTATGCCGATGGGATGCTCGATTTCTTGTGCCCATTTCGAGAAATTCAGTAGTTTCCTACAATGGGTCTTCACTAAGAAGACGGGTTTTCAACATGTGATGCATTATCTCGATGATTTTTTGTTCCTGGGGGCAGCCGGGGATCCGGAATGTGGGCAAGCTTTGGCTGCATTTTGTGTTTTAATGAATCAATTTGGCGTTCCATTGGCACCAGGTAAGACGGTGGGTCCTTCGACTTGCCTCGAGTTTCTGGGGATCGAGTTAGACTCCGGAGAAGGTTGTTTCCGTTTACCAAGTGATAAAGTGTTAAAGTTCAGGGCATCCCTGCAAATGTGTATGAGTGAATCTAAGGTTAAGCTGCATCAATTACAGCAGTTAGTGGGACAGTTGAATTTCGCCCTAAGAGTTATACCAATGGCCCGCCCTTTTTCCCGTTCGATCGCTCAAGCCATGGTTGGACTGAAGGAGGGCCATCATCGCACAAGGCTCTCGGCAGAGGTCCGCCAGGACATGCGCATTTGGTTGGCATTTCTGGCGGATTTCAATGGTCGAGTCGTCTGGAACAAACCGGCCGTGTCCTCTGAGGAGCTGGGGCTGTGGACAGATTCGGCAGGGAGCATGGGTTTTGGTGCCATTTTCGGCACTCGATGGTCTGCACAAAAATGGCCGGCATGGTGGCAGAACAGTGGACTGACAAGTAACATTGCTTTCCTGGAACTTTTCCCCATTTTTGTGGCCCTGAGAACGTGGCCCGAAGGGTTCAGAGATCACTCTGTGGTATTTTGGTCTGACAATATGACCGTGGTTGAGTGTATCAATAGCCAGGCAGCACGATGCAAATGGGTTTTGAGACTGCTCAAGGAAATCGTATTACTGTGTATGCAATTGAATGTGTTATTCAAAGCAAGACATGTCCCGGGGGTAATGAACCAGGCGGCTGATGCCCTTTCTCGTTTTCGTATGCAGGCCTTCTGGGGTTTTCTTCCCACAGCGGACCCGGAGCCGGCACCCTTTCCCGAAGCTCTCTGGTCTCTCGGTGCCCCGAACTTCGTAACCTCGTGGGAGAGAGTTTAGCACCCAGGACGAGGAAGGCATATGAACGGGCGTTCCGGTCCTATTTAGCCTTTTTGGGGACTGCTAGAGAGGAGCTTTGGGGCCAGGAGGAAGGGGTAGTGAACTTTCTGATGTCATTACATCTGGCAGGGAAAACGGTGGCCACGGCCCAGAGGCATCGGGCTGCCATTTCCTTTGTTGCTAGGGCTCATGGGATCCAAGACCCGACAGCGTCTTTCGTTGTGCAAAAAGCACTACGTGGGTGGCAACGCCTTGAGGGTCGCAGAGTAGATGAGAGGCGCCCGATAGGTTTGGATAGGTTGGCCCAGTTATTATCCAGACTCCCTACAACATGTTCGTCTCAGTTTGAGACAGTGTTATTCCGAGCCGCTTTTACGCTGGCATTTCATGGGGCTATGCGGGTAAGCGAATTAGTGGCAAGGAACAAGCAGGATGTGACGGGAGGACTGTGCGCAGAGCACGTTCAGATCAGAGGGGAGACGATGACTGTCTCGTTCGTGAGGTCCAAGACCGATCAGAGTGGGATGGGTGAATGCATAATTATACGCAGGATTCCCGGGTCGTCCATGTGCCCAGTGAAGTGTTTAGAGGATTATTTAACACGAAGGGTGGCATCATGGGGGGGGACCTTGTTGAGACACGCGGACGCCACCCCACTGACAAGGTTTCAGTTTCAGCGGGTGCTTGCGATGTCGATTACAGCTGCGGGCTTGAACCCGGGCGAATTTGGGACCCATTCCTTTCGGATAGGGGCTGCTACAGAGGCTACAGCCAGGGGTCTGAATGTGGAACAAGTTAAACGTGTGGGGCGTTGGTCCTCCAATTGTTATAAAAGGTATGTGCGTTTGCACATGTTGTGAAGCTGTAATGATGTACTCACGCTTCTTGTTTTGTTTGGTTTTCAGTTACGCAAGCCTACGAGGCGGGGCGGACTATGCAGTCGACCCAACACCGGGCCAGCGGTCAGACATCACCGGCTGTTAAAAAGGAGGTGTGGGTCGTGGGCCACTCATACGTGAGGCGTGCCGCGGACGTATTCAAGGCAGGTGACATGGTGCACGTGGCTGGGGAATACGGGTACAGTGTGTCCTTCTACGGAAAGGGCGGTCTCTGTATTGACCAGTTTCAATCATTTTTCGAGGGTTTGCTAGGGCGGACGAGGTCACCGCCGTCTGTAGTCATAGTACATCTTGGGGGCAATGATTTGGTCACCACTGGTAGACGACTTCTCCTGGAAGCGATGCTTTCCACTGTAAGTTGGTTAGCGAGGAGAGTTCCAGGGTGCACAATTGCGTGGTCCCATATGATCCCACGAAAAGTGTGGTGGGGGGCTTTTTCGGTTTCTGCTTTAAATCACTCTGTGAGAAAAATTAATAACAAAGTAAGTAGGTTGTTCCGTTCCAATGCACTGCATTCTATCGCGCATGGATGTATTAATGATGACAGTATGTACTTGGGGGATGGTGTTCATTTGTCTCGGATGGGGAATGAGTTACTCATAGGAGACTTCATAGCTTGGCTGAAGACGTTAAACATGACCTTTAGGTAGGAGTGTGGTGGGGGGTCCGGATAGCCGGTCAACTATCCGGACCTGTGGCGGTAAGGTCATGATCGGTGAGCACTAATTGGAAGATCCCTATGAGTGGGCGTCACCCATTACGGATGGGGGCGCTCGGAGGAGGTGGCCATTGGCCCCTCAACGGGGAGGCGGTCCCTTCTAAGGATGGGTCGCCGAAAGGAAAGGGAAGGCGGTCAAGGCCCCTTCATGGGTAGGAAGGGTTACAGCCCCCTCCTGGGGAATTTCCCGGGGCCAGGACGTCTGCGACGGCAGATGTGGTAAGTTGTGTGGGGTTTGGGGGGGGGTCTACGCTACCTTCTAGATACCTCACACGAGTCCTCGTACGACCTTTAAGTGGCGTCGAGTTTTATTGGGGCCCCCGTCAAGTCAAGGGAAATTGGTAGTTGCACTTGAGGTATGCCTCCGTGCCGCCCCTCTCAAGTGAGGGGGATATGTCTGGGTTAGGGATCTTGACACCGGTTACAACCTTGCCGTTGGCCCTTAAACGTTAGGATGTACAATTTCAAAAGTTAAGTAAATGTTTGGTAGGATGTTAGTTCGGCTAGGAGAACCTTTGTACTAGAGGATATGTTAAGATTAGCCAAACATCGCAATGTGGTAATGAAATTGTACATAATATGAAACTGTTTATTTTAATGTTTTAATTTTGTTTCATATTTTAATAAATACGGCCCGGGAGGGTCACTCCCTCCCGTCTCCAAAAAACTTCAGAACTGTTTCCGGTTTCCCATCCTTGGGGATTGTGTTGAGAGGGGGTGGCGGGTATCTCAGCCATATGGAAAGGGGCGACCAATCGGTCCCCCCGAACGTATGGCAGAGTACCACGATCCCCCCGGGAAGCCATCTTGGGCGGGAGGCGAGTCTCGGCTGGTATGCCCGAAGCGGCGTAGCCGGGGCGCGCCTTTTTCCCACCCTAGAGTGGGTTGGCCTAGACACTGAAGCGGCTGGCCACGCCCTTGGGGCAGGCAGGGGCGGGTTTACGCCCGCCCTGAAGACGGATAAAAGGAGGAACAAGACCAGAAAGCATCCTCTTGTTCCTGTGCTCTGAAGCTGCCCTCCTCGCTGCACGTGAGCTCGAGACGGAACGAAGAGCCAATTTTGACCCACCCACCAGCCCCTGAAGACAGCGAGTGGTTTTGAATAAAGTTTGATGGATAATTCTGATTTTCGTTTACAGGTTGTGGTATTATCGTGAAGATTTTGAGTATGCAATAAAGAATGATCGATTTGTGTTATGTTTTGCAAATAAAGTAATTGTGCTTTAGTGTTCATCAGTAAGCATGCTTTGAATAAAGTTGTTGTTGATACTGTCTGTTATATTTAGTCTTTAGTTATTTAGTTATCATTGTCGTATTTATTTTGGTCGGGCGGTAAGGTCATGATCGGTGAGCACTAATTGGAAGATCCCTATGAGTGGGCGTCACCCATTACGGATGGGGGCGCTCGGGGGAGGTGGCCATTGGCCCCTCAACGGGGAGGCGGTCCCTTCTAAGGATGGGTCGCCGAAAGGAAAGGGAAGGCGGTCAAGGCCCCTTCATGGGTAGGAGGGGTTACAGCCCCCTCCTGGGGAATTTCCCGGGGCCAGGACGTCTGCGACGGCAGATGTGGTAAGTTGTGTGGGGTTTGGGGGGGGGTCTACGCTACCTTCTAGATACCTCACACGAGTCCTCGTACGACCTTTAAGTGGCGTCGAGTTTTATTGGGGCCCCCGTCAAGTCAAGGGAAATTGGTAGTTGCACTTGAGGTATGCCTCCGTGCCGCCCCTCTCAAGTGAGGGGGATATGTCTGGGTTAGGGATCTTGACACCGGTTACGACCTTGCCGTTGGCCCTTAAACGTTAGGATGTACAATTTCAAAAGTTAAGTAAATGTTTGGTAGGATGTTAGTTCGGCTAGGAGAACCTTTGTACTAGAGGATATGTTAAGGTTAGCCAAACATCGCAATGTGGTAATGAAATTGTACATAATATGAAACTGTTTATTTTAATGTTTTAATTTTGTTTCATATTTTAATAAATACGGCCCGGGAGGGTCACTCCCTCCCGTCTCCAAAAAACTTCAGAACTGTTTCCGGTTTCCCATCCTTGGGGATTGTGTTGAGAGGGGGTGGCGGGTATCTCAGCCATATGCGTACCGGCCTAACCTATGATCAGCATTTGTGTCTTAAATTCCTATTAAAATATTTTTGCCATATCGGATTACAAATTTGAAAGAGCAAGCAATATTGCTTAGTATTCTTTTAAGTTTTTTACCGTTTTGCAACAAATGTTTAAAATATTTCAATGCTTGTATTGCATAGACAGATGACTCATCAATCTCCCTGATACATTCATCATTGCCAAGAAACCATGTTGGAAATGCTGTCCTATTACAATAACTAATGTAATATAGAGCGCTTAAAACATCTCCACCAGAACTTGGCTTAAACAGAATATGTATCTGTAAGTCTGCCTATATTTTAGCATCGGGATGGTTTGCATTTATGAGGACATTGAGATGTGTATACCTCCTGTAGTTTAATTTGATGTCTATTTTTATCCTCGCAAGCTTTTACATTTAATGCTACCTTTTAAAGTTGTACAACTTTTATTATTGAAGCGCATCTTTTGATGTATAACGACATACACGCAACTCATTCTGTGTCTTTTATGGTAATTTTTACCGAATTAAAGATTTGATGATTGTGAAGAACATAAACACGAGGCGATCTTGACCGCATCACACACAATTTCGTGCTATTTTTTTGTTTAAATCCTCCTTGCAACAAAAACGTGCAGGAAGGTCTCCCTCCCTGCACATAAATAAAACTTAAATGCCAGTTTGTAACTTACATGTTTGCTGCTTCATGAAGCACACATGTAAGTTACAAAACGGCATTTAAAAAAAAGGTTTGTTTATGTACTGTAAGGGACACCTTCCCGTACATAAACAAACCATGGAATTATGCTTTTTCCATGTGTGCTGCATAAGGCAGCACACATGGAAGAAGCAGAAACGATGAGAAATAATGCATTTCTCCTCGTTTCGCCACCTTTAGGAGGTAGTTTGGCGCAACCTCCTATTTCCGCTGCCCTTGTGAATAGGAGGTAGCGTCAAAGTCAGTAGGCATTGCGTTGGAACGCCCACCAGAACACCCACTGCACTCCCCCTTCACGCTAAAATCAGCGTGAAGGAGGCTCTTTTCACAAGGCAGCGTTAAGCTGCGTTAAGCCACTTAACGTGGCTTAACACTGCCTTGTGAATAGGGCTAAGCCCCTATCGCCACACAACCTCACTTAAAGTGACGCGGTGGTGGCGATGGGGGCTTGAGAATATGCCCCACGTCTAGGTTCCCTGGACTCTTCCTGTGTTAATGCAATGCTAATCATCCCAGAAGCCAGTGGCAGTTCTCATTGTAATATTTCATGTTTTCCAGGTGAAGTGTTCTGCTGGTGTTCGGGATGGAGTTGTTGGAAGCACTGATTCTTCTCTCAATATTATGCCTCACCTATTTTGCCTTTTTTTATTGGAAATGGTGGGCAAAGAAATCTCTGTTTCCACCTGGCCCGATGCCACTGCCTTTCATAGGCAATTTACTGCAAGTCAACATTAATGACCTAGTCAGTTCACTCATGAAGGTAATGTGCTTTCTGTGCTTCTGTTCTGCAAATGTAATGCAATTAAATGTCACAATGCCATTGGATGCCCATGCTCTGTACTTTGCTCAGTCTTGGGTTCGAACTAACACTTCCTCTTTGCAAGGTAACCCTAAATAAGCGGAGAAATTAACATTAAATGGAGGGCGTGGCTCCAGTTTACAAAACCTTAGGTTAGCATGGTAAATGCAAATGAAAAAATATTACCCCAGTTAAGTGTGGCTAATCACTTTCTGGATCAGTCATAAACTATAAAATGGCGTCCCACTCGAGTGATCTTGCTCATCAGATAAGTAAAGTCTGTGATTTTGAGAAAATATATGTATAGCAATAATTTTTAAGTACCTAATTACGAATGCCTTGTATTGGGGGTTAACATTTATCGCACGTGGTAACCGAGATCACAGAAAAACCTGCCTGTTATGGTATTTACTGAGTATTTTCCCCTGGTATATTTCACCAGGTTTATTTGTGAGAAATTGCTGGAATGCAGCGATTGCCAAAAAATCATGTTTCCGATCTTCATGTTTGTGCAAGGATAGGAAAAAGGGGCAGCTCATTACAAGGACCCTACACTTTCTACAAACAATCCCCAATTAACAATTATTTACAGTCCTATATGCCTTGTAATCATTTTGGAAAAAAAAAAATTCCAAGCAAATAAGTTCCTTTGTCCAGTGCAACTGCAAGACGGCTACCCAGGGCACAAGACCTAAAAAAGAAGAGGGGGACTAGCCTAGTTAGGCAGTATGCAGGTGACATCATGACTCACAACATCACAATGCGTGAAATCTCGGTGCACAACATCACGGCGCATGGCATCACACATGGCATCACAGGAATCGACATCATAGAAAGTGGCATCACAAGCCACGACTTTACAGGAAGTGGCATCACAATAAGTGACAACAGGTCTAAAGCCCTCACATATATGTTTAGCAGGTCTATCACGTGTACATTTGAGCGCATTGCAATGATAATAGCAAACTGAGCTATGGAAGATGATATGTGACTTCTACACCTTGCAATCGCCCTGTTTTATATAACACATCCTGTTCATTCATTAAAAAACTTATATAATTTATTGTACATGTAATATGCATGTGTTGATGTAAAGCGCTCTGACACCCTGCATTGGCATGAGCAGGGCTATACAAGAAAAATATTTCAACTCAGGGAAGTAAGCGCTATATAAATGAAATTTGCTTTGTGTAAGTACTGGGAAAGACCAACACATCTGACATTCTTACAGTGCATGCATATCTCCTAAACAGGGACTGAATAAAGTGACAAGCTGCCTCTCTTAAGTATGTGTGAAGTGCTAACAAGGTGTGAGCCTTTGTTTCCCCTCCGCTTCATTTGCATCCGGTGTGAGGCTCCTGACTTATCCCAGTCAGGAGACACGAACAAAAGGAATCCTGACAACCCCTCGAATTCCACCTATTTTATGGACCCAGCAGAAGTGTATAAAAAAAAAACCCGTCCCTGCCTGCACATTGGTGCCTGTTGCAGATGGAAAGCAGACCAAGTGCAGATGCTGCTGAAAGTGTTCCGGTGTTTGGAAATTACACCTGGACAAGATCAGCACATTATTCAGTGGGGCCCAAATTCTTGGCAGGGTGGAAAGCGTTCACCCTGTGAAAATAGTAGTTGGACCCTGTCCACCCACGTGTATCCCAGACTTGTGCCTGCTGCTACCCATGAGCGCGTCCTGGCTCTGGGTTTGACTCAGATTTATTTATTTAGCAGAATGCCCTTAAGAAACTTTAGGCAGTCGTGGCCGGCATGACTCGCGGGTTGGGGTGCGGGGGTTGGACAGGGGGATCATTTTAATTAAAAAAACCAAAAAAACCTTACCTTCGGCCGTCATATCCCGCGTCGCGTCATCCTGCCAGGAAGTAGCCACAGGCAGCAGCAGGCAGCCGCCCTCTCCTAATCTAATCACAAGGCTGCAATGGCAGCGTTGTGATTGGCTGGGATGTCGACTGCCCAGGCGTCTATAGGGAGGCTGTTTTCTCCATGCAGGCTTTATGCAGCCTACATGGAGAAAGCAGGAGAGTGTGCATGACTGGTTTGGTTGGCCCTGGCGCTGACCAAACAGTTAGCGCCCACAACATTGGGCTAGCCTCTCCTCCACAAAACCAAACCCTTCTTCTGTTTTCTCGCAGTGTGCGAAGCAGAACCATAAAATGGTATTTTTACCATTTTATGTTTCAGCTTCTCCCAGTGCGAGAAAGCAGTGGGGCGACGCTTCTCCACCCACATGGGGGAGCTAGGTGGTCATTTCCCAAATAAAGGAGACTAGGGAGGGTGTTTTATAACCAAGGTGCTGAGTAGGAGTAAGCTCATCTTCCCAATCGGGTACAGAAAATCCGAGGAATATCAACTACAGAGGCATCCTCGTAGCGAAGAGTTTTTTTGCAAATGTGAAACTTAACTAGATCAAATAAAAGCAGATGCAAGGTTATAGTAATCTCTATGAATAATTCAGAGAGCTTTAACATGCAAGTGACATAGGTAGCCAATGAAGACTTTTTAGTCTGTTTTTGACTTTTACTAAAAACCCAGGGCTTCATTTGTGAGGTTTTGCCATCGGAAGTGAAGCAGGCTCTCCTGCTTCGTTGCCCTACTGCAAAAGAAAAGGGCAGGAATGCACCGCATCCATCAGATACGGTGCATTCCTGTCCTTTTCCTCTGTGACAGCACACAATTGGCTGCCGTGAGCCAACACAGGCACCTTTGCACCATTGTGCAAGGGTGCCTGCATTGCGGGGATGATTTTTTTTGTGCAGGAAGGGAAAACTGCATGCACAAAAACAATCACAAGAGGCTTTTTCCTCTTTATATGTGTGCCTCAGAATGCAGTACACATAGAAAAAGGAAAACAAGATGAAATAAAGATATTTCTTCTAGTTGGGGCTCGCTTACGCCTCCCCTGGGGAGGTGTACATTTTTGTCGCTGCCTCAGATTTACGATTTCTCGTAAATCTGGGGCAATGTCAAAAAGCCATGGATATTGCTGAGAACGCCCCCTGCAAAACCCTTTGCACACCCCTTTAAATGATAAAAATGTTTTGAAGGGAACACTATTTACGAGGTAGCATTTAGTGGCTTTGTGCTGCATCTTAAATATGGAGCAGGCTCCTGCGCCAAGGAACGTCACAACCCTTGGAAAGCAATGAAAGCAAAACAATGGGTCATTAATTAGTAAGTACGGATGGGTCTGCCTTTGAGCAGTTTTTAACAGTGAAACAACCAGCTTTTCTTTCCAATGTCACAGTAGATCTGCCGGAGAAAAGAAAGCATTCCAAAGAAAAATAAGGTGTGGAGTTATAAGATCCATTACAAGATGAAGTCTCCTGAGTGGGCCAAGCAGCATCCGGAGAACCAGATTTATTAGTATGGAAATGTGTTAATATAGAGTCGTAGGGTGAACTGAGCCCTAAGATGAGTGACTTGTCTTAGACCAAGGTTGGGCAAGCTTCATTGATATTAAAAGTGATATATTTCTTTAATACTCGAAATGCCACTCTGAAGAATGTGTCTGATATTTTCTTCAGTGATCACCAGCTTTTTGAAATTATCAAGCTTTTAAAATTAGCTTTTCATAATGAAATGTGCTTTGTCGGTATCACACATTATATTTTTTATGTAAATTCGTTCCTGAAATTAATTTGCAAGATACAACCCAGAGACTGGTTTCCGGAAAAAAGTCTCTCAATTTAACCTCAGCTTTAACCCTTCTTTTGTTTCTGTCTCACTATACTTTATTTAGGCAAGGTAGACACCCACCACAAAAACATTTTACGAACTTTTATACATTTTCCATAATATGAAATGCTGGGATTTCATTAATTACACCTGTGTTAGTAGAATTTCACTCAAGCCTTGTCTGTTGACATCATCATCACAACTCATTGTCTGCCACACTCGGGGACCAAGGTTAAAAGTCTTTACATAACGATTGATTCACACCTCAGGATGGCCCTGCAGATCACACTGAATTCAAGGAGGCTTCTTAGATCAACACACCTTGCAGAAGATCTTTTAGTATCTCAGTGTCCCACTCAGACCTAAGTGATGACTGTTGCTTTCCAAAAGAAGCTTTAGCTTAACATTATTATAGCATGCCCTACAATACCATAACATCTTGTTGGATGATACGACATAATAAATAACACGTGTACAATGTTACCTCTGTGCCCTCCATTCTAATCAATCATATTGCTGTTACTTCACAATATTTTTCTGTGTGCGTACCGGTGTACAGTGCAGTGTCTGGTATTGCACTATGACAAACACACATTTTTCAGAGGCGGATATCCACCTTCTGACTCTAGTCGAACTTCACTTAAAAACATATGTTTTTTTAATAATGCGTCGTCAAAAAATGCATAGTCTACTCAGGAATTCAATCATATTTAGTTAAATTTATTCATACCAATTACTTCATAGGCTGATGTAATTCATGTAAATATGTGGTAATTCAAGATTTAGAATATTTCATCCATGATTCACAATGTCCCTTTCCTGAACAACAGTCACACTTTCAATTATTTGTACACAGAATATACACGCAATCTTATTGAAGAAGCTATTCATCCTGTTTCTAAATTTGACAGAAATCAATTGTAGATCAAAACCCAGCCATCAAAAGGCCATGCAATGGTATGCGTATTAAAACATTCCTCTAAACCACACACAGTCAAATCCATCATCAATAGACATTGGGCTATCATCCAAACTGAGCCAGATCTAATGAATTTATAACAAAAAAAACTACAATTTTTGCCTTTCAACATACTTGAAATTTGAAAGAACTACTGTGAAGCAAGAAAAGCTCAGACAAAGCTGAACATGGAGGAATGCAAATATGTGCAGACTGGGTCCATTACAATAATGTGAATAACAGCATAAAAATAAAACTAAAACATTCAACTACTTGCGACACTGAAAATGTGAGTTACGTCCTTTTGATAAAATATACGTGGGCAAAACTGAGCGTAAAATTAAAATCCAGATACCTTGATAGCCGGGGCTGGTGGCTCAGTGGACTAATGCATCCACTGCAGGTGCCTGTGTCACAGGTTCAAATCCCGGCAGGCCCACTTAGCTGAAAACCAAACCAATATCACAAACCACAACAACAATTCGACTGTAGCAATGCATTGGTTTCAAGATGGGCACAATATAGCGCAACTACGTTTTACCATCATAGAAGTAATGAAACTGAGACCTGACATGGATCCTTATAAACAACTTGCGAGATAGGAATTTTTCTGAATTAAAAAATTGAATTCTATGCAGCCGCTTGGGATGAATGACAGATTGGAATATGTGTGCTTCCTATGAGATTCTTGTTTAGTATTTTTGCCATTAAATTCGGAACTTCAGCTGTTTTGCCAATTGACCACCATCATAAATTACATTACTATTTTTCATTCTTCATGTTTTAGTTTCAGTGTTCATATTGTGCAGTTTTACTGTTAATTGATATACATTTTATACTACTATTTTATTTGAGTTACAGTTTCCATCTTTACTGGTGCACAGGGTTTCTTTAAAAGTTGTGTTTTTCACTTTTCATGGTCTACACCTTTAAGAATAGCTCAGCTGGCACACTAATAAGCTACGTATGCCGTATGTATACATGTTCACCTAAATACAATGATCCTGCATGATTCGCCATCAGTAACACTTGTGGAGGAGAAGTATGGCGTGACTCTGCCTGTTAAGTGGTAGCCACTTATATGCACATCTTCTATACAGGGTGCAGACGGGTTTGTACAGCATTCCCATTCAGAGGTGGCCGTAGCGGTCCACCTGCAAGAAAGTTCTAAGCATGTTTGATTCTAACAGCGTCTGTTGCATGTCGAGCACACTCCATTCATAGAAGGCTTGTTGATACTTTTGTGCACGCAATGTCTTTTCACCTTTGTGTACGTTTTCATTTCAGTAAGTTAAACCTGCACGTATGTGCTTTTATGTTTGGACAGACAACTTTGGTGCGTGTGCAGCCATACCGTTTACCATTGAATATTATCGGTTACACTCAGCTGCTGGGTGTTCATTTAGTAACACTTTAAATACTCATTAGAATAAAAGAGGATACAAATAACATATTTTCCATAAAAATATTACAATATAATTGATATTGAACATGAGAAAAAAGGCAAAGAAATAAAAGAAATGCAAGAAACTCATTCGAGGTTGAAAGTTTTCTGACCGGTTACTAGAAGTCTGAAAAATAGAGAGTTTATTTAAATAAACAGTTAGGGGTAACCAAAAAAGATTTATTTATCTGTGGGTTACAACAGGAGGCAAAAGCTATGTTCCATCTATGGCATACAGTGTTCCACCAAGATTTGACGGAAAGCTTATTTGGGCATTTCCAATTGAGTGTAATTTGTTGAAAAGCTAAAGCTAACATGAGGTCAAACAGCCCATGTTCATGAGATAATATCCGTTGTTACTCTGATAAACTTCCCATAAATAGGAGGGTATCCAATAATGGAATATTTAGATAAAAAATATTCAATATCCTTGGCCAAATTTGTAACCAAAAAGAAGCTACGGGAGAGCATGAAAAAAGGAGGTGATGGAGGTCAGCCAAGGTATGATCACAATACCAACAGGTTTTATTGTTAGAGTGTGTAAAATGGGCAATGGAAATGGGAGTGAAATAAAGTCTGTGATATAGAAAAACATAGATTGAGTAGTAGATGCAGATCTAGATATTTTTAACGATGTGGTCTATAACTTGCTCCAAAAGTCATTGCTCCATTCACAACCAAAATCTGCCACCTAGGCAAGCTCAATCTTAGTCTTAGATCTCTCTGGGTTAATGGAATTGAGAGATTTATAAATGAGAGAGGTCTTTGGGGTGCTGATAGGATTCTAGGAACTCGATCCTGGGTAGACAAAGAATCTTCAGAAGAAAGGGAATAGAAGGCTTCAAATGGTGCTTCAATAAGTAATGAAAACTTATGCTGAAAGGAGCGAGGACATTTAAAATTAGTTAGGATCTGGGGAAAAGAGCAAGGAGAAGTACAAGGAGAAGTGCCATCAAATATATCTTAAACACAGATAATGCCTTTAGGTCTCCAGGATCTCCAGAAATGAAGGTCCATTATTAGGGATGAGAAAATGATAATGCCAAAGAGGAGAATGCAAGAACATGTTTCTAGACATTTTCTTTGGTTGACAACAAGGTCTTAACAGTGAGCAAGTATGTTTAAATAATGGAAGAGATGTGAGACTGGTCTTGGCCGTGAAAGACAACACTTACAGGAAAGAGAAAGGGGAACAGAGACGGCACTCAATATTTACCCATACAGGGGTGAAAGGAGAAATATTCGCTTGGAGCCACTCAGAGGCTTGTTTAAGACAAAATGCTTTATGATATAATCTCAAATTTTGAAAATTTACCCCTCCGGTGGATTTTAGTTTTCTAAGGTGGGATAAAGAGATTCTTGATTTTTTATTGTTCCACAAAAATTTGGAAAGTAGGAAGTTAAGTTTCTTCAAATAGATAGAAAGAATATCAACTGGAATCATTGAGAGAATATATAACATAATAGTGGTGATCATCATTTTGATAGAATCTAGGAAAGAAAAAGAGGATTCCAGGAGGAGAGCAGTTTGGAAATGTGATCAAGAATTTATTTCATATTTATTTTAATCGAGTCCGAAATAGAGCTGGTGAACCAAATCCCTAGGCATTTAATTTTTGAACTATTCCAATGAAACCCAGTTGGAATGATGTTGAGAACAAAATTTGTACATGAGAAGAATCTTTGTTTCATCTGAGTTGATGTTTTAACTCAATACTGACAAAATGTCTGAGAATTCATGAAATAATGAGGGGATAGAAAGTTATGGGTTAGATATAAAGAGTAAGATATAATCCACATAGGCAGAAAGCTTCAAATGTTGATCTCCTTGTAAATAAAACAGAAATAAAAGTTTCATAGCGGATGTGAGCCAGAAAGGGTTCAAGAGAAATAATAAAAAGGAGAGGAGATATAGGACAACCCTGTCGCACACCACGGTGAAGTGAGAATCTATTTGATACAAGACCATTAACTATAGTGGAAGCATTAGGTGCCGTATAAAGTAAAGAAACCAGGGAAATTAATTTAGACCCAAAACAATGCCAATGGAGTGACTGAAATAAAAAGGACCATTCAACTCTATTAACAGCCTTTTCTATATCAATAGATATTGCAGCCAGGGAATGAGATAGAGTAGATGCCTTATTTAGAACATTGAAAAATAACAGAGAGTTATAAGAGGTTAATCTGCCCTTTACAAAATCACATTGTTCTGGACCAATTAGAAGGGGTAGTAGTGATTCAGAATTAATGTCAAAAGTTTAGCAACAATTTTATAGTCTACATTTATTAAGGATATAAGGCAATCATTTTTGTAGAGTTTGGGATCTTCACCTTCTTTGTGAATGAGACAAAGGGAGGCTTCTAATAAAGTACTGCTTGTCTTACCAGTGGTACAGATATATTGAAATATTATAAAGAGTTTGGGGAGTAGACAATTTTAAAAGTGTAAGTAAAATTCGACTGAGAAACCATCTGGGCTAGGAGATTTATTTTTCTTTAGTGAGTTAAGAGAACTGGTAATTTCTTGGTGCAAAATAACCAAGTCTAGGGAATCAAAATCAAGATCAGTGGATGAAGGAGGTGGAATATTGCTGAAATAGAAATCACTATGAGGATTAGATGCGGGCGCTTCTGGAGTATATAGATTGTTATAACATGTTGTAAATGCATCAAGGATTTCTTGATCTTTAAAAAGATTCTTTCCATCTGCTGACTGAATAGAATCTATCAATGTCCTCTCTTTTCTACATTTGAGGTAATTAGCAAATAGTGATCCAACTTTCTCCATAATATTGAGCACTCCATGAAGTAAAATAGATGAAGCATTATCAGTGGATATCTTGTTAAACTTTAGCTTAGCGCGAACAAGGTCCTGCTGTTTAGCGTCAGAATAGGAAGTATAAAATTGATGTTTTAAGTGCTTGATATTAGTTAATAAAGCCTTAGACTGAATGTGAGTGTGTTTATTTTTCCTGGCAACAAAATCAATAATGACAGTAGTGAAGGAGTATAGGAAGAGCAATAGGCCATCCAAAGAGGAGAAAAAAGGAATATTAAGAGAAAAAAGCGAAGAGTAGAACAGAACATTTTATTATAATGTACAAGAAAGGGATCACTGACATAATATAGAATACCAAAATATAAACTTACCAAAGTATCGTTGACAAAATATATAATGCAAAAATATCGAATTCCTATCTACAAACAGGTAAGTACAAAAATATAGAATCAAAAATATTGTTGTAAAAAATGAAGTTAGTCAAAATATCGATTTTTTTTAAATGTCTTAAAAGTAATTTAAAATTAATGAAATAATAAATATAATTAACTAAACATATTTAAAAATACTTAAATAACCTTAAAATTGATAAATAAATAATTTTAGTTAAAAAAATAAACATACAATTTTATTTTTTAATACATATATATATGAACGTAATATTAGTAAAAAATATACAATATTGTTAGCGTAGGATAGCGGGAGGGTAACATTTACTATTACCACTCCAGTGAGTGCAACAGTAGAGAAAGCGTTGTATAGCGTAGGGGTAAAAATTACTATTCCCACTCCATTGAGTGCAACAGTAGGGAAAGCGTTGGATAGCGGGAGTGTAAAAATTACTATTCCCACTCCAGAGAGTGCGACTGTAGGGAAAGCGTTTGATAGTGTAGGGGTAATAATTACTATTCCCACTCCAGTGAGTGCACCAGTAGGGAAAGCGTTGGATAGCGGGAGGGTAAAAGTTACTATTCACACTCCAGAGAGTGCAACAGTAGGGAAAGAGTTGGATAGCGTAGGGGTAAAAATTACTATTCCCACTCCAGAGAGTGCAACAGTAGGGAAAGCGTTGGATAGCTTAGGGGTAAAAATTACTATTCCCACTCCAGAGAGTGCAAGAGTAGGGAAAGCGTTGGATAGCGTAGAGGTAAAAAATACTATTCCCACTCGAGAGAGTGCAACAGTAGGGAAAGCGTTAGATAGCGGGAGGGTAGAAATTACTATTCCCACTCCAGAGAGTGCAACACTAAAGAGAGCGCTAGATAGCGGGAAGGTAAAAATGACTATTCCTACTCCAGAGAGTGGAACAGTAGGGAAAGAGTTGGATAGCGGGAGGGAAAAAATTACTATTCCCACTCGAGAGAGTGCGACAGTAGGGAAAGCGTTGGATAGCGTAGGCGTAAAGATTACTATTCCCACTCCAGAGAGTGCAACAGTAGGGAAAGCGTTGGATAACGTACGGATAAAAATTACTAGTCCCACTCCTAAGAGTGCAACAGTAGGGAAAGTAATGATTTAATATATTAATAAAAATAAGTTATATATCAATATCAATAAAACATTAATTAAAAAATAATTTCCAATTTAATATTATGTAATAATAAATTAACTAGAAATACAAATAGATATTAGTTGTTAAAAATGTATTACCTATTAATAATGAATTAACAACTAATTAATTTTCAATAACAAAAACTAATTAAGAATAAAAATAATACCAATTAATAATTAACAGTACATTAATTATCAATACACAAAAAGTATTTTTAATATGTAATTAATTACAATTAAATGACTTCCCACCCTATTCCCCTATAAACCCACAACCCGCTACGGGAAATAAATTAAGAAAATTAACATATTTATCAATTAATCAATTAATAAAAATTAATTACCAATTGAAAATTAATTAACAATAAATTCAAATTGAATACCAATAAATAAATACAAATATTTAATTAATTACAATTAAATTACTTCCCACCCTATTCCCCTATAAACCTACAACCCGCTACAGAACTAAAAAGCAAAATTAAATTAAAAATCATTGATAATTGCTAAAAATTTGCATTTAATTTAATATAATTAAATTACTTCCCACCCTATTCCCCTATAAACCCACAACCCACTACAGAATTAAATAACGCAAAAATTAAATAACATAAAATTCATTACTTAAAATAAATTAAACATACATTACAAAACAAATATATACACTTTTCACACATGTACTAACATACAAAACACTTTAAAAAATTCAATATTATTAAAAAGCCAAAATATTTTTATGCCTATATTATATACTTCGATTATTTTGACTTCTATATTTTGACAATCACTATTATATTACTTACCTTCAATTCCACTATATTGTGTCCATTCAATATTTTGTCCATTCTGTATTTTTACTTCAATATTATGGCCATTCTATATATTTTTTTTAATAGTGTGTCTTGTTACCACAAGAAAGAAAAGAATAGCTGCATAGCAAAATCAAGAAGGACAGCAGAAAGGGAAAGGGAAAGGGTCAAAGGAAACAAAAAACAGAAAAGGAAAATACAAAAAAGGGAAATAGAAAAGCCAAAAGAGGAAACAGTACATATCCATAAAGGATGACTGAAAAGACATACCTGTAGAGGACAAGAATGAAATAACACTGTGGTGGAGACGACACACGAACAAATGACACGCTCAAGATGGGGGAGTCTGAGCCACACCAGGGACGAAAGAAGAGAACAATGAGGAAAACGGACCAAACATGTTAAGTACATCAGACGAACCTGCAAGGATACAAAAGAGAACATCATAAGAGATATCAAATACTTATCGTCTGATATACTAAAATATAATAAAGAATTACAAAATAGGACCACAATTCAATAACATTGAGAAACACAATAGTTATAAGCAAATATAAATCAACCATTGGAAGTACCAGCAGTGTCCCTGTTATTCAAAGTGTGAGAGTATATAAACTTCTTAGGTTCTACAGGATCTTCAAATTACACAGTCTTATTTCGGAAAGTCACTTTGAAAATGCAAGGATGGAAGAGGCCATATCTGGTTCTAAGAGAACGGAGAGGAACTCGAAGGTACAGAAACTCTTTTCTTCTAGCTGCAGTGGCATTAGAGACATCCTGAGAAAGGAACACCCTTTGACCCTGCCAAGACACTTGACGTTTAGCCCTAGCTGCAGAGACAACTAACAACATGTCAGTACATTTCAAGAAGAGGATGCTAACACCTCTAGGCTTGACCGGAGATGCAGACAATGATGGGTGAGGACCAAGCCAGTGGGCTCTCTGAATGTTGGGTGAGGTTGAGGAGGGCATGTCCTACAACTTTGGCAGCAAGGAAGAAAAAAGGAGACAGGATCGTCTCCTTCCAAAGCTTCAGGCAAACCATAAATATGTAGATAGTTTCTCCTGTTTCGGTTTTCCAAATCTTCAGTGTGCTGTTCTTGCCTGTGGACCTCCCTTTCCGAAGAAATAATTCTCTGAGTCTCACCTTGGACTACCAAAAGCTGCTGCTCCATTACAGATACTCTACTTTTCATTGAAGACCACTTTTCGTCTAGAAGCTGCATTTTGCTATTTGTTTCCTCTACAAAAGGATGCAATGCTTGAATCTCCTCCAGCAGCAGCTCCAAAGAAATAGGTGGTGGCAGCTTGTCAGGAGAGGGAGGATCATGTTTCAACCTTTTTGACGCTAAAGAAGGTAGAGAAGTCTTATTTAATACAGCCTCTGATGAGGAAGTACGAGCAGAGGCTACACCAGTCATTTCTTCAGCAACAGGTGATTGTACTACTATAGATGAGTGAGATACAGATCTCATCAGAGATTGCCCTTTAGGAATAAATACAAATTGTGGTTTTCTCAATTTACCTATAAAAGGGAACCATACAACTGAAGGGAAATGGCAGATGCAAACTTCTAACAGTATTAGCTCCTCAAGATTAATACCACAAAGTAATACACAGCATTCGTGACATTAAATCTCCCACAGAGAAGTATTAGTTTATAGCGCTAAGCTGAAACACAGTAAACACCAATGTCAGGACAGTCAGTATGTTGTAGCTTCTAGGACATGACCATAATAAAGTTGAGCATCCACAACCAATAAAGAAATTCCTTATTTATGAAAGGTTGATGTCCTTTGAATAGAGGGTATTTTTCTAATTTCCTGGATTGAGCAAAAATCTCCTCAGAGTTTATAAGCCTTAGAAAGAGCCATAAAAGACACACATTCAGGCTTGAGGCACAAAGACCCAGTCGCAAATTAAGGTGAAGATTGAGGCTGTAGGGGTTCCCATAGTGCAGCACAAATCAAAGAAAAGATGCCAGAATTAAGCTTCCCAGTGTGCTGCATGACAGGCACTTACTTGCGTGCGGAAACAAAATGGCGGCCGTTGAGTGAGGTGACCCTGACAATCTGAAAAATAAAGAGAAGTGCAGCTCGCTTCATTACACCGGGCAGCTCCTCATAATGCCCCCAGGTTCTGCTGCAGGAAAAGCCATTTTCCGAAGTCTGAAAGGTGCTAAAAATGCTCCAAATGACCGTCAAGTGGCCATTTTGAGTTGCGTCAAAGCCACGTCCCCAGATTGTGAATTTGTTTTGATGACCCAGTGATAAAAAAACACATGTGTATTTAAGTGAAGTACGAGTGGAGTCAGAAGGCGGATATCTGCCTCTGACAAATTTATCTCATAATAAATAACACAACATAGAGTTACTTCATTAAAACACAGAAGATGGGAAAGGGTTTGATAAAGTGTTCGAGCTTGTTTGAATCTTTCACAGGTGGTTCAATTAAACCCTTTGTGGTGGTGAAAGTACTTGGTTGATAGGATTGTTTGAGTGCAGATAATTTAGATTAAGGTTTGCAGAGATGACTGTGTCAGTGGTAAGATATTAACTCACAGAATTCACTCACAGTCCTTCTATGTCCACGTTGGCAGGAATAAGACCTCACCATCCGGGCCAACCTATGCATGAGTTATTTTTAGAGTCAATGAAGTAAGGGTGGGGCTAATTATCAACATGTATATTTGCATTTATTTATTTATGTAATTTGGTGTTTTCTATGCAGTGCTGTTCCAGTCATTTCGTTTGTAGAACAGTGCCAGGCTAATGACTGTGCAATGGCTAATTGGATAATTATTCTTAGGACAAATGACCCAATTTACTAAATATTTCCTTCAGTAATTGTAACATCCATAAAAAACTCAAGAGTGCATCACACCTTAGAGCAGGTTAAACTTCTCACATAAAAACTTTTTTAAACTACTTCCTTAGCAGGTGGTACAGCCAGTTCTTCATGCATCCTACTCCTTTATATTTAGAATCACTGATGCATGGGGCATAGCACGTTGAATCAGATCCTCACTTTCACTAGGCAGATGGAGGGGTTTAAGGTCATGTTTGATATTGTTGCACTTTGTCAAGTGAATGGCTAGCATTCCTTCTTGATTTTGTATTGGTTGTCGTCTCATATAATGAATCCTGAATAGGCCCACATAACCACATTTCAATATTCTATTTGAGCCATTCTGAATAATTTGGCTCATTTGATGATCTATTTAAATTAAGTTGGGACCTTCTTTTAGCAGTCTGTGCCTTGAGGATGAATGTAAGCTCATGGCAGAAAAACGTTTCTTGATTTCTCACTTTTTTGATAAGGGATGGGACTGTCCCCATGCAAGAGGACTTCAAATTAGAATTCTATTACTTTAGATGCACCAATTAGTAGAAAATTGCATTTCATGCTTTCCAGACATGACGTTTTCCTCTTGATCCAATAATAAAAGTCTGGTACTGTCATGTTCCATAGTTTAGTTTATTTCTTAGTTTTTATTAAGAAGTTGGTTTGAGTTTCCTGTCGGCACATCATTGTAAGGGATATTATGTAATTCAGCTAGTGGGCACAGAGAGTGACACAGAAGACTGCTTACACTGTAGATTGGCCCACCACCTCACTTCATAATCACCGTGGGCTGCAGCAGAGTAATGGTTAACTGAGTGTAATAATGGCACAAGACAACACCATAAAAAGAGAGGAAATTCACAGGTTGTGGTAACTGGTTAACCTCAGGTCTACTCCTCGTTCTTCTCACCCTAAACTTGGAACAGAAAACAGGATATCGTTGAAAATAGTTCAGGCATTGCTGCCATGCAACTCTGCTTTACATTATTGAGAAATTGAAAAACGAAAATAAAAACAAAGGGTCTCATTACAATGTTGGTCCGAAAGCCTCCGACCAACAGTCGGATTCCCATAGAGCGTGTCGGAACCCATCCGCCTGACTCGGTCGGAAACAATTCCACCGACCTATTATGATGCTCTCGGTTGGAAGGGAAACCATTTGGTCATTCCGAATCGGTTCCGACCAGCATTCGGAGAATCTAAGTCAGCCGGAGCCGAATCGTACAGCTCAACAGACAACGTTTCTGACCCACCACTTATGATGTCAGATCCTGACACCCTTCCGGTGTCGGACTGTCTGATATGAAAAGGCTGACGGAAACTGACTTTGGGGGCCCCTAGCAGGCCCCCCTTCATCCTGAGATCTCCGGTTGGGGTCCATCGGAGTACCCAAGGGGCCTGCTGTAAAACCATGGACAGTGTGGTAGGCACCATGGGGTGCCTGCGACAGGGTCAACGGTTTTCCACAGACACCCCTTTTCCCCATAGGAGCCTCTATTTACAGATGGAACACAGGCTCCCATTGAAGTCAATGGGAGTCCTTCCGAATGGTTTATGGAAGCATCGTAATCGGCTGGGCGGAACTGCCGACTGCGAGTCTGTCAGTCTCGATTCAGAGACAGTGTCGGGAGGAGGAAACTCCAACTGACATTGTAATGAGGCCCAAAGTTGTGATATCTTCCAACATCAGATCTTTTAAGCCGCAACCCAATAGGAAAACTCACTGCTCCTGTCAAATATCAGGATACATGACCAACAAGCTATGAAGTGTATTTCCAAGTTGAAAAAAAACATTCACCCATTTATTGTTATGAAAATAAACCTGTTATATAACCTGATAACCATTATTGTTATAAAACTGTTTTCAAATATTCTATAGATGTAGAACAACCACTTATGGCAGACCCGGAAGCAGAGGTCGACCCGGGACCAGGGTTCGATTCCCGACGCGGCAGGGTCTTGGGCCATGGTCAGCGGACTCGATAATTCTCGTCTCTGTGCCTACTCCAACCATGGGTCTCACTCAGCAACTCTGGGCAATAGCTTGCTTAATCTCTACTAAAGGCCCCATCAGCGCCGGGGATGCTTGTCTTCCCCTTGGAGATACCCAGGAGGGTCCATCTCACAGGGAAAGCCAGGATGGGTTCCCCAGCGGTATACAGCGCCGGGACGCCCCTTTGCTGGGGCAGCTGTGCGCTTTACAAGTATACGACATTTAACATTTAACATTACTGTGCCCAAGATCTAAGTGGGCATCTGTTCCTATACTAAATACCCCACTCTCTTCAGTAAGGTGTGTGGTCTGCAAAGTACACTCTACCTCTGGGTAAGGTAGAGGCATGCCATTCCCCTGCCTTGGGAAGGGGAATAGTCCTATCAAACTTTAAATTTCTCCGCCTTTGTATACCAACTAATTTTTTTAATCTTTTGTGGTATTCGCAAACACCAGTACAGCTCAAGAAAAAGGCTTGCTAAAATGTTTAGAAGCTTTGACATAGTAGACAGCTGCCCTGGTGCCCTGTATGAAATCCCACCCCTCCTAACTCTAATTTTAATAAGCTTTACTGGGAGGCTGTTTTTCATCCTATGGATATAGGTCGTGTATGCATACTCCCCAATGTTTGTTCTCTCTTCACAGCTTCACAAAAAATATGGCTCTATGTACACATTGTACCTGGGATCTCAGCGATATGTGGTGCTCTGTGGATACGAAACTCTGAAGGAGTCCTTAATTGACAAAAGTGAAGAATTCAGTGGCCGTGGAAAGTATCCCCTCTTTTACAATTTTACCAAAGGCAACGGTAAGGATTTAAGGTTTAAGGACATCTGGTAATATCCTGTGTCGTAATTGCGTGCTCCACATGTCTCAAATGATACTTCAGATAGCTCAAAACCCAGAATTTGCCTGAACAACAGATAACTGGGGTAACATTCTTAAATGTATCTCGGATTGTCTTTTCTTTTCTATACTCGCTTTTCATATTTCTCATTATCCTTGTGTTTTCTATGATAGCCTTACTGCTCCCTCTCTTTCTCTCCCAGACTCTTTCTCTTTTCTCAAAGTATGCATTCTTCTTCTGTATGTATATATATCTTTTTTTTATCATGGGAGTTTCTCTTTAGCTATCTGTCTTCATCTTTATTTATTTTTTGCTTCTTTTGTCTCCCCAAGACACAGTATCTTACTCTACAGTATCTCACTCTTAGCCTTTCTGTATCTCTAGTTCTTCTGTCTTTCAGTATCTTTATGATGAAGCTATTTCCCCGGCTTTAAGCCCTTCATTATTTTTCCAGTTACATTTTTACTTTGTCCACCTCTATTTAGAATTGTGTTTCTATTTAAATGTTACTACTCCTCTTTTCTTTATCAGTTTGAACAGGAATAATGAACAATCTGTGACACAATAATCGCTTTCAAGCTTAACTGGAGAAAATGTGTGTTAGGTATTTAACACACTTGTCAGAAACTAACCCAGTGTATGATTCGTTTGTTGGGCGTTGCTGGGTCCCTTTCCCCCAGAGCGAGCACACACAAGAAACCCACACTGTTATTTTTCAAGGTTCTATTTAAAGCCAGTCTTAGTGTACAATATATGTAAAATGTTATTAAAAGTATCAAAATCACTGTAGATTACACATGGGAAAAATATAAAAATTATAAAAGCCAGCAACATGTCTCATTGCACAGTAGAATCTCTTCGGTTTAAGTCCTAGTTTATAGATCTATTACCACAAAATGTCTGCCATTCTATTAAGGTTCTGTTTTTAGATGTTTATTGTCGCATACATGAACTTCATTTATATATTACGTCCAAAGTCTGCCTGCGGGCTAATACATGAATAAGTTTGGGAGTCAGCAAATGTCCAATCTAATGGAAATCATCACTGAAGCCACAGGGTAATTATGGAGGCCACAAATGGTGCCCTCATTAAAATCTGGGTTATCCGGGCGAAACCTTGACTGTTACTGCCCCGGAGCACATATCTTCACTTCTCCCATGCTCCGCAAGTTCTATCTCCTGTTCAATCACTATTCCTTTCATACATTCACTCACTTTGTCCTGTATCTGCAATGGTTGTAACTTTTGCACTCAAAGGTCCTACGAGACTGAGTGCAATAAGTAACTTGAAATAAAATGTCTGAAGCAAGGGCTACACATGCTGACAGTGAAGGGTCTGTGTGCTAGGTACTGGCTACAAGAAAAACTGGTCCTAGAGCAGGTATGGGTAATGTCGGACTGCGAGCATCACAGCCTATCGAAAGAGAGAGTGAGTGAGTGTGTGTGTGTAGGTTTGTCATACTTAGGGGGTCATTATGATGGCGGATTCCCTGCATACTCCGGGCCGGCGGAAGCCACCGCCGGCCCGGAGTAAGCGGGGAATCCGCCGAGGAGGCCTGAAAGACCCACCGCCAAATTAGGATGGCTGGTGGGTCTCACAATCTGTGCTCCACTTTTCCGCCGCGGTCGGAAGGCGACCACGGCGGAAAAGCACTAACATGGCTGGCGGTGTCTATCAGACACCGCCAGCCATATTAGGATGTAGGGAAAGTAATGCTTTTTCACGGCGGCTTTTCCGCCGTGGAAAAGAATACGGACATTCACTTTGGGGGCCCGTTGTGGGCCCCCTGGGTGAAGGTTGCGTGGGGGGATGCACTTGGGGGGTACCTATGGTACCCCCCTGCCTTTGCGTGCACGAAGCGGCAGGCACCGCGCGGTGCCTGCCTCTTTGTGCATGCAAATGCACTGCTTTCATTTTCAAGCAGCACCCGCCGCAATGTAAAACATACAGGATGTGACCGCCAGGGTGGCGGTCACATCCTAATTGCCATGGAGGGACCGCCGCTGCCCATGCGGACGGTCCCTCCTACTCAGGGGTGGCGGACGGACGCAAGTCCGTCCGCCATCCTAATCGACCCCTTAATGTGCCTTTTCTGCTCTGGGTACTCTGTTTGAGTTATAGGTACCTGGTAATCAAAAATTAACATGTTTAGCAAAATGCCGAATAGTTTTGATTAATATGACACACATTTAGTTAACATTATTATGTTCTGCAATGTGATAATCAAGCTTACGTTAATATAGTGGTCGTATTTTATCTAAACAGTGACTGCGTAATTTTACATTTGCTTGTTAGTTATTCTGAGGGTATTGAGAAGATGGACAGCTGTGTATCTCTTTTATTGTTGTTGTTTAAGAGAATGCAGTCTCATGGAACAAACATAGTCATAGGGGCACTATGTTTTTGCTAAGAGTTTTTGACAATAGCGAGAATAAGTAATAAAAGTCAGATACGGAGAGTGAAAAAGAGAGGGGAGGCTTACCTACAGGCAACACTGGGACAGTCCGTATATAAACTTATCTAGCGTCCCAGATGAAGGCTACTTGGGTGATGGGAGGCGCTTATCCTTGATTGATTATTTTATCAGTGCAGCTGACCTCGTGAGACGACAATAGCAGAACTTGCTATTTCATTGAACATAAGTTCCATTGTTAAAACATATATGCCGGATTGTGCCATATCTGAAACTTGAAAGAAGTTTTATCTACTGCTGTGCTAGAGGTAGGTTAGCACTTAGAAGAAGAGATTGAGGGCATAGGTGCTGCACATGTAATGTAGCAACTATGTTTGAATGGCTCATCCTGTTCACACTCATAGCAGTCATGACTCGCAATTCTCACTAGTGGGGAGGGGGTAACACAGGGGGTACGGCGGACTGAGGCTAAAATAAAACTAAAACTTACCTGACCAGTCCCGCACCGCCCCTGCTCCTATTCCGGGTCCTGCATTGTCCTGCTCCTGAACAGGATCAGGCATGCTCCCTCCCCCCCCCGTAAGCCAATCACAACTCTGCGATGGCCTTGCATGCAGCCTACATAGAGAAAATGTAGAGTGTGCATGACTGCTTTGGTCGACCCTTAGGCTGTCCAAACAGGGTACTCAGAGGGGTGCAATCCACTCCTCCCTGACCCGCACACCCACCCGCCCCCAACCAGGCATATCCTCCCTTCTGCCCCAACCACGCATACCCCTGCCTTCTACTTTCTCGCAGCAAGTGAAGCAGAAAATAAAATGGTATTTAAAATACAATTTTATTTTCTGCTTCTCGCACGGCGAGAAAGCAGTGAGGCAGCGCTCCTCCGCCCTAATGGAGGAGCCGCCCGACTCATAGTACAGGCAGTTGCTTCCCTATTATTTGTCTTTGTTGTGGGGGAAATCCTATTGTGTGCACTAGACTAGGATTCTGATTTGAATTAAATCGTACAAAGTATCTTGCATGTTCTGATGTTCTTTAGGGCTTCAGTCCCTAATGGAAAAGGATTAGGGGCTCCACCGAATATTCCTTTCATGTTGTATGCAATTGATCTTCACCTAAAACACATCTTGCTCAAATATTGTTACGTGGGTTGTGGAATGGTTGCAGGAAAACAAGCTTTCTGATTCAAGTTGGTAAATTGATTACGGGCCAGATGTATCAAAGGGTTTTACCCATTCTGTGTCTATGGGAAAACGTGTTCATACATATGGCCCCAAGTCCTTAGTGCCAGGGGTATAGAAAGCTTATCTCTGTGTTTCTAGAAAAGAACTAGAAAATGTATCAAGTTCTCCTGTGTCCTGCCATGCATCCTCTGTCAAAAGAAATGGGTCAGGGATATGGGGTGGTGACCTTGCTTATTGAAGGTAAACCATACCATACTATGTCAACAGTGGGATATGGACATTTTTTGTAATGGAGGTAAAGATCATGTGGCTTTGCCCTTCAATGGCGAACAAGACTTGTTTTTATCTTTTGAAACACTCTAGATGTGTATCTTTCTTGTAATGCCTAAATGTGCCAGTCTTTTTCACAATAGTCTAATTTAGGGTTTTAATGATGCCAGGAGGGTTTGGTGGTAGCATTTGAAGTCTGCTGGGTATGAGGAGGAACACTTGCTGATTCTTCCAGACCATCAAGGCAGCATTCAGGACTTTATATGCGTAGGAAGGTAGGATCCTTCTGCATAGTTACCCTGACTTTTTGCCTGGTGCTGTGCTGGTTTTTTTACTAGTCTGACGGGGATCCTGCTAATCAGGACCCCAGTCTAGCCGCTTTCTCCCTAAATTGGTTATGTTATGAACTTAGGTACACTCCAGATTGGATACTGGGGTACCCTTGTTAGTCCCTAGTTTATGGTACACATGTACACAGGGCATAGGTACCACAGAGGCCTCCCATGGGCTTAAGCATGTTTTATGCCACCCATGATAGGCCATGCAAAATGGAACCTACAGGCCTGCCATGCTTCCTGTTTAAGTTGGTGCATGCACCACTTACTTGAAATATAGGTTTACTATAAGGGTCACTGCACTTAAACCTGTAAGTCACCCCTATAGCAGGCCTTAACAATCATGAAGGCAGGGTGCTTGTTTCAATGTGAGTGGGTGCCACTGCATGAGCAGGACACCCCCGCAGCCTACGGAGTCCATTCTCCCTGGTTATCAGTGCATCAGCCATTTATGACATATAGATTGGCATTATGCGACCACGTGATGACCAACTCTAAATCGGCTGAAAGTAACCCTATTGTGTTTGGTGTCAAACATTGTAGAATCATACCCCCACACTGGTAACCGGTGTGGTAGGTATGATTCCACCCCTCAGAAACGAGCTGTGCGAGGTCCCTGGTGTTCCCGGTACCAGCCTTCTAGTCCTGGGCAGCAAAAAATGGTTGCTTCCGACCAGAGACACATTTCTGCCCTTCTGCTACTGAGCCAAGCCCGAGAAGGAGAAGGCAGAACAATAGGCATCCGCTCACAGGGAGGTATGACCACCTCCCAGACAGGATTTGGTGTATTAAGCCTTGTGCGTTCGCTTGTCAGCGATCTAAAGTCTGCACAAGGGGCCTGTGGAGCAGCACGGACAATTGAAGATATCACCCTTGGAGTGAAGGAGTCATTCCTCTGCAACTGCAAGCACCACATCTCAACTGACCAGTCTGCTTCTCCTGAGCTCCTATGGACTCCAAAGACTCCAGCAGCATAGGAGGTAAGTTTTCAAGGTTCTCAAGGTCCTAGCTGCCTTCTCACCAAGTTTGAGGACAGAATTACTCGTGGGGGGTCAATACCTGTACCCCTGTGCACTGCATACTTTTGCAAGTGCATATGAATGTTGGAGTTTCCAAATCAAGTGCACTGGGCCCTGAGTAGCCCCAACCTCTGGCACCATTTTCACCAAAGAGCTCCAGCCTCCTCACACCGAGTGCTACGTGGGCTGTTGCTTTGTCAAACTGCTTGACGTCCCCTTGGGCCTCCTGTACCTCCATCCTGTGGATTTTCTTGAGAGTCAACACTGCTTTTCGTGGGCTCCCCTTGTTGTTTCAGGTCTGCCCTGACTCCCCTGTGTTTGGTGAGTCTCCAGGACCTTGCTGGTCCAAACAATAACCTTCTTTGACCTTATGCGTGGGTTGCGGTTGCCAAGTCTTGATGGTGCTCCAGCCGGCCAGCAACCCCTCATTACTCTATGTCTTTTGTGGGACAGCTCGTATCTGGCTCCTGATTGTCCTCAACTTATCCTGGTCCTGGTGGTTGCAGAGTCAAGAACCCCCTCAATGCACCTGCAGCACCCGACATCGGTGGGCACTCGTCTGCCGAGCCCCTGGTCACTCCTGAGTGACCCAGACTCTGCCCCTCTGCTTTCAGGTACTCTTCACCAAGAATCCACCTTTAGATTCCGACAGACACTTTCCTTCTTCCCAGCAGTGGCTCTTCTTCAAAGTCCTCCATAGAGATCAACTGCGGTTTCCGACGCTACTTCAGACCTATGCACCCAGCTTCCCTGGGATAGGTAACTCTGTACTACGGTACCCATGGGTGGGGTGTTTCTCCAACCTCCTAACTTCCACAGGGTTTCTTCAAAGTCCACTTAGAAGGGTCCTTAAACTTTAGAACTTCAACTGTGACTCTCCTATAGAATTGTACGTAGCACGCGTTAGTGTTCCCACACTGCACCCATCCTCCGTGGGGTCCCTACTTACTCACATTGGGGTCCCAGTGACTCTACATCCCCTCGACACTGTCTTGACTCAAGTCGTGGTTCCTATACCACTGTTTTAGTATATGGTTTGGTCTCCCCCTGGAGCCCACTGTGTGTTAGTGCTATTTACTATTGTTTCTGTGCTATGGTATTGTGTGTTTTATGAGTATCCTCATGTAGAGGGTACTGTGTCATACTTAAAGAGTTTTATATCATTAAGTACATATTTTTATAACTACAGTGTGGTTCTACTTTCATTTAACCAATACTATAAGGTTGCATTCTGGTAAAACAAGCTATGTAACATTCCTTCAAGACTAAGCCTGGTCTCCACAGCTACCACTTGGATAGCTTTCTAAGGTTATCTTTGACCTCTCAAATCACGGTAAGGGCTGTTTGGACAGGTACAGGGTGCCCACTTTAATTAGTGAACAGCATATACCAGGCCAACGTCTCACAATGGGCTTTGAACTATTTAGATTACCTTCCATAGTAGTGAGCATTGAAGAAGGATGAAGGAAACCAAACTTGGTGTCAACTTCCTGAGTATGGTGTGTAGAACAAGATTTTTTTCCTTTCTTGATTTGTTTTGTAGGAATAATCCATAGAGCCATGAACAGCTGGTCCCTCATAGAACAGCGTGCTCCTCATTCCTTCTTCTTTCCAACTTGCAGAGTCTTTCTGGCTTGTTGGTCCCATAAGAAGCATGCATACACTGGACAAGTAAACATACACTTGCTTTGGCCTCTCACCCTAATACAGTGAGCTTTTTGAAATTATAAGGGTGTCAAAAAGTTAATTCCCAGTAGCCAAGGCATGAGGATTGCCAAGAAGAGCACCATGCCTTTTTTAACGTATACTTCCAGAATGCCATAGAAAAGGATATTGTCTCTCCTAAAGTAGTCTTCCAATTCTATGTTACCCCTGTGTAGATGGCAGATGTCAGTGTTGGTGTCCAGTAAGTTTGAAAGGTAATCCACTTCTTTCTTGGCCACCCAGATTCATTGTTAGAAAATGGCACTATATTAATAAACAGATTTAATATCAAGAGTTTCCACTTACACTACAATGGCTTCGATTTTGCACATGGTTGTCTCTATTCTACCTTCTGGCATCTTGGTTGCTAGGATGTGAAATAATCTAATATGTCAGTTTCCAAGAAAAAAAAAACTAGACAGTCGCGTTGCTGACTTCAGAATCAGTTACCCCCAGCATATGGGTGCAAGTGAAAACAACAATCACCCTGAAGATGCAAAGATCAGCATTAAAAGCAATGCCTGGGTGGCAGAGTGGTCCGTAACTCAGTAGTGATGTGGGTCAGAAGCAGGCAAAGTGATAATTAAATCAACTTATAAAAAGCCTTATACAAAATGGAACCACTGTTGTGGGTGCACATACTAAAGTGTGCTTGAACATTTTGCGTTCAGTTTTGATATCATGGAGGAAAATTCTCCAAGTATTATAGGCAACACCCAGGCAAATTCATGGCTGAGCACAGTCCCCCAAATCATTCCTTCCACTGTCAAGTAAGAAAAGATGAAACAAAAGTTGCTGACTAGAGGTACCACTTAGCAATATACAATCATGTCCAATTTTTTCTGTGCCATTCTGAAAGCAAATCTTCTGTACACTCCCAACCACAGCTGAAGCAAAGCATTTGACCTGAAAAATGGCAGAATCAGCTGGTCACTCCTAGGGCAATCATGTGCATCTGCATGACTGATCTGAGAATGGTGTGGTATGGAATGTTAGATGGCAGGTGTTAGAAATGGGAGTCTCTAGTTTGCAATGGATTACACCTTTGTCCAAATAGGGACCCTTCTCTAGTCAGGGTAATGGGGATACACTTCTAAAATAACATCTACTCACCCCCTTGGTAGCTTGGCACGAGATGACCAGCGTATCTCAGAGGCAGTGTGTAAAGCATTTGTGCACACATTCAGTAATACAGATAAAACATTACACATGGACACCACACCAGTTTAGTAAAATAAGTAATCTTTATCTAAACCAAACAAGACAAAAATGATAAACATCCACAATACAGTAATACAAATATGACTTTTGAAAGGTGGAAACAGTTGTCTACTTCGCAAACTATAGATGCAACACTTTCAACACTTTCAACACAAAGTACCTTATATGCGTCAAAATCATAAACAAAAACAGCCGCAGGGAAGGTCCTTACTCCAAGGGAGGTGATGTGTCAGTTCCTTATTGCCCCACTGATTTTTGCCCCAGGACCAGGGCCCATGCAGTTATCATGGAAAATAACCAATCAACTGCTCACAAGCTACTTACTGTCATGCATGTGTCACTTAGCCCACCGGCAGCAGGCTTTATCGGGTGGGGTTAGTCCGAGACAGACTAAGCCAAAGAGAGGCAGCAGCAATACACATGTTGGGCTGGCTGGGTGCCTTTCCCTGGCCAGCCTGACATGTGCAATTGTAGAATTCCTTGCCTGTAAAATGAAGGAGATGAGGGGATCGAAGCCGCAGCCCCCGGTCTCCCAAGGAGTGGTGAATTGTCCTGCCCAAGGCCAATCAAAGCTCTGCTTTAGCAGCACCTGGATTAGCTGCTTCAACGTTTGTGTCTCTAGGCAAAGAACGTAAAGCCGACTCGGCATTGGCTTGGAGCATGTGGACATATTCACCAATCACTGCATGGCTTTATTATAAAGGATTTAAGGGATGATATTATTAGGGATCAATTAATCAATAGGACCAATAATAAGAAGATTCAAGAAAAGTTATTAGATTACAAGACCCATCATTAGATAAATCTATTGAAATTGAAAGACGTATACAGAACACTTCTAGATATGTAAAATAGCTGTCAGAAAATAGTCCTAGATCTGAGGTTGAGCCGGGAAAAGTGTGTGTGTTGGGTTCCAATTCGAAGAAGATGGTCAAACCATATAAAGATGAGAATAATTCTAAGGAAAGGATGGTAGGAGTAAATCATAAGAAAAGTTGCTACAGGTGTGGCAATCATAGACACACTGCTGATGCTATACATTGTCCAGCTGGGAGGAGCCGTTGTTATAAGTGCAAAGGAATTGGCCATTTTTCTTGTATGTGTAAATCTATGGAAAAGTCTGAGGGGAGAAAAACTAAACAATATAGGGCAATTTAAAACATCTCATGTGAGAGATGAAATAGATGGAGAAGAAGAGAGTGATATTGAATTTATGGTGATTGAAAATGTTTATCAGCCTCCAAAATGTCTGGTATATATTAATAATTACGAGGTACATATGTGGGCGGATTCATGCTCCCCTTTCACTCTAATAGAAAAGAAGAATTGGAAACATTTAGGATCAATTGCATTGATTCCTACAGATGTTGAACCAATAGGATATTGTGGTGTTAAATTACCCGTTGTGGGATTTTTCAATGCTAAAAATCAATTTGAAAAACGCACGACCATTGGCAAGATCTATGTAGTTGAGTCTGGCAGAAATGTTTTAGGGTGGAGAGAACAAAAACGGTTAGGAATTATATTAAATCCTAATCATCCCCAACAAGTGTTGTTGACAAAAGGTGAAGATGCTAACAAATGGGTAAAAAAAATCCAAATTTATTGAAGAAGGATTTAGGAGGCTTAAAGGGATTTGAACACTGAATCATTGTAAAGGAAGTTGCTACGCCAAAAGTACACAAGGTATGTAATGTTTCCATGGCTTTGAGAGGAAAATTGAAGGAAGAACTGAAAAGGTTATGTAAGGAGAACATAATAGAACCCATAGAAGCTTCCGATTAGTTAAGTCCGATTGTGATCGCGTACCAACCTAACGGCAAAACCTGCATGTTTGTAGATTTAAGGGACTTAAACGATCACATCTGGGTGGATAGATTTTCTCTACCCCGAATAATTGAAATGTTTTCATGTGCTGAAGGTGGTAGGTATTTTACCCCTTTAGATTTATCAAGTGCATACCATCAGGTACGTTTGCATGCAGACTCGAAACATCTAACATCTTTTATTACACCTGAAGGTGCTTTTCAATTTAAAAGGATGCCTTTCAGACTGGCATTGGCTTCAGCCGTTTTCCAAAGAATAATGCAGAAAATATTGAAAGATGTAAAAAATGCCTTAGTATTTTAGGATGATGTGCTAGTTTGGGGCAAGGATGAGTTTCACCATGATGAAGTGTTGGAAAATGTAATGATGAAGCTCGAAAAGGCTGGTCTCACTGTAAGTTTGAGTAAATGTAAGTTTGGTCAACAAGAGGTTGAATATCTAGGACACACTCTACCAGAACATGGCATAAAACCTAAAATGAATTTGGTAGAAGATTTGGAGAAAGCTCCATCTCCAATTGATAAGGATCAATTGAGGTCATTTCTTGGCTTAGCCAAGTACTATTCCGAATTTTTACATCATTTTTCTGACATTGTACAACCTTCATGTAGCATAATGAAGAAAGGGGTTAATTTTAAATGGTCAAACGAATGCCAAGAGGCATTCAAAACAGTTAAAATAGCTGTAGCTAATGCCACCACGATGAAGTCGTTCAATCCCCAGTTAAAGTCCATTATTGTAACTGATGCCAGTGGGTATGGATTAAGCATGAATGAATGAATGAATGAAACGAGATTTATATCGCGCAACTTAGCCCCAGAGGGCATCAAGGCGCCTAACCAAATAAAATGATACGGTCAGAGAGCATGATTAATGATAGGCCTTGATGAAACACCACGTCTTTAAAGACTTCTTAAAGAGAACCATGGTGGGTTGAGATTTGATCTCAGAGGGGAGGGCATCCCATAAATTAGGGGCCACAAATGAAAAAGCTCTTCCGCCCCATCTGACCTTGTTTTTCCGAGGGACGGTGAGAAGGTTCTTATTGGCAGAGCGAAGGTTTCTGCTGGGGGCGTAGGGACTCAGAAGGGAACGTATGGCCTCAGAGCTGCCGTCGGATAGGGCACTGAAGACTAGGCATAGGATTTTAAAAGAGACTCTAGACTGAATCGGGAGCCAATGAAGACTCTTCCTTGCAAGAGAGACAGAAGCGGTGTTAGGGAGGTCCAGAACAAATCTGGCAGCCGCGTTCTGGATGGACTGGAGGCGTTGGATGAGGCCTTTATTGATGCCTGCATACAGGGCGTTACAATAGTCCAGCCGTGATGTAACTAAGGCCACCACGGTCTGTTTGCGAGCTTGAGGGGAAAGATAGTGGGCGATTTTTCTAAGTACTTTGATCACTCCCCAACAGGTAGAAACAGTTCTATTGACCTGTAGTGACATATCTAGAGAGGTGTCAAAAATCACGCCAAGATTCCGGGCCGAATTTGACGGTACGGGACAAGCTCCAAGAGAGGGAGGCCAACATTCATTGGACCAGCTGTTTTGATCTTTTCCAAAGATCAAGACCTCTGTTTTCTCTCCGTTCAGCTTCAGGGCGTTTAAAATCATCCAGTCAGAGACAGCTTGCATGCAATTCCTGAAGCTGAGCGCTGAGGTACTCACCGAGTGGGAGAGGGACACCATGATCTGGGTGTTATCGGCGTATGACACCACCTCCATCCCCTGAGCTTTTACTAGTCTGGCAAGTGGGGCCACATAAATGTTAAAGAGGGTCCGACTCAAGGCCGACCCCTGTGGAACCCCACATTGCACAGGCTTAACAGGGTAGAGGAACTCTCCTAGCTTGACCCTCTGTTCTCTCTGAACAAGGAAAGAGGACAGCAAGCTCAGTGCAGGACCCTCCACCCCTATCTCCCTCAGACGAGCAGTTAAAGTCGAGGGAGATAGGGTATCAAAGGCGGCGGTCAGGTCTAAGAGGACCAAAAAAGTGGTCTGGCCTTGGTCGACCTTTGATCGTATATTGTCTGTCACTACTGTAAGGGCCAACTCAGTACTGTGGAATTTTCGGAAGCCATGTTGAGACTGGTCCAGGAACCCAGAGACATCAAGGAAAGCAGTCAGATGATGATTGAGATGTGATTCCAACATTTTGGCTGGAGCAGGCAGTAAGGAAATCGGCCTGAAGTTCTTAAGGGTGTCCGGGTCCAGGGTGGGTTTTTTAAGCAATGGCTTGACTATGGCTTGTTTCCAGGAAGCAGGGAAAAGGCCCTGGGCCATAGCCTGGTTCATTACCTCAAGAAGCGGGGGGAAAAAGGTTTCCCTGCAATCTTTCAGAACCTTCAATGGACAGGGGTCCATAGGAGAACCTGACTTTGTCCTGTTTAGCAGGGAGTCTAGTTGGTTGAGAGTAAGGGGCGGGAAGTTGGTCAGAATTTTAGAGGGGTCCTTGGCCCAAGATTCTAAAACCGGTTGAGACGGGGGAGGACGGGAAGCCATAAGGTCTCTCTGTGCTTCCAGAGTGAGAGAGATGTCAGTGATTTTAGCGTGAAAGAAGTGAGCAATCTTGTTACACAGCTCTTGGGAACCTATGATGGAATCAGGCGTTTGTAGCGAACACAGGGAATCCACAATCTTGAATAATTCCCTAGGGGATGTGATGGACGATGTAAGCCTGGAGAAATAGTCCTGCTTTTCTATGATGACCTTGGACTTATATTCTCCAAGTAACAGCTTGTGTTTTTCTCTATCTGTGAGGTTCCAGGTTTTTCGCCATTGCCTTTCCTGCCTCCTGCATCCCTGCCTCAGCAGTCTAAGATGGTCCGTGAACCAGGGAGCAGAAGGTTTCCGTCTGGCTGAATAACTTAGGGAGGCAGGGGCTAATAAATCAACTGCTCTGGAAATAGAATTAGCAAAATCCAGTGCAGCATTACTGGCGTCCTTCGAGGGGGAAATAGGAGCCTGCACTATAAGGGGGGGCAAGAGAGTCATTAGTAATAGCCTTATAGTTCCGTCTGAGTATTTTGTTAGTAGAACTTCGTTGGTGTAAAGAAGGGGAAAAGGTTTTTAGTTCTAAGGGAACCGCTAAGTGGTCTGACCAGACCAGGGGAATAGGGGAGCCCACAGATAGTCTAGGGTCATTAGAGAACACCCCATCAAGGATGTGGCCAGCCAGGTGGGTAGGGCTATCGACCAGCTGATGCAGTCCACATGCGGCCAAGGAGTCCACCCGGGAAAGGGTGTCTTTTGAGTGCAAATCATCAAGATGAAAATTGAGGTCTCCCAAAATCGTAAGATGGGGTTTGCCAAAGTAGGGTTCCAAAATTTTTAATAGTTTAGAGCTAAAACAGGATCTGGGGCCGGGTGGTCTGTAGATGAGAAGACCTGTGAAGGACACAGAGGGGGATGAAGAGATGGCAAAGTGAATGGCCTGGAAGAGGTCTGAGGGTGCAGAGAGAGTCTTAGTACGACAGATAGACGAGGCTTTAAACAGGATTGCCAGCCCACCACCCCTGCGTCCTAGTCTGTCCAGTCTTTGTAGAGCATATCCCTCAGGAATAGCTAACAAAAGCTGGGGGCCAGATGAATCAGACGCCCAAGTTTCGGTGATGAACACCCAGGAAGGGTTTCTATCAGAAACAAACTTGTGAAAAGCAATATTATTTTTTATCAATGATCTGGCATTGATGAGGAACCCCATTTCCGAACTGTAGGTTGGCATAATAGGGGAGCTAGCCAATGGGAGCACTATAGGGGAATCAGGGGAACAAGCCTCAATTTTACAAGAGAAACAACAGCATACCGGTGTGCAGTAAAAAGCTTCCGGGGGAAAGGAATGATGGCAGGGAAGGAAAAGAGGCCTCAAAGCAAGCAAATCCGAATGGGCGAGTTTTGCGAATCTGGCGTTCGCGAATTTGCGTATTTGCGAACTCGCAATCCGCAAAATACGCGAATTCTCGCGCATTTGTGGATTTTTTTGTTTTTATAGTGTTCGCAAGGGTTTCTGCCAGTTCGCGAGGATTTTGTACCAGTTTGCGATTGCGAACTTACTTGTCGGCACGCAACGGTCGCGACTATGTTGTTTCTACGTCTGGTTCATCATCACAGGTTCACAGCACCCTCTGTTTCAACACTGCCACCCTCTGTTTCAACCATGCCAACCTCTGGTACATCAATGCCACCCTCTGGTTCATCATCATCACTGTAGATTATGGGGGGAAAAAGCAAGAACACCTGCCCTGCTTCAACTGACATGAATTAATTTGGAGTTGATTTATTAATGTGTCACTGTTTTAAAATTCCAGTCTGGCACCTGCTTCCTTATCTGTAATTTGCTTTCTGTTGCAGTGCAATTTTTTTTCTCCAGGATCTTTACAGCCTACTTGTAGCTATTCTATGATCCGGCTGTGAGGGTCAGAGCAGGGTCATACAATTGTTGCAACTAGCAACTAAACTCTGGAGGGGCCCCAGTCAGGAAGCACTACAGGGAATGGTTACTAATCATGAATTTGAACTTTTGACCTACTGCTGAGTGCTTTCAGTTTAGCAAAATTCGTTTTTCTGCAGAACAGCAAATGTAATGCCCCAAATAAACTTACTTGTGAAAGTTTATTTCTAATCCAAAAGTGATCCAAAGAAAGTCAAAAGGCCTCAAATCCAAAAAAGGGCAGGCAAATGTCAACCTGAGGAGTTATTCTGATAAAAATCATCATTTTCAGAAGGTCTATGCTGCTTGCTAGTGGATTTCTTGTGCAGAATTGCAAATTTTGTAATTTCGCGAGTGCAAGATTGTTGCTGCCTGCCGCACCTACATGTTCGCAATTGCGAACTTACACCGCACGCCGCAAAATTGTATCACCAAGAAAAAAAAATCCGCTGCGTGCGAATTTGCGGATTTTCGGTAAATTCGCAAGCGTTTGCGGATCGCGAATTTACCGAAAATCCGCAAAATCCGCAAGCGTAACGGATTTTCCGCCCATGCTTAGTATGGATTAGGGGCTGTGCTCATGCAGGAAAAAGATGGTAAGGAAAATGTAATAGCATTTGCTTCAGGCACTTTGAAAGGTGCTGAGCCATCATATTCTACAATTGAAAAGGAAGCGTTAGCGTGTTGGTGGGGAGTACAACATTTTTGAGTTTATATTTGGGGCACAAAGTTTGAACTTCGCACCGATCATAGACCCTTGTTAGATCTTTTTACTACTTCAGGAGCAGGAAAGGCCACCCCACGTATTGCTAAATGGTTATACAGAGTGCAGGAGTCTTCTTTTTCATTAAAGTATGTTCCTGGTGTAAGGAACCTTAATGCTGATTGTTTGTCACGTTTGCCAGTGGATAAAAAATGCAGTGATAGCGATGGTGAAGATGATTTGTTAATTGCTAATGTTTAAGAGTGTCTTCAAGCTATCAGTGAACAAGAGTGGAGAGATGCTATTAATGCAGATACATCATTAGTTAAAGTTATAAATGGATTGCCAGTGTTATCTGGTGGTAAATTGGATGAAGATATTGTTATGTGCAAGGATGTGTGGGATGAATTGTCAGTTGTAGATGGCATTGTGAGGCGTAGTGAGAAATTGGTGGTTCCCTCATCATTGAAAACAACGTTGATGAGCTTATTACATGAGGGACATGGGGGGATGTCTGCAGTAAAGAGGAAAGCTAGAGTGGACTTTTGGTGGCCAAATATGGACAGTGATATTGAGAGGTTCGTGAGAGAATGCATTTCATGCACTTGCAGCGACAAATCTCATGTGTTAAGAAATTCTCCTATCTCTCCTATGAGTTTACCTGTAAGAGCGTGTGAAAGGTTAGCTATAGATATTTGTGGTCCATTCGAAGGTTTGGGTTCAGTTGAGAAATATGCAATTGTAATGATGGATTATTATTCAAAGTGGCCCGAGGTAGCTTTTGTGACAGACATTAAGACTAGCAGTATTATTGCTTTTTGTGAAGACGTTTTTGGTAGAGAAGGATGTCCCGCTGAAATATTATCTGACAATGGCCCACAATTCATTTCTAGTGAATTCGATGAGTTTAAAAAAAAATGGGGATCAAGCATCTAAGGGGAAACGGTTCAGATGAGTGCTTCAACTGGGTGTTGGTGGAACATATAAAGCTGGGCATATCTATGAATAGGTGTTGGAGAACCCAGATAAAGAAAATGTTGTGGAACTACATAACTACAGAACCACTGCTAATGCTGTTACAGGTGAAACTCCATTTTGTCTTCCTAGGGGTAGAATTCCTTGAACAACTGTGGTACCAGCATGGATGGGAAGAAGTGGAAACAAAATAGTGGAGGATGCTGAAATTCGTGACAAAATATTCACATATCAAAAGGGATAACTATTAAGACATAATGATAAGATCAGCAGTATTAAGAGAAAGTTTGTTGTAGGACATTTTGTCAGAGTATGTCCTGATACATATGGGCCGGGATGCTCGCCGGGATGCTCGCCACCCCTCCCAACACCAATTCCCCATGGGAGGAGACAGACACAGATTTGAACTTTTGGAAGGCGGGGGGGCCTCACGACCCCCCCGGCCATATTTATTAAAATATGAAACAAAATGTAAAACTTTAAATTAAAACGTTTCATGAATCATGTACAAATTCAACTTCAATTACATCTTGATGAAGACAGGTTTTTCAGGCTAACCTTAACAAATCTCTAATACAAAGGTTTCCTAGCCGAGTCTAGCATCCTGATAAATGCATTACATTTGAATTTGTACAACCTAACATTAAGAGCCAACGGCAAGGTCTTAACCGGTGTTAGATCCCTATCACCAACTTCCCGCCCTCACGGTGTGAGTGGCGCATGCACAGAGGACTTTACCCTCGCCGCCAATTGTAACTTCCCTTGTCCTGGGGGCCCCCTTTCAGTCAACGCCATCTTAAGGTCATCTGAGTTCGTGTGCGAGGAATCCGTAAGAAGGACAGCGTGGACTCCCCCCTTCCCCACACTCTCTTCCGCCGGAGCGGATATCCGGCCCCCGGGAAATTCGTGGGGGGGGCATATAGCCGTCTCCCCCTGGGAGGGGCCTATGGCCGTCTCCCCCTGGGCAACCCATCCGTAGTGGGTGCCGCCCCCGTGGGAGGGTCCAATGGCCGCCTCCCCCCGGGCGCTCCAATCCATAATGGGTGGCGCCCCCCCTAGGGACCTTGAAATCACTGCTCACCGATCATGACCTTACCGCCACAGGCCAGATAGTTGACCGACTATCTGGCCCCCCCACACCTCCTATAGGTCATGTCTCCTCAAACCCACTAGCCAAGCTACTATGTCTCCTATCAGTAAGTCATTACCAGTCCTGGACAGGTGCACCCCATCATTCGAATAACAGTGATCGCCCCTGATACACCCATGAGAAATGCTTTGGAGATGAGCAGAGCGAAACAATTTCTCTATTTTATTGTTGACCCTCTTTACCGAGTGGTTCAACGCTGTCATAGACAAACCTCCCCACCATATCCTCCTGGGAATCATGTGGGACCAGGCAATCGTACATCCTGGGAGCCTTTTGGCTAACCAGCTAACTACAGACAGTATTTGCTCAACTAACACCTGTCTTCCCAGTCTCACCAAGTCATTGCCCCCTACGTGCACTATGACTGCAGATGGCGGTGACCTGTGCCGCCCTAATAGTTCCTCCACAAAACTTTGCAATCGGTCAATACAGAGGCCGCCCTTCCCAAGGAAGGTCACTCTGAACCCATATTCCTCAGATGTGTGGATCGCATCACCTGCTTTGAATATGTCCCCGGCACGCCTCACGTATGAGTGGCCCACGACCCAGACCACTTGATCTCCATTCCGTGATCCTTTCCCGCTGGTCAGCTGATGCTGGGCCGATCCCAATTTCCGCCCCGCGTCACAGGCTCGCGAAACTGTAATCCAAACAAAAGACAACAAACGTGAGTGCATTTCATCAGTCTTTTACAACATGTGCAGTCGCACATATCTCTTGAAACAATTCGAGGACCAACGGCCTAATTGTTTCACCTCGTCTGCCTACAGACCCCGAGCCGTAGCTTCTGTAGCGGCCCCTATTCTAAATGAATGGGTCCCAAAATCACACGGGTTAAAGCCAGCTGCTGCAATCGTAATTGCCAGCACCCTCTGAAATTTAAATCTTGTCAATGGGGTGCCGTCCATATGTCTAAGCAGGCCCCCCCCCCCCATGTTGTCAACCTTTGTTTCAGGTAGGCCTCCACATGCCTCACTGGACAACCGGGATTCCCCGGAGCGCGCTGCAACACCACACTATTCCCCAGGGCCTCCTGGTCCGTTTTTGACCTGGCTATCGAGATCAGCAGAGAATCCCCCCTTACTTGGATGTGATCCCTGCGTAGACCTCCTTCCACATCTTTCTTATTCCCTGCCACAAGTTCACTCACCCGCAGGGCCCCATAGAATGCCAATGTGAAAGCTGCTCGGAATAGTATTACCTCGCTGGGCGAGGAGCATGTCTCGTCCAGTTTCGCCAGTAAGGTGGTCAATTTATCAAACCCAATCGGGTGCCTGTTATCCTGTCTGCGACCCTCCAGGCGCAGCCAGCCGCGGAGAGCCTTCCTGACTAAGAAGGAGTTCGTCGGGTCCCTTATCCCGTGGAGCTGTGCCATAAATGATATGGCGGCCTTATACCTATTGGCGGTTGCCACCGACCGGCCTTCCTTATGAAGGGCCACCAAAAATTGGAGCAAGGACTCCTCCTGCCCCAATCTATGCTCCCCTACCGGCCCCAGAAAGGCGCAGTATGAACGGAACGCCCCTTCATAAGCTTTCCTCGTCGCTAAACTGGCTGCCACGAGGTTTTGTAGTCCGGGGCACCGATCTGCCACAGTGCTTCGGGGAAAGGTGCCGCCACTAGCTCCGCTTAGGGTAGACAATCCCTGAAAGCCTCCTTTTTTTAACGAGAGAGCGCATCAGCTGCATTATTTAGTACACCCGGCACATGTTTTGCCCTGAACTGTACGTTCAATCTCATGCATCGCAATACAATCTCTTTCAACAGTCGTAAGATCCATTTGCAGCGTGCTGCCTGCTGGTTAATGCACTCAACCACTGTCATGTTATCTGACCAAAACACCACCGAGCGGTCCCTAAAGTCTTCCGGCCATGCCACCAGAGCCACCCAGATGGGGAATAGTTCCAGGAAACCAATGTTATTCGTCAGGCCGCTTGTTCGCCACCACGCCGGCCATGTTTGTGCCAACCACCGGTTTCCGAAGATTGCACCCAACCCCACGCTGCCCGCCGAGTCGGTCCATAAGCCGAGTTCCACCGACGAGGCTGGGGGTTTGCTCCATACCACTCGGCCGTTGAAGTCCGCCAGGAATGCCAGCCAAATGAGCATGTCCTGGCGAACCTCTGCCGACAGTCTTGTGCGGTGGTGCCCTTCCCTAAGGCCCACCATAGATTGCGCAATGGATCGAGAGAAAGGGTGAGCCATCGGTATCACTCTCAATGCAAAGTTAAGCTGACCCACTGCCTGTTGTAACTGGTGCAGGGTCACCTTCTCCGTCCGGAGACACTGTAACTGGGAAGCCCTAAACTTGGCAACCTTATCCGTAGGCAAACGGAAGCACCCCTCCTCCGAGTCTAGTTCTATACCCAGAAACTCGAGGGAGGTAGTCGGCCCTACTGTCTTACCTGGCGCCAATGGAACCCCGAAACCCCGCATGAGCACGCAGAAGTCCTGCAATGCCCGCGCAAAGTCCCGAGTGCCCGCTGGGCCAAGAAAGATGAAATCATCAAGATAATGCATCACATGTTTGTGCCCTGTGGCCTTCGTGAACACCCATTCCAGAAACGAGCTAAACATTTCAAAATAGGCACACGAAATTGAACAACCCATTGGCATGCACATATCCATGTAGTATTTCCCCTGAAACGTGAAACCCAGCCGGCGCTGGTCTTGAGGATGTACTGGGAGCAACCTGAATGCAGATTCAATGTCTGATTTAGCTAACAATGCACCGGGGCCCAGGCGATTCAACAGTACTACTGCGTCATCGAACGATGCATACTTTACTGAGCATACCTCGGGGTCAATCGCCTCGTTTACTGAAGCCCCCCTCGAGGCCGATAGATTGTGAATGAGTCTATACTCCCCCGGGTCCTTCTTCGGAACCACTCCTAATGGGGAACACACAAAATCAACCACTGGTGGGTCGCCAAATGGTCCTGCCACTCGCCCCAAGCTAACCTCCTTTGCTATCTTTTTGGCGGCAACTGTTGGGTTGTGTTGATTAGACAACTGGTTTTTACAGGAAGTGTTTCCACGAAAATTGACCGCCGGGATCCCGAAGCCGTATGAGAAGCCATCCCTTAGAGTCCCGGCGGACGCATGATCAGGGTATCCGTTTAGCCAAGGGGTCAAAGCCAAGATATCTACGGGCGAAGATGTTTTCTTCCGAGGCACCGTATCAATCCTGCTTGGGACCCCCCTTCCCTCCTGTGCCATTGACCTTAGATCTGCAACTGGTTTCCGGGTGTGAGGAGTTTCCACAGCCCGAGCACGCGTGCCGGAACCTACACGTTCCTTGGGGCCTGTTACATGTTCCTTTATTGAAGCCCCAACACACCCCTCGCTTGCTTCCGTTCCCGCCCGATCTAGGCTGGGACTCCCCCCCGGAGTTCGCACGAAAGGGCTGTGACTGCCTCTGAGGGAATACCCCGGAGCCGTTTGTGCTCGACCCTGAACCACTCGCTGATCCTGGCAAGAGCTGTGCATGCCATGATACTGTATCCAGACAATCCCATGTCAAGGCCTCGTTAAACTCCTTCGCTTTTCTAAAAGCCATATCATAGCCTTTCCATTCATCACCCCCATACTTCGCATGGAAGTTCGTGATCCTGCTCTGATAACATGCCAAGTCACTCAACACATCTGGTGTACGTTCTGCGATAATCGCCACAAAGATAGAAAAGGCCCTGATCCAGGTCATCATTGTCTCATCGACCCTGAATTCCGCCATCTTGGCCCGCCATGCACTGGGGTGCCATAAATCCTTCTGGGTCTTTGCATACTTTAACTCTTGATGATCAGTCAACAGTAAAAACATGTTAATGTACTTGTGGCCCACACCATCTCTTTCGTAACCATGGGAACATGTTGAGCCAAACTTTCCCGCCTTGAGGGTACCGCGCCCTCCCCCACTATCGGTAACGATCTCTTACCGGCTTCCGCCGCGCTCCCAGCCGCATCCGTTGCTTTCTCTTGGTTGTCAGCCGTGACCACCTTCGCCACCTGCGGGGAAATAGAAGGCACATTCGCTGTCCCGGCATCCCTTGCCTGCCGCAACTGCTCGATAATTATTCCGGCCTCTTCGGCCGGGTCTCCCGCAGCCGCAGATCCCCCCGCTCCCTTTTTTAGCCACGGTAACACTGCCACTAACTGAAGCGCTAATTCCGGGGGCATCTGGTCATCCACCAGCGGTGTGATAACCACGGGGATAGGCAACCCCCCATCCGGTCCCGGTACCGGGCTGGCCGCTGGGTCTACTGGAATTGGTGGAGTCTCTACCGGAACTGGGGCTTCGCTAGGACCCGTTTTCCCCTTCCTCTTCTTACCCTTATCCCCTGGGGTGACGTTCGGCAAAGCCGGTCCTATGACCCTCTTAGGTCGTCCCGAGGGGGCAGTCTGGGATTCCACCTGAGGGCTGCCAAGCCGCGATCTAGCCGGTCTACTTTACCGAATTTTCGGTCCATCACCGCCACTTGGTTCACCAACGTGCGCAGCATCCTTTACATCTCAGAACTCTTTCCGGGCTTCTTGCCAGGCATGTCTGTGTTCGATCCGCACTACCTGTCATACGGAAGCGACTCGATTTCCAGCTACGCTTTGATGACTGAAAGAGAAAAACAAAGATTACAAGTTCTCAAAAAAGTGCAGTTTGTTCCCTTGAGGGCTCACGAGCGACGAGTGGTGCATCCTTCAGAGCGCAGGAACAAGAGGAAGCTTCGTTGGATTCCCGCACCTTTTATCCAGCTGCGGGTGGGCGGGGCCCCGCCTCAAGCACGCCCATCAGTGCACGGACTTCCGGGCGGGTGTTTAGGACAACCTCTTTTGGGCGGGAGGAGCGTGTTCCGGGCACGCCGCTTCCGGCATACCAGCCGGGACACGCCCCCCACCCATAATGGTTTCCCGGGGGATCGGGGCACCCATCCATACGTTCGGGGGGACCGAGTGGTCTCCCCTTTCCATATTCCAAGTTATCGGATCCAAAAGAAGTATCAGAAGTCAATGGTAATTTGATCAAAACAATTGACGGAAAGTGGTGGAACATTTGTAAAGTTGTTAAATGTAATGATGCTGAACTAAAGTTTTGGTTTAAGGACAGTAAAAGGGATTACAATGATAATTCTGTTTATGATAAGAGATCTCCTAGCACACGCCATAGAATGAAACCTAAGAAATATGATGATTATGTTTGTTCTAAAATATTATTTTGTAAAGGTAAGAGATGTGTTATGTTTTACATTCTTGTTTGTTTACCAGCTCCTAGCAACAAGGTTCTTCTGTTGGAATCCTGAATGTGGAGTCCTGCAGAGAAGCTTGGCAGTGGAGCTGGGAGGTTGACTCTGGGGGTCGCTGTGATTACATCTTCAATAAATCAATGTATCTACCTTCAATTTGCTTCCTGTGATCTTAAAAATGCCCATTACTGATTGCTCACGGAAGGGAGTGGAGGACTAGTGAAAATAGAGAATGTCAGGAGGAGCACTCAGGAGAGCTGATCTCCGTCTTACCTCGTTGACCCGGTCCACCTGAGGCGGGCTTGCGCATACCCCTGTAATGTGTGATTCACTACATTATTGGCTGCTGCACTGTCTGGCAGCCCCCTGCAGGCACTTAGTTCAGTCTAGCCTACTCTGAGACGACAAGTGAGTTACTGTTGGTATTTTTTGTTGTTTTTTTGTTGTTGTTGTATAGTATATATATATATTATCAAGTTGATGCGAGTGATGGTAATGTGTGCATTAGAGTCATGGCCGTAGTAATCAGAGCAGAGTTGCTGACTTTGGTACCTCCAAAAAGTCGGCAGCTCTGCTCTGGCTATTACGTCTGGCTATTGCGTCTATTGCGTCCATGACTGCAGTGCACATAACTCAAGTCGCACGCACACCTCCTCCAAAGTCGGTAGCTCAGTCAGCTGTGCTGTGGCCAGCATACCGATACCGCCATGATTCAGATGGCTCAACATGTTGTCGTGCAACGTAGTGTGCAGCAGGGTTCATGGGCTATGAATTAACCCTGCTGCACACTATGTTGCACTGTAAAATATTGAGCCATCGATGCCGAGACTCGAAACTGGCTGGTTCACCTGAGGGAACCAGGTTCGACCCATCCTGTTTACTCGTACGATTATTATAGACTCATGGCACACGCTCATCACACAGGACTGCCAATGATGCTCATGATAACAAAGCCTGCCATCTGCCTGTAGCTCTAGAACCGCTGCGTTCCCACAATAAACATTAACACTCTTTGAAGTGCAGAGTGGCTCCAGCGGAGTCACTCTGCACTTAGAATCAATCGTTTTTATTGCGTGGTGACAGATCATTAATACACAGCTTAGCTACCTACATCAGGGCGCCGGCAGAGCGTAATCTTAAAGGCATTACTACATCCCAGGGGACGACATCGCAATAAGTGTCAATTCACAGCGCAATGATAAGGCACTTGGCTAAGAGACCACTTTTACAGAACAAAAGAAACAGAGAAATAGACAAACAACCCTACCTCCCCCCACCCTAACCCCCCAACCCCCACTCCGCATCAGTTCATGGCCATCACTTCTACCTACACCTAGCAGCCAATCCCCGGCTAGTGTCTTTCAGATTAATTATCAGAGGAACCAGGTGGTTCTAGTGGTATCAGTTGTAGGATTTGCAGGTATTTCGGACACGTAACTTCACTCATGTCTTTTGTAAGAAGTTGCAAGAATGGGGCCCATATTTTCTCATATTCCGTGCCCTTCCCATCTACACTGAGCGAAAGATGCTCCATTGCTAACAGGTGCCAGAGCCACTGAATCTTGAGGGTCTGGAGCTAACGAGGACCCCCAAAGTGCTAGCAGTACCTGTTGTGCCGCAAGCAGTGCTAGGGATATCTGCTTACCCCTCAGTGATCTCAAAGGGAAGGACCCTGGATGGGGAAGTCCTAGTAACGTGTGCTCAGGTGCTCATGGAAATATAATCTGAAATGCAGTATCAAGGTCATCGAGAATTGATTTCCAATACCGCACCAGTTTTGGGAAATGCCACAGTAAATGTACCGACATGTCAGTAAGACCACACCCCGCCAGCAGAGGTCTGACTTAGTTATATCCCACAATTTGATGCCCTCTGATGTATAATACCAGTAAGTGACAACTTTATAGGCAGACTGCGCACCCGCTGAGTTGAAAGCAGTGTGATGCACCCGATAAAAGATGTGTTCCCATTCTTTTTGCGTTAAGGGCCTCCGTATTTCAGTCTCCCACCGGACCTGTGCTTTTGTGCATCGTTTCTTAGGGCGTGCAATGATCATAGCGTAAAGTTCAGATATGAGTTTGCGATTGTCCTTTTTACAGACCAGCCACTTTTCGAAAGGTGTCATGGGGAGGGACATGAGAGCGAAGTTTGAGGACTGTGTCACCAAATGTGCAAGCTGTGAATAATGGAAGGCGTCCAATGCTGGTAGATCATAATCTTTGCAATGTTGGGGAAAGGGAATCAAACCATCTAAATCAAAAAGTGATCCCACTCTTTTACAACCCTCCTCCCCCCAGCGGTGGAAGACTGGAGACACGCAACCCGGCTTGAAATCGGGGCTGTCCACGACAGGGGTCATAGGGGAGGGGAAAGTAGTCCATCCCTTCTGGTGGACTAGCTGGTCCCAAACGTGGAGGGTCAACGATGTAACCGGAGAGTAATACAGGCCCCAGGCTCTGTGTCTGCGCGGAAGCCACAGCTCACGCCTGATATTGCAACCGGCCACTGCTTGGTCCATAAAGTTCCAGTGTTTACTGGACATGGGCCTGTTCCATTCTGTGATGTAGCGAAGGCAAGATGCCTGGTAATAAGCACTTACTAGCGGTGACTAGCAGTAATGCAAGCTGCGGCTTCTTATTACCCCACAAAAACTTATTAAGGAGCCCCTGTAGTTTCCAAAGGGTGCCTGGCGGTGGCCTCACCGCAAGAATTTGGAAGATGTATAGGATGCGCGGGGCACAGTCATTTTCACTGCTGCTAACCTCCGGTAGCATGCCAGGTTGAGGCAGGACCAGTCGGATAACGCCTTGCTTGTTTGTTCCAACAATAATTTGTAGTTGAGGGCAGTTGTCTTAGCGATAGATGAGGTCAACCGAACACCCAAGTACTTAATGTCTGTGTGCACCCAACGGAAGGCGAAATCCTGCTGCAGGTCCTGGACCTCGGCTTCAGGAATAGAGATGTTAGGAATTTGCGATTTTGAAAAGTTGACTTTGAACCTTGCGACGCCTCCTAAATCAAAAAGCTCTCTCGATTGATGACGCAGTTTTGACTGAGGTTGGGTGAGAGAGAGGATGACATCGTCCGCATACATACTAATTTTGTGTGTGTCAGCACCGAATTTGAGACCTGTAATGTCAGGGTTGGATCGGATGCATTGGGCAAAAGGCTCCATATAGAGCGCGAATAATAGTGGGGACAAGGGACAACCCTGCGCGTTGCCCTAGCAATGGGGAAAGGAATCGATTTACACCCATTCACCCATACTGATGCCTTGGGGAAGGCGTATAGGCACCGGACTCATCTGACAAAGTTATCGCCGAATCCGAATGCACGCAAGACTGCGAATAAATATTCCCCGTCTACGCGGTCAAAGGCCTTCTCCGCGTCGATTGAAAGCAAGAAGGCCTGAGTGCAGGAACAGTGAACTAAGTCTATGAGGTGGAGGAGCCGCTTGGTGGTACCCTAATTGCCGCGTTGGGATAAAGCCTGATTGGTCCGGGTCAATAAGGCCATCCATCAAGGTAATAATTTGAGCGGCCAATATACTCGCGAATAGCTTCGTGTCGATGTTAAGGAGTGAAATTGGCCGGTACAACCCGCATTCCTTAGGGTCTTTCACAGGTTTAAGAATAACAGAAATTGCCCCCTCTGACATTGTGAAACACTCAAGATGATGGACGGAATATTTCACATTGGCAAAACATTCACCCCCAGTCACAGATCGGGGTTTAATCCATCGTTATTTTGCTCACCACGCCACCCCAGTTCAGACATGGCAATATGCAAATCAGTCTTGACCATGTGCCTCATGGGAACAGTCCAGCCCAAACTGCCAAACCATGTCTTCCCTGGACCGGAATCAAGCATCCTAGGACCGGTTTCTGGCTATCAGCCATCATCAGCAAGGATAGCTTGACTCCAGTGGCGTAGTGAGCACGGGGCCCACGTCTGGGCATACCCTTCCCACATAGGATGAACAGCAAAACACACTAGATGATGGACGGAATGTTGCACATTGGCAAAACATTCACCCCCAGTCACAGACCTGGGTTTAATCCATCGTTATTTTGCTCACCGCGCCTCCCCAGTTCAGACATGGCCATATACAAATCAGTCTTGACCCTGTGCCTCATGGGCACAGCCCAGCTCGAATTGCCAAGCCATGTCTTCCCTGGACTGGAATCAAGCATCCTAGGACAGGTGTCTGGCTATCAGCCGTCACCAGCCAGGATAGTTTGACTCCAGTAGCGTAGTAAGCACGGAACCCACGTCTGGGCATACCCTTCCCACATAGGGTGAACAGCAAAACACACAAGATGATGGACGGAATGTTGCACATTGGCAAAACATTCACCCCCATTCACAGATCTGTGTTTAATCCATCGTTATTTTGCTCACCACGCAACCCCGGTTCAGACATGGCAATATGCAAATCAGTCTTGACCCTGTGCCTCATGGGAACAGTCCAGCCTAAACTGCCAAGCCATGTCTTCCCTGGACCGTAATCAAGCATCCTAGGACCGGTTTCTTGCTATCAGCCATCATCAGCCAGGATAGCTTGACTCCAGTGGCGTAGTGAGCACGGGGCCCACGTCTGGGCATACCCTACCCACATAGGGCGAACAGCAAAACACACAAGATGATGGACGGAACATTGCAAATTGGGAAAACATTCACCCCTAGTCACAGATCTGGGTTTAATCCATTGTTATTTTGCTCACCACACCACCCCAGTTCAGACATGGCCATATGCAAATCAGTCTTGACCCTGTGCCTCATGGGAACAGTCCAGCCCGAACTGCCAGGCCATGTCTTCCCTGGACCGGAATCAAGCATCATAGGACCGGTTTCTAGCTATCAGCCATCATCAGCCAGGATAGCTTGACTCCAGTGACGTAGTGAGCACGGGACCCACTTCTGGGCATACCCTTCCCACATAGGGCGAACAGCAAAACAAACAAGATGATGGACGGAATGTTTCACATTGGCAAAACATTAACCCCCAGTCACAGATCTGGGTTTAATCCATCGTTATTGTGCTCACCACGCCACCCCAGTTCAGACATGGCCATATGTAAATCAGTCTTGACCCTGTGCCTCATGGGAACAGTCCCGCCCAAGCTGCCAAGCCATGTCTTCCCTTGACCAGAATCAAGCATCCTAGGACCGGTTTCTGGCTATCAGCGGTCATCAGCCAGGATAGCTTGACTCCAGTGGCGTAGTGAGCAAGGGACCCACGTCGGGGCATACCCTTCCCACATAGGATGAACAACAAAACACACAAGATGATGGACGGAATGTTGCACATTGGCAAAACATTCACGCCAGTCACAGATCTGGGTTCAATCCATCGTTATTTTTGCTCACCACGCCACCCCAGTTCAGGCATGGCCATATGCAAATCAGTCTTGAACCTGTGCCTCATGGGAACAGTCCAGCCCAAACTGGGCGTCACCTCTCCAGTATTGAGGAAAAAGTTTAAAAGTCTTGTTAAAAGGGGAGCCAGCTCTGCGCAGAAAGTTTTATAAAACAGCTCTGGAAAGCCATCCGGGTCCGGGGATTTAGCCACTTTCAATTGTGCTATTGCTGCGATTACTTCTCTGTTCAAATGGCTGAGTCCAAGATATCAGCCGATGATTGAAGCAGAGGAGTGATATCGCACGAGTTTAAGTAGCTCTCTGTGTTATGTGAGTGAGCATTCCCTCTCATGTACAGGCACTGATAAAACTGACGAAAGGTGTCAACATAAGGGTGTCCGTGTTATGCTCCACTGCTTTCATATCTCAAATAGATTGGATCGCTGATATCTGCGGTGGGGCCCGCAATCTATGCGTCAGCAACCTCCCTCCCTTGTCCCTACTGAGAAAGAATTTATGCTGTAGTCCTAGGAGGGCATGCTCAGCCCTATCTAAGTCTATGTGTTTCAGCATGCGTCTCCGCATTTCCAGTTCCCTCCAAACTCTTGGGGCTCTGGTTCGTTTGTGAACTGCTTCTAGTTCACCCACCTCCCTTTCCAAATCTGAATGCTTTTCTTTACATAACTGCGCAAAGGATGCTGCAATTGCGATAAATTCGCCCCGCACAACTAGTTTCAAAGCTTCTCATACCGCCGCTAGAGGGGTGCCCGCTTGGCCATTCTCTGCAAGGTAGTGTACTATAGTATTCCGAATTCGAGTGGTAACCTCCTCTGAGTGTAGAAGAGAGTCACGGAGGCACCAGTCCGGCGGTGTTGAACGCTTGCCATGTGATGTGAGTAGTACTGATATGAGGGCATGGTCCGATAGAGAGAGGGGGGTAATATCTGCTGTGTGTAAACTAGAAAGGAGAGAGGGGGAGGTGAAACAATTATCCAATCGTGCTTTAGGTTTGTGAGCAGCCAAGTAGTAAGTCTAGTCACGCTCATTAAGGTGCTGGATGCGCCACACATCACTCAGCCCACAGTCAATTAACCATTGCTTCCCTCCCTGTGACAGTGCCCCTGTTTGATGTGATCTTTGCTCAGCCCTATCCATCCCTGGATCCATCACTACGTTCAGGTCTCCCCCACTAGAAGCGCAGCATCCGGAGAGGCAAGAACTTCAGATACGGCAAGGCATAAGTAGGGTTCTTGCCGCTCATTCGGGGCATATAAGGACCCTATTGTCATATGTGTCCCCCCATTGTACGTGGAGTGCCAGAAACCTGCCTTTGATATCCGCCAAAGTGGAGATTACTTTGCTTTGTGAACGCTCACTAAAAAGGATTGCAACCCCATTTTTCTTAGCCAACCCCGAAGACCATAGCTGCAGTGGGAATCGTTTATCTCTCATCCGCTTAATATCTTTGGATAACAGATAGGTTTCCAGAAGCAAACATACATCACTTTCAGCATTTTCTAGTAAAGAGAGTATTGCAGAACGCTTAACTGGGTTGTTCAACCCTCCTACATTCAAGCTAACAATTTTCAAGTCTCTACCCATCGCATCTAAGGGGGGAAAAAGGACATCTAGCTGCCCAAGCCCAACAAAGCCACGACCCATGTGAGTTATCTCCCTGGATCCACGTACCTGCCGAACCTGATGCGGAGCCCCAAAAACAATCCCAAAAACCCACAGTCGCTAAAAAAATAGCATAACAAAACAAAGGGAAAAAAACAAAAAAACCATTGTAGTGACGAAGCTCGTCTCATAGGGCAAATGTTCAGGGGGACATGGCATGGTCCCAATTTGAGTCATGAACGGAGTATAGAGCAATCCCTCTATATGATGGGGAGCGATGACACTGCTCACCAACAGACCGCTCCCCTCCTCCTGGGCCAACAAAAAAGCCCAACTAGATACCAAACTATTCGAACATCAAGGAACATCTGCATTGTCCATCACCTGTGACACTGATGTAAGGGCCGCTTCTCTCCCCAGCTTAATAGTGGACGTGTCTGGTTTTGAGGCGAGGGGCGATCTCCCTACTCTCTGCCATTCGGAAGAGCGCCGGCCCCGACGAGAAGAAGGTCTGTCATTCCCAGATGAGGAAGGAGGCTGATCCAATCCCAGTATATCATAAGCGGCCTTCAAAGAGCGGATCTGTAGAAGTTTGCCCTGATGCTTGAAGATGAGGTGAAACGGGTGGCCTCAAGAGTAGGGGATGCCTTGCTCACAAAGGTGATTAGTGATGGGTTTAAAGTCTCTGCGCTTGATCAGTGTGAAAGCCGCTAAATCTTGGTAAAGTATGGATTGATGACGCCGGAATTGCACTGGGTTGAGATCTCTGGCCGTGCGAAGGATTTGTTCTTTAAGTTGAAAATCGTGCACACATACAAGTATGTCTGGGGGGTGCTTTAGCACCTTTCGGAAGACCCACACTATGAACTCGGTCCAATTGTATTTCCTGCTCCCCGTCTTCCCCTAGAATCTGATGAAAGAGATCGCAGACTTAAGCTTGGAGGTCATCTCCTTCTCCCTTCCAAGGGACCGCTTGGATTCTGATGTTATTACGTCTGGAGCGGTTTTCCAAGTCCTCGGCGTGGGCTTTAAGATTAAGATTCTGTTCCTTAAGGCGTATCATATCCTGCTGGCGCTGATGAGGATCATTTTCTCTCCCCAAGTTGTGTTCCTCCAAGGTCGCCACCCGCTCTCCTATGGCATCCACATAACGCCGAACTTCTCTCAGGTCTGAAGAAAGCTGGGAGCGCAGCTCCATTATATCGTCCTTTATAGCTGTGAATATTACGACCATGAAATCCTTGGTGGCTGGCGCATCATCTTCGTCGATTTGCGATGACTTGGTGTCAGACTGAGAGGCAGAGTGGCCCGACGCTTTTTGCAATAGATCCTTAAAGAGTTTGTCCTTCCTACCTATGGACGTAGAAATGGTGCTGCAAGCAGCGGTCTGTGCGCGGCCGGACGTGCTCGTTGCGGGGCTGCAGTAAGTAGCGTCAAAGGCATTTGAGAGTCCGTCTCCCGGTAGGGCAAGCTGGGCTGGAGAGCAAGAAAGTGGGCGAACGGTGGTAAATTCCATGGGGCAGCACAGTTCAGGGCAGAGTGCGGAGGAACAAAGTCACGGGCCATAGGCGGTGGGCTGCAAGCTTTCAGCCCCTCTCACACAGTCCGCCCAGCAATGGAGGACCGGTACACAGGGCAGGGTGAGCGGGCCGTTGGGGGGAGACTCCAAGCCCCAGGGGCCACGGCCCAAACACTAGTGCTGGGATATTGCCTACAGTTGTCTCTTGAACACCAGATGGAAAGCCAGCTAGCCCATGTGGGGAGATGACAGAGTGCACGGGCATCCACCGGCAGGGCACACAACGGTATCTTCAGCGGGGCGGCGGGGTCCCCTCAGGTTGATATCTAAGAGCCAGCGGTCCCACCGGGCCGTGAGATAGTGCACAGCAGCAGACACGGGGACCGCCACCCTCCGAGCCACGGGCAGAGGGCAGGCCTCCTGCACTCAAAGCAGAGCAAAGCAAGACTGCCAGACCCCCACAGCAGAGATGAGGCATCGAAGGGGACACACAGAAGGAGGGGAGGTCCCCACACTCATTGTCACCTCCCACGTATTCCACCTCCAGTCTATCGCTATGCGCATTGGTTACAACTGGGTCACGCCCCCACCAGCCAGCACAATATCAGGAGCTACTCTGTAGATTTCAGGCCTCTCCCCCGCCATCACAAGCTGCAGCCCAAGCACCAGCCTGAGTCCACCTTAGGGCACAAGATCCCTCAGTCAGCAGGAGGGGGTCCGCGGAGTCAAAGATTGCCCACCAGATGTATGGAGCAGGGCCCCCCACAACCGACACTAGCGCTGTGCCTCCCACCGATATGCAGGCCGAGCCACAACAACCAAAGGCTGGGAGCCGGCCCGCCTCCCTTCTGCTCCTCACCTCCCTACACCTGGGACTCAGTCGTTTCAGTTCCAAGCAGCAAGGGCAGAGTTGAGTGAGGGTGCTCGCAGGGAGTCCGCTAACACCTGTGACCGCAGGAAGCCTCTGACACCGAACCCCACTGCCTTCAGGGTCCCGGCTCGCTGCAGGCAGGCTGCCTCCTCCGGCCTGGCAAAATGGCGGGCGCCGTGCGGGCCCCCTTCTGAGCTTTCACGAGCGGCCGCTCCGCCCAGTGTCTCCTCTCGTCCGAGCTCACATCTGCTTCGATCAGGTTCCCGGTCACCTCTCTAGGCAAGTGAGATCGTCGCGAAGTTGAGTCCCACAGCGGTAGCAGAGTTCCGCCAGGCACACCGGTCCGCAGCAAAGCCGGGCCGGGCAGCCCGGGAGGTCCGCAAGAGCCACCGAAGAATTGAAAAAGAGACACCCGCCGGTGTCAGGCCAACAGCGGGCCCCTCTACTTTCGGTGGTAAGCGCGGATGGGCAGTAGAAGGGCAGATATAACAAGGCTTATGGCAGCCGGCGCTGAAGGGATAGGGAAACACTTCCTATCTCACCACCATCTTGGCCACGCCCCCCTCACAATGCACTTAAACATTGTTAATGTTTATATAGCGCCAGGAACGCAGAGTGACTGGTCTGGTGCACTCCAGTCTACAGACAGCTAGGCCCACCCTGCTGGAGCCTGGCATGCAGCTGGGTATGCTTCAGAGGTGTGGGCCTAGCTAGGACCTGCGCACCTCTGAAACATTCACCACTTGAGCCAAAGGCAACAGGGATCCTCTGGATGGGAGGTAGTGCCTTTGAAAAGAAAGTATGTATAATGTAGTTCTGCATGAGTATGTTTGCATTTGTGCCTTGACTGCAGGTGGAGGAGGAAACTGTATATATTTATCATGGCTTAGCAGGGGGCCCAAGCAGCGAATGCTTTCTGTCATTCGCCCTTAATAGTCGCTCTGACGCCGGATAGAATGATTGCATCTGTTAATATATGTCCCTTTCTCCAGGCATGAAAATAAAAGTGCTGCACATCCTGAAGGAGTAAAATTGTTTTCCAAAAGGTTTTTAGCTGGAAGACTTTGTTTCAATAGTGTACATACAAATGGGTGGGTTATACCATGCTTCCTGTGTTACTACAGAAGCTTTATCCAGGCAATATAAAATCTGCACCATTGCATTTCAGCATTAAAGTCATCTCGTGGAAAACAAGAGCACCACGTCCGTAAGATGGGGTGAAGGAGCAGGACCTGAGCAGGAATGGGCAGTAGATAAAGAGGGATTAAACGCGTATCTGACAAGCGGTAAAAGTAAGGTTGAGTTCAAAAGCTGATAAGGGAAAAAAGTGGATGTGCCTTTAGTTCAGAGTGGAAAGGAAAGACCGAATTGCTGTGATAAGCGAAGTGTGTTTAAAGACCCCTCATAGGGGATGAATGATGGTCGGGCACAAGACTTTAGCAAACTCTCATTTGCAGCCAGCACAGAGCCAGGCTCCAGGAGGGCGGGCCTAGCTGTCTGCACTAGAATCTAGCTCTGCTAGTCACTGGCTAGGCCCTACCTCGCACCTCGCTTCAGAAACATTAATTTGAGTGTCCGCCACAGACTTCATTCACTGCAGAGAGAAAGTCAGGAGGCGCACTCAGCAGAGTGGAGCTCCGGCTGACCTGCAACTGGCTGTAACCATGTAGAATATGTATTTTTACTTTCTAGTGAAAGCGACATGTCAGAAAGAATTACACAAAAATATTTTTTTTACTACAGTTATAACAGTTAGACAGACTATTAATAATGAACGTCCCCCTTGTGGACTGTTACTGTACTATTAGTCAACCAACTAATCATGCATTCATTTAATCGTTTTTGTTGCTACTTTATTTTCACAGAGTCTGGCCATTACGACTATGACTGCTGTACACACACGTCGCACCCCGCCATAAATGTTTCTCTTCCCCACTCTCGGTTTCTCTGTTTGTGCCTCTCCCCTTATCTCTCTACGGCTATCTGCTACCCTCAATCTCTTGAAGTCTGTTATAAAGCTCTGAGGTTTCTACTGAATAAGATGGTACCTATGTTGTTGTATGACATCTCTTTATCAATGTAATAACTGACTTTCACAATTGCTTTATTAACCTTCTTGTTTTCTCAAATTTGCTTGAAAATGCACCATTTGCCCACTCCTATTTCAAAATGATCTCAGGAGGAGAGCCCCCCAAACTCTCCCTTAGGTTGATCAGGCTCGCTCGCTACACTCACTCGCTGAGGTGAACTCCAACACAAATTTTATGCTTCACCACTTTCAAATATCACCAGCTCCCACTGGGAGGTGATGCGTATTTTACTGTGGCCCCAGCGTTGATGTTGACTTGGTACCCCAGTGCGATGCATGAGGATTGGAGATGCGTCGGTTTGCGATGCAGCAGCAGCAACAGCTCTGCGTTGATGTAGATGGCGTGGCAAGATAACCAGCATGCGTCCGGCAATCAACCTTGCAGCCTTGATTGCCGGACGCACGCTGGTTATCTCGCCACGCCATCTACTTTCTTAAAAGATATCAAAGATTGTCTACGCATGGAATATTGCCTTCCTGCTCCACACGATTGATTCAGCTGACCTTAAAATATATATATGAACCATAGTCATCAGTGTCAATATTGACGTTTGCGACCATTGATCCGTTTCATGGTTTCTGGCGGCGTTACATTATTTATACAAGAGTTTTGTTCTAGCAAACACTATTGTCCTGAAGATGGTCTGAAGGACTGAAGCCACAAGACCGAAACGTCGACTCCACCTTCTATTCCGGAGAAACTGTGTCAATCTCTAGCGACATACATTTTCATTAGGAGATTTGTTGCTTTACATATTGTTGTGGAATAGTTGTCAGTCATGAACTGTTAGGATAATTTGATTTTACTTCTTTTCATGATTTTTTGCTGACTTAATTCTTATGTCTGTACTCCGTTTTAAACATTGCTTTATATAAATAATTGTGTAACTTCAAAGAATTAGGATTTTACGTGTTTTTTGTATTTATCAGATTTATTGGTTGAAGTTGTCCAATGACACATTAGGGTTTGTTCCAGATGGACTAATTTCATTTCAAGTAACTCTACATTCATTCAAGTTCATTGCGAATAAATTCCCTTGTTGGTACTGCACTTAAAGCGTTCTTTGTGCAGCAATCTTTCTGTAGATACTCCCATAAGATCCTATATCCACTCTTTTGTTATTAGCCTATGTGATAAAATCCCACGAAGCGCTCTAATCACTGTGGCCTTATTACCCATCCATGTCATACTCCTCACAGTGAATGTGAAAATTATAAACTTGTGAGTCACATAATAGTTCTGAAAATCTTTCCAACAACAAATCCCCTTTTTAGAGCCTTTTCACATACGTCTGTGATCCACGTGATATTATCATCTCCATTTTCTCTCCCTAACTAGGGCAAAACAGATATCACTACTTTGGTCTTTTAATTGGACATTTAGGGCCTAAATTAAGATCTTTCTAGTATATTTTAAACATGAATTTGTACGTGTATTCTCACTGCCACACATTTATTTTCAGCATTAATCCATGCAATTTGGTCATTCCAGTATGGTATGATGGGGACCCACGGTGAGCAGCCATTTTGAAAAAACAGCAAGCGGTTTAGTCTTCCTCCGTGTACGTGCATGTATGCGCAAGCACTGCTTTGCTTCAGTTTAAATCAAGAACTGGAGACAGGCATGGCTAAGATGTGGTCTCCAGAGAATTAATTAGGCAAGTAAGCCAAGGATGGCCTTGACGAAGTAAGTAACAATGAAGGCATTACAGGGCACACCTCGCAATGACTGGGATCGGCGGTACAGTACTCTGCCTCATTTCCACACGGGTATCTTGCGATCCTGTGTCCCATTTTTCTCTACAAAATAGGGTTTGACTACAGGCTCCTCCTCCCTGGCAAAGACCATGACGCATTAGCATAGCGTCCAAAATGGATGTGTTGTCTTGTCTTGTTTTACTACACAATGCCTCCCTATCATGGGAGAGACATTATCACATTATCACAGCCACTGAGTGTCAACTACAATTTTGTCACATAATGAGTGATCACTGTTTTTTTTTTTTTTTTTTTGTAAGACCTTTATTACCATTCGATAATTATACACAGCCATGTGCCTACAACCCTGGGGCCGGCTGCAAATCATTAGACAGTACATAGTGACGCGTTAAACATACATTTCAATACCTTATCCTGCGAAATCCGGCATTATATTTGCAGAGCATGAGGTCTTATTTTTTAACAATTTTGTAGTTTGCCAACTGTAAACACAAAAATAACACAACAGTAACCTTCAAATGAGACTCTTATAAGCTGTTTGGCTCAATAATATCACAGCGTGAGATCATGGGTCGTGGACGTATGGAGGCCCGGTGCTGCACACCTCCCATAGAGTGGAACTAATATCTGGGTTATTCCTCCCCGCCAGCATTCAATGTCAGTGTATAGTCCGTGAAATAACACCAGAAGTCTTTGGGCCTAGATGTTGCTGGCAATTCCTCTTCGTAGGTCTGTAGTTTGTCTCTACAACTGGCCATATCTAGCAGCCATCTGGATGTGCTGGGCACCTGCCTGCTGTGCCAGCATTGTGCTATCTGTCTCTTGGCCAGCAATAGTGCTATCGCGCAAAATTTACGCCGTGTAGCTCTGAGCTGTGGTACTACACCCAGCAGACAAGTGTGAATCGTGCATTCTACTTCAACCTCCAACATGGTGGACAATGCATTTACCACTTCTATCCAATACGCATGTACTGCAGGGCAGAACCAAGCCAAATGCACGAACCCTGCTCCCTCCCCATTACATCTTTTACACCTGTCATTATCCTGTAGTCCGAACCTGTACATGCGCACAGGTGTGTAGTATGCCTGGTGTACAAACTTGTAGTGAATGATCCTTAAATTACCGTTTGGTGTAAGGATTTGTGTTAAGGCACAGGTTTGTTGCCACTCGTTTTCAGATAGCGGACTCTCCAATACCTCATCCCATCTCGCTTTGGCCTTGTCAGTAGTGTACGGTATCTCAGCCTGTGCCGTAGAGTACAACCTAGACACCAGGTGTGATAGGTCTTGTGTGGTGATGACCAGCTGTAGTGTGTTCAGGCTATCTGGTTCCGACGGGAATGTTGGATAGTGCACCTGCATTGCACGTTTCAGTCGATAGTGCGTGAATTGAAACATGGGCGTCTTGTTTTGGACATACGTTAGGTCTTCTGTGTTCACAAATGAGCGTTCCTGAAACATGTCACCCATTTTCCCAATACCTACTTGTTGCAGTAGTGACATGCCCACTTTTTCCCACGTTACCGATAATGCTTGATGGTAGGGTAAAGGCATCGCGGGTGCGTACAATGGTGTCTTGTGCGCTCGGTGTCCCAACTTTCTCCATGCCTTGACGGTGGTGTCGATTGTGTTAATATCACGTGTATGTAAGGGCTGTCGGACATGTGAGAGGATCGACGTCAGCGGTATCGGCAACGCATCTCCCTCCTCAATAGCAGTGTGCGTGAGATATGGTATTTCGTGGAACCAATACGCAGCATATTGCGCTTGGGCGCATAAGTAGTACAATAGGAAGTCTGGCACCCCGAAACCTCCCCTGATATATGGAAGAGTCAGCGTCTGAAGGTCTACACGTGCTTGTTTTCCTGCCCAGATTAGTTTTAGTACCAGTGATTTTATACTCCTGAATACTTCTGCTGGTGGTGTAATAGGGATGTTATTAAACAGGTATAGTAGTTTAGGCAGTATCTTCATCTTCACGATCGCTATACGATCTGCTAACGACAGGGGTAGCTGTATCCAGCGTGTTACCTTATCTTCTAACTTGGAGATTGTCGTGCCATAGTTCGATCTGAGGACCTCCACCGGGTCTCTATGGTACCACACACCCAGATATTTCACTGGGTCCGACTGCCACTCCAATGGGTACTCGGTGTCCTGTGGGGTCGTCGTATCTGTCAGGGGTATAATGGAGGATTTGGACCAGTTTATGGCTAGGCCCGAGTGCCCACCAAATTTGATATATTCGCGTATTATTGAATTTAGATGTGTGTTGGGGTCACGGACATATAGCAGCATATCATCTGCGTAGAGCGAGATGTGCAGTGGTCTAGATGGGAACTGAAGCGCTGATTCTTTGTAGTTTTGCCGTATAATGCAGGCCAGTGGTTCAAGTGCTAATGCGAATAATAGGGGTGATAGAGGACATCCCTGCCTTGTGCCACGTCGAATATGGAGTCCGATACATAACCATTGATACGCACCCTGGCACATGGTTTGGTATATATGAGTGATACCCATTGTACAAATCGTCTGGGAAACCCCATTCTATGTAAAATGGTAAGTAAGTATTCCCACTCAATGGAGTCAAATGCCTTGGCGGCATCCAGCATAACCGCCGCCGCCTTCGTGGATGGATGGAGATAGTGTGAAAGGGCGAACAGTGACCTAGTATTATGGGAGGTAGAACGCGTAGGGACAAAACCTGCCTGATCTGGCAAAACCAGACTTGTCATTAGAGGTTTCAGTCGCGTGGCCAGCAACTTCGCCAATATTTTAGAGTCGGTGTTAATAAGTGAAAGCGGCCTATATGAGTCGCATGCCTCCGGATCTTTTGTAGGTTTGAGGAGCGCTATAATTGCTGCTTCACGCAGTGTCGGGGGTAATTCTGCTTGCTCGAAAGCTGCACCATACATTTCCACCATATGTGGGGCAAGTATGTCCACATACTGTTTGTAAAATTCATTAGTGTACCCATCCGGGCCTGGTGCCTTCCCATTCGGGAGAGACCCAATTACTTCAGTCACCTCCTCTACTGTGATGGGGGAAGCTAACATCTCCCTCTGCCCGTCCGACAGCCACCCTATCGCCACATTCTCTAAATATTTGAAGGTGTCCTCAATCGACGCTATCGGTCGTGTTCTGTACAGCTCCTCGTACCCTTCAGCAAAACATTTTAATATGTCCGCCGCTTGCGTGTGTAGTGTGCCATCCTCCGCCTTAATGCGTAGAATTGGTGTGTGTCCTTTGCCATCGCAAATTTTGGCCGCCAGTATACTGCCAGGTCTGCCACCCTCCCCAAATGCCCTAGCAGAATGCTTCCTGTCTAGGTATTTGATTTCGTCGTCTATGAATGTTTGATGTTCTGAGAGTAGCGTTCTCAGTTCCCCCATCAGGGTGACATCTTGAGTAGCCTCGAAGGCCAACTCCAGTTCCCTCATGCGTGTTTCGCAACGTGTTATTTGTCGTCGGATATCTTTTAAGATACCTATTGTAGTGCTCATGCATACGCCACGTATTGTGGCCTTGAACGCTTCCCATAACAGTCCGGGGTCCTCCACGGCAGGTTTGTTCAGTAGGAAGTATTCTTTGATCGCTTTGTGAATGGTGTTTGCGTATACCGTGTCCGTGAGCGCACGGGAGTTGAATCTCCAGTGAAAAGGGGGCATTGTATGATTCGGGATCATGAGGGCTAACAATACAGGGTTGTGGTCCGAAAGTGTCCTGGGTAATATCTTAATCTCTCGTGTCCACAATGTGATGCCATCTGACCCTAGCCAGTAATCTAAGCGTGACCAGCTTTGGTGGGCCGCAGAAATGTGTGTAGCACCTGAGGCACCAGGGTATTTGTGTCTCCATAGGTCAGTCAATGAGAGATCTGAAAGCATGTGCATTAACTTAGCCCTGGCCTGCTTATGTGGTTCTGATGAGTTCGTAGACCGGTCCACTCCCTCCTCCATCGTCACATTCCAGTCCCCACCGCATATGATATGAGTGTTCGTTAGTGTTTGCAGGTGGCCCCACAGTTCTTGGAAGAATTCTGGGGCGTCCGTATTCGGCCCGTATATATTGAGAAGCGTTATCCGCTGTCCACGTAGTGTGCCCGATACAATAACATATCTGCCATTGGGATCACTTACAACCTTATGTGCTATGAAGTTCATGCCTCTGCGTATTAGTGTGATCACTCCCCTCGAGTAGGAGGAATAGTTAGCCGTGTATGAGGATTCCGACCAACGTCCCCCTATTTGTGCATGCGTGTTAGGTGCAAAATGTGTCTCTTGTAACACAGCAATATCAATTTCCCATCTCTTTAAGTAGGCAAAGACCTGTCTAATTTTCTTCGGCTGAGCTAGACCCCGTATATTCCATGTAAGGAGGTTGATATGATTCCTATTGGTGTCTCCCATTACCTGTGCCATCCATACAATTGATGGTTCCATCGATTCAGCAAATGACAATTAGAAACAGTACAAATCTGCGTTTCCCCAGTTAAGAGCATGTGCGCACCACCACCCCCCCGCCCAGTAACACCTCGCAAACGATTATGTGTTAACAGCTTCGGTCTCAGAACTTGAACAATTCTCCCCTTCCCTCCGCCCCCACCCACTCCAGCATCCCAATTCTGCCGAAGCCATTGTCCCATTGTAAACAATCCCTACAAAAACAGTCAAAGATAAACAACTTTGTTGGGGATCACCCTTTCGGAGGTCCGCCTGGGGCACAACTCTACACCCAACTGAATGGGTGCGGACCACTCATACATTCGCGATTCATACGTGTGTACTGAGTCCATCCATCCCGTTTCCACCCACAGACCCCGGTATTCTGGTGAGTTAGCATATATCACAATAGTAGGTTAACGTATATGAATATTGTAGTAACATTGCACCACTCTATGTGGGGGTCGGACCCTACGAACCAATTTGATGTCGCAACACAGTGTCTTATAGGTACGCAATGTGGACTCCCCCCCTCGTGATCATCCGCTCAGGAGAGCGACAGTGTGCTGAGTCATACTATCCAGGTCACCAGTGGAAGCGTAATGGTACTTGCAACTCACAAGTTTAAAACAGAAAGTGGCTATTATCAGCAATTTGTCAACAGTTTGTGCGTTCCGTGGTCACTGCCAGTGAACGCCTGCCACTATGCATAGTCAAAATTGTCAGCGATTCTGTGGTGAACCTCGACAGGAGCCCATGGGTCGAGCAATCTGCGCCATAATGACATTCATGCATGCTGAACTTGTACAAATGTCTCGGTGCAGACCTGCTTCCAACACCATACAAGTGAGATCAGAACGTCAGGCCAGTGTCATTGCATGTGAGCAGAGAGCCCGTAGAGCTGGGGCTCCCGTGTCTATGCAAAGAGGCCTCTTGGGAGAATAGTAAAAGGGAGTCTTACCATAAATTTGCAGCTTACCACCCTCATTCTTTCTCCGCTTCGTCCGAGTCTGTGTGTCGAGCGTCTCGTGCTTGCTGCTTGTGTTGCTGTACCACCTTTTTAACGAATTCTTGGGCTGCCCTTGGGGTTGGTAATACCACTGCCTTGTCATTCCATGTCACCCTCAGCCGCGCCGGATACAGCATGGAATATCCCACGTTTAAGTCTCTGAGTTTGGCCTTGACGGACGCGAATTCCTTCCTCGCCTGCTGCACCGCCATTGTGTGGTCCGGGTAGAACTCCAGGTTGTTTCCTTGGTGTGTGATCTTCCCCTTCTCGCGCGCCAGTCGGAGGATGGTGTCTCTGTCGCGATAATTGAGGATCCTCGCAACAATCGGTCTTGGTGTCGCTCCTGGTTTCGGCTTGGGTGCCAAGGACCTGTGGGCTCTCTCCACAATGAAAATTTGAGACAGGGCCTCAGTCCCAAAAATGTCCCTGCATAGTTGTTCTATGTAGACCTCCATCTTGCCCGTGTTTGTAGATTCCGGCAGGCCCGTTATGCGTACATTATTGCGTCTGGAGCGCGCTTCCAAATCCTCCTCTCTTGCTTTGATTACCTCCAGGACTCGCTCCATTCCGGTACACTTGCTAGTCGTGGCACGCGATTCATCCTCCACTGTCGATATTCTGGATTCGGCGGTGTCCAGCCTTTCGCCATGTTTCTCAAGTTTGTCTGACATCCCATCCATCCGACACGTCAGGTTGTCCAGTTTCCTGTTGATATCCTGTACATTAGCTTGTATGGACAGCAATATCCTTTCCATATTGGACGTGGGCTCCATATGCGGCGCGTCTTCCCCCTCTGGTACCTGTTCTGTGACTTTTGGCGCCTTCTTGCTCTCAAAGGAGATTTTTTGCTGCTGCTTATCCGGCTTCCCCATCGCGGCTGATCCAGGAGGCCCACTAATCATTATTCGTCTTGTTCTGGTGGCCCTGGCCGCTGCCGCCGTGGTCGTACTCCTTGTCGCGATCCCGGGGGGCACCCCAGTACAGTAGTCCCCCAGTTTCCTTCGCAGTATGTCCTCGCCTCCAATCTAGCAGGAGCCGCAGGTGAGCACGTCCGAGTGCATGCGTGATTCACACCCCAATGGCGAGCGCTTGTGTAGAACAGCTCTGTCCACCTCTTGTTGCCCTCGACCCACGTGCACTTGGACGCCACCCGATGGGTCACACTGACACCCTTCACGCAGTGTCTGTGCGGTTGAGAGCCCGTGATTGCCTAATGCTTTTAGGGCTATGAATTGTACCTCGCACTTGGTCTGCCGTGCGTTTGGGGAATCTCACCCTAACATGGCACTTGTCCCGTTATGTTGCACTGCCGCGGCTCCCGCCCAGCGAGAAAACGGCGCCTCACGGGAACAGACGTGCAGCGGCTGCCCTCCCTCGGTAGCGCCGGTGCTCCGCTATCCCCACAAAGCGCTGTGCAGATTTTGGTTCCCACCTGGGTCGTCGGGTGATAGCGAGAAGGCGCTGCAGCTGGCCGTATGTCCCAGCTTATCCGGAGCGCTGACGCCCGTGTCCACGTAGCACACAAGTCAATCACCCGCGCTCAGGAGCCCGCCCAGTGCTCGGACCCGGGTGTAATCCTGCAGTGCCCTCAATGCGGCGTACAATGCACACTGCCGGCCAGAGGATGATGGTGCATGAGTTTATCGTGTTACACTTCCCCCTGCGCGCCGCTTCTCCGCTGTTTCATTACCGCCGCAATGTTTGCTCACCGCCGGATCAAATAGGCGCAGTCCGCGTTGTGTCCATGGGCGCCGCCATCTTGTGGACCACCGGCCAGAAGTCCTTAAAGGGGCCGTTCGTGACTGGCTCCCAACAACCACCGGCCACCCAGCAGTCGTACACCCACAAGTCCCGCGATCATGCAGTTGGCCGTCGCAAGTCACCTCAGGTTTAGGTGCAGGTGCCAAGGGTGTCTCCGTGACTCGTTGCTCCGCAGAGGATCGCGGTGCCGGCCGCCATCTTGTCACCTCGCGCTGGTCGCCCAAGCGCTCGCCGCTGTTTTATGGAGACAGAACGCTGTTTAGAGTCCCGCACTCGTCGGCGTCAGAGCCAGAGGCATTCATAACCCCTAATCTGTGATTTCCGATGTCCGTGGGGGCCGGGATAGACCGCTCAGGCCATGTTTTTCGAGTCGTCCGGCGGAGCTGTGTGGTCACCCAGCCATTCCGCCGTGCGCCCCCTAGCGCCTCCTCCTCGTGATCACTGGTTTTTAGTTTGACTGAGCACCCGCTCTACAGGGTGTTTCATATCTATGTCTTTTGACAGCATTTGTATTTATTAGCCAAGGCTAATGAGCCAATGTTTTAAATTGTCTTCTTCTTATCATTTTTGAGAAACTGTTAAGTCATAGCATGCCTCAATTCGTAGAGGATTGGGATGAACCCCTATGATGAAGTATGCCACCAAGGGGCAACCCTGGGGTATGAGGGGTCTCTAGGAAAATAGGTTTTTTCCTACTGAACGATCACAGTGGAATTTTGCTGTATCCCACACACCATTCCCCTGGCAGGTTTTCTTCGCATCTTTCGATTTTTGTGATAAGCGTATCTGCAAGGAGGATAAACCTAGCCTTTACCTCTACCTTCCCCCTATTTTTTGTTGCAGGACTTATTACTACACATGTGTCTTGAGTACGTGACAAACTCTGGGACTTTCCATTCTAATGAAATGTATTTGCCTCGGTCATTTTCCATAGAAATGATTGCAATATCTAGCACGTAACAGGGTTATTTCTAAATATAATGTGCTGAAAAACTTGCGGCTAAGCTAGCATCCTGGGCAATGTCCCTTGCAAAAATGATAATAACTGCAGTTACTATTATTCCTGGAACCGGGTACAATATTGCTGTCAGCACCGCTGGACGTTTTCTCTACACCCCTGTCCTAGCCATTGTCAAAAGTTCTTGGAGTTACATTTTTTTAAAGTTTCTGGGCGATGAAGTTAGTCTTTGTATCTAACTAGCAGGTCCTGCAATCATATTGAGGCAGATGCCAGCAATAATTTTCAAAAGAAATTGGTTGGTGCTCCTGTCTTGTACCGTCAGATATATCCGGTAAATAACGTCACTGAGCACTTGAAGAAAGCGTAGGGATCCTTGGAAATATTATATCTGGAGGCCTGTTCTGCTGTGCGCAGCAGGGATCTTTCACAATATAAGGGAGGTACCCTGATCCTCGGAAAATGGATGTGTATATATCAACATAAGAGCAAATTTGAAGAGAAGACCCTAAGACTAGTGAATCAGATAAAATAAATCAGTGATCTAAATGTATAAGGACAACAATACATTTCAAAGTTACTAAAGTACAAAATCATGTGTGAAGAGAAACAAATATAAATATATAAAATCAAACAATATTAAAATAATATTAAGAAGGAATGCTTATAAAAATGAATTTATTAAAAAGTTTTAACAATGATACAACAAAATTCACTGTAAGTGGTTAGCTAGAGCACACTGTTTTTACATTATTAAAAAACATTTGTCAATTTACAAATATTACAAAAAAGAAAAACAGACTGTTGGCGTGGCATTTCCTTGATAAAGTATTTTGTCACCTTCTTCAGGACAATAGAGCAATTTAAAAATCTGAATAACAATAAAAACACTATGTTAGAAGCAAAGAACATTTCTTTTTTCTACAAATAATAAATAATAATAAGAAATAGTTGTTGCAGTAAACACCACCCTTCTGCTGTTCAGGGTTTCGGATGACAGCGGCAGGATGGCTGTATGCGGCTCCCGGGCCGCTCTTTCACTGTGAAGGAATTTGCCTTTCACACATGTTGGCATGTATATTTCCTATACACTTACCCCCTACTTTTTAATTAAGTAGCTATTTAGCGCAATGTAATGCAATCTCTTGTTGTTTGAAACAATTGTCTCCTGTTGTACAGTACTGTGGGAGAGAGGGCTGGTGTTGGGGGGCCTGTGGATGCCATTGCTCTGGCCCTTACAATGTCAATTGACAAAAGTCATATCATAAACAAGACATAAACAGACACATACGGAAAAAAAAACATCTCTTCACTGACGTTCTGCACCTGAAATTGAAAATGTTAGGAAACAAACCGTTGCAGCTCACCCATTAAAGCGCAAATATACTAAATAACACTTCTCTTTGACTATTGTTAAATATTATTAAAGAATATTTTATCCTATTTCATTAATATACATTTAAGTATTTGCATTCCATTCCATTCTTCGCTGCAAAGAATACATTTTTAAACTGACTGTGTGTTCTAGTTCCATTCCTAATCACAGGAAACTGTTGAAGTGTGTGGTTTGGTCTTGGTGCAATGCCCATAGTTTACGTCCAGCCAGAACCATAATTTCAAAGGCAGCTCAAAATATTCTCTTTTAATCCTTCAACTTATCATCATATTATAGACCTTGCTAGACAGAACATTTCTCAGTTTCTCCATATCCTAGAGCCTTAAGAACTTCATTGGTCTGTAAATCATGTTCCTCCATCATTACTCTCCCGTCTTCACTATTTATTTCTTGAAACATGCCCAGTAAAAACCGCAAACTTTGTTCCCGACTTTCGTCATCATCAATAGTGCTTGGTGTCTCATGATAAGTTAATTTTTGTATTTGTGACTGAAATACATTTGGAATTCAGTCCTTGTATAAACGTCCTAAATGTTCATATTTTTACCAAATCCCAATTAGGATCAAGCCTGTTTAGCATTTCCTGAGTATTGTTTTCTAACATGCTAACGTCAGACACTGAGCCTGATCTTCTGCAGTATTGCTCATAAAGGCCAAACAATAAACATGCGTCCTTTTCCATACCATCATGTGGGAGGTATAGTATTTCAATCAACTGCTCTTTTGAACAGACATGTATGGGCCAGCCACTCTCTTTACTTTTGGGGTCAGTCAATTTGTCAAACAACATTAAGCAAACAATGACATCAGTGCTGGTGAGTAACCTTTGCTGCTCACTTAATCTATACTGGTCCTCTCTCCCTTTACCATTCCTTCTTTCACTCATTACTCTTGTCAAACCATTCTTATATATTTCCCATTTTCGTACTTTAGTTGCCATCAGCATAAGGAGGCTATTAAGAACTGACACATTTAGTGTAGGCAGGATGATTTGGTTGAGAAAACATAAACGGGGGTTGGAGGGTCTAAGGGAAGTTTAAAGACCTGCCCAGGTTATCATCCCCTAATTTACAATCTATGAATACACAAAAACCTGGGGGTCTAGCAAGAAACAGATGTGTTTCATGGACCATACATAGTATATAGTCAACGAGTACTAGTTAAATAACAGAATGGTCTTTATATACAGTTTAACAATCCAACGCATGTAACCACCAGCAAAGGTAGGTGAGACCCAAGATCCAGAGATGGATTACCATCAAAATCTTGTTGGTGATCTTAATTTTCTCATCTGGTCATCCACAGGGCTGGGCTGGTATGTCTCTAGATCAGTGAGACTACTTCCAGAACCGCCTGGCAAGACTGGGGTCAAGCCCACAATCGCTAGCTGACCATGCGTGGGATCACCAAATGGAACAAAGTGCAGCGCAAAGGGTGAAAGTGTAGGGAAAAGTGAAGTTAAAAAGGAATAGAGAGGTCACAGTAAAGAAACTTTAATGGCTGTAAGTCTCTTTTCAATTTAAAAACCAGAACAGCGCAAAAACGCAGTATAAACAAATGACTGCTTAGGGGCCCCATTTGGTGCACTGTCCATTTCTATGGTGTATTGTACAGTGCGGTGTTACCTCCCTTTTTTTTACTGCATTGCCCTTCTTTAAGCAATGTTCTCAGTCCTACACATATTTATTCAATCCTTCTAAGAAAATAAACACAGTCACAACAAAGATATCGTAATGCATAAAATTAACTATTCAGTCCTTTGTCCTCTTTTCATCCACAATTCTTAAAGTAGAGAAAACGGAAATGCAGTCTGTTACTTTTAAGGCACTTGTACCCCAATCATTACTGATTCTAAGTCATTGTGGGATGGAGTCAGCTGTCCTTCCCTTCTGTGTCCTGGTGACTGTTTGTGGATAAACGCTGACCCTACTTGCGTTACCAACAGTTCAGTTATACTAGACAAGGAGAAACAAAAAGGGTGGCTTGTTAGGGTAATGCCAGGTGACACAATAGGAAGGACAAACAGTAACACACACTATGGATCAGAAGAAAAAGGTGACAGGAAGGTAGAAAGAAAGGTAATAGTTGTTCTGTCCCCCTTCATTACTCAGTTATGCCCCACAGGGTGAAGGTTGCAGCTGAACAGAACTGAAGATCCCTAGGGCATTGCCATTGGGGGTAGGCATTCACATAAACAGAGCAGAAGTTGTGAACTTTACATGTAGTTCAGGCATACACATGAAACATGAAAAGAAGTATTTGTAGGCCCTGCACTCCAGGGTTGTATTGTGCTGGGTGCTCTGACTAGATAATGTATAACTATCCCAGTCCCAGAATAATAATAATAGAACAGGAAGAGGATAATGGAGACCTCAAGTGTGATAAGAAATATCACACCGGTCGAGGGTCATCCATCCAATAGAAAGTAATTTTCAGGAGGTTTGTTAGTCAATTTGTCAGTCTGTATCAACATAACATAGCATCAACATAGCAACGTGACATTTCAAAGAAATATTTGTAGTAATGCAGCTGGTAATCAGTCATTTGACATCGAACAGCATATGAAAGGTCAATCACAAAATACCAAGAATCTCAATGAATCACAAAACGTTATGTGACAATCAAAGACAGCATATCAAAAAACAAAAGCACTTCAAATAGATGCATGCAATACAATAACAATTATTTAAATGAATGCATATAATGCAACACCAACCCCATCATGGTTGTGAATAGGTGGACACCTATTCACATCTGTAGACCACCCTTGGTGTCCAGCAGGAGACAGTGCACCAGAGCCGACCACTCTCTGGCTACACTATAGTGTGGCGACCAGCTCCTACACCAGGGTTGCCACAAAAACCAACGCAAAGTACTTGTTGCAACACCCAGGGGTCATACACTCAATACCAGTGCCAAACCAGGGAATAATTCCTGCATCAACCCTCAACCTGAGACACACTACCTGCTATTTCTACAATGTGAAACAATACCTTCTAACACCCAAAATATGAAGAGGCTAAACCTCCTCCAGCACTCACCTAGTGACATCCTGTCCGGGAATGCACACCAGCCTCTTGTGCTACTCAAGGCAGAAGTCTTTGGCAACTGGATGATGAGTCTCCGCTGGCAAGACAGGGAACTGCAGTACTTCAGCCTCTCTGACCCACAGTCAGTCAAAGGGCTGCTTAGAATCAGAAAGTCACTGCTAGTATGGAAAATGCAGAATGTTTGCCCTCTCCACTGCCCAGGAATGAAGGCGACAGCTCAGTAACTAAAATCCCAATTTAAACACACCTGAGTAAATATGGAAACACAGGGTCAGGCAGCCTAGACAGAGAGAACTGTACCAGTAGTACAAAATCACTGGTGCCCGTAACCCAACGGTCACACAGTGGCAACCACAGCAGATGGAAAAAGGGGGGAATACAGTGAGGTGTGCCCTCATTCGGCGTTTTCATGGGCACACCTCACTGTTTGCACACCTCACTGGTTTCAACTGATGACACTTATATTTTCAGTTTTCCGAGAGCACACGTGGCTAGTATGTACTGCATGATGTGATAATAGTTATTGTTTATTGTTTATGCCTATGTTTATGTCCAATTTCATATGTTAGTCCCTGATTGCAAATATAATTCATACTTACAGTGATGCTCCCTGAGGAAGGGCTTATAGAATGCCCGAAATGCATTGGAGCCAAGCATAAACTTATGACATCATGAAAGAATGAATAAGGAAACAAGAAATGGAATGATTTACGAATTTCATTTATGAATTACCATGAACAATTGCGAACAATACTAATAAAAAAAAGAAATACAAAAACGCAATGGAAATAGTGGAGTCCTAATTTGTTAGGAACCTATAATAGTGTGCCTAAAGGGGATGCAACTAATGTATCATTAGGAGCACGTTTTCTGGGGCCAGAAGTGCACTCCAGTGAGACCCAGTCACCAACAGAGCCATCATTGACAGCTTGGACAGAACCAGAGAAACAATCAGGTAAAGAAAAGAATGGAAAGGGGCAACCACTCGGTCCCCCCGAACGTATGGTTGGGGGCCCAGATCCTCCCGGGAAACCATTTTGGGCGGGGGGGGCATGTCACGGCTGGTATGCCCAAAGCGGCGTAGCCGGGGCGCTCCTTTTCCCGCCCAAGAGGGGTTGTCCTAGACACCTACACCGATGGCCACGCCCAGTAGGCGTACCGGCGGAGGGTACACGCCCTCCCGGGGAAGAATAAAGAGAGCGGGAATCTGAAGAAGCATCCTCTTGTTCCTGTGCTTGGAAGCTGCACCCACTCGTTGCACGTGAGCCCTCGACGGAACAAGGAGCAATTCTGAGAATTTTATAATTCTTGTGTTTCTCTTTCAGCGAATTCGAGGCTAAAACGACCGGGGACCGTTTCTGATCATCTTAGAGTGACTACTTGAAAGGAATGCCGGGCAAAAAGGCAGGAAAGAAGTCCGAGACTGAACAGATGCTCCGGATGTTGGTTGGTAGAATGACGAAGATGGAACGAACCGTTGGACGCGATATGGCGACCATGAAGAAGCAGATGGCTGCGATGAACAATCCGGGTAAACCAAAGAAGGTAATAGGCCCAGCATTGCCGGACGTTGCCCCGGAGGGTAGGGAGAAGCGGGTCAGGAATAGGGCCCCAAGGGGGGAGGTCCCCGTCCCCGAGGTACCCCCGGCGAGCCCCGTTGTTCCGGTCGAGGCCCCTACACTCCCAGACGCGGGTCAGCCGATACCGGTTGTGATTACGCCCGCTAGCGAGGAGGACATGCCGCCTGAATTGGCCGCCCAGTTGGCGGCTTGGCTCGGCAAGAAAACAGGGGGTGCGACGGCACCTCGAGACACGGCCGAAGAGGCCAGATTACTAATGCAGCAGTTGCAGCAGTCGCGAGATGCCGCAAAGGCGAATCTCCCTCTTCTCCCCCCACAGGTAACCTCGGAAGGACCGGTAGCTGGCGTGGAAAAAACAGCGGGAACGTCAACCTTGCCGGGTAAGCAGGCATTGCCAATGGCGGGGGGGGCTCATTGCCCTCAAGGAGGGAGAAAGTGGTTCAACATATCCCGTTGGCCACGAAAGAGTTAATTTGGGCTGACAAGTATGTGAATATGTTCTCTTTGTTAACTGACCATCAAGAGATGGAGTATGCTAAAACGCAGAAGGATTTGTGGCACCCGAGTGTATGGCGAGCCAAGATGGCGGGTTTTAGGGTGGATGAGACAATAACAAATTGGGCCAAGGCCTTTGCAATGTTTACTGCCATTATTGGGGAACGTAAGCTTGAAGTTTTGTCTGAATTGTCTTGTTATCAGGCGCGAATAATGGATTTTTACGAAACATATGAGGGTAATGAATGGATGGGTTACGACATGAAGTTCCGTAAGGCCAAAGAGTACGATTCATCTCTGACGTGGGATTGTCTCGACTCGATCTCTTGGCAGAAGCAGCTCTTGCCGGGCTCGACGAAGGCGTCCTCGCCTGGCGAGAATGGGTCGGGGTTTTCCCGCCAACAGCCCGCGGCACCCTTTCGAGCGGGCGCCGGTGGCAATCACCAACCAAGGCCCGGGGGGAATGGGGGAAAGCGGGGGGACTGTTGGAGCTTTAATAGAGGCAACTGCTCCAGACCGCAAGGGGCATGTAAGTTCAGGCATGCATGTGCGGGTTGTGGGAATTCCTCGCACCCGGAAGTTTCGTGCAGATCCAAAAATGGCGAGTCGGGAGGTAAGGGGGGGTCCAAACAAGACTGAGGAGGGACACTGTGTATCGTTACCTACCCCCGTTGATATCATGGCAATAACCCCCTGGCTAAACGAATACCCTGATCATGTCTCCGCTGGAGTGCTGAGGAACGGATTCTTATATGGTTTCCGCATTCTGGCGGGGGATTTTCGTGGGGAATCACTTTGTAGAAACCAATTATCGGCTCGGCATAATCCGGCGGTGGTAGAGAAGAAAATCGAAAAATAAATTTTACTAGGCCGGGTGGCGGGCCCATACCAGCGCCCTCCAGTGGCAAATTTTGTCTGTTCCCCATTGGGAGTGGTCCCCAAAAAAGACCCAGGGGAGTTTCGGATGATCCATAACTTATCTGCACCGAAGGGTCTCTTGGTGAACCAAGCGATTGACCCTGGAGTTTGTTCGGTGCGGTACGCATCCTTCGATGATGCCGTCACCATGTTGAATCGCCTGGGGCCCGGAGCGCTGATGGCGAAGTCAGATATTGAGTCGGCGTTCCGGTTGCTCCCGGTACACCCACAGGACCAGCGTCTGTTAGGCTTTGTGTTTCAGGGACGTTACTACATGGATAGATGCATGCCAATGGGTTGCTCCATTTCTTGTGCCTATTTTGAGAAATTCAGCTGTTTTTTGGAGTGGGCATTCACTGAGGCCACTGGGCATAGCCATGTTATGCATTACTTAGATGACTTTCTGTTCTTGGGGGCCGCCGGCGACACAACATGTGCGCAGGCTCTACAGGAGTTTTGTATCCTCATGAGGGAATTCGGGGTGCCATTGGCACCAGGTAAGTCGGTGGGACCATCTACTTCACTCGAGTTTCTGGGGATTGAGCTCGATTCTGTGGAGGGATGTTTCCGTTTGCCGGGGGAAAAGGTAGCTAAATTTAGGGCTTCCCTGCAACTTTGCCTTAGTAAGGACAAGGTGACCCTGCATCAGTTACAACAGGCAGTGGGTCAGCTTAACTTTGCCCTGAGGGTAATACCAATGGCTCGCCCCTTTTCACGCTCTATTGCACAGGCTATGGTCGGTCTAAAAGAAGGACACCACCGCACGAGACTGTCTGCAGAAGTTCGCCAGGACATGCGTATTTGGTTGGCATTTCTGGCGGACTTCAACGGTCGAGTAGTGTGGAACAAGCCGCCAGCGTCTTCGGACGAGCTAGGTTTGTGGACTTACTCGGCGGGGAGCGTTGGGTTTGGCGCCATTTTCGGCAATCGATGGTCGGCGCAAACATGGCCGACATGGTGGCACACCAGCGGTCTCACAGGTAACATTGGTTTCCTCAAACTATTCCCTATATTGGTGGCTCTGAGGGCATGGCCGGACGAGTTCAGAAATCACTCAGTGGTATTTTGGTCAGACAATATGACTGTGGTTGAATGTATAAATAATCAGGCAGCACGCTGCAAGTGGATTTTGAGATTGCTGAAGGAAATTGTACTGATTTGCATGAGACTAAATGTACAATTCAGGGCAAAGCATGTTCCGGGGGTACTGAATCATGCTGCTGATGCACTCTCTCGTTCACATATGCAGGCGTTCAGGGGTTATCTACCGACTGCGGACCTAGCGGCGGCACCATTCCCCGAAGTACTCTGGCTACTCGGTGCCCCGGATTACAAGACCTCGTGGCAGCAAGCTTATCCCCCAGGACAAGGAAGGCATACGAAGGAGCATTTCGTTCCTATTGTGCATTTTTGGGTCCGGCAGGGGATCAGACATGGGGTCAGGAGGATTGCTTCCTGAGGTTTCTGGTGGCATTACATAGGGAAGGCCGATCAGTGGCAACGGCCAATAGGCACTGGGCGGCCATTTCATTCATGGCGCAGGTGCATGGGGTCAAGGACCCGACATCTTCCTTTTTGGCAAAGAAAGCTCTTCGGGGCTGGCAGCGCCTTGAGGGTTGGAGAGTAGACGAGAGGCGCCCGATTGGGTTAGAGAGGTTGTCCCTGCTCATGGCAATACTACCCACGACATGTTCCTCCCGTTTCGAGGCAGTTCTGTTCCGGGCCGCATTTGCATTAGCATTCCATGGGGCTATGCGGGTGAGTGAACTGGTAGCAAAGAATAAGAACGATGTGGGGGGAGGTCTGTGTAGGAATCACGTCCTGATTAGGGGTGATTCAATGGTGGTTACAATAGCTAAGTCCAAGACTGACCAGACAGCTATGGGAGACAGTGTTGTGGTCCAGCGCATACAAGGGTCCCCCATGTTCCCGGTAAAGTACATTGAGGAATATTTGGCGCTGAGGGCGGATACATGGGGTGGGAGTCTGCTGAGACACATCGATGCCACCCCACTGACGAGGTTTCAGTTTCAAAGGGTGCTAACATTGGCAATCGCAGCGGCGGGCTTAGACCCGGGCGATTTTGGGACCCACTCCTTCAGGATAGGGGCTGCTACTGAGGATACAGCCAGGGGTCAGAGTGCCGAAGAGGTGAAACTGTTGGGACGATGGTCCTCGAATTGTTTTAAAAGGTATGTGCGGTTGCACATGTTGTGAAGTCAAGTTACATGCACTCACGCTTCTTGTCTTCTGTTTGATTTACAGTTTCGCGAGCATGTTATGCGGGGCGGAATTTGCAGTCGACCCAGCTACTGGGGACCAGCGGTCAGAGATCACCGGCTGAGGAGAGAGTGGTATGGGTCGTGGGCCACTCATACGTGAGGCGGGCCTGGGATGTATTCAAAGCAGGTGACACGACTCACGCAGCTGGGGAATATGGGTACAGAGTGACCTTCCATGGAAGGGGCGGGCTCTGTATTGACCAGTTCGAATCTTTTATCGAGGGACTCTTAGGGCGGCAGAGGTCACCGCCATCTGTAATCATAGTACACCTGGGGGGCAACGACATGGTGATACTCGGTAGGCGAGTATTACTCGAGCGAGTTTTGTCTACCGTTAGTTGGCTGGCGAAAAGGATCCCGGGGTGCACGATTGCATGGTCCCACATGATTCCCAGAAAAGTATGGCGGGGGGGCCTGTCGGTGTCAGCACTGAACCATTCAGTAAAGAAGGTCAACAACAAAATTGGTAGGTTGTTTCGCTCAGCGCAGTTGCACAGTATTCCGCATGGGTGTATTCGGGGCGATCACATGTATCTCGAGGATGGGGTTCACTTGTCCCGGGAGGGGAATGTCTTACTCATAGGAGACTTCATAGCATGGTTAAGGGGTTTATGAAAGCATGACCTTTACCAGGAGTTTGTGGGGGGGCCGGATAGCCGGTCAACTATCCGGCCTGTGGCGGTAAGGTCATGATCGGTGAGCAGTAATTTCAAGGTCCCTAGAGGGGGGCGCCACCCACTATGGATGGGAGCGCCTGGGGGGAGGTGGCCATTGGCCCCTCCCACGGGGAGGCGGCACCCACTAAGTATGGGTCGCCTAGGGGAAGACGGCCATAGACCCCTTCCAGGGGAGGAGGCGTTTATATGCCCCTCCTACGAATTTCCCGGGGCCCGGATATCCGCGACGGCGGATGTGATAGACAGTATGGGGTGGGAGGGGGAGTCCACGCTGCCTTCTTACAGACACCTCACACGGGTCCTCGGACGACCTTTAAGATGGCGTCGAGTTTAGATGGGGGCCCCCAACAAGACAAGGGAAATTGGAGTTGGCACAGAGGGTACAGTCCTCTGCGCATGCGCCACTCACACCGTGAGGGCGAGAGTTTTGGTAGTAGGGATCTGACACCGGTTGCGACCTTGCCGTTGGCCCGTAATGTTAGGGATGTACAATTTTAATTTAGAAAGTATGCATTTGCAGGATGTTAGACTCGGCTAGGAAAACCTTTGTATTAGAGATTTGCTAAGGTTAGCCAATGAACATGTCTTCATCGAAATGTAATAAATGAAAATTGTACATGATATGAAACTTTTATTTAATGTTTTAATTTTGTTTCATATTTTAATAAATACGGCCGGGAGGGTAACTCCCTCCCGCCTTCCAAAAGTTCAGAACAACGTCCGTCTCCCATCATTGGGGATTGTGTTGGGAGGGGGTGACGGGCATCCCGGCCATATGGAAAGGGGCGACCACTCGGTCCCCCCGAACGTATGGTTGGGGGCCCAGATCCTCCCGGGAAACCATTTTGGGCGGGGGGCGTGTCACGGCTGGTATGCCCAAAGCGGCGTAGCCGGGGCGCTCCTTTTCCCGCCCAAGAGGGGTTGTCCTAGACACCTACACCGATGGCCACGCCCAGTAGGCGTACCGGCGGAGGGTACACGCCCTCCCGGGGAAGAATAAAGAGAGCGGGATTCCGAAGAAGCATCCTCTTGTTCCTGTGCTTGGAAGCTGCACCCACTCGTTGCACGTGAGCCCTCAACGGAACAAGGAGCAATTCTGACCCAGCCACCAGCCCCTTATGACAATGTTTTTCTGCAAAAAGTCTTTTTCCTTTTGATAAACATCTTCTTCCCTCAGGTGTTGTGAAGTATGAAGGTCTAGTTTAATGATGTGATTTCTGTCTGAAGGTACTGTGTTCTTGTGGCATAGACAAACATGCAAGTAGATAAGATGATGGTTTTTTTCTCTTTATAGGTAATCAATGTCGTATTTATAAATATTTTGGTCGGGCGGTAAGGTCATGATCGGTGAGCAGTAATTTCAAGGTCCCTAGAGGGGAGCGCCACCCACTATGGATGGGAGCGCCTGGGGGGAGGCGGCCATTGGCCCCTCCCACGGGGAGGCGGCACCCACTAAGTATGGGTCGCCTAGGGGAAGACGGCCATAGACCCCTTCCAGGGGAGGAGGCGGTTATATGCCCCTCCTACGAATTTCCCGGGGCCCGGATATCCGCGACGGCGGATGTGATAGACAGTGTGGGGTGGGAGGGGGAGTCCACACTGCCTTCTTACAGACACCTCACACGGGTCCTTGGACGACCTTTAAGATGGCGTTGAGTTTAGATGGGGGCCCCCAACAAGACAAGGGAAATTGGAGTTGGCACAGAGGGTACAGTCCTCTGCGCATGCGCCACTCACACCGTGAGGGCGAGAGTTTTGGTAGTAGGGATCTGACACCGGTTGCGACCATGCCGTTGGCCCGTAATGTTAGGGATGTACAATTTTAATTTAGAAAGTATGCATTTGCAGGATGTTAGACTCGGCTTCGAAAACCTTTGTATTAGAGATTTGTTAAGGTTAGCCAATGAACATGTCTTCATCGAAATGTAATAAATGAAAATTGTACATGATATGAAACTTTTATTTAATGTTTTAATTTTGTTTCATATTTTAATAAATACGGCCGGGAGGGTAACTCCCTCCCGCCTTCCAAAAGTTCAGAACGACGTCCGTCTCCCATCATTGGGGATTGTGTTGGGAGGGGGTGACGGGCATCCCGGCCATATGAGTGCGGCCAAGACCCCCACCAGTAGAGCAACCACAGAGATCAGATAGTGCCAAAAATCCAACCATGAGGAGGAGGGTGAGGCAGAAAGATAAGGAGCACATGGCAATAGGCACAGCAGCCGTCAATGCGGGCTCACAAAAGCCATCATTATGTGCCGAGAGAACCTGGGGAAACATGGAGCAAGAGCAGCTCAGAGATGTGACAACTACTCACGGCCAGGAACAGCATCCAGCATAAGTCAGAGGGAGAAATAGAGACTTCGAAGGCAGGGAAGCATCGTGGTCTGACCTCGGACCTCCGCTGGAAAGGTAAGGCAACAGCTTGCCGCAGCAGAAGCCATGCATTCTGGAGTCACATTCTCTCACCAAATGTAGAAGCCTAATTGAAATAATAGCAATCAGCATATATGATAGAGAATATTGTTTTAAAAACGCCGCCCAGTGATAAAGAATTATGTTAGGTATAGTAAGGCCGCCTCTATCATAATGGAGTGATAATAGCGTAAGCGATCTCCGAATCTTACCATGTTGCCACATAAATTTAGACATAAGCGAGTTAATCAGCACTAACACTTTCTGATCTATGGCTAGCGGAATTGCCCGGAATAAATAGAGACATCTGGGTAACATATTCATTTTTAAATAGTTGGCTCTTCCTATAATGGAGAGATGGAGACTATTAACCCTATCGAGGTCATCCTTTATCTTAACCACTAGTGGATAAAAATTAGCTTTTGCTAATAACTTAGTATTAGCACAAACAACAACAACTCTCAAATACGTAGCCTTTTCAGCTCTTCATTGATCTGGACAAATGGTATTATCGATGCACAGAATAATCGTTAAGAGAGTACCCCGAGCAGCTCCCAAATTCCGTGGTCACTCTCTCTATTTCATGAATAGCTTCAATCGGGTCAGATGTAGTAACCGCGATATCATTGGCATAGGACAATACTTTAGTTTCGAAATGACAGCTAATAACAGGCTTAATAATGTTACTTTCTAATAGTTTCAAGATAAGGGGATTAATATGTAAAGCAAAAAGCAGGGGGCGAACACGGACACTTCTGCCTAGTGCCCCTAGCAATGTTGATACATCCTGATATTTATCATAGAAGACAAGATTATACAAATATGTGCAGCACGGAGACAGTCAGCATAGCCGCTGAGTGTATGAAGAGGTGACGTTTCTGACAGCTTTTATTGATACTAACCACAGAGGAAAATCGTCACTATTCATGCAATATATTCAGTAAAAGTACAGGATTATGACACTGCAGTAGCAAGTTACACAAGCATAGAATCCTAGGCCAATCAGGAAAGGTCAACACTGCGTGATACCTCCATGATCTGCATGGTCCGACGTGGCATGACTAGTTGCTACCCCTGTGTCTTGAGTACGTGACAAACTCTGGTGAAATGTATTCACCTCAGTCATTTTCCATAGAAATGAATGCCATATCTAGCACATAACAGGGCTATTTCTAAATATGATGTGCTGTAACACACAAAGATATTGCAGTCAACTTTGCGATGGCCTAAAAAGAAAAACATTTGGTATCAATCCAAAAGATGGTTTCCACAATATGAAACACGTGGCCACTCATGAAATTTGTAGTGCTTTTACAGGGGTATTGAATTTCTGTAGCCTGATGCCCAAGAGGGTCTTTTTTGACCGTGGGACAGGTAGGACCAACCCCCAGCAGTACAAACCCTTTGGCTACCATTTTACAGTAACACATTATGAACCAGGGAAGGGAATTGTCTGCAGTTAAGGCAACATTTGTGTCCTCACATTAATGCTGTTCGAAAGTGTATTTTAGGTTCATTAATGCAAGCCTATATTATCAGGGTGAGCGCTGTAAGGAAACTTTGTAGGCTCGGACTGCACTACTGACAGTTGAACCAATATACACATTTGTACACACATTTGCAAAGTCTAACAACATGAGGTTACGTATAAACCTTCCAGAATGCTCTCTCATTAGATGAAAATATTTGCAGAAGCTTGAAAGGAAAAGTGAGGATTCTTTGCTTTCAAAATATTATGTTCTAAAAGATGCAACTATGAAATAAAGGTTTTGCTCAATTACTGTGAAATGTTAGTTGCCATTTCTTTGAAGCATCGTTTAGTAAAATGTGTTGATACATGCTACTATTTTTCAAAAATATTAAAAATGGAAAAACAATGTATCCAATTTCACCAAGGTTATGGGAAACACGAAAATAAACATGCATTGGCAGAGCCAATAGGTCCGAGACTGGTGGCCAGCCTTTTGGTTTTGTTAATGCATGTTTTGTTTTGACTGGGTTTTTGTAAAATGTTCCATCAATCAAGGATTTGTACAGCACTACAAATCACCAATGAGAGTCCCAAGATGCCGGAGAGGCTAACTGTGTTGTGGTGATCTGTTTAGTCGAACAGCCAAGTCTTTAGTCCTTCCCTAAATTGACGGAGTTATGAGGAGGTCCTGAGGTGCAGGGGATTGTGGTTCCAACCTTTGTCCACCAGGCATGGGAATGAGCTTCCTCCACTGCTGCCTCAGTGGATCCAGGGGGTTCTGCGAGGGAGAGGTAGGCGGATCGTAGGTATCTGGTTGGTTGGTGGAACATCATGCATTTGTTGATGTATGCTGGTCCTTCATTGTGCAAGGCTTTGCATTCATGGGTCAACATCTTGAACTGGCACCCCTTCTGGATTGGGAGCTAGTGTAGCTTCTTCAGGTGGGGTTTGATGTAGGTTTGTCCTGGGAGGTAGAAGATAAGTCTTGCTACTGAGTTCAGTATTTTCTGTAGTCTCTTTAGGAGACGTGCGATGATTCCTAAGTAAAGTGTGTTCCTGTAGTCCAGCCTGCTGGTGACGAGTGCTTGCGTGATAGTCCTTCTGCTGTTGACTGGAAACCATCTGAAGATCTTGCAGGAGCGTGCGTAGGGTGTGGAAGTAGGTGGATGAGACCGCATTTATGGGGGATGTGCTGAGTTCAGCAGGCAACCATGCATCGGTACATGGCGAGGTGTTGAGCCCAAAGACGATGAGTTTCTTCTTCTGTTGAGATTGAGAGAGTTGTCCTTCATCCAGTTGGTGATGTTAATAATATATATATATGGGGAAGTTGGCTCTGGTGATGGAGGGGTCTTCTCATAGTGAGAGTATGACTGGGCATCGTCTTTGTAGGAGATGATGTTGAGTCCATGGGATATGTAGGTGTTGGCTAGGGTGGTCATGTATGTGTTGAAGAGGGTGGGGATCATTCCCTGTGGTACTCTGCAGATGATCTTTTAGGGTTCTGAAGTGAATGATGGGGGATGGATTATCTGGATTCTTCTAGTGAGGTATGAGGCGATCCATTTGAGTGCATTTCCATGGAATCTGATGTGGAGGAGTCTGTTGATCAAGATGTGGTGGAAGATGGCATTGAAAGTGGCTGCAAGGTCCAGGAGGATGAGGGCTGCCATTTAGCCTTGGTCCAGGATGGCACTGATGTTGTCGGTTGCTGGGAGCAAGGCTGTCTCTGTGCTGTGATTGGCTCCAGATTGGGAGGGGTCCAGGAGGATGTTGTGTTCCAGGTGTTTGGTGAGTAGCTGGTTGATTGTCTTCCCGAAGACCTTCACTGTAAAGGAGAGCAGGGAGGTGGTCCGTTAGTTCTTCTGTACTGGTGGGTTGGTGCATGGAATCTTTAAGAGGGGACTCACTTCAGTATGTTTTCAGTCCTCAAGGTAGGAGGCTGAGGTGACGGAGGTGTTCAGAACTTTCTTGAGCATGACACTAATCATCTTGCTCCTGAGGTTGAAGACATGGTGGGGAGTGGGGTCCGTTGGTGTTCCCAAGTGCACAGATTTTATGATGGAGATTGTGGCTTGAGTTGTGTGAGGGTCCCAATGGGTAAGCAATTGTTTTGGGTTTGTGTTTGTAGGTGTGGGCAAGCTGACGCTGTCGGCAGGAGGTTTGAAGTTTTCATAGATAACTGAGATCTTGTCATGGAAGGAGAACCCCAGGGTGTCACATTGTTCTTGAGAGGGTGTGATGTTGTTCTCGGCAGCTGCGTGGTTAGAAAACTGCTTCACAATGGTGAAGATCTCCTTGCTGTGGTTTGTGCTGGCTTCCATGTGGTCTGCTAGGGCATTCGTCTTTCTTTCTTTCAGGAGGCAGTGGTACTGGTTGAGTGCTTTCTTGAAGGTAATATGTTTTCCTGTTTCTTTGCTGGTGCGCCACTTACTTTCTACTGTGGGGCGTGGGGAGGAAGGATCCCTAGATGACGTCGAATAGGAAAAGGGCACACTGCATGGCATAAGAATAGCTTCCTGGAACATAAATGGTCTCAGAGACGATTCTAAACAAGAAAATGTAAGGGAAATTGGAAAAAACAGAGATCATCTGTATACAGGAAACTTGGCTATGCAGCAAGACCCCGACATTCGCAGGCTTCAGCCAATTTAACTGCTTAGCATAGAAGCAAAAATGTGGGTGCCCTGCAGGAGGAATAATGACATTGTTATCAACCAAAATAGTGAAAAAGGTGATCAAAATAACGGTAAAATGTAAATAGCTACTTGCATGTAGGGTAACTTTATCTACCTCTAACAAAAAGAGTACAATGACGCTGCTAAATGTGTATATGCAATGGGGTAATACAGAGGAATACGTTGTTGAAATTGGCTATTTTAAAGATGATATGGATACAATCTGTGAAAAATATGGCAGGTATTTGATCATACTATTAGGCGACTTTAACCATAAACTGGACCCAAAGAAAGTAAATTGGTGGTTCCAAGAATTGCTGGAGGCTTATGATATAATACAAGCAACCTTCCCCGACTGTGTATCTACATCCAATGATACTCAGCTGGGAAATTATTTGGGGACTAAAAGCCTCTTTTGCCTTAAATGGAAGATCAACCCTAGACTCCCCAGCAAAGAAAACATTTAAATTAGGTTTGCAAAACTGCCCAATAGATTATGTTTTCACGACACCCTGGTGTTTCCAACTAATTAAAGGTTTTAGGGTTACAAATAGAGAAGGTAGTGACCATAACCTCTTAGAATTAGAGCTCCCAGATGTACAATTGAACCCCTGTAATAAAGTTATCGAACAACAGGTGGGATATCCTATGCGGGTCACCACAAAGTTATCAGAAGAGTATGTAGCTCGCGCTAGTAAAACTGCAACAGAATTTAGATCAACTAAAGGATAAAAGGAGCCAAAGAAAGCAGGAGAGACAAAGAAGGTGGTTTACAAAGGAATGTCTGAAAAAGAAAAGAGAATTGAGGAAAACAGCACGTAGTCTATGTATAAAGTTTGATCAGGGTAAGGCCGATGCCCTCACGAAATTAAAAAGAGAATACAATATGTTAATTAGGAGGGCAAAAAGAGAGTATAAAGAAGATTGTTGGTCAAAGTTGCTTGAGGCAATAGAAACAAAGAATATACGCCAGTTTTGGAGACTAATTCAATCAGCAATGGATAGCCCTGCGGCCACAATGAACTGTGTGGTACAAGAAGCAGCTTGGGAGGAATATTTGATGGATCTATATAACCCAGGAAGAGAACCGGAAGAGGGTTTGCAACCATATTTGAGAGGTTTGGTAGCCATTTTATTACCTGACTTTTCGGCCTCTGAAGTGAAAATTACGATAAAAGGTTTGAATCTAAAAAGGGCAGCAGGTCCTGACAACCTTCCTTCCCTGATAATTAAAACCCAGTTGGACTGGTGGGCAGAATTATTTGCTAAAATGTTTCAAGTTATCTTAGAAACTGGGAAGTTCCCTAACAATTGGAAGGGTGCAATATTAAGGCACATACACAAGAAAGGCGATCAGCAAGCTCCAAAAAACTATAGATTAATTATTCTAATAGATATTGGGGAAAAGATTTTCTCAAAAATAGTACTAGGTAAACTAAAAGCTTGGGCGGACCAGAACATAGTGGTACCGGTTGAACAGGGGGGATTCATAGAAGGTCATTCCACCATAGACCACTGTTTCGCCCTCTGGGCACTAGCCCGGAGTCAATAGAACAAAAGGGGAAATCGTATTGTTGTTTTGTTGACTTCCGGGCAGCCTTCGATCAAGTCAATCTAAGAGACTATGGGAGTGCCTGATAAAATATGATATACCGGAAAGCCTACTGACCATACTAAAGGAACTACATAGAGGGAACTGGGCCCAAGTAATAAAGGACTCACAAGGGTCACTGACACAGAAAATAGCCATAGGTAATGGGCTAAGGCAGGGCTGTGTCCTGGCCCCCCTGCTCTTTGCAATATTCCTAGCCAACCTACCTGCAGTACTGGAGGTAGAAAGAAGTGCTAGGCCTAGAATGAGCGGTAGGAAAGTAGCAAGTCTTTTATATGCCGATGACCTTGTGATAATTGACCAAACTGAACTTAATAATAATACTGAGATTTATTAAGCGAGACAGCTACCCCCAACACAGGGGTGTCCCTCCGCTAGAAATACTAGGTGACAGTATGTCCAAGGAATAGTACGCATTATCAAGCCTACATTGCCGCTGCCCTGAAAAGCCACGTCTTCAGGGTTTTTTTTTTCTTTTCTTTTTTCTTAAAACTTTATTGTACAATGCAAAGATATTACAAATACGGGCCTACAACCACAGGGGCTGGCCGCTAGAGCATAGAGAGCAGTCATTGAACATCACAAAGCAGCGGCCGATACCTTAGAGGTCCGGCAAAATACAGGATACAATTCTCTGCAACACAGGATGGAGTCAGGATCTAAGTATTTTCATTTTTTAGAAAAGAACAAAAAGAGAAACAAACAAACAAATCTCAAGGGGGAGAGCATTGTAGACAAAGTCGTGCTCCGACGGAGGGGACCCTCGATACAGGATAAATAACCAGGTAAGCGATGGAGATGGCCGGGGGGAGAAGTCAGTGGGGAAGTCAGAGAATTAGGAAAAAGAGTAGATTTTTCTAGGAATGTCGGATCAGGGGGATAGAGAAATGTCCGGATTTTCCTCAAACAGGGGTGTACAGATGTTCCCTCGATAGGCGTTCCATTGACCCCAGATTCTATTCCACACCCTAGGTTTGCCCCTAGCCAAGTACAAAGTCTTCTCTCTAAACATACACCAGTCCATACTCTCCTTCCATACTGACACGGTGGGGGGCCGTTGGGAACCCCACAGCTGCGCAATATCCCTCTTTGAGACCATGTTCCCAAGGGCCGCCCACCGGGCCTGAGCAACGTTGTAGTCATTCGGCTCCCACACATTCAACAAACATCTCCGAGCCTCAGGCAGCAGAGCGACCCCGGTGACACACTCCATTACAGCATGCACACGAGTCCAATACGCAGCCACCTCACGGCATTCCCAAATGATATGAATGAAAGTAGCACTCAAACCACATTCGTGCTTGCATAACCCATCCGAGGAGAAGCCCATGGCAACCAAACGAGGACCAGTAACATACACCCGATGAAGAATTTTAAGTTGGACGAGACGGAGACGGGCGGTAATGGCGACCTCTTTCGGGGAGGACAGTGCTGACTGCCAATCTTCGTCATCCAGCTCCAACCGGTCTCCAGTCCAGGCCTCCCTGAGACGCACAAGGAGATCTGCCCGAATGTTGATTAACTTCTTATATATTAACGAAATCGTACTATCGGGCAGGTGACCATCGAGTATACGGTCCTCAATTGGGGAGGACTCGGGTACATTAGTGCCGGCAGCGCAGACCGACGTCAGGGCATGGCGGACCTGTGCATACCTGAAAAACTCTCTATCACTCAACTCATACTCATTCTGAAGTACCGCAAAGGTCTTAACCGCGCCTTTCACCCAAAGGTCACCCACTCTGCTTATACCGATCATATCCCACTTCTCAAAACCTTTCGTTGTCCAGAGGCATCACAATCTTTCCGATGCATAAAAAGGGTCGCTCGTGTCAATCGATTGTTCCATCCCATGGCCGCATTTGCATCCTTCCACACACGCACAGCAATCTTGGTGGGCCCAGTCAGATTCCTCCCCACTGCCCGAGAGTAGAGTGCCCTGTTGTAGTCACCGCCCGGCAGCTGATGCTTGTCCATCACGAAAGCCGGATTTGGGCTGGGCGCATACATTGCGTGATTGATTGCGGACAACTGGGAGGCCCAATAGCACCGCCTGATATCCGGGAGCGCCATGCCCCCGTCATACCAGGGAAGAGTTAGCTTTGCAAGAGCAATTTGTGCGCGGCCGTCCCAAACGAGCCGCCTTTGCAAGAATTCCACCTCCCGAAAGTAGCTCGCCGGAATGACGTCGAACGAATTCTGGAGTGCGTATAAAAACCGAGGCAGAGACATCATTTTAAAAAGTGCGGCACGGCCGAGCGGCGACAACGGCAATCTACGCCACCAATCCACGTCTAGTCTCAACCTTCGGAGAGGAGGAAGGAGATTATGTTCATAGCGGGCGGCCGGATCTAGCGATATAAAAATCCCCAAATATTTGAAGCCGGATTGAGAGATCTGAATGGGAAATCTACTTGGTAATGGGGGAAGGACGCCCGAGAGGGCATATACACAAGATTTAGACCAATTTATAATCAAGCCTGAATTCTTGCCAAACGAGGTGAGAACATCAAACAAGACGTTAAGGGATTTACGAGGGGAGGTAAGGTACAAAAGGATATCGTCGGCATACAACGAGGCTCGATCCTCAAAATCGAGGGCCCACTGGATGCCCTTTATCGACGGCTCCCATCGGAGCCAAGCTGCAAGAGGCTCTAAAGCAAGAGCAAAGAGCAGGGGGGACAGCGGGCACCCCTGTCTAGTACCCCTCCCGATGGCAAAGGGCTCGGATACTCGACCGTTGACCACCACCTGCGCCAACGGTTCCCTATGTAAGAGCTTCACCCACCCGACAAATTCCGCACCAAAACCAAATTTCGTGAGGGCGGCCCAGAGATAAGGCCATTCTATCGTATCAAAGGCCATCGTGGCGTCCAAGGAAGCCAAGATGGCCGGCTCCAAAAGAGACCACCATGTAGGCGCCGCAAATTGAGAGCAGTGTTCCGATGCGGGATAAAACCTGATTGATCCGGATGGATCAGGTCACAAATCACTGAAAGCAGACGATTGGCGAGAACCTTGGCAAGAACCTTAGGCTCAGCGTTCAACAGGGAGATGGGCCTGTACGATGCGCAGAGGTCCCGAGCATTGCCCTCCTTGGGAATTACCACGATCGTTGCCAAATGCTGGTCACAAGGGAGAGTGCCCAGGTCACGTGACTCCATAAACATATCACGAAGATATGGTGCGACTTTATCAGGGCGCAATTTGTACAGCTCAATAGGCAAGCCGTTCGGGCCCATAGCCTTGCCCGAACAGAGAGAACGAATCACGGTCGCAATCTTGTCTACGGACAACGGAGCCTCCATGCACTCTCGATCTTCCTCGGAAAGGCAGGGCAACGCTATGTCACGCAGCAATGAATGAGAGTCGTCCTCATCTCTATCAAACACCGTGGAGTACACAGCACGACAATAATCCGCAAAACACTCCACTATCTCACTCAGGTCAGTCACACTCACACCATCTAAAGTCTGAATCACAGGGACCACACGACTCGCTCTCTCCTTCTTGTCAAGTCACGCAATCAATTTACCCGCCTTATCCCCAACATCATACAGTCTGCCCTGCTGCTCCCTGTACATCGTCTTGGCAGCATCAGTAACAAGGGATTTATAGTCGAGCTATTTCAGACCAAGGGCTTGGAGTCCGTCATGGGTAACACCGGACTCTAGGTCAGCCTCCAATTCCAATTTTTCGACCTCAAGACTCACCACCTCCTGATTCCTAGCTTTCCTAGTGTCAGCAATTAAGGATAGGGCCTGTCAACGAATAACAGTCTTAAAAGCTTCCCACAGTGACACAGAGGAGGAAACAGACCCCTCGTTCTCCAGGAAATAGTGGTCTAGGGACTTTATCAAACTGTTACGGGTCTTGGGATTACGCAAGTGCCAGGGGTTGATAGGGGCGACCCGCACCGCAGCCTTCACCCCAGTGTCCATGCAGAGCCACAATGGAGAATGATCCGAAATGCCCCGGGCCAGGTGTCTGATCTCCCTAACAGAAGAAGACTGGACAGTGGGCATAAGGATGTAATCAAGTCTAGAGAGACTCCCATGGGCCCCAGAGTGAAAGGTGTACTGACTCTGTGTCGGATGTATCAGCCTCCAGCCGTCTACCAGACCAAAGGTGTCCAAGAGCCCACTAAGCCATGACTGGGAATTAGGAAGATCCCTAGGGGGTGACGATCCATAGTGCCAGAAAGTACTGAATTAAAATCCCCACCCATGAGGAGAATGCAATCGGGGAGCTCCAGCAGCACACAGCCAATATCTGAGAAGGTGGAGGTCTGGAGACCCGGGGGAACGTATACAGTGAGCAGTATAAGAGTCTTACCCTCCCACCTACCAGTGAGGGCAAGTCATCAATCTCCAAAGGGAGAGAAGACCGAACCAGAATACCCACCCCTCTAGAACCAGAGGTGAACCCAGAGTGTGCGACCAGACGATAACCCCACCTATTCATAGCATGACACATATTTCCCACCAAACGCGTCTTCTGCAAAAGTACCACATCTGGAAACAAGCGACGCAGATACTGCAGTACCACCCCCCGTTTTATGCGATCGCCCAATCCATTGACATTCGAAGATATTAACCTCAACCCACTACCCCCATCCCAACAAGTGATGCATGAGTCACCCCACAAAGAGCAGAACATTCGAAGCTTGAAAAAAACCAATACGTCACCTTGAGAAAGAAAAACAAACTCACAAACACCCCTTCCCACCCCCAACCAACTCCCGTTACAACTCCCCCCTCCCTGCACCGCTGCAGTAGGCTAAATAGCCACCCCAACATGCAGTGTGCCTGTCGCCCTAACATTTCCCAATCTACAAAAAGACCCCGGAGGTGGAAAGAGACCCATCCCCCCCGCCACTCTAAAGAGAACATCAGTGAAACATGTGCGTATGAAAAGTATAGAACCCAGCTGACCAGTGTCTAGTATTCGGTGAGCAGGGGCGAGTCATCATTTTTGTGCAGGCTCACCACCCTCGGCACCACCAGGGTGCTCAGTGCGGTCGCTCCGGGCAGGCAGAGAATCCAGCCAGTCACTCACAGTCTCTGGCTGGTCAAAGAAAAATGTCCGCTCCTCATACTCCACACGAAGCCTGGTAGGGAAAAGCATCGCGTATTTCAGGCCTAAGTCTCGGAGACGTCGCTTTACACCCTGAAAGCCCATCCTTTGCCTCTGGAGCTGAATAAAGTCCGGGTAAAAGTTGACTGTGGAGTTCTCGAATTTCACCCGGCCGCTAACCCTTGAAGCCTGCAGGATAGCATCACGGTCCCTGAAGTGAAAAAGCTTGGCGATGAAAGGCCTCGGAGGGGCGCCCGGTTTAGGCTTTCCACCCGGAACACGATGGGCACGCTCCACTGCAAAGAACTTGCTCAGTCCAGAAGGGGCAAGATGGTTCAGGACGAGATCCTCAACCAGGAGATTCATCGAGTGATCCTCTGGGTTTTCCGGAACACCTATGACGCGGATGTTGTTGCGTCTTGCCCTGTTCTCAAAATCCTCCAGCCGATGAGACATGAGATCATTAGCTGATTTCAAGTTACCAATTTCGGTTTGAAGTTCAGACACATCGGCCGTGAGGCTAGACGTCTTCAAATCCAGCGATCTCACCTTCTCATTGGTTTTGGACAGGTCGGCTCTGATCAAGTTGACATCGATGGCAACCGTGTCGATTTTACGAGCAAGAGCCTCATACTGTTGGCCGATGGTCTCCTTCATGTTGGCGATGGCGCCCATGATGTCATGAAGAGATGGATCAGTAAGGGCGGTTGATTCTTCCTTGGGGTCTTCCGGGGTACGGCTAGAGCCACCAGGGGACCCTTTAAATTGAGTGTACCGGTCCATAATGTTGGTTTGGACCGGTCCCCCGCGGAGGGGCGTCTTAGTCTTCCGTTTCTCGGGTTCGGTCCTGGCAGCCATGCTGGAAGATGCGCCCCGGAGGGGCCCGTGAGACCTAGTGAAAAAGGGCGACTACGGGCAAGGCACCAACAGTCCACAAAAACAGGCTCGCGTGGCCGAGGCAAAGACACAGTTCGACCCGACTGCGTAGAGGATAGAGTCTCACTCGAACTGAACCTAGGCTGGACAGATCTCCGACCGATCGGAACTGCCCCGCAGTCCGACAATGCCAGGACCCAAAAGTGAAACCGAAAGTTGAAGTAGGGCTACTGGGGGAGACCCCTCCGCCGTTGTTATTCAACTTCGTCCCGGCTTCACAAGCTGCCAAGACCCCGGTTTACCGCCGGGTGGGCCTCGAAAGTTCAAATCGACGTAGTTTCGGTTCCCAAAGTCTGAACCAAAATTGTAAAAGAGTTATGACATCAGCCAAGGTTCCTCTTCAATAATCCGTCCAAAAATTCAGGATGTTGTCAGGATGAATTGCAAAGAGGGGCGAGGGTCCGGGGAGCTCTGTGCTCACGCAGCCATCTCGGACGCTCGCGTAGCTCCTCCCAGGGTTTTTTTTAAAGCAGGATTCTGACTTGGCACTTCTTAAGGGAACTGGAAGAGCGTTCCACAGAGCGGCTGTTTTAACCGTGAAAGCTCTCCCCCCTAGTCGGGATTTCTCAAAGCGTGGGGTCTGGAGCCAGTTGAGAGAATTTGAGCGCAACACCCGATTTTGCTTGAAGGGGCATAGTCTTTCCTTCAGGTACTATGGGCAGTTTCCGTTCAAAGCCCAATAGGCCATTGTCATGGCCTTGAATATGATTCTTTTCTCCACTGGGAGCCAGTGGAGTTTGTGTAAATGCGGAGAGACATGTTGTTGGAATGGGATATGGCAAACCGGTCTCGCAGCCGCATTTGGAATTATCTGAAGGCGATGGATTGCATATTTAGGGAGGCCGAGATACAACACATTGGTATAGTCTAGCCTAGATGTTACTATGGCATGTACTACTGTTTTGCGGCAATCTTCCGGTAGAAAATGCAGAACTTTCCAGAGATTTTTTAATTCACTGAAGCAAGTTGCAGATACCTGTTGTATTTGAGCTGAGAAAGTAAGATTTGCTTCCCATTTCACTCCTAAGTTTCCAAAAGAGGTGGCCGGGGATGGAGGAGCACCCATTACTGATGGCCACCAAAGTGCAGACTCTGGCACCTTACCCTGCCCAAAAAACAGAACCTCTGTTTTTTCCACGTTTAACTTGAATTTATTAGAATTCATCCACATGGCTATATCGCGTAGGCATCCCTTAAAATTTTTAAAAATGTCCACCATCTGCTCTTTGAAGGAGAAAACCAGCTGGGTGTCGTCGGCATAGGAAATCGCTTTCACTCCCCAGTTGGCAATCAAAGAAAACAAAGGAGCTAGGTAGAGGTTAAAAAGTAGAGGACTCAGTGCTGAGCCCTAAGGCACCCCACACCAGAGCTGTTTTGGTTGGGATTCATATGGCATGGCGAGAGGGTGACTTTCTGAGTACGGACGCTCAGATAGGAAGTCAGCCATGTGAGTACTTTACCCTCAAAGCCCACTTCTTTTAGGCGCTCAACCAAGTTAGTGTGGTCAACAGTGTTGAATGCCGCAAACAGATCCAGGAGCACCAACAGTGCTGGTGCTCCTGAATCCTGAGACCACCTTATTGACTCTGCCACCTCCTGGAGAGCAGGCTCTGTACTAAATCCTGCTCGAAAGCCTGATTGAGTGTCATGCAGAGCCCCATTCTGCTCAATGAAGCTAGTCAAATGACGTTGGACCAATTTTTCCAACATTTTTCCTGGAGCAGGTGATAAGGAAATAGCTTGCAGGTTTTTAAAATCGCCTGGGTCTCCATTTTAGTTTTTTTTCAACGGGAGAAGTGTTGCATGCTTCCATTTATCTGGGAAGATGCCTGTTTCCAGAGAGGAGTTCCAGATGTGCAATAACCCATCCACCAATGAGGAAGATAACATCTTCCATAGTTTGGGAGGGCATGGGTCATCTGGTGCTCCTGAATGACATCTCTGAATTTCAATTAGGGCATCCTGCGGCCAAATTGGAGTAAACTCACTTAATCTCGGTGACTCCACTATAAGTGGAGATTTATCCCCTTTTGCAGGGGCTTCTGGGGCCCGAAATGACTCATAGACCTTTACAATTTTATCATCAAAATAGTTCGCGATCTTATCGCACAGGGCTGGAGATGAAGTTACTTCTGTCTCCAATACCCTGGGCTTAAAAAAAGATTAAACTACCTTAAAGACCTCGCCACTAGACTGATTAGTATTTCAGGTACTTAATGCAATATAATTTTGTCTTGCTGTTTTTATCTCCTTATGAAACACTTTTAGGGCTTCTTTATAATTTGCCTTCATTCTCTCACAGTAACTCTCACAGCCTCCATTGACGTTCCAGCTTTTTGCACCTACTTTTGCTCTCCCTGAGGGCATTGGAGAACCATGGGGCAGTAGGGGATAATCTAATTGATTTTACCACTCTACCCAGTGCTTCTGACTCTACCGCTGTAGCAATCCAGTGGTGTCGCAAAATTGCATCAGCATCGGGATTAGCCTATAGGTGGGGGGATTGTCTTGCAAAATGGAGCTAAGAGCTGTTTCGGTCAAATGATTCCAATTTCTTTTAAGCGTGAGACGCGTTCCTTTTACTTGCCCTAGATTAGGTAGACTAATAGAACAAGCATTTACAATGCAATAGGTCTTGCAGCATTAAAGTTTGAGTTAATGGCATTGTGTATGACAATGCGTTGCATAACATTTTTAGCAAACGTTGAATTGGTGAGCAGTGAGTGTGTGCAAGAGTATGCTGTTGCTCACAGCTGTTATTATTCACACAGCTCTGATGATGCACCTCACGCACGGGGCTGACGCAGTTATTATTCACACAGCTCAAATGATGCACCTCAGGCACGGGCTACCAGCTGTTATTATTCACACAGCTCTGATTATGCACCTCACGCACGGGGCTGACACAGTTAGTATTCACACAGCTCTGATGATGCTCCTCAGGCATGGGCTCACAGCTGTTATTATTCACACAGCTCTGATGATGCACCTGAGCATGGGGCTGACGCAGTTATTATTCACACAGCTCTGATGATGCACCTCAGGCACGGGCTCACAGCTGTTATTATTCACACAGCTCTGATGATGCACCTCAGGCACGGGCTCACAGCTGTTATTATTCACACAGCTCTGATGATGCACCTCACGCACGGGGCTGAGGCAGTTATTATTCACACAGCTCTGATGATGCACCTCAGGCCCGGGCTCACAGCTGTTATTATTCACACAGCTCTGATGATGCACCTGAGCATGGGACTGACGCAGTTATTATTCACACAGCTCTGATGATGCACTTCAGGCATGGGCTCACAGCTGTTAATATTCACACAGCTCTGATGATGCACCTCACGCACGGGCTCACAGCTGTTATTATTCACACAGCTCTGATGATGCACCTCACGCACGGGCTCACAGCTGTTTTTATTCACACAGCTCTGATGATGCACCTCAGGCACGGGCTCACAGCTGATATTATTCACACAGCTCTGATGATGCACCTCACGCACGGGGCTGACGCAGTTATTATTCACACATCTCAAATGATGCACCTCAGGCACGGGCTCACAGCTGTTATTATTCACACAGCTCTGATTATGCACCTCACGCACGGGGCTGACACAGTTAGTATTCACACAGCTCTGATGATGCTCCTCAGGCACGGGCTCACAGCTGTTATTATTCACACAGCTCTGATGATGCACCTGAGCATGGGGCTGACGCAGTTATTATTCACACAGCTCTGATGATGCACCTCAGGCACGGGCTCACAGCTGTTATTATTCACACAGCTCTGATGATGCACCTCACGCACGGGCTCACAGCTGTTATTATTCACACAGCTCTGATGATGCACCTCACGCACGGGGCTGAGGCAGTTATTATTCACACAGCTCTGATGATGCACCTCAGGCACGGGCTCACAGCTGTTATTATTCACACAGCTCTGATGATGCACCTGAGCATGGGGCTGACGCAGTTATTATTCACACAGCTCTGATGATGCACCTCAGGCATGGGCTCACAGCTGTTATTATTCACACAGCTCTGATGATGCACCTCACGCACGGGCTCACAGCTGTTATTATTCACACAGCTCTGATGATGCACCTCACGCACGGGGCTGAGGCAGTTATTATTCACACAGCTCTGATGATGCACCTCAGGCACGGGCTCACAGCTGTTATTATTCACACAGCTCTGATGATGCACCTCAGGCACGGGTTCACAGCTGTTATTATTCACACAGCTCTGATGATGCACCTCACGCACGGGGCTTACACAGTTATTATTCACACAGCTTTGATGATGCACCTCAGGCACGGCCTTCAGTTGTCAAATTTGAAGGTAAATGAACTACTGTGTAGAATTCGGAGGTCTCAATCACGAAATCGTCCCCACCGTAAAAGCTATGAAGACATGGAATTTCAAAATGCAGTTGTTAAAATGAGTTAAAACATTAGAAAGCGGTTCGATGGTGGAAATTTCTAAACGAGGAAAGGTGTTGAATAATTCAGAAAAACAGAAAAAAAAGTAGAATACATTTTTAACCAGAACTTCAAGTTCTTTGCTGGTAAATGCTTCAGAAAATAACTCACTTTAATTTAATGTATTTTATCAAATTTAATTTATGCGGAAAAAGCATTGCGTTAGTACGATGCAGATTTCCAAGCCACCTACTGTCATCCGTTTCCACTGGTCTCTGGTCATCTACAACCTACTTTTCGCCTACAAACCATAGAAGATTTATCCCCAGCTTCCACCCACTCACTGCCCATTCCTTTATTCCCCGACCAATGTTAACTACACAACAAGCACTGCACCATTCAACCACCTTACCCAACTCCCCTAACCTGTATCTCTGACATCAACATACCTGCCATCTCACACCGCGAAACACACCTGGTTACATTAACCACCATGTCTTGAGCCTGCAGTGGCCACCTGTCATATACTTACAGGATCCCTCCGCAAGTTCAGCTTCATGTCCGGCGTCCGTAGCTAATCTTCAAACTGACGTTATTGGTCCATAATTTTTAACACTTCCAAGTCGCAAAATAACCAATAATACGGCTGAACATATACTGGGCGTCATCTACGAGTGGAAAGTACTGGTAACGTGTTAGTTGATCGTAAAATGTACGAAGCAGCTGCAAACTGGAGTGACATCTCCGTAATCACAAGCATGGAAGCGATTACAAAATAAAAAATCATTTTGAGCGGGAATGCAAAACCAACAAAATGATTAACAAAGTTAAAAATGCATTAAGTTACCGACGGGATCAACAAACGAAATTGCAATACCTCTACTGTGAAAGAAAGGCACGTCCAGGCTGCCGTCTTCCTTGTTTTTTAATTTTTTTATTTATTTAATGTGATTTTATATAGCGCAAACTTTACCTGAAGGTGTCAGAGCGCTTTACATAAGAACCAGTTGCAAAACATAAGGACTAAGTATTACATGTGTTACATAAAAGTTACAAACAGGAAAAATTGCAAATGTACAAGATGTAAAGACACACAAAGAAGAGACTGGTGATTAGAGTTATCTCTATATACCATATAGCACTTTCTGTATGTCAGGTGTGGGTGCACATGTTATAGATGCATATGTGCAGTGTGACTTATGCTATCTATTAAACGTGTGTGTTGAGTCAGTCCAGACGCCCCTCCCCTCCCAGAACAATTTTAATAATTGTCTTTATGATACTCTGTTCATCTGCACGTAAGGTTTATGGCTGTGGCGTTTTCCATGCACATCAGTTAAAATCACACCGAGGCCTTCTGACCAACAGTAGAGGTGTTCACACTTGTAAAGTAATTGTAGTGTGCACTCTTTGAGGTGTTAAGCAGTGTCGTTTTTATGTCGATTACATTCTACTCGTAAAAAGCCGAAATTTGGCCTTCACACTGCGGCACGTAGGCACAGCTCTTCTGTGATTTATTTACAGGCTCTGTTGTTGCCAGGTCAATGCGTTCCCGTCTAGCGGGCCTGATCAGATTTAGGTTAGGGTCCCATTCCTCCTAATGCAACCTGTACGGAGCAGCCTGGCTTGTAAACCTCCCTGATCCTCAGCTTGCCGCTTACCTCCGGCGACTCCATTCACTGATGCTTTTTCCTCCTTCACAATTTCATAGCAAATGAAGTGGTGGACGTGGGCAGTGATAACAAGCATGCTGCCTTCCGTGAAGCCGGCCAGAAAGAGAGCAGTCATCAGCGCGCGGCGGAGACGCTGGTGCCGTGAGCGTGCGCGCGACCAAATCTGCACGTGGCCAGCTCTTGTCGCTCCCTCTCCCATTCAGAATGCTGGGTGCGTGCCCAGCTCTTCTCTTCCTTTGTCGGCTGAAACGATTGCTATAGTTCTCCGCCGAGAACGCGCTTCGCGCGTCTCTAAGCCGAGACCTAAAAAGGTACCAGATAAAGATCTGACCATGTCAGAGGAACGGAGGTCTCCATATCAATAGTGGTACATTTGGAGAAGAGTATGTCCAGGGTATTCCCCGCTACATGTGTGGGATGGGAAACCCATTGTTTGAGATTAGCCCCAGCTAATGATTGAATTAGCTGCATTGCCTGCTGGCAACTCTAGTCGTTTACATGCAAGTTAAAATCTCCCAGGGCCCGAAAATTAGTATACATTATTGATTTTTGGACAATTAAATTACAGATCGTGAGAAGAGCAGGCACTGCACAGTCATGTGGTCTGTAAATAAGAATCCCCCAAGCGCAGACGTGGGGGTCGGTTGCAAACAAAAATTTAAACCTTCAATGCCCTGAGCAACAAAAGGAGCCGAAGACACCAACTCCCATGTGTCTCTAACAATATTAGCCACCCCGCCTCCCCTTTTACCTTGGAACTTGGGCTCCAAAGGAAATTAAATGCTTTTAAAGAATACTGTGATGCAAAGTTTTTAGTTGTAAATATGGATAAAACAAAGATTTTATGTTTTGGTAAGAAAGATAAAAATTCTAGCTGGTATTTAGGACAAACAAAATTGGAAATACTAAAAGAATATAAATACCTAGGTCTTTGGTTCGACAGCTCCCTAAAATGGTGTACTCACCTAGAAGTTCAAAAAACAAAAGCTTTTTTTTCCATCTGTGGGTTAAAAAAATTCAACAAAGGCTATGGGGACATGTTGCATAAACTTTTGTTAAAAGCTTATGAAAAAATGATCCCACCCCAAGTATTGTATCTCGCAGAAGTCCTCCTTCTAAGTGGTAAAAGAGGGTGGGATCGGGAGGAGGGTAAGGCCCTAAAAATGCTACTGTCCCTTCCAAGCTCAGAAATGATCCTGGCAATTAGGATGGAGTTAGGAATAATAGCATGGAACAACCAAGTCTAAATGTCTCTTGTAAGATTCTGGAAACACCAGAACCCTGGGGGAGTGCAGAAAGTCTCACACTGGTGTAGCGAGGAGATCCGGCACAGTAGCTTAAAATGGGCAAAGGAAGCGAGAAGGAAAATCCAGGTAATAACAGTGAGTTTAAATGTGAACTCAACACAGCACCCCCTGGATGTAGAATTTACAAAGGCGTCACTTAGGTACCAAGGCATGGAGCAGTCAAGGAACAATGACCTAGAATATCTGAGGAAGAAAAAATCAGCCCATTGTATAATAAACTCCTGGGTAAATGATGCATGGTATCCATACCTAGAAACCTTACCAAACTATGGGCTTCGGTGCGAAATCCTAAGGAAATGGATTGGTATTAACCCGTGGTTAATTGATGGGAAAATAAAGGCAGAAATGTTACACCCAGATGGAACATGCAAATGTGGTCTTGGGACCAAATCTGAAACCCAGCATACTTTGCAAGATTGCCTTGCAGTTTTAGAATTGAGAAAATTATTTTTACGCCCAGTATTTTTAAAATAGGGAATAAGGTCACGAGCCCAAGCCATTGTGTTACTGACAGAAATATCCAGTCCTAAACAGTCAACAAGTTACCCTGAGCACCAGAAATTCTGCAATGAAAGTATAGCCAGTTCTTCTTGCATTCAATTTGGTCTATTTTCAACAAGACTTCTTCAGAAACCACAGTCTCTCGTATTCAGAAACCACAAAGTGTTCTTCATATAGTCACAGCCAACACGTGTTTCATCAGAGTTGATGTGTATACATCACGTGTATACATCTGGGTGATAAGTAAACAAACACAATGAGTATAAGCTCCTACTGGAATATCTGATAAGACTCCATCACCAGAGCACCCTGGTGCGTGGTTCTCTTTAGTCAATTTTCCAAATTGTGAAAATCTTTAGCCACATGTCATAAATATATATATGAAAGAGGGAATTTATGAGTTCAAAACAGAAACTAAGAGGCATCTGAAACTGAAGGTATACTTCAATTAATCCTAGAAGTCTATTCACAATCTATGTGTATTTCAAAAATATTTAGCATGCAAAACAGATTAAACATGAAATGCATGATAAACATAATCACCTATATAACCCAGTGAATAATTAAGACACTCAGTTCCATTGCTGATAACTGGGCTCACCTTTCAGAAAATTCGCAAGGGTCCAAGCGTCAAAGTATTATCTTCTAAACAGTAAAGGAAGAGAAAAATATATACATGTATCGACCTGCTATGACACTAATCAGAGTAACAAACTATACCTCTTGTATAGATGTCTTGCATTTTACCCCAGTTCCTCTCAGTCTTCTCATCCAAAACAGTAGGAAGCTGCATGTGTGCTATTTCACCTGTAAACATTATGTGTACATTAGAGCGATACAAAAGCTCTGGCTTGCCCAGACCATACTTTTCTCTCCACTATCCAAAGCTATATTAAGTTATGCACAACAAAAGAGTCTGCGGGCATCTCCATCTGTTGCTATCACCACACAGTGCCATTATCTACATTAATATTTACAACAAGGGGTGGTGAGGGACAGAGTCTCTGAATTAAACAGAATACTCTCACCCAGTCAAGAGATCAGGGCTAGATCCAACACCGTTTTTTAGCTCACTGCACCATCCCAGTTTCAGAACCTGGCTGTATGCAAATTAGTCTGTTCCTGTCCCAGTGCATGATGGGAAAAGGGCAAACCAAACTACAAAAGCCAATTCTTACACTGGGAAGGAAACAAGCTACCGGGGACCGGTTTCTGGCATTTCAGCCTCTTCGGCCCGGCTTGCTTGAATCCTGATGGTGCAATGAGCAAGGGACTCACATCTGAGCATACCCTTCCACGCTTAGGGTGGACAAAAATATTTACAACAAGGGGTGGTGAGGGACAGAGTCTCTGAATTAAACAGAATACTCTCACCCAGTCAAGAGATCAGGGCTAGATCCAACACCGTTTTTTAGCTCACTGCACCATCCCAGTTTCAGAACCTGGCTGTATGCAAATTAGTGTGTTCCTGTCCCAGTGCATGATGGGAAAAGGGCAAACCAAACTACAAAAGCCAATTCTTACACTGGGAAGGAAACAAGCTACCGGGGACCGGTTTCTGGCATTTCAGCCTCTTCGGCCCGGCTTGCTTGAATCCTGATGGTGCAATGAGCAAGGGACTCACATCTGAGCATACCCTTCCACGCTTAGGGTGGACAAAAATATTTACAACAAGGGGTGGTGAGGGACAGAGTCTCTGAATTAAACAGAATACTCTCACCCAGTCAAGAGATCAGGGCTAGATCCAACACCGTTTTTTAGCTCACTGCACCATCCCAGTTTCAGAACCTGGCTGTATGCAAATTAGTCTGTTCCTGTCCCAGTGCATGATGGGAAAAGGGCAAACCAAACTACAAAAGCCAATTCTTACACTGGGAAGGAAACAAGCTACCGGGGACCGGTTTCTGGCATTTCAGCCTCTTCGGCCCGGCTTGCTTGAATCCTGATGGTGCAATGAGCAAGGGACTCACATCTGAGCATACCCTTCCACGCTTAGGGTGGACAAAAATATTTACAACAAGGGGTGGTGAGGGACAGAGTCTCTGAATTAAACAGAATACTCTCACCCAGTCAAGAGATCAGGGCTAGATCCAACACCGTTTTTTAGCTCACTGCACCATCCCAGTTTCAGAACCTGGCTGTATGCAAATTAGTCTGTTCCTGTCCCAGTGCATGATGGGAAAAGGGCAAACCAAACTACAAAAGCCAATTTTTACACTGGGAAGGAAACAAGCTACCGGGGACCGGTTTCTGGCATTTCAGCCTCTTCGGCCCGGCTTGCTTGAATCCTGATGGTGCAATGAGCAAGGGACTCACATCTGAGCATACCCTTCCACGCTTAGGGTGGACAAAAATATTTACAACAAGGGGTGGTGAGGGACAGAGTCTCTGAATTAAACAGAATACTCTCACCCAGTCAAGAGATCAGGGCTAGATCCAACACCGTTTTTTAGCTCACTGCACCATCCCAGTTTCAGAACCTGGCTGTATGCAAATTAGTCTGTTCCTGTCCCAGTGCATGATGGGAAAAGGGCAAACCAAACTACAAAAGCCAATTCTTACACTGGGAAGGAAACAAGCTACCGGGGACCGGTTTCTGGCATTTCAGCCTCTTCGGCCCGGCTTGCTTGAATCCTGATGGTGCAATGAGCAAGGGACTCACATCTGAGCATACCCTTCCACGCTTAGGGTGGACAAAAATATTTACAACAAGGGGTGGTGAGGGACAGAGTCTCTGAATTAAACAGAATACTCTCACCCAGTCAAGAGATCAGGGCTAGATCCAACACCGTGTTTTAGCTCACTGCACCATCCCAGTTTCAGAACCTGGCTGTATGCAAATTAGTCTGTTCCTGTCCCAGTGCATGATGGGAAAAGGGCAAACCAAAATTCAAAAGCCAATTCTTACACTGGGAAGGAAACAAGCTACCGGGGACCGGTTTCTGGCATTTCAGCCTCTTCGGCCCGGCTTGCTTGAATCCTGATGGTGCAATGAGCAAGGGACTCACATCTGAGCATACCCTTCCACGCTTAGGGTGGACAAAAATATTTACAACAAGGGGTGGTGAGGGACAGAGTCTCTGAATTAAACAGAATACTCTCACCCAGTCAAGAGATCAGGGCTAGATCCAACACCGTTTTTTAGCTCACTGCACCATCCCAGTTTCAGAACCTGGCTGTATGCAAATTAGTCTGTTCCTGTCCCAGTGCATGATGGGAAAAGGGCAAACCAAACTACAAAAGCCAATTCTTACACTGGGAAGGAAACAAGCTACCGGGGACCGGTTTCTGGCATTTCAGCCTCTTCGGCCCGGCTTGCTTGAATCCTGATGGTGCAATGAGCAAGGGACTCACATCTGAGCATACCCTTCCACGCTTAGGGTGGACAAAAATATTTACAACAAGGGGTGGTGAGGGACAGAGTCTCTGAATTAAACAGAATACTCTCACCCAGTCAAGAGATCAGGGCTAGATCCAACACCGTTTTTTAGCTCACTGCACCATCCCAGTTTCAGAACCTGGCTGTATGCAAATTAGTCTGTTCCTGTCCCAGTGCATGATGGGAAAAGGGCAAACCAAACTACAAAAGCCAATTCTTACACTGGGAAGGAAACAAGCTACCGGGGACCGGTTTCTGGCATTTCAGCCTCTTCGGCCCGGCTTGCTTGAATCCTGATGGTGCAATGAGCAAGGGACTCACATCTGAGCATACCCTTCCACGCTTAGGGTGGACAAAAATATTTACAACAAGCCCTGATCTTTGGACTGGGTAAGAGTGGTCTGCTCAATTCAGACACTCTGTTCATCACCACCCCCTTTTGTAAATCGATTATCTACATTAAAACATCAGACCAATCCTCTAGGTGCATGTATTTATTTATTTAGTTTTTTTTTATTTATTTGAGTTTTATATAGCTCTGGCTAGACCCGTAGGTGTCAGAGCGCTTTACATGAGGATCGTTACGTTACAGATTACAAATTACATACATCACCAGAGCATAGCAGAATATGGGCAGAAAATCAATGTAACAGTAATTAGATGAAGGGAGGGGGAAACAGTAGACAATGGCGGGGAGACGGGAAGAACTGTGCCCAATGTGGATGGGTAGGTGATTGCCAAGGTGGTGAGCCAGGGCGGATCTCCTCTATAGCTGTCTCCTCTATAGCTGTCTAGTATATCTGTCTCTATAGCGGTCTAGCAGCACCACCGGGAATCAGCCATGGTCCTCAGGTCTCAGCAGTCAGGGAAAAGAAACAGTTTTTCATGGTTACAATAGGTACAGTTGCAAAGTCCAATACAGAAGAAACAAATCACCAGGAGAGGAAAGAGGGAAGGGGGGGACATGGGGTTGGGATGTGGATAAGATCTGATAGATAAGCAGTGGGAGTAAAAAATCTTGTGGGGGCCCAAGAGGTTAGAGTAAACGGGCCCTACGATTAGATAGGGTCTCATAGTCATTAAGTTCAGAGTCAAGTTGGGTCACCGCGTTAGGTCAACTCAGCAATGTGGGGTACCGTGACTTATCGTGTTCCATGTCTCCCTCAGCAGATCCTGTACTTCAGATCAAACCATCATTGCGATGGGTAGAGGTTAAGCAGGCTTCTGTACTATCTGTGACAGAAGTGCAGGGTTGCTGGGTGTACAGTCACCTATGATGTGGAATGTGAAGCTGCCATCAAGCAGGCACCATCTTATATGCTGGGAGAACAGATTCAGTAATGATGATTGTAATTGTACCCAGAGAACACATGGGCAGCTGGCAAGCAGTGAGTTGCGGATTAGGTATGAGTGAGGCAAGGCGTTAACTCACATAGGCGTGGGTACAGATGAAAAAAAATCTGGAGATGTGCGAGCGTTACAAGCTTAGTCGCCATTTTAGGGTAAGGCAAAGTTAGGGGATCAACTGTCCCATGATTGAAATTAGGTTATTGAAGATAGGAAATAAAAAGGGTACCTTGAGTAAAGGTTGGCCTTAGAGTCATTGAGAGGCCTTCTTTTAGTGGAGCAGCCACTTGGGAGGGAAACTGGAGCTCAGTCAGGCTGCAAGCACCGTAGTCAGTCACACCCGGGAATTCGCCATCCACCGGCGCTCAACGAGGAAGCATCGGTGGAAATGAAAGTAGAAATCAACACTGCTACTGGCGTGTCTCAAAAGCGGATCTGAAAGGCGGATCGAGCGGATGTAGCAGTATGATCTGGGGGATCCGCAGTAGATGAAGCATAAGGTCGATTCCTGATGATGGGTGTTGGGCAGATCTGGAAGGCGTTGCGGGGCATTCCAAGAACGGTCCGCAGTGAGTAAAACAAGAGGTCGAGTCCTGGAGAGGGGAGGCAGTCAGAGGGGGCGAGCCGCTAGCTCACATTCCCACAGCAGACAAGCATCTTTGCAGAGCCAGTGGCCATGATGGCAAAGGCTCGATAGGCGCTACCTCCGGAAACTTCAAAGTTGTGCAGCAGGCCACCAGGATCATTCCAGGAGGAAAGGAAGGCACCGGAGTGCGGGCATGAGATCCACTGTAGGTTAGGAGGCAGAAGGGGGAGGGAGACCCGGGACAAGTGCCAGAGTCAGTTCCCAGTCGGAGGAGCTCCCGGCCGGAGCTCTTCACTCGGCGGCCATCTTGGGTAAGGTGCATTATACATCAAAACCAAATACTCCCTGACATTACTCACTAATACCCTCCTAAAATCTCAATTTTCTCTTGCTCGCAACAGCACACCGACGTTGCTCACTAACGCTCCTCCAAAATGTCCAGTTACTCATTCTCACAATGACACACAGGCACAACTGTCACCATCTATCTGTAAGCTGGAGAGTACTCCTCAAAAAATCCCGGACGGCGTGGTAAACAGGCGCCATGTTGGTAATCCCATTTATATAGCTGCTGGATGACCCGATCAGCATGCCGGCTAACAGTCTATCCAACTCATTCTCATTTCACCATACCTCACATACTTACTGACTATCTTTAAAATCCGATGTGTCAACGTAAAAGTAAAGGTTACAAATGGTAGATTGCATTCCTGGTTGAAAAACCACGGGATGCTTATACAAGATGTGCGCCCTGTACTTCATACAGTCCTTTTCTCAGTTGTACAAACATGGCGTTTCCGACGTTCCGATATCGGTAGTTACATGTTTGTAGAAATTATCCTCAAATGTACTTCTAATTTACTCCATGGCAGAAATGGTTACTCTTTTCAGGTGGGAACGCTTCACAATAAATACTGAGTACAGCACAAACGTATCTAGTGATCATCGTACGATTATAAAAGATGTAATCGAACTGTATCTACATTCAACCATGTAATCCATACTTATTTATTGCCAAGTAAAACGTCTTATTCTAGTTAAATGAGTACAACCCATTAATTATCATTATTTTCTCAAATAAAGTGCACATCTTGGCACCCCTTATTTATATCAATTTAAAGATGGCGAATCGTGTAGCAAATTAAAATTATAATAAAACCAAGGGTATTCATGAACTGCAAAAAATCAATCAATCAATCAATCAGTGACACTTGTAGCGCGCGCTACCTACCCGTAGGGTCTCAAGGCGCTGGGGGGGGGGGGGGGGTGCCGCTACTGCTCGAACAGCCAGGTCTTCAGCTTCTTCCTGAAGGAGAGGTGGTCTTGGGTCAGGCGCAGGTCGGACGGGAGGGAGTTCCAGGTCTTGGCGGCCAGGTAGGAGAAGGACCTTCCTCCTGTAGTTGCTCTTCGGATGCGGGGGACGGCGGCGAGGGCGTGGTTGGCTGATCGGAGGTGGCGTTTGGGAGCGTAGAAGTTCACTCGGCTGTTGAGGTAGCTCGGGCCTTGGTCGTGTAGGGCTTTGTGTGCGTGGGTGAGGAGGCGGAAGGTGATTCTCTTGTTGATGGGGAGCCAGTGAAGGTCTCTCAGATGTCCGGAGATGTGGCTGGATCGTGGGATGTCGAGGATGAGTCTGGCTGAGGCGTTTTGGATCCGCTGGAGTCTCTTCTGGAGCTTGGCGGTGGTCCCGGCGTAGAGGGCGTTGCCGTAGTCCAGTCGGCTGGTGACGAGGGCCTGGGTGACGGTCTTCCTGGTCTCTGTGGGGATCCACCAGAAGATCTTCCGTAGCATGCGTAGGATGTTGAAGCACGCCGAGGAGACGCTGTTGACTTGCCTGGTCATGGAGAGGGAGGAGTCCAGGATGAAGCCCAGGTTACGTGCATGGTCTGTCGGTTTGGGTGCGGTGCCCAGGGCGGGAGGCCACCAGGAGTCGTCCCAGGCGGAGGGAGAGGAGCCCAGGATGAGGACCTCCGTCTTGTCCGAGTTCAGTTTCAGGCGGCTGGTCGTCATCCACTCGGCTACCTCTTTCATCCCTTCGTGTAGGTTGGCTCTGGCGGCGGCGGGGTTGTTGGTCAGGGAGAGGATCAGCTGGGTGTCGTCGGCGTAGGAGATGATGCTGAGGTGGTGTTTGCGTACGATGGCCGCGAGGGGGCTCATGTAGACGTTGAAGAGGGTGGGGCTCAGGGATGATCCTTGGGGGACGCCGCAGATGACTTCGGAGGCCTCTGACTTGTACGGTGGTAGGCGGACTCGCTGTGTTCTTCCGTCGAGGAAGGAGATGATCCATTCCAGCGCCTTGTCCTGGATTCCGATGTTGCTGAGGCGCCGTATTAGGGTGCGGTGGCAGACCGTGTCGAATGCCGCGGAGAGGTCTAGGAGGATGAGGGCCGCTGTTTCTCCATTGTCCATCAGGGCTCGGATGTCATCGGTGGCGGCGATGAGGGCGGACTCGGTGCTGTGTTTGGCTCGGAAGCCGGACTGTGAGGGGTCGAGGGATCCGTTCGTCTCGAGGAAGGCGGCCATCTGCTTGTTGACGGTCTTCTCGATGACTTTGGCTGGAAACGGGAGAAGCGAAGTCTGAACTCCACAATTATCAGATCCTCCTTATTTAAAGCTAAAATAATTCTCAAATGTCGGGGACAAATATTCACTGGATGCACTCCGATATCATCCGGGTATATTATTTAAACCAAACCAAATTAATAACTTGTTAACATCTTAATCACAAAGTCTGTGAATTATAATCACAAGCTATTATGTTGCTATTGGTCAGACATGAAGTCCATCATATTTCATACTCTGAATATATCCAACTGAAACACAAAAATAAAATATATTGTAAAGGTGAGCCCAATTACCAAGATGTCTATTGGCAATTCTCTTATAGTTGAGTAACACTCTCCAATTTGAGGGCATGTCTAAATATTTCCATGAGGAATCACAATATTATCAGACATTACAATCAATTCTGTTCATGTCAAATATATCATACTGAGCTCCTGCAGTACTTAGATTGAGCCTGTTAACTTACATTCTGTGTCCAACATTTTGGTCATCTCAGTTAACAATTCTAATATCTCACATCTATGTACATTTGAGTACATACACTACATCATTCATCATCGTCAATGTGAATCCTGATCTTAACCGTAGGTGAACCATTGAAACTGAGTAAGTATGTCAGGTATGGTGAAATCAGAATGAATTGGATAGACTGTTAGCCAACACACTGATCGGGTCATCCGGCCGGGATTACCAACATGGCGCCTGTTTAACACGCCGTCCGGGATTGTTCGAGGAGTACTCTCCAGCTTACAGGTACATGGTGACAGTTGTGCCTATGTGTTGTTGTGAGAATGAGTAACTGGACATTTTGGAAGCGTTTTAGTGAGTAACGCCAGTGTGCTGTTGCGAGAATGAGAACATTGATATTTTAGAAAGGTCTTAGTGAGTAACGTTAGGGGTTATTTGATTTTGATGTATAATGCACATAGAGGATTGGTCTGTTTTACTGTAGATAATGGAACTGCATGGTGATAGCAACAGATGGAGATGCCCGCAGTCTCTTTGTTGTGTATATTTTAATATAGCTTTGGATAGTAGAGTGAATAGTATGGTCTGGGCAAGCCAGAGCTCTTGTATCGCTCTAATGTACACATACTGTTTGCAGGTGAAATAGCACACATTCGGATTCCTACTGTGTTGGATGAGAAGACAGAGAGGATCTAGGGTAAGATGCAAAACATCTATACAAATGGTATAGTTTGTTACTCTGATTAGTGTCATAGCAGGTCAATACATGTATATATTTTTCTCTTCCTTTACTGTTTAGAAGATAATACTTTGACGCTTGGACCTTTGTGCGTTTTCTGAAAGATGAGCCTGGTTATCAACAATGGAACTGAGTGTCTTATTTATTCACTGGGTTATATAGGTGATTATGTTTATCATGCATTTCACGTTTAATCTGTTTTGCACTCTATATATTTTCGAAATACACATAGATTGTGAATAGACTTCTAGGATTAATTAAAAAATACCTTCCATTTCAGATGCTTCTTGGTTTCTGTTTTGTACTTATAATTTCCCTCTTTCATATATTTTTTTATGACGTGGCTAAAGATTTTCACAATTTGAAAAATTGACTAAAGATAACGCTGCACCAGGGTACTCTGGTGACAGAATCCTATAAGATATTCCAAAAGGAGCTTAGACTCATGTTGTTTGTTTACTTATAGCCCTGATGAAGTCAGTGATGTATACACATCACTTCTGATGAAACACGTGTTGGTGTTGTGTCTATGAAGAACACTTCAAAATAACCCCTGCTCACACCCTTGGTAGCTTAGCACGAGTAGTCAGGTTTATCTTAGAGGCAGTGCATAAAGCATTTGCACATAACCAACAGTAATACAGTGTAAGCACTACAGTGTAAGCACTACAAAAAGACACCACACCAGTTTAGGAACATATCCAACACTTTTATGTACTTAAGACAAGACCAAAAACAAAGAAGATCCATAATACAGTACTTAGAAATCTTCAGCTGTCAAAATAACCTGAAAATAAAGTTCCTTGAAGTTGATAGCTCCATCCGGGGCTATCACGGCGTCGTAAGCAAATAAATCCAAACATTTCTGGCTGACCGTGGTGTCGCAGGCCAGCTACGGTGTTGGAGAGACCCACAAAACAGTACCTTTATAAATGCAGGGTGTTGGCGCCTTCTCGTTGAGCTTCTGAAAGCACGGAGCCCGCAGGCATCAGGGTCCGGAGGCTGGTGCAGCAGTCGTCAGGCCCTCAAAGTAACACGAGTTGCAGATCGAACTCCTCATGGTTGAAGTCAGGAGCGCTGGTACCGGTGGGGGTTGGATGCTGCGGTGTGAAGTACAGCGGTGCGGCCTGCGATACCCTTTTGGTTGCAATATGAGCAGTGGTTTCAATCGAGGAGTCAGATGGCATCGTTGGTGAGACCAGGGTCAGTGTGCGAAATGATGCGGTGCTCATTGCGGTGCTGGCAGGTCTTGCTGCAGGCAGCGGCATCGTCATTGCGAAAGTGCTGTCGTCGGCTGATGAACTGGAGTCGATGGTGTCGGCCTCGGTATGCCAAGGCTGTGGTGTGGGATGAGGGCGGTACATCGTGTAACTTTACGTGCGGTGCTCTCGAACCACGTTGCAATCTGGGATACCAAGGCGGCCTCACGAACAAGGCAGCATGGAGTGCGGTGTCCACAGGTTGTGGTGCGAGTCGGTAGTGTTGTCGTAGACGGCATTGGGTTGCTTTTACTCCTGTTGCAGCACAAAACACACAGTCCCCGGTGCTGAGGGCAGAACAACTTGGTCTTTGCTGTTCCGGAGACTTCTTGAACAGGGTGCAAGCTCTATCTTAAGCACTTGGAGATACTCAAATAAAGAAGCTGTAGAAAGTTCAATCCAGTTCTTTCACTGCCCAAGACAGAAGCAGCCACTGCAGGCCAACACAGCTAAGCACTCAGCAAAGTGGTAGTTCTTCCTTACAGCTTCTCCAGCTCTTCTTGGTCCAAAAGTGTTCTAAAGTTCAGAAGTTTGGACTCCACTTTCTATAGCCCATAATCCTTTGTCCTTTCAGGTAGAGAGTGTCTGTGCCCAGCCAGAACCAGTTCTGTCCTCTCTGGCGTAGCTTCCTGGCAGGAGGTAGAGATGGCATTGTCATCCATGCCCATTAAGGTGAAATGAAATCACCACCCCCTTCTCTAAATGCAGACCAGGTTTATTCAGCACTTTTCTGACCCACCTAGACTCTCTGGAGCCACTGCTCCTCCCCAGCCCCTGTCATTCCAAAACCAGACAGTCAATCCACAAACCCAACAGAGGCCAACTGAATGTCTGAGCAAAAAAATACTTACTTTCTAAAAGTGGTATTTTCAAACACAGAATGTAAAAATCACCTTTACTAAGATGCATCTTTAGATTCTAAGTTCAGGAATACTAAACTGTATTTCTCTACCTTGTTCCCAGGGCCAGTAATGTTTATAAGATGTTATAAACAAACTCCCCATTCTGTCCTATGGGAACAGGTAGCCTTGCAATAGTAAAAAATGAAATTGGCAGTAATTCACTATCAGGACATGCCCCACATACCAGGGCATGTCCTACCTTTCACATACACTACACCCTGCCCACAGGGGTACCTTGGGCCTACCTTAGGGGTGACTAACATGTAAGAAAGGGGGTGGTTAAGGCCTGGCAAGGTTACACTTGCCAAGTCGACATGGCAGTCCCAGACTGCACATAGGCTCTGCAATGGCAGGCCAGAGTTACATTTACAAACTGTTTATGTGGGTGGCACAATCCAGTGTTGCAACCCACTAACAGCATTTGATTTACAGGCCCTGGCACACTCAGTGCACTTTACTAGGGACTGACTCATAAATCAAATATGCCAATTATGGAAACATCAACCCATAACACAATTTACACAGAGAGCATATGCACATTAGCACTGATCAGCAGTGGTAAAATGCCCAGAGTCCTAAAACCAGCAACAGCAGGTCAGGAAAAAATAGGAGGAATAAGCAAAAAGTTTGGAATAACCTTGCAAAAAGGGCCATTTCCAACACAACCCCCTTCCAGCCAAAAGGCAAGGTAGACCAATCAATACCTCAATGGGTTTCCCTGCTTGGGGCGATAGAACATGGAACCTGGCCTGCAACAGCAGGGGTCTATTCCCATTCTATGCCTGCCTGAACACAGTTGAATCCCTCTATCCATACTCTCAGGGCCCACTAAGCTGACCCATGGGGAACTCTTCTCCTCGCCTGTGGACCCCATTGGTGCAGCGCCTAAACTTACTTTGCTCACAGATGTGTCCCAACAGGTAGCTAGGACTGACATGGCCAACACAGTGGTGTGGCCCAGTCCATCCCCAGGGAGTGACTCCTGTCCCCCTCCCAGGGGCAACTCTGACCACCAGGACAGCAAGCCACAGGGGTCACTGACAGCTGTCAGTGATGAGTGTCAGACTCCACGCTGCCGAATCCGTTTGATGCACATATGACTCCACCTCCCGATCTCACCAACACGCTAGTAATAGCAACACAGCGTGTTCGAGTGATAGGGCGAGGGAAAAAACAGGAAACAAAACAAGGAAGGGACGGAAGGGGACTGCAGGGAAGGGACAGCTGGAAGACAAGAAAACATTCATACAGGTTATTCGTATTCACTTTGAAACCCTACACTCATTGTAGTCTCACTAAGTAAACGTAATGGTTCACCTTTATGAAAAGAAGATTGCTCCTCCTCCTCCCTGTTTCCTGAAATGTTGATGTACTTCACACTAGTCCCTATGGAACACAAACACAGTTATTGTCTAGCCTTTTACCAGAACCAATATACAATACTATATATTAGTGTGGACCTACCCTGCCTTGTGTTGAAGAGTGTTCAAATTATAATCCTGTGAATAACCCCAAAATCCTATGTGAATTCAGCAACAATCCTCTTCTTCAAATAAGTATGTTCACATATATACAATACTTTCAATATGATTCATGAAGGACACGGTAAGACGTAGCCTCCTACTACTGTCTTCCGCTCTCTAGTTCGCCCTCAGCGTTCCTTTATAATCTCCACTCCAAATACGGAAAGGTGTAGGATCTCCCCCCACTACCTTCCGCTTTGGCACTTGCTGAGATAAGCACTAGTGACTTTCTTCGTAACGGAAGTACGCAGAAAGAATAATCCGCTGTACTCCGTTCTCACAATAAATGTAAGGCAAAATCCTTCCAAATCAACAAATACAGTTCAGGCGCCTTGCTTCCCTATGCCCTTGATCCAGGCCGCCTTTCTTATATACACATCAGCGTTTGGCAACTAACGCGTTAAACCTCACGCGTCTTTCAAATAAACTCACGGTACTGTCGCAGCTTATTCCCGGTTTCTTCGTTGTCCGGGCTTCTCTGTCGCCCGCCTTCGATTCCTTGCAAACCTCGTCACTCCTGCGAGGTATCGAATATCCAGGAAGCGCTGACCTCGCGCTACGGGGAATAAACAGGAAGCGCTGACCTCGCGCTACGGGGATAACAAATGTCTTCTATCCAAAAAGCGCTTAGCTAATCTCTTAGCGCAAACGCGCCAAAAGTCAAATCCAGAACCAATTCCTCCTCTGAAGGATACCAAGACAGCACTCCTCTCCAGTCTCTCCCAAACACGGTTGAAAGACAAAATCACGAACAACGTGCAGAGGGGCCGCCCTGCTTTTATGGTGCCCCGCCCCCACACTAGAGTTCTGGGAGATGTAGTTCAGATTTTAGGTGGCGCAGCTTGGCAAGCCTGACAGAATGTCCCCCTTTCTAGCGCCTTCTAGGGCCCGGCTTATTTGGAAATCTCCTGTGGAAAGAACGCACAGCAGCAGGAGCGTGCACATCCGAGCTCAGCTCCCAAGAATCATCTTCAGCAGAATACCCCTTCCAGGACACCAAGTATTTCAGCCCTCCCCGGCACCACTTGGCATCCCTGATACTCCTCACTTCATACTCCATACCACCATCACATGACACTGGCGGAGGGGCTACTCTGCGCGAAGTAAGGGCAGGTTTCAACAATTGAACATGGAACACTGGGTGTATGCGCATCGACCCTGGCAACTTCAACTTATAGGTCACGGGGTTCACCTGTCTCACTACGGTGTACGGGCCTATATATCTTGGGTGGAACACGCTGCGCAATTTAAACCTGATGTTCTTTGTAGACAGCCATACCTTATCCCCCACTACGTATTGGCGACTCTCTACCCGGTGACGGTCCTCCCACTTTTTGTACACCTCCTTCGCTTTGTTCAAATGTACCTGCACTCCCTTATGGACCCGTCTCAGCATCAAGATTCTTTCTTTCACCGCTGGCTGGTCGCTGAGATCAGAGGGTATGTCAACCGGCAGAGTATTAGCATCAAAACCATAATTGGCTTTGAAAGGTGACATTCCCGTTGAACTATGCCATGCGTTATTATAGGCCAGTTCTGCCATCCATAACAGATCCACCCAAGACTCATGAGCTTCCTTAGAATAGCATCTCAAATATTTTTTTAACGTTTGATTCAAACGCTCTGTCTGCACGTCAGTCTGTGGGTGGAAACTGGTGGATAAGTTGGACTCTATTTTCAGGGCACGACACCACATGCGCCAGAAACGTGCAATAAACTGCGGACCTCTGTCGGACACGATCACCCTAGGAATACCGTGTAACCTGACCACATTACTAGCTAACAATTGAGCTGTTTGGCTGGCATTCGGGAGGGCCTTACAAGGGATAAAGTGTCCCATTTTGGTGAGACTATCTATCACTACCAACACGGCTGATGAGCCCTTATCCATTGGAAGACCCGACACAAAGTCCAAACTGATATGCTGCCATGGTTGACTGGGGGTAGGCATGGGTATCAGTTTCCCTGCTTTCTTGGTGGTCGTACCCTTGGCTCTAGCACACACCTCACAACGAGCCACCCACTCAGTAACATCCTTGCTCAGGGTTGCCCACCAGAAGTGTCTTTTGACAGTATCGAGAGTTTTACGTATACCAGGGTGTCCTAACAGTTCCCCCTCATGACACCAGCCAATAGCTTTCTTCTGCAAAGGAATTGAGGGTAAATACAACTTTCCCTGAAAGAATGGCAACCCGTCTCTCAATTTGCAATCCAGTCTGTCATGCGCCCATGACCCCCATCCACCCGGATACTGATGGTTCCTCACCTCATCCAAAAAGGATTTAGCCCTCACCACACACAGAACCTTCCCTGATGGAATAATTGCCTGTTTCTCGTCCACGCATTCCACTGGCATCGTTTGTCTAGATAAGGCATCTGCCTTCCTATTCTCAGACCCCGGGCGGAAAGTGACCACAAAATTAAACTCTGCAAAAAAGAGCGTCCATCTCATCTGTCTTGCTGTCAAGTGCCTAGCAGAGGACATAAATTGTAGATTCCTATGGTCTGTGTACACCGTAATGGTGTGCAGGGCCCCCCATAGATAGTGCCTCCATTCCTGAAAAGCTCTCTTAATTGAAAGCAATTCATTTTCAGCAATGGTATAATTGAGTTCAGCCGAACTCAATTTCTTTGACAGGAAGGCCACTGGGTGCAACTGACCTGTACTACTGTCCCTCTGAGATAGTACTGCCCCGATTGCTTCGTCCGAAGCATCCGCCTCAACCACAAAAGGGTGTTCTAAATTGGGATGTGACAGCACTGGGGCAGAGATGAAAGAAGATTTAAGAGTTTGGAAAGACTCCCCTGCAGCAGTTGTCCACTCGAATGGAACCCCTTTCTTCAACAGATTTGTAATGGGCACTGCCAGCAAGGAAAAATGCAAAATGAAGCGCCGGTAGTAGTTAGCGAAGCCCAGAAAACTCTGGACTTCCTTCACGTTCTTCGGTACCGGCCAGTCTCTCACTGCCTCCACCTTGCGCTCAGACATTTGCAACCCCGAGGGACTGATCATCACCCCCAGAAACTCCACACTGTACACCCCAAACTCACATTTGCTGAGTTTAACAAAGAGGCTATGTTCTCTCAGTTTCATCAGTACCTGGCTGACCTGTTCCACATGACAACCTTCATCCATAGAGTACACCAAGATGTCGTCAATGTATACTACGACGAATAAGTCGATGAACTCCTTCAAAACGTCGTTGATCAGAAACTGAAATGCCGCAGGGGCATTACACAGCCCAAAGGGCATGACTAGATATTCATACAGGCCATACCGCGTCTTGAATGCCGTCTTCCACTCATCCCCCTCACATACCCTGACCAAGTGATAGGCTCCTCACAAATCCAAGCGAGTATAGATCACGGCCTCCCTCACTTGATCAATCAGTACCGTAATGAGGGGGAGAGGGTATCGGTTACGTATGGTGTTTTTATTCAAGACGCGGTAGTCCACACATGCCCTCAGATCACCATTCGCTTTAGTTATAAAGAAGAGTGGAGAAGCTGCAGGGGAACGGGATGGTCTTATAAAGCCTATACTTTCGTAATGATCGATGTATTCCTTTAAGTGCACAGTTTCAGGAACAGATAAGGCATACACACGGCACGTAGGAATCACTGCCCCATCAATCAGATCAATCCGGCAGTCATAAGGTCTATGTGGTGGCAACTCCTCAGCTCTGCTTTCACTAAATACGTCCCGAAATGCTTCATATTGTTTCGGGAGATTCACCTCCTTCTCAGCGGCTGTAGCTACCATAAACTGCAAGGCCAACACCGCTACAGGGGAAGACACATACGGTACCAGATGTTCCTTGCAAAACCCAGAAGAAAAATGCACCGTGCGAGATTTCCAATTGATGGTAGGGTTGTGAAATGTAAACCATGGCATCCCTAGAATTATCTCATACTGAGGAGCCTCTATAATGTTCAACTCCACCTTTTCCACATGCCTTCCCTCTGACACCTCAATAGACAACTCTACCTCAGCCGTTTTTTCCGTTATCAGACCTGATTTAATTGGCTGTCCATCTACAGCTTAGACCTCCTCTGGATTGCCTCTTGGTACTCTAGGAATCATCAAACGAGACACCAACCCATTGTCAATAAAATTTCCGGTGGCCCCGGAGTCCAGCATGACCATTACTTGATGGGATTTATTTTCGCACTCCAAAGTCATGACCAATACCAGATGGGATTCAGTTTCACCTATGCCCGAGGAGGATAATGATGTAAGCTTCCAATCGGGGTTCTCCTCTTTAGTTGGCAACGGTACCGAACCCTCATCGCTCTCTCTGGCAGTATTAGAAACAGCTACCCTTTGATTCTTGTTCCAAGTGTTCGAAGTTTTGGGTTTGGAAGGGCACTCTCTTACATAGTGACCCTTCTTCCCACAATACATACAGAGGCCTTTTACCCTCCTACTCTCTCTTTCTGTTTTGGACAAAGGGGGTCGAATAGCTCCTATCTCCATAGGCTCTGTCCCTGCTTCGGCGGAACCCAAAGCTCTAGTAGGAAAACTCACATTACGGGTATATCCCCTGTCCCATTTTCTTCGATCCCCGCTCCGCTCAGTTAGCCTACCATCCAACCTCATGACCAGATTCACCATATCTACACATGTCGTGGGTTGAGGATCTATATGTGCCACAGCGTCTTTCAATTCCTCCCGCAAACCCTGATAAAACAGAGTCATTCTTTTGCCCTCCGGCCATTCAGTTTCGGCAATCAAACGATTAAACGTAGTTAGGTAAGTAATCAAATCACTCCTACCCTGCCGCAGGGACAATAACTCCTTATCCGCACTGAAATTTGTGGCCCTCCTGTCAAAGACTTTTTCGAATTCTTCTCTGAATGCTGTCCAATTGGATAACATGGCATCGTCTCGTTTTATTAGAGGGACTGCCCAATTGGCAGCATCTCCCACCAAATAAGATATGGCAAACGCTACCCTAGAATGGTTATTGGGAAATGAGGCAGGTTTACAAGAAAAACAGAGCATAATTTGCGTCATGAAGGCCTGCGTTTTACTAGGATCCCCCCCATACCTCTCAGGGGTGGCTAACGGGATAGGAGGGGGAACCGTAACCTGAATCTGCGAAGGACCTGTAGAAAAAGGGTTCTTGGATAATTGTTCTACCCTATCCTTAAGCAGAACAGCCTCTGCCTTTGACGCAGCCAGTTCCTGTTGAACCACAACCAAGGCCCTTAACACATCATCCAAGGTGGCCATATGTACTCCAAACCGACCCGGCAGAATGCAATTCGTGGGTTCGTGATTCTGTCAGACTCCACGCTGCCGAATCCGTTTGATGCACATATGACTCCACCTCCCGATCTCACCAACACCCTAGTAATAGCAACACAGCGTGTTCGAGTGATAGGGCGAGGGAAAAAACAGGAAACAAAACAAGGAAGGGACGGAAGGGGACTGCAGGGAAGGGACAGCTGGAAGACAAGAAAACATTCATACAGGTTATTCGTATTCACTTTGAAACCCTACACTCATTGTAGTCTCACTAAGTAAACGTAATGGTTCACCTTTATGAAAAGAAGATTGCTCCTCCTCCTCCCTGTTTCCTGAAATGTTGATGTACTTCACACTAGTCCCTATGGAACACAAACACAGTTATTGTCTAGCGTTTTACCAGAACCAATATACAATACTATATATTAGTGTGGACCTACCCTGCCTTGTGTTGAAGAGTGTTCAAATTATAATCCTGTGAATAACCCCAAAATCCTATGTGAATTCAGCAACAATCCTCTTCTTCAAATAAGTATGTTCACATATATACAATACTTTCAATATGATTCATGAAGGACACGGTAAGACGTAGCCTCCTACTACTGTCTTCCGCTCTCTAGTTCGCCCTCAGCGTTCCTTTATAATCTCCACTCCAAATACGGAAAGGTGTAGGATCTCCCCCCACTACCTTCCGCTTTGGCACTTGCTGAGATAAGCACTAGTGACTTTCTTCGTAACGGAAGTACGCAGAAAGAATAATCCGCTGTACTCCGTTCTCACAATAAATGTAAGGCAAAATCCTTCCAAATCAACAAATACAGTTCAGGCGCCTTGCTTCCCTATGCCCTTGATCCAGGCCGCCTTTCTTATATACACATCAGCGTTTGGCAACTAACGCGTTAAACCTCACGCGTCTTTCAAATAAACTCACGGTACTGTCGCAGCTTATTCCCGGTTTCTTCGTTGTCCGGGCTTCTCTGTCGCCCGCCTTCGATTCCTTGCAAACCTCGTCACTCCTGCGAGGTATCGAATATCCAGGAAGCGCTGACCTCGCGCTACGGGGAATAAACAGGAAGCGCTGACCTCGCGCTACGGGGAATAAACAGGAAGCGCTGACCTCGCGCTACGGGGATAACAAATGTCTTCTATCCAAAAAGCGCTTAGCTAATCTCTTAGCGCAAACGCGCCAAAAGTCAAATCCAGAACCAATTCCTCCTCTGAAGGATACCAAGACAGCACTCCTCTCCAGTCTCTCCCAAACACGGTTGAAAGACAAAATCACGAACAACGCGCAGAGGGGCCGCCCTGCTTTTATGGTGCCCCGCCCCCACACTAGAGTTCTGGGAGATGTAGTTCAGATTTTAGGTGGCGCAGCTTGGCAAGCCTGACAATGAGAGCCAGGCCTTATGCCTTTCAAGCCGGTTTCACCTCTGTGGCATCAGAGAGTGGGGTGCAGTAGCCCCAGGTGCCTGGCACCCTTCCTCCACTCCTTCTGGGCAAGCCAGGTATGAAATCCTGACACTGGACCACCAGCCCAGGGTCTGTAACCTGCGGCTGAACAGGAGACCCAGGTGGGCTCTCCCACACCCTGTCCTCTTCCCCGGGGCTCTGCATCCACCCCACCGGGAGCAGTCCCCCTTGACTCCAGAATTGTCAGGGCACCTGTGGCAGGTGTTCTGCACAATTCTCCCACCAGTTCTGGGGTGCTACCCTACAACTGGTCCACCAGCCCAAGGTCCGCACCCTGAGGCTTGACACAGGACTGGAATGGTCTCTCAAACACCCGGTCCTCCACCCAGGGGCTCTGTACCTTCCCACATGGAGCAGTATCCCGATCCAGAATTGTCAGGGCACCTGTGGCAGGTGTTCCGCACAATTTTCCCACCAATTCAGGGGTGCTAGCCTGCAACTGGTACACCAGTCCTGGGTCTGTACCACAGTCCAGGGTCTGTACCCTGAGGCTGAACAAGGGACTGGGGTGGACTCCCCCACACCAGTCCTCCTCCCTGGGGCTCTGTACCCTCCCACCTGGAGAGGCAACCCCAGAAGACAAACTGATAGGGGCACTGTTAGCAGTCGCCCCTTCCTCCAAGTCAGGGGGGACACCCTGAACCTGGTCCTCCAACCCAGGGTCTGTACCCTTAGGCTGGACCTGTGCCTGGCAACCCAGGACTTATGGGTTACACCAACCCCCCCAAGGGAAACACACTCCTCATGAGGTGTGCAAGAGTCTGCCTGGAGCAGCTCTCCAGCCTCCTGTCTACCTGACAGAGCATGAAGACCCCCCAGGCCAGTAGTGGCCTCACCAGGGTCAGTCCTAGGGTGCTCTGACCTCATAGCTGGCAACCCCTAACCCACTGGTCCTTTCACTGTGGCACAGCGTCTGCCCCTCACCCTTTTCTCAGTACTCGTGCACCCTCCCATCTGGTGTGGTGCAGCCAGACACCAGAACTGGTGGGGTGCTCTTTACAGCAGTCTCCCCAGTTCCCCAGACACTAAGGGATCCCACTCAATGGATAGCCATCCAGTACAGCCTAGGCTCCCCACCTGGTGTTCCCTCATGGAACCACCCAGGCCCTAGGACCAGGTTTCAGGCTCCTTGGGGCACAGCCCATTCCTACTCCTTCTCTGTGGAGACAGGACGTGAGTCCCTACATCCTTCCCACGACACCAGGACCTATCTGGGCTACCACAAACTTTCCCTACCACCCTCGGTTGGGAAATACCTAAGCCACTTCCTTCAGGATCACCCCAGATACTTCTCCAGACCCTCTGGAATCCAGCAAAAGGTCTGCCTCCAGTGCAAGCTCCTGGGATCAGAGAATTCACACTCCACTGGGGTTTGGCATAGCTCAGGAAAACAGGGACCTAAAATATGCTCTCCAACAATTGAATTTCACGGCCTCACACAGGTGTTAACCAAACTACCCTTCACCCAACCATTCAGTGCCTCAGAAAAGTACCCCACATCATTCTCACAAGACTGGTGAGACAGTGTCTGACTATTGTTGTCCTTCAACACATACTCTTCTGGCTGGTCTCCATACTCACTTACCAGGGCTTCTATCATGGGGGCACCCCTCTCCCTGCATCTCCTATCTAGTGTCAGTAGAGTGTCCCTCCCACTACCAGGAATATGATCCCCTGTGCCAGTTCCCCAATCCTCCTCAGGGACACTGCGCACCACTGTAGTAACCTCACACTCCTGAGCCACCTGGTGTATGTCAACCCCCTCCTTGAAGCAGGGCACAAAATCTGTGTGTACGTGTACCTCACCCTCAGTTGTTACTGGACACTGCATTTTTGCTGCCACCATCTGGGCTCGGCCTAGCCAAAATGGCTTCCCAGTCTAGCTCTCTCATTTTAAACTCATGGTCTAACATCATCCTTTTCTCCTCCATGGCTAACTTAAGCTTCTCCAGTTCCACAGAAACTCTCCTTTCTTCCCGCCTGTCTTCCAGCTTCTCTGAGGACAAGGCACTGCTGCCTGGTTTAGAGGGTGCCCCCCCCTCCCAAAAGCACATCCATCCTTGGAATAGGCTCCTCTGCCTCCATGCCAAGATACCCAGAAAGCTCACTAGCATGTCTGGTGGCTACCCAGGCCCTTAGCGCCTTTTGTAGCTCCTCTTTTCTGGTAAGGCCCCTAATTGGGATTTTCAGGGATATGCAGATCGCCTTCAATTCCTTCACATTGTAGGTTTCTAGCCTCTCCTCCTCAAAGGCCACTTCCAAGGATGCAGCAGATGATGCAATTGTTTCAGGCATGTTGTACTGGAAATTTCAAGGTTAAGACTGATGGAAAGGCAAAAATAGACCCAAAAAACCGTATGTGGTACGTAGTGCTCTTTTGTAGAGTACACAGAGACAACATTTTAAGTCACGCAATGCAGTGCTGCATGGAAACTTGCAGTGCTACTTTGCATGAATGGGAATAAAATTGCAGAGCAACAAATTTACTTTGTGATATGCGGTGCTGATGATATTACCTGCATGGATGGTAGGAAACTGCACTTGGATTCATTTGTGTGATGAAAATAATAACTTTTCTGAGCAGTGGCGAAATGCAACATAAAGAAGGACAAAGTAGCTTGAACAATGGAGTTAAAGTGTTTGTATGAAAATCTTCAGGACGAATTAATGACATAATATCGACAGACAGAATATAGATATACAAAAATATTGACATCAAAAATATTGGAGTTCTATCTACATAAAGGTAAGTACAAAAATATCGAGAGAAAAAATATCTTAGTACAAAAATATCGAAGTTAAAAATAGTTTTTTAAAATATATTAATAATAATATAAACATAATTTTAGAATACATATAATTTAACAAATTATAAATATAAACATTAAAACATATTTAAAAAATAATAACTAATACATATACATTTAAAATAAATTAAAAACTCTGCAGATAAATTAATATATATACATACTCCACATATTTCAACAGGAGGGAAAGCGTTGGATAGCGTAGGGGTAAAAATTACTATTCCCACTCCAGAGAGTGCAACAGTAGGGAAAGCGTTGGATAGCGTAGGGGTAAAAATTACTATTCCCACTCCAAAGGGTGCAACAGTAGGGAAAGCCCTGGATAGCGTAGGGGTAAAAAATACTATTCCCACTCCAGAGGGTGCAACAGTAGGGAAAGCGTTGGATAGCGTAGGGGTAAAAATTACTATTCCCACTCCAGAGAGTGCAACAGTAGGGAAAGCGTTGGATAGCGTGGGGGTAAAAATTACTATTCCCACTTCAGAGAGTGCAACAGTAGGGAAAGCGTTGGATACGTAGGGGTAAAAATTACTATTTCCACTCCAAAGGGTGCAACAGTAGGGAAAGCGTTGGATAGCGTAGGGGTAAAAATTACTATTCCCACTCCAGAGGGTGCAACAGTAGTGAAAGCGTTGGATAGCGTAGGGGTAAAAATTGCTATTCCCACTCCAAAGGGTGCAACATTAGGGAAAGCGTTGGATAGCGTAGGGGTAAAAATTACTATTCCCACTCCAGAGAGTGCAACAGTAGGGAAAGCTTTGGATAGCGTAGGGGTAAAAATTACTATTCCCACTCCAAAGGGTGCAACAGTAGGGAAAGCCTTGGATAGCGTAGGGGTAAAAATTACTATTCCCACTCCAAAGGGAGCAACAGTAGGGAAAGCGTTGGATAGCGTAGGGGTTAAAATTACTATTCCCACTCCAGAGGGTGCAACAGTAGGGAAAGCGTTGGATACCGTAGGGGTAAAAATTACTATTCCCACTCCAGAGGGTGCAACAGTAGGAAAAGCATTGGATAGCATGGGGGTAAAAATTACTTCCCACACTACTCCCTCTTTAACACACAACACACTACACATACAAAAAAACACATTTAATATACATATCAATTAATCAATTAATAACAACTAATATTATTACATTGATGTAATTATAAGTTAACTAATTAACACATATTAATTACCAATTGATAATTAATTACCAATTAATAATTAATTAACAAGATATTTACAAGAATAAACCATATTTAATAATACATTATTTATAATTAATATTATGAAATAATTTTAAAAAACGAATTACCAATTAATTAATTAACAATTATTTAACAATAAATACCAATAAATAAATACAATCTCTTTAATTAGTTTGATTTAATTATGTCACACCCTATTCCCCTAAAAAACACAAAAGCCAATACACATAAATAAATCACATAAAAAATGTAATTGTCATTTTATCACTTAATAATAATTACCAATTAATTATTAATTAACAATAACAAAAAATAATAAATATTATGACATTAACTCTAAATAATTTAATTAACTAATTAATAATAATTAATTACCAATTAATTATTAATCAATAGTTATTTATTAATCAAAAATATTTGAAAACAATAATAATTAAATAATTATAATTAAATTACTTCCCACCCTAGTCCCCTATAAACCCACAACCCGCTCTGATACTAAAAGGCAAAATGTAAACAAAATTACTAATTTCTAAACATACATTAAAAAACATGTTTAACAAACATATAAACATAATAAAATACATAACACTAAACAATTTCGATATTAGTAACATACATACCTTAATATCGATATTCTGTCTATCGATATTATTGCACATCGATATTCTATACCATCGAAATTAAAACATCGATATTATTGTATATCGATATTTTAATTTCGATATTTTGTCTCTCTACCCTTCAGGACACCTGAGAAATGTCAGATTCAGGGAGACATATGTAGGGGTGTCTGCCACGCTTTTACCTTTTAAGAAAATGGCAAGGTTAATGTGGTGGCACAAACAGGAGGAAATTTGTAGAATATAAAATATGGTAACATAATATGAAGCAGGCCTTCAAAGACAAATTAAGAGTAAAATCAAAAAGCTGCAATGACAACAGATGGTGAGCCTGAGAGCCAGAGAGGAGGAGTAGCCCCTTGTAATTTCCCCTGAGTTGGTCTCTGCCATCCCGAACAGGTACAAGATCATCCGAAAGGACCGCATCAACCAAACAGGAGGAGCCATCGCAATCGTCCACAAGAACACCATCCGCATCACGACCAGCTCCGACGACACCCTCACAGTCGCCGAACACCTTCACTTCCAGATACACACCGACTCCAAGACCACACTTAGAGGCACTCCCATATACAGACCACCAGGACCCCGAACACAATTCAGCGAAGACATCACCGACTTTATCAGTCCACACGCCCTCCCCTCCGAGGACTACATTCTTCTAGGGGACCTCAACTTCCACCTGGAGAAGAACAACGACAGCAACACCACCACCCTTCTGGACAACCTCGCTAATCTCGGACTCAAACAACTGGTAAACACCCCCACCCACCACGCCGGACACACGCTTGACCCAATCTTCTCCTCCAGCAAGCACTTTTCCTTCAATCACGCCACAGGACTCTACTGGACAGACCACAGCTGCGTCCACTTCAACTTTAGAAAGACCATGACCCATCACCACCCACAACAAGTCCCCCGCAGAAACTGGAACAAAATTACCACCGACCAGCTCACCACATCTCTAAACGAAAACCCTCCCGCCAAATCATCGGACCCTAATCAAGCATCCATCAATCTCGCACAATGGATCACCCACTCCGCTGACGAATTAGCAGCCCTGAAAAACCATCACAACAACAAAGGTAGCAAAAAAGCCTCCTGGTTCAATGATGACCTCAAGAACTCCAAAAAGAACTGCCGCACCCTCGAGAAAACCTGGTGAAAAAACCCAACCACAGACAACATGTCCGCCCTCAAGGACGCCACCCGCAAACACCACCAGCTGATCCGATCCTCCAAGAAATCAGCATTCAAGGATCGAATCGACAACAACGCCCACAACAGTAAGGAACTCTTCAGCATCGTCAAAGAGTTTACCAATCCCAGCGCCGTCTCCAACGACATCACTCCCTCTCAAGACCTCCGCGACTCTCTAGCCTCATTCTTCCACAGCAAAATCGCTGACATACATAACAGCTTTGGCGACCAGACCACCCCCCTTACCACCGAACTAAAGCCCCCCACCACCACCCTTTGCGCCTGGAACCCGATCAGCACCGAAGACACCATCCGCCTGATGAACTCCATTCACTCCGGATCACCAACCCACCCATGCCCCCACCACATCTTCAACAAGGCTGACTCCATCATAGCACCCCATCTCCGAGATATCATCAACTGCTCTCTCAACACCGCTACCTTCCCGGAAAGCTGGAAACATGCCGAACTTAGTGCCCTCCTGAAGAAACCTACAGCAGACCCCACCGAACTTAAGAACTACCGCCCCATCTCGCTCCTCTCTTTCCCTGCCAAAGTCATAGAGAAGGCCGTCAACAGTCAGCTCGCCGCCTTCCTCGAGTCCAACGGCTCCCTTGACCCCTCACAGTCCAGATTCCGAGCCAAACACAGCACCGAGACCGCCCTCATCGCAGCCACAGACGACATCCGAACACTATTAGACAACGGGGAAACAGCTGCCCTCATCCTCCTGGACCTATCCGCAGCGTTTGACACGGTCTGTCATAGCACCCTAGTACAACACCTCAGCAACGCCGGGATACAAGGAAAAGCATTGGATTGGATCATCTTGTTCCTCGCCTGAAGAACCAAGAGAGTGTGCCTCCCCCCTTTCAGATCAGAGGCCTCCGAAGTCATATGCGGCGTTCCACAAGGATCTTCGCTCAGCCCCACCCTCTTCAATGTCTACATGAGCCCCCTCGCACCCATCGCACGCCAGCACAACCTCAACATCATCTCCTACGCTGACGACACACGGCTGATCCTCTCCCTCACCAAAGACCCAAACACCGCCAAAACCAACCTACACGAAGGGATGAAAGACGTAGCCGAATGGATGAAGAACAGCCGCTTAAAACTGAATTCTGACAAGACGGAAGTCCTCATCCTATGATCATCCCCCTCCGCATGGGACGACTCGTGGTGGCCACCGGCACTGGGCAGCGCACCCAAACCAACGGACCATGCTCGCAACCTGGGATTCATCCTAGACTCCTCCCTCTCAATGACCAGACAAGTCAATGCCGTCTCATCATCATGCTTTAACATATTATGTATGCTCAGAAAGATCTTCCGCTGGATCCCCACCGAAACAAGAAAGACAGTCACCCAAGCACTTGTCACAAGCCGACTGGACTACGGAAACACCCTCTACGCCGGAACCACAGCCAAATTACAAAAAAAACTCCAACGAATTAAGAACGCCTCCGCCCGACTCATCCTAGACATACCCCGCCACAATCACATATCCGATCACCTGAGAGACCTCCACTGGCTCCCCGTAAACAAGAGAATAACATTCCGTCTCCTCACCCACGCACACAAAGCTCTCTACGACCTAGGACCCAAATACCTCAACACGCGCCTGACCCTTTACACCCCCAACCGCCAACTCTGATCGTCCAATCAAGCCCTCGCCGCGATTCCACGCATCCGAAGAGCTACCATGGGAGGAAGATCTTTCTCCTACTTAGCGGCCAAGACCTGGAACTCTCTCCCCACCCTCCTCCACCTTACACAGAACCACCTCTCCTTCAGAAAACAACTCAAAACCTGGCTACTTGATAAGTAGCGAACCCCCCCCCCCCCAAGCGCCTTGAGACCCTCTGGGTGAGTAGTGCGCCATACAAATCTTGACTTGACTTGACTTGACTTGACTTGATTTCAAAGCCAAGACACCACACACCTTGAAAAGTCTACCTGTGGAAAGCAATGCATTTTACAACAAGATTAAACTGGGATACATTGCAAGTACATGCATAAAGCTATCTTCCTGTCCATGTCCAATTGTATATCCTCACACATGCAGGATGTGTTCTCCAAATGTATCATTCAGCTCTTACACAGGAACAACAATCCTATTGTCACCACAGTTTGTAAGATGCAATATAAGAGGTATGCCAAACATCCTGCATATGTTGCCCATAGGAATGTGAATTGTGAAAGGCATGACTGGCATAAGTAAAATTCTATGCCCTTATCAGTCTAAATTATACAGACGCTACTTAGCCGTTTGTCTGTCCATGAACGCACAGTTGTAGAATGTGTCAGAGCATGAAGGTCCCTTTCTCAAATGTACATAATACCAGTATATAGAACACGTCAGTCACTTCACTTATCTGATGTGCGTAATTTAAATTCCCCTGCTGTGTAGGAAAAATTATTCCCTGAATTTTCAACTGTCAAACTGATGATGGTCTCTAACAAGTGAAACAAGACAATGCCCATGCTCATGCCGTGAGGGTACTCGGATGTATGCACACAGGGAGGCCCAATATGTGCTTCCCAGCATGCCTCCCATGGCCCTGAGGAGCCCCCTTTGTTTCATCTCCACCACAGTTTTCATGGAGTAGGAACTGCCATGAAAACCATGGCAGAGAGGAAACTCATAACTTGCTAGGAGGGACCCCAGTGGTCCCGCCAAGCATATGGCGGCTTTGATACCACTGCACCACCACCAGGGATCTCTGATTCCTGGCGGTTTGGGGCGGTGCAATGACGGTCCAACCTCCCAAATTGTAATAGGGCGGTCGGTCTACAAGTGCAGCGGTACCCCACCACCATTGTGGCTACGGCAGTCCATAGTTGTAATCAGGCCCAAAATTATCTGCCATGAAAAAACGTGCCTAAAATATAACAAGGATGGATGACATTCTGATTGACATAAGGAAGGTCCTTCAGGACAGCTCGTCACTGACCACCATTCAGGGAACACTGACAAAACATGTCTGAAGATCAGCTCCCTAACAGATTCAATACAGTGATTCTCCAAATATGTGAAGAAGTCATTGGGAGTACTGGGTGCTAAGATTACTGCTCTCTTTAAGACTATTTGTGTGATAGTTCATCACAAAAATGCATTTGTAGTCAGATGGCAAAGACCCAAGGGGATTTAGCACCAGCTCTGAAAAACAATTCCTGTTGGTTCAGTTAAAATGCACACCCGCTCCTCCATTGGCTGTTTTGATTTGTTTTGCATTCCGTCGCTGGACTGTTTCATGAGGTACAGGGTCTTGACTGATTTGCATATGGCCAGGTCTAAACTGGGGTGGCATGATGAGCAAAAGAATAATGGATTTAACCCGGATCTTTTGACTGGGGGTGAATGTTTTGATTTGTTAAACGAATCTGATGTGCTGAATTTCTCCACATACCATTTCTAAATGCTATACACACTTGTACATGCCTATAATGCTTTGAGTGAATTTTTGGGCCTCTAACATCGGGGTTTCGCCACATTTTATGCATATATTTAGTATCTTTCATTTAGTTATCCTCCCATGGACATTCCAGAAGCGAAATATGTATTTCACTTTCCTTGCTCACTTTTCAGTTAAAGTGAGAAATATCACTTAATCAAAAAGTGGATTGTATTTATTCAGATTTCTTTTGATATCAGCAGTGTTTACATGGTAACAATAATCTTTTCTGCTTGTCTGTTTTCTAGGCTGTCTTTAGATTTAAGAAAAAATATTTCTCTCAGCCACCAGATGTATCAAGCTTTTTACCGGTCGCAAACGGGCACAGAATAGGCTTGTTTGCGAGCTGTAAAAATCCTTTTGGGATGTATCATCCCAATAGGTAATCGCAAAATAGAGAATCACAATTTTTGTGATTACCTATTTTGCGAATTCATTTAGAGAATCGCAATTTGCTATTCCCTGAATGCAATACATGAAGATAGCAAAAATTGCTACCCAGCTTTAAGGAATCCCAAATTGTGAGAAGTTGGCCTGGTATATAATGCTCACTAATTCTTAGTGATCACTTTGTACCATGCCAAGCAACCGTTATGATGATTGGTTGTAATTCAACCTTGTAGACCAGTTATCCTAGTGGTAATGTGGACAAAGCAGTCTTAGGCTAAACTCTGAAAGGCGTGTGAAGCCAGCTGTATTACCATACACAACCCCCTTGAATACCAAATGAAAGGACACCACACAGATATATATATTGAAAATATATATTGATTTATTAATTATAAAATCCCCTGGAATCTTTATGAGCACAGAAGCACAAGCGTTAAATCACAAGACAGTTTAAAATACACAAAAGTTGAACAATATGGATGAGCCCTAGGGGCCACCTAAACCATATATTAAGAAAGTGGTATAAGAGATACCAATTGGAAAGGGAACAGGCCTAGGGCCTTGGGAATCGCTGGAGCTATTCGAGACTAGCAATGATTAAGTCGGGAAAGGCCCGCGGGACTCGGTTGCAGTGTTCAAAGTGCACGCACTTTCCAATGTAAAGTCTATGGTGCGTAAAAAGTACAAAGTTAGATAGTTAGGAACTTTCCGAGTGACCTAGAACGCTGAAACTTAAGACACAGGCCCTTGAGATGTGTACCAGTGTAGGAACACCGGCGGAGCTGAGTTACCTCACCCACAGGAAGCGGGTGCACAGGGTCGAAGTAGTGTCGGGTTTCGTCACGCTGGTCGATGGTGCTTGGAGCTGAAGATGCTGCAGGCGGCTCGATGTGAAGAGTACCGGTGGATCCAAGGGTGGATCTGAAGATGTGAAGACCTGAAAGCAGAGGGGACAATGTTCAAAGTCACTAGCCAGTGACTACCGTGGAACCAGATTGGAACCAGGCGATGTCGGGTGCAAACAGGCGTTGTCATGTAGCTTCTCTCTGCAGCCACGTGGACACCGGGGGTCGAGGACTTCCAGGAGTCGGTCACGAGCTGTCCCACCCAGGTTTCTCGCTGTTGGCAGTGTTGGCGACCTGATCGGAGCAAACAGGCCTTGGCTAATGCAAGCCACGCAGGAATCAAAAGATGCTTAACACTCGGACCAGCAAGGTCAGAGCGAGTGCTCCTTTTCACAGGACCTTGGGCAAGTCTGGAGCAACCAGACCCGCTGTGTAGTTTGTCGGTTTCGTCGCCAAGATGGCCGCTGACCACGTGGCTAGTGGCCGGGATGGCGCGTCGAGTGGCACAATGCAAAAGGGCCCCACGCAGATCGTGGAGATGCTGGGGGGCTGATCTTCGGTGCAAGGGCTGCTCGGTGGTGGGGGTTCTCAGTCCCCAAAGCACAACGTCGAGGATGCCTCGATTGCTGCGCAGTCAGCTTTTTGAGTGTCTTCCAAGAGGTCCGGTCCCACGTCACTCGGTGCCTCCACGGGTCCCTTCTTTGCAGGGACTGTGGATCGGGCTGTGAGAGGTCTAGGAGTCTGGTTCTTGTCAGGCTCTGGGCTCGGGCCCCGCCGGGAGGTGGCGGCAAAGCAGACGTGGAGTTGCTGGTTGGTGCCTGTGTTCACAGGGTGGCCACTCCTAGGCCACAAGGGAGATTCTCTTCAGTCTTCTGAGCAGCAGAATGTCGAAGTCCAGTCTTCTTCTTTATTTCAAGTTGATTCAAGATGATCTGCTGTACAATGGCACTGCTCCCACTCTTATTCCCAATCTGAGGGGTGGATCACCTACTAGGTCCCTCCTCTAGGAGGAACCAGGAAGGGGGGCGGTTACACCCCCTTTCCTTTGTCCAGCTCCTCGCCAGGCCTGGGTCTGGAAAGTCCCAGGACCGGTTTGGACTGGCTTATGCACGGGGACACCCTGTGTGCCCCGGGCATGTCTGATTCTATTCAGCCCTGTCCTACCCAATACAATACACAAAACCCTGTCTGGGGTGGTGCTTTCACCTCCCAAGGCAGGAAACTCTTTGTCCAGGCCACCATCTGCCGAGTTTCGGTCAGCAGCAGGAGGCCAGACTCGTGTCTGTGGTGGCAGCATCCATTTTGTGATGCTGAGGCTCTGGTTAACTTTAACCGGGGTTAAGGCTACACACATGTCGTGTCCCTCTAGAAGGGTGGAATGCTATCCCCGTCGACAGAACTGTCGAGGGGATAGTATTCCAATTCGTATGACACCTTACTCGACATGTTTTGATAAAGCCAAACCAAAGATAGCATTTAACCGCGAGGATTATGATGCACTTAAGAGTATATGGTATGGCAATATCCCGGAACAGCTTAGGGAGTGGTTCCCGACAGCTGCAGACAGGCTCAGCTCATGCTAGAGCACCATCTCACATATTTCCAAGCGCTCTGCCTCCAGGATTGATGAGGCCTTCCATAGGAGTGGCTGATAGGAACATATGTGTCCAGTTTAAGGGTAGATATAGGGATACTATATCTAAGTAAGAGGTGATTACACCAACTTACCCCAGCTGAGTGATCAGCCAGTTGTGTCAAATATGGAGGCCAGGCCAGGGGTGGCACAATACATGCTGCAGCCCCTGGTAGACCTTGGAAACACCTATGCCCTGGGTACCCAGGGTACACTGTTACAGGGGCCAATAAGGTGAACCCATTCCAATTCGTAATGCACCTAAAGTGCATTGGCAGTAATTTAGAGAGAGAACAGCAGGCTGTGGGTCTGATTAGCAGGCCCACAGCCACATTAAGTCATAAACCAGTGAAGCAAAAAGCAAATATTTGGGGTGACCATAGGATAGCAGACCCTACTCTCCTACACAAATTACCACCAACTTGAAGTTAGTGGTAATTTGCAAATCCTCAGAAAAATGCAAATTTTTCTAAGTGCCATGTGGCATCACATGTGCACACTTACCTTTTTGGGGGTGCAGCAGCGTCGCCTTTTGCCCCCCTATCACCCTTGAATTTGCATTCGCAATTTCCAATTACCAATTCGGTAATCACATATTGCAAAAGTCTTCCCATTAATTCCTATGAGGTCCATAGGAATGAATAGAAAGGGTTTCCTTAACAGAGAATCGCAATTTGCGATTCACTATTAAGTAATATGTCGGAATCTCAATTTTTTTTCAAAACCTTCATGCATTGCATTTTGTGATTTCATAATAGCGAATCTGAAGGTTGATACATCTGGCCCCTAGTGCCTTATAATAGCCACCAATACTAGAGAGTAAAAAAAAACATGTTTAAATCTCTCCAGGATATTATGAAGCAATCTTTGACCAGCATATCTCTTAGACGATACCACTGTTTTTGTTACAGGTTGGTACATTTTGTATGCAAATAAGATATCATTTAGCCAAACTGCTTAATAAAACTGAGGGATTTTTCCATGTTTCATTGATGACAGCTGCGGTGCATAAGCAAAATGTCACTGCAAAGGACAATTTTTTTCTTTAATATACTCATAATTCCCTTGGATAGTGTACTTTGTGACCTGTGCTAGCACCAACCCATTCAAACTTGGATTTATATTTTGAGGGTCATTTACAGATTCTTGGTTGCAGGGCATCCTTCAAAAAACAGGTGGATGCCCCATCCACCACATTGCAGTTTTCCCACCCCCTTTAACAGTGGTGAAAAAACTGGGTTGTATGCCACTGAGTCGCTAGGTCAAAGTAACAGTCATCATGCCCTATATAGAGTGAAGCACACAAAAAAGTGATGGATAGAATTTCTTGAACTAAGCTTAGACACTGATAATTACTTTGGCCACATCCCAGTCCATTGTTATTATTGTGCAACTAGAAACAAGCTACTCTCGGCTGATAAGCTCTAATAAGGGTGAAACTGGTCTGTCCAAACTGAGGTGGCTGACATTAATTGAAGCATTCCATTAATCACTCTTTTGTATACTTCAGTGTGATACCCTAAGCGGGACAGGTATACCAAGCTATACTCAACGGGTTCGCTCTAATATCGGCAAAATCAGTCATAGGTTGCTTGTGTTCCAGTTCAAGAAGGACCTGGTCGTAGGTTTGGGCTGAACTGTTCCTATTGGAGTAGCTTCAAGACTGATTTCCATCTATCACTTCTTTATATACATCAGTCTGTCACCCTAAGTGGGACCGTTATGCCCATGCATAGGTCCTATGCACACTGTGCTACACCCGAATGATGAGCCTGATAGAAATGAAGCTGGTCTTGGGTTGCTTGTGTTCCGGTTCAGGGAGTACCTGGCCTGGCAGTTTGGCCTGCACTGTTCCTACTGAAGCAGGCTTAAGATTGATTGGCATATGACTGGGTCCAAACTCAGGTGACATAGTGTGCAAAATAATATTAGACCTGAATAATTACTAGTGACTGAGATCAGGGCTGGCTTTAGCACTGGTGGTGTCTAATGCATCAATCTTTGTTGCCACCCCCTCCAACCTCCATCTCCAATGATTCCCTCAATATCAACCACCAAGAATGCCCCTCATTTCTCCATTGCCCCTCTCTCAGATGCATGTAATTTGTTTCATAGCACTACTTATACCAGTGTAGGGTGACAAAGCACTTTTCATCAGAAACACATTAAACAGAGCCAATCAATCATACTTGTGTAATGAGTGTATTCACTAATTCACCACCCCGGATGCCTCACCAACTCCATCACCCCTCCCACAGACTCTCTGATGACCTTTCAAACTACTTAACCGCAAAATTAAGAAAATCTACAATAACTTCAAAAAACAACTGAACCCTCAGGGCACCATCAGCAAACTTCACAGCTACCACTAAGACAGACACCTAACCAACTGGAGAACACTCTCTGAGTAAGACACCACCTTACTCACTAAGACCATCCACTTTGGGTCGCCAAAAACCCATTTTCACACCATATTTACAACCTAGGAGGACCCTTGATCAGCAAATTCCTCACTTACATCCTCAACTCCTCCATTGAGTCCACAACTGCCCCGAGTAGTGGAAGCATGCTGCAGTTACAGCCCTCTTTAAAAAACCATTGGCGGACCCCAACAAACTGGGCAACCTTGATCCGATATCGGGTGCGGGAATTTGAAAAACAATGTCACCTGTTTACTGCTTAATACCCGGTCCTTGAGTAAGCATGCTCTAGACATTTTTTAACTTATTATCTGGTCTAAGCCTGCTTGTCTTTTTCTAACTGAGACCTGGCTTGGTGAGCTTTCAGGGCCGGATATTGCCAATGCCTCCCCCCCCAACTATATTTTGCTAAGAAAGGATCGGGTTACTGGCAAGGGAGGGGGGTTGCATTGGTGGTTGATAAGTGCTTCACCTGTTCCATCATCTCGACGGAAGATATCCATGGGGCGGAAGCTTTGGGTTTTTGCTTGTCTCTCTCACCACATCAATCCTGTGCCGGGCTGTTGGTTTATAGACCCCCCGGTCCAATTGGCTCATTCCATGAGGACCTTTATACGGTTATCTCATTTTTAAGTGTGCAGTTTAAGCATTGCTTACTTTTGGGTGATTTTAATATCCACATGGACATGGCAGAGGCTGCTGATACCATCAAGATCCTGGATACCACCACTCCACTGGGTCTGATCCCGTATCTTGCCACCGCCACCCACAATAAAGGCCACACACTGGACCAAATTCTTTCTTCCACTCCCATTGTTGTTGCTGCACCTATACCAGTGTTGTGGTCCGACCACTATCTGGTGAATTTTGACATCTTACATATAACCAGGTCAACAAACAGTGGTTCGAGTCGCCAGTCCCTGGCCTCTCGTGCTTTTCACCGCGTGTCATCTGACATGCTAGCACAGTCTCTGATGGTACATCATTGCTTGTTCACCGGTGATCTAGAGGCTGACTTAGATCTCTTTCAGATTTGGCTCGCAAAGCGCCTTGACGAGCTAGCACCTCCTCAGGCGGTTCGCAAAAACACCACTCGAGCCTCAGCACCCTGTTTTACGCCGTCACTCAATGTTAGTCGAAGGCTTTGTAAGAAGGCCGAGAGAGCTTGACGTCAAAACTATGATGGGTTATTGAAGGAAGCCTATAGGAAGTGCACTAAGATCTATCATAATGAAATTAATTTGGAAAAAGTGGCTTATTTTGCCAGGAGAATTGGTGCTGCCACTAATACCAGCAAGGAAATCTTTGGGATTGTGAAGGAATTCACGTCGCCCTCATCCATAACATCAAAACGTTCACATTGTGAACCGTGGGTTATTCAACTAGCAGATTTTTTTGCCAATAAAATTAAAATCATTCAGTCGTCTTTTTCGCCATCAGACCCTGTCAAGGCCTCCAATTCTACTCTTCTCTCACCTTGTTTCGCCTCCAAGAGGCCTTTACTTTGGAACTTTCCGACCCTCTTGCCAAAAGCCTCGTTGGATCTCTTATCCAACTAAAATCGGGCTCCCCGCTGGATTCGTATCCTGCTAAATTCCTTGCTAAATTAGCACAAGTCATTAACCCTATAATCAACCCGATTTTAAATCAATCCCTTGACACTGGAGTGGTTCCTCAGGCCTGGAAACATGCTCTTATCCTTCCTCTCCTAAAAAAGCCAAACCTTGATCCCAGCATTCATGCCAACTATAGACCTATTTCCCTTCTCCCGGCATTTGCCAAGGTTGTGGAAAAGCATGTGCAGTCCTCCCTCTCGGATTTTTTAGAGACACAATATGTCCTCCACCACACCCAGTCTGGATTCCGTGCAAACATGAGCACAGAAACAGCACTGTTGGAGGTCACGGAAGCCATCAAGGAGGTCTTGGATGTCGGAGGAAAGGCGATGTTGGTGATGTTAGATCTTTCGGCAGCTTTTGATACCGTCCCCCATAACCGTCTCCTTTGAAGACTCTATGAGATTGGTTTAAGGGGGATGGCTTTCAGTTGGTTTGAGTCCTTTCTATCCGACCGCCAACAAACAATCTGGGCCCCTCCGTACTCTGCCTTAGTGCCGCCATTGGAGGTGGGAGTTCCTCAGGGGTCTATCCTGAGCCCCACTCTTTTTAATATCTACATGTCCCTTTTGGCGGCACTGGTGGAGTCCTATGGCGCCCAGATTGTATCATACGCCGATGACAAAAAGCTTCTTTTCACGAGTGAAAAGAACACTGAATTCGATGGAGAGAGGATTAAGAGCTGTTTGGGGGCCGTTTTCACATGGTTCCAACTGAATCATCTGAAATGTAACTCAGACAAATTGGAGGTTCTCTTTTTCGGTTGTCCTCTGGATCCCTGCTGGAAGTCTTGGTGGCCGGCGGCGATGTTTCCTCCCTCCGTGGACACTTCAGTGGCCAAGAATTTAGGAGTAAAAGTGTCTTACTTTTAAACCGCAGATCCGGGGCCTAGTGGGACAATGTTTCGGTTTTTTAAAAATGCTGAGGAAATTTCTCCCACTTTTGTCCCTTGCCCACAGGAGGACCACGGTTCAGGCCTTGATAGGTTCCAGGCTGGACTTCGCAAATGTGCTATATTTGGGCCTCCCCGAACATATTCTTTCGCGCCTGAAAATGGTACAAAACTGCGCTGCACAAGCGATTTTCGGCCTCAGCCGGAGATCCAACACTGCAGCACTTCTTATATCTCTTCACTGGCTGCCTGTATGCAAACGTATTTCCTTTAAAACTCTCACCATGGCATTCAAAGCTCTCCATGGTACGGGTGCTCGCTACCTTAGGAATAGAATCGGCTTCCACCACCCTGCTAGATCATTACGTTCTGCATCGCTAGCGCTGGCCACAGTTCCGTCAATTAGACGAGCCTGCATAGGGGATCGCTCTTTTAGACTTCTGGCGCCCCAACTCTGGAATGCACTGCCTTTGTCTTTGAGGAAGACAGAGAATCTGCTTGCCTTTAGGAAAGATCTCAAAACCTGGCTGTTCGGCCAATGATCTCTTCGAGTATTTGTGCTCTGTGCCTGCTAGGTCTGATAGCGCCGGGCACACTCTGCCTGAGTAGCTGAGTGCTTTATAAAACCCATCATGACGTAACATAACATAACCTAACTTCCGACCCATCCACCTACAACCGTCCCCAGCAAAGGTGATAGAGAAAGCAATCCGCCAAAAACTCACTAACCATTTGAAACTCCACAATCTTTCTGACTACTCCCAATCTGGCTTTTGTAGCAATCGCAGTGTGGAGACAGCACACAACATCACAGATGAGATCTGCACCATTTTAGACTGAGCAGAAACGAATGCCCTCATATTGGTTGACCTCTCTGCAGCATTCAACCCCATGTCACAGTCCAGCCTCATCAAAAGATTTCACGCTACAGGCATCCAAACTATATCCGTCAAATGGATATGCTCCCTCTTCACTAGGAGAATACAGTCAGTCAGACTCCTCCCTACACACCAAAGCCGAAGACCCAGATCTGTGGAGTCCCTCAAGGTTCGTCCCTCAGCCCTACCCTGTTCAAGATTTATATGACACTATTCTCAGACATCATCAGATCTCATTACATCTCCATCATCTCAAATGATGATAACACCCAGTTGATCCTGTCAATATCACCCACAACCAGATCAAACTTCACCAAATGCATGATTCTTGTAGCAAAATGGATGAGAACCAACTGCCTGAGACTCAATGCAGCTAAATCAGAAATGATGATCTTCGGGAACAAGAGCTCCCCCTGGGATACCACCTAGAGGCCATCCGAGCAGGGAACAGACTTTACTGGGAAGTTTTAACTACAAAAGGCAATTACAATGCATCTTTTACATTCCAATTACTTTTACCATCCTAGTCTTTACCACACAAGTCTTTACAATGCATATATGTTTGTATTGATGAGTATGTAGTAAGTAGTTTATATATTTGTAAGTGTCATTAAATAAGGGTGGCTGGGGGTCTCCTCCAAAAAATATACAATTTAAATACAGTAGTAAACCTATAATTGACATAAATGTAATTTTGTTTAAATATATATATTTTGTTTACAATAACGTATTAAGATTTATTATATAATTTTTAAACAATAGGAGCAGTTCTAGACTTTGACTGTTTTTTTCTGTAACAGTAAGCGTGGTAAAAGTATACATGGTAATAAATTGTGTGGTAAAGGTACTTCACATGTGAGTGAATGTAAATGTGTGATAGTGGAATGCACTGTAAACTCTGCATTATAAAAATGTGTGTGGTAAAGAAACACGTGGTGATGTCATACAGCCCATCAGAGCTCAGTCCAATACCATTGCCTTCAAAGCTCATCCATAACCTGGGAATAATCTTAGATGACAAACTCAACATGTTCGCACTGGTGAACACAGTTACCTCCTCATGCGTCCACACACTACTCATCCTCCCCACAAATCTTTAGATGGATTTTTTCAAGAGCACCAGATGTACCATCACTCAAGCCCTAGTCACTAGCAGACTTGACTACGGCAGTGCACTCTATGCCGGAATTCCCAATGACCTCCTCCACCAACTTCAGACCATGCAGACCGCAGTTACTAGACTCACCCTGCATTTCCCACATTCCACTCACATTATGCATCACCTCAGAGATCTCCACTTGCTTAAGATACCCAAACACTGCCAATTTAAACTCCTCACAAACACATACTGGGCACTGCACAACATTGGCCAGCCTGCCTCAACAGTCGCTTCCCCTTCAACCAGATCATGTATGCTCTGCCTCACTCTCTCTCTCTCACACATCCCTTACATCCACAAAAGCAGAACAGTAGGCATAGCCATCTCCTATCTCACACCCAAAACTTGGAACAATCTCCATCTGAACATTTGAGCCTTATCCTCACTTCTGCAATTCAGCAATAAGCTGGTGACCGGGCTCTTTAACTGACACCTAGCAGATGACATTCACACCTGCTCCAGCACTGGGATACCGCACAGGTGAAATTTGTGCTTTACAGATCCTGATAACATAACAGTGTTTAGGAAATGTTACATAAGACAGGGAGGACTATAATGTATAGGAGTCACATGTCATTCATACTTGTAGGTAGTATATTTCAAGAGATCTTGGTCTAGAGAAGGACAAACTAAGGATTTGAAACATAATACTGTGGGTGGCTTTACTAATAGAATACATTTCTATCTCAATTAACCCTTTTTAACAACATTGGGATAATAAACAACTGGGGGAAATACCAAAATTCTACCCTATACAGTGCAGTTTGCATGCAACTCTTTGATGACAGTGTTTAGCTCAATGTGCTATTAGGATTGTCACTGATGAACTGCAAGTTACAAAAAGATGTCTCTGTGACAAAAGCAGTAAGTCACTAAGCTAGCAACATAAAATACAGTCTGTGATCCGCATGGTACACCTTCCTAACAGCAGGCATATTAACCCTCTGCGCTGCTTTATAATGAGTTGAAACTGCCTTTTGACAAAACTCTGATCTGTCTCCAACAGGTACATTCATTACCAGAGTAATCTTGCCATTTTTGTTGTTGCCTAACATTGCTGGCCACACAAGGAACTCTACAACTGTTGCTTTTAAACTCATAAGATAGTATAAAACACAATCGCCACCCTGAGGTTGGTGCCCAGTCCGGTGTCCTGGCCCCGGTCACACTACCCTAAAGCTGGCTCTGGCTGAGATTAAGTCAAGCATTGCATTGCATCCCCCATTATTTTGTGTACTTCTGTATTATTTAAAATGCAGTCCCTATCACTGTTTTTCTATATGCCTGTCTGCCATGTAAGGAGCTTCTGCTGATGTGGAAGGCTTGTAGACTGCATGCCAAACTAAATATGATCCTCTTTATCTCTGCCACCTTTCTAAGCTGTATATGTTACTTGAATTACTGTTAGCATGAACAGAAAGTGGTCAGAGTTCATTAAGTTGTAACTGTTATAACTTTTTAGTAATTTGTAATTAAATAAACAACTAACTTTCCATTTTCCATCTTCAAGGAATTGGCTTCAGCCAGGGACAGAAGTGGAAGGAGCTTCGCCAATTTGCTATCCTTGCCTTGACAACCTTTGGAATGGGAAAGAGGAGTTTGGAGGAGAGAATCCAGGAGGAAGTTTCCTGCTTGATCAAAACCTTTAAAGAGATGAAATGTTAGTATCTGTGGGTCAAAAAGAAAAGACAGAAATGGGCCCTGTGGTTCTCAGACATTGGGAAAACTTGCTTTGGAAGGCAGATAGCATTTATTGTATGATTGTATATATCTGTTGACAAGTCGCGGTATACTATAAAAGAGAGATGATGGGTAGTCTTTGATGGTTCCTCTCCATAAATGTGTTAGTTCACCTGTAGTTAACATAGCTACTACCAGTAAGCAGTGATAGATACTTGCAAATTACGGGATTCAAAATCTAGTGTATAAGATGTTTGTTTGACTAACTCTTCAAGGGTGTTCTTGCACATTACCATGTGCAGGATTAAAACTACCACTATATTGTCAATGTAGGAATATATGGATTTAATAGTTTTACCTACACAATTATATACCTTGATGATATGAAGTTAAGACTTGTAAACCCACACTAGTCTATAAAAAACTTGACTATATAGTGGTAGTTATCCTGACTCAATATAGTTACAGGTTAATATTTTGCTTCTTGATTATTGTGACATGAAACCGCATCAAGCAAAGCTACAACTTAACAAACCTGGGGACAAATCCAGCTGTTTAGTTATTGAGAGGTTGTGAAGTGACCTCTGAGTAGCACCAATGCTCTATAAAAGCATAAATATAATAAAATAAGATGGACGTGTCATGGTGGTTGAAATAGATCACTGGGAGGTAGACATTATAGGCTTGTTACCTTCAGTAAGAGCAGTGGTGGAACGATCCATTATGTCCTAGGACAATTTGAAAGCAGGCAAAATTCTAATACTTCATCCCTCTCTTGCTTAGCTCTAAGGCACTGGTGCCTTTGCTGCCCATACTTCCTGACACTAAACAACTGAAGTTAGTGTAACATTTGCTGCACCACAGTAGCCTCCTCTTAATCTTTCTAGTCATGAACTCTTCTCAATGTTATCAATCCTCGAAAGCTAACAGTTTATAAATACCTCCAATGCTGAATATAAATCTCTCCCACAAGGACAGATTCCAGTTTCGCCTCAATGTGACATCATTGTGTCTTTCACTTAAATGGATATGTTTCTATATTAGCCACTTAATATTTTCACACAGTAGTCGTATTGGAAAGATGGATGTATGGCAAGCCACAGTTAAGGTCAAGATAGCTGCAGTTCTCCCAAGAAACACAAAGCTATTTCAGTGCTGTTACTTAATGTAGCATCCTCCCCAGCCTGGGTACCTGCCAATGACTATGCTACACACGAAACTTAGAATTACAGGTCTTTATTTGTTTATGTTCAACTGCGAACTCAACATTCTAAACCTGTATTCATTTCATTACGCTCTAACCCTTACTTCATGGTTCTATGGAATCTATCAGGAGCCAATAGGGTTCTGTCATTGCTAACTCGCACAACACTACATCTCCCCTATGTTAAATAAAAAAATATAATTTCTTTACAAATAAATACACAATTATAGCTCTTCAATGATTCTTCGGTGTCCTCTGACCCTATGTCTTGACAGTGTCTTCAGACCTGGAGACAGGCAGTAGAAATGTACGTAATCAGTTTTTGTAATGCAGGAACAGCAGTCGGGATTTCACTTGTCCTTTTGGACCCAGTCTCTACATTGACATCAGTGCCCGATGAATGATAAGCCACATGTAGAAATGCAAGGAATTTCGCTTAATAGACTTTTCCAGGACGCGGGGCAGTCACCTTGTGTCTTTTGGTGTTTATCACATAAAATGGCTCAGCATCGAAGGGAGCATCAGATTGTTATTTTCTAAACTGACAGACAAGCACTCGATCTCCTCTAGTGAAAGTACATATTCTGCATGTTGGCACTTGTCAGCATAGGCCTTTATTTTCCTTTTACAATTATATTCTATTAAATGGGTTTCTTCCTCATTAATTGATCTTCTGTTGGTCCATTAAGACACTTTGGTTGTAATGGGTCTCCCGAACATCAAGGTTGCAGGGCTTTTGCCCCTGCGCTCCACAATCGCTCGGATTTATACACGCAGGGAGTTTTCTTCCGAGATACAGAGATTGACAGTCTGGATAAATGATATATGATGTGGATGTTCGGCCAATGTGCCAAGAATTGAGTTTTGGATTACGTGAAATAATGGAGATTGGATTGAATTATATTTGTTTCTTTGAAAACTGTGAATATTAGTGAGAAGGCCACGAGAAATTAGTTGCTCTAGCCCTGATGAAGTCTTTTGGACAATTCTTTATAGACGAAACACACGTGTTGGCTGTATTGATTACATTATCTGGAAGGATGTATTGATTACATTATCTGGAAGTGGAGAATATGCCTTTGTGGAAAATCACAGAAATAAGAAAATAAAAACCCACAGACTCATATTGAATGCTATTTAACTCCTTTTTTGAATTTATGATTGGAAACTTTATTGTATAATACAGAGATATACAATATGCTCAGGGAATCTTAACTAAATTTAGGTTTATGAAAATGGCTTTTTTTCCATGGTTGCCCCATTTTGTGATTTATTTTATTGCTAGTTTTTGGACTCTGCATACTAAGGCACTGCTGTCCAGTGCCCAATGAATGTCCTGTAGCTCTTAAAGCATATAGACTGATCCCTAATTTGCATAAGTAGCTGTCCTGTAAGGCTATAGTATATGCTGTAGAAACTATGTCCATGTCATGGTAAGCTAAAGGCCACCTGCGAACAGAAGTCCTTATTGTGCCATCCACTGGTGTGAAAAGGAAAACATGATTTCAGGTCCACCAATGTAGGCTGACTGCTGAAGTTTAAACTTGCTGTTCAACCTGTTAAAATAACCAATTTGATAAGAAGAAAGCCTCCCTTTGAAATATTAATAGGTCACACCTAAATAGGCAGTGTATCCCAAAAGCAGGACCACAGAAATGATAAGATAAGTTTATTGCATAGTTAATTAAAACTCACAATTTAAAGTACACAGCTTTAAAAGAGATACGTGTCAAAGGTAAAATTAATTATCAGGAGTTAAAATTATGCAGTTCATATTAACAGTTTACATTTCTGGTATTATTCATTTGAGCTGCGGACACATGGTTGTGCTCAGAGGCAGTGTCTAAATGTTACTCTGTTTCCTCATTTTGTGTCTCCTTAATTCTCTCCGTCACTGCGTCAAAGTATTTTGTAAGTCTGCAGTTTAAATGGGTCTCCTGCAGATTGAAACATAGTTTGACTGCACGTCTGCAGGTTCTGATGCCCTTCTGGTTCCATATTACGCGTAATAAGGATCTCCTTTTGTCCATTAAGATTGGACAGAAACATATTATGTGGATTAAATCTACAGGTCCTGCACTGCAGAGACGGCAAGTTTTGTCTTCCTGGTTCCTTTTCCATGGGGCCAGGTGAGGGAGAATTGGTAGTATACTGAATAGTAGTTTTAAAAATTTCTCTTTAGTCCTCTGTTTGAATCCGTGATCCGTATACGCTTAGGTCTTTAGTGTTTTATAGTTGTTTAAGACTGTCCATCCATGTGCCTTTTTTGCTAGAGTTTCCTTGTCCTCTAATAGCGATGTTATTTTTGGAACCTTTGTTACTAGCTTTTTGAAGCTTTTGTGATCTACTGAGGTGTTCCAGAGGTCAGACAGTTCAAGTACTTCTGACGATTCCAGCAGATACTTCCTTTCGTGTGAAGATTGTCGTCGCTACAGCTCAGTCCAAAGGTGGGCATTTAGGGTGCCTTGCTCTGCATTTCTAATCTTATGCCAGCATTTTATGAAGCTGCCCTTCGTTCCACTGTCTGTTTTTGAACCCCGAACTCCAGACGGATTTGGGCAGGAGATACATAGCTGGGTAGCCGAAAGATGGTTCTGAAAGTTTTGCTGATTACTCTATCGAGGGTAAGAGCATCTTTTCCGAGAGTTGATTCGCTCCCATATGTTAGCATCAGTTGTAGGTAGAACCAGGTCGTCAGCGTAGAGGAGGTTGGACAGCGTGATGTCCCCCAACCGTGGGGCGTGCGATTTGATGCTGTCCAGTTCCCCTGGTAGGTCTGCCAGGAAAAGATTAAACAAAGTAGGGGCTAGGACGCACCCTTGTTTTAGTCCTTTAGAGGTGTTGATTCTCCTGGAGAGGTGCGTCCAGTCTCCCAGCTTAATCTTAACCCAGGTGTTAGTGTGGAGTAGGATTAATTGCCTCAGGAGCGGTTGCAGTATTCCCCATTTGTCAAGCTTTTGCCAGAGTTCGCCCCGGTCCACATGGTCGAAAGCTGGGCTGTAGTCGATTCGAGGTTGTGCAGGAAATTAGCCCAAACTGCCTCTGATATGTAGGAGTTTATTCCTTGATGACCCGGCCGCTGCAAGCTGTGAATTGTTTACCCAAATTTAGCACTGTTTTTTTGTTTCGAATCGTACTTTATTTTTGCCCAGAGCTCGTCGTTCGCCTGTCTTTTGATTTCCCAGGTTGCCTTTCTTAGGTTCGCTTTTAAGCTGCGTAGAGCATCTTGCAAAGGCCCTATTTCAGGCTGTGTACGGAGTTGGTTCAGAGTTTGCTTTATATTCCGTTTAATTATTTTTATCTCCAGCGTGTTTGTCTTGCTCAATACACACTTAGGAGTTTTGCCTTTGAGTGGCCTTAGTTTTGTAGCGTATTTGGTCCCCAGAGTCTTTGTATACCGCTCCCAGGCCTCTATTGGGTTTATAACCAAAATGCACTGGTGAATAAGCTCCTTTGCGCTTGAAGACAGTTCTTCGATGTTGTGTTGTTTGTATCTTATGCGTTTGAAGTCTGATGTGTATGCAGATCTAGCGCATGCCCTAACTTCCGTGGGGTTTTCTCTGGTTGTCCTTAGAAGGATTTCTTGTGGCAAATGGTCACTTTGGTCACTAACACCCAGCTTAAATGATTTGATAGTGTCAAATAGAGGGAGAGTTGCAAATTCGTAATCTAGATAGGAGGAAGTTGCTGCCGAGTGGTAGGTTGATGCTGGAGGGGTGTCTTCTTTGTACCGGCTGTTTAGCGCCCTTAGGTTTAGTTGCTCTAGCCCTCTTAACAGTTGGTTTGAGCAAGTGGTTTGTTTGGTTAGAGATGGTTGAGCCTGAGTTGGTATTCCCCAGGCTCTGTTAAGATCGTGAACCAAGTCATCGTCCGTTGCGGTTCCAAAAAGAAAAAGGTTAAAGTCTCCTGCCAAGATTAAATTTTCAGCTTCCTCCTCATCCATAATTCTTGCTGTCTCTTTCAGCTCTCTTGCACCTTTCCGTCTGTGCTTCGGATGTATGTAGGAGTTAACTATTACCAGGCGGTGGTACGGCTTTCTGGTATTAATTATTATCTCAGTCGCCTGTATGACGTTAGGAGCAGTAGTTTTAATCTTTATTTTCTTCATTGCTCCTACTGTGGGAATTGAGGCAAAGATCATTAATCCACCTGAGCTATGGCCAAAAGATGATGTCCTAGTGGTTGGGACAAATTGTGTCATATAGCCTTTGAGGGCTGTCTCAGCTTCTTCCCAGGTTTCTTGAAGTAGTATCAAGTACAATGTTCTTAAATATTTTAATGTTTCTTGATCGTTCAGTTTGTCAGCCAAGCCATTGATATTCCAGATACATACTCTGAAGTTGTTCAATGTTATGCATGTCGAGGGCTGCGCTGGGGATCCTTGTCATTGCCCACCTCTGTTTGTTATTATTCGCTGTATTATGTCTGGATTAGGAGCTATGCATTTCGTTATTACCGTTTTGGTGTATAAGGACCTCCCTTGGCGGCCTGGTGACTGGCTGAGGGCTCCTTTTAAAATAGATGTGGCTTTGGGCGGGTGTTATATCTCACTCTCCTTTAAGAATGGTGTTGGGTAGGCTTGCCTTCTACCTGGTTCCAGCCTTATTCCCCATTGAGAGGATTTTTTAAGCTCTCCTAAAATCCGGTCAACCAGATCAGTTGACGCCCATGTTCTCTTTGAAGTTTCTGGTTTTAACTGGTCGGGTACAGGTTGGAATTCAATTTGTAAGTCGGTTGTGGTGATGACTTCCAGACCTTTGATAGATGTGATTAATTTGATTATATTTCCTCTATTCAGGATGTCCATTCTGCCCCTAGATTTGTACTCTGGGGCAAATATTAGTGTGTCTGTCTTGTTTGTTGAAGAGTCTCTCGATACTCCGGCTGTGGTTTGTTCAAGATGGTTTGCCCCGGTGGGGGGTTGGTCAATGGTGCTGTCAATTGTGGCTGAGGTTGCCCTTGTTTGAGTTTGTTCCATGTCCTGCTCCAGGGCCGACTGTTTCACGTTTTGTAGCATGGCCCTTGACCAGCTGTCAGTGTAGCTCCGTGTTATGCTACATGAGTCAGACTCTGTTTTGAGTTTTTCCTGCTGGTGTAAGCATTTTGCCTTTGTGACGTCCTCGTGCCCAAGGTGTTCTATTGCTGTCTCTAATAGATCCGTTGCTCTCTGGATTTTAAGTTTGATGGGGGTCCTTGTAGTTGACAGTTTTTTGCCCAGGGGCGGCGTCTGCTCAGCCTGATTTACAGGTCCCGCTGTCTCTTCTTGTACCACTTGGGCATGGGGTTCCACTATCAGCCCCTCCTGATCATGGCAATGGCTGTTTTTTTCCTGTTTCCGCCCTTCCTTTTTTGTTCCCGGTGGGTTTGTGAGTTTGTGGGTACCTCTATAATGGCTGTTTCTGGAGGTGAGAGATTTTGGAGTGCGATTTTTGGCGGTTGACTGACAGTAGGGGAACAGAACTTCTCGTTTTGGAACAACCTGGTTTCTGCTTTTTTTTATGCGTCCCTGGGGTTGGAAGACCCTTGCGACGGTTCCCTCCTTGGCTGTATCTGTTGGGTCTGCAGATGCGGTTGGCTTCAGACTGACCAGAAGGTTCTCTAGCATGGTTGGTAGTGTCGATAGTTTGTTGATTATTGGGGAACAGTCACATTCTGTTCTGGCAATAGCAGAGAATTCTGCTGCTTCCTGACCCCTTTTTATTAAGCTGTTTAAGTCGCCTAGTTTCTTCTCAATCCCTGAAGTGAATTCAGCTAGTGTTTGCAGTACTGTTAACTGCAGGTCTAGTTTCTCTGATTGATATTGTAAGGCTGCTGCTGATAGTTGTATTGTGTTTACTAGATTTGCCCAGAAGGTAATGAACGAGCTTTTGCTCATGCTCTCCGATCTCCTGATACTTGGGGTTGTAGTGGGTTTTAGATTGCATACCGCCACTAGATCTTGCTACTCCTGTGTTGCAAGGAAAGACATGTCGCCATCTGTAATGTGTGGAATCTCCCCTTGCCGATTTTTTGGTGTGTTAGGGTGGCCCGTGTCACTCTGCTCGTCTGGGGCCGCTTGGGAGCCGTCTTGTACACTCTTCGGCGTTGGTGAAGGGATGCTGTTTTGTCGTGTTGTTAGTATCCTTGTGTCCCGCTCACTCTGAGATTTTTGCCGCGGCCGAGCTGTTTGTTGATCTCCCCAGTCCTGTGGGACGTGTTGTTCTAGAGTAGAGAAGGCATCTAATGCTCTGTCTGTACTTGGCCCGCTGAGTGTTGTGGCCTTGTCTGGGGAGCTTTCTGTTTTCATCCTACTGAGCTATGTCTGTATGCCTTGAGGGTTTGTCAATTCAGTGTCTGGTTGATTGTTGATCTCCACTGGCATATCTACTGATGAGTATAGTGTTCTGTCTTCTTCGTTGTTTATACTGCTCTCAATTGACATCGTAAGTTTGTTAGCGGTGTGTATATCCACTACTGTAGTTTTTGGCAATTTCTCTGTTTCCAGTATTTTTTGATCATGTAACGGTGGGTATTCTATCTTTCCGGGCTCCAATGGAGTTGGTAGGCCTTCTAGGTTTCCGTTGTATGTGAAAAAATGCAGCCCCTGGATGTTTTAGAAACGCAAATGAGTATGAAGTTTTCCTAGCTGGTTCTCCATCAATGGTTATGAGATCTTCGGTTCTTTCTCTTTTCGCTCATTTTGTTAGCTTACTTGGTTTTGTTGCCTTCCGTGGGTCCGTTGCGATTTCTAAGTTATTGTCCTGGATGGACTCCGTGCCCGTGAACCAAGGGCAGCCCGTGGCGTCGCCGATTTCATTGACAGAGTTGGTGTCGATCGAATTGGCCTTTCCCTTATTGGTACTTATTTTACAGAGATCTTTCTCTGTAGGTGGTGGGGTGGCTCCAACGTCTCTTGTGGCCCCCTTTTTTCGTTTTAATACTGGTTTTGTAATGGACCTTCTTACTTTTCCGGACCACATGCTGGCCCAGGACGAGTTTAGCTGTTTAGCTGGATAGTTGGGTAGCTGGTGGCTAGTATCTGGTTGCTAGTGGTGAATTTTAACTTGCAGAGCCACAACTTAGGTAAATAAGGCCGCTGGGGCCAGCAGAACCGACACCAGCCGAGGCGGGTAGGGTCAGCGACTGCCGCCTGACAACTGTCTCGCCCTACCTCTCAATCCTCAGTCCTTGGTCCTTCTGCTTGCTCTGCTTATTGCTCTCGCAAGTGACACTGGGTCTACACTAACTGGGTCCACACTGGGTCTGGACCAAACTGTCTCAGATGCAGACGCGGGTGCAGCTCCACTCCTAGCTCCCCGGCTCACCCCTACGTGAGCCTCTGGGCTACAGGAGCTGCAGGGCGCGTCTCCCACAACTCCTTAATCCCTGCTAGGTAGTTTGAGGTAAGGGTAGGCGGGCAACTTTGCTACGCCCACGAAGTGGGCGTAGTGTTGCCTACTTCGCCCTTTGCAAAGTAGGCGAAGCAGGCAACACTACGCCCACTTCGTGGGCGTAGCGAAGTTGCCCGCCACCCGCCTCCCTCCTGCCCTCCCTAAATGCTAGATTAAGATATAAAAGAATTATAAAACCACTTACCCTGTACTGCCGCGTCCCCGGGGCTCCCGCTCGTCATTGCGCCGCCGGCGCGCGCGTTTTGGATGGTAATGCGCATGCGCGGGCTGCCGCGCATGCGCATTTCTCACGAGAAATATACATGACAATCATTTCACAAGTAAATAACGATAGTATTGCTTTTTACACACATTGTGATTACGATTCAGTGACTTCATTCCCTATAACACAGAATGTCTGCAGCTCTTATGATTGTGCCCCAGGTCTACCCATCAACCATATGAATTAAGTGTGAGATCGATCTAGCCAGGACAACCCTTGGTCCTACTCACCAGGTATTGCTACTATCTCATGGGCTTGAGTCAACTGGGGGACTGTGTCACCCCTCTGATTGCTTGCTAGCAGGGCCGGCTCTAGGCTCATGGTGGCCCTGTGCAGGGAGCGTAGGTGGGGGCCCCGGAAGAGGGGGTCCGGACGGGGCGGAGCTCAGGAAGGTGTTTTACTAATAATACGTTCACAAAAGTCGTTAGATAATTGACCAGTACCTGAGCGGCTGCTCCTACCCTTCTGAATTCGTCTCAGAACGATAAGATTTAGGAGGAGGAGGGCATTGTGACACACGACCTGAGGGACTGGGCGCACACAAAATGTTTATGGAAGGACATTTCTGAACCGAAGAAAGAGCTCCTCTAAAGTCCTGTACACTCCCATAGGCCACAGATTGGACCCTCACTGTTCTCTTGTGTTATTACAAAAAATGGAGACATGCAACTCTCAGATTTGTAAGGAAAAATAAAGTAGGGAAACTCGAGTTCACACACTACTGAACGGGCACTCTTAAGTGCATCAGCAGTGCACTGTGAATCGGAGCGTTTCACAGGCCTGTCACAGATAAGAAATGCTATCAAAACGAAATCTTACAAAACAATATACTACTAGCCGGCAGCAACTCATACCCGGACAACATTGGGACGGGCTGCTATTAAATATAGTTTGATGTGATTGCTAGACTGCAGTGACCTTAGTGGTACTTCTGTTTCTTCAAGCTGGTGATGTCTGGACAAGAATGATGTCTGTTTTTTTTGTCTAAAACCTTTTAATAAAAACACATTTTTATTTTCCTCCAGTTTGCAGTTTGGCCTTTTTAATGTCTATCTTAATACAGAACCATTAGTTGGGGTGACACAAGGAACAGTCTTACTCTCTTCTCAAAAGCAATTCAGGCACCTCACACATACACACGTGAACATGCATATTGAGATGGAGTTTCCCAGCGTATGCCTGGCAGTTTACATGCTGCTCTATGGTGCTGGCACATAACTCACTAATCTCACTATTATATGGCAGGAACCCTCATTTTTGTGACCAACAGGTAACTGAAGGACCTACTGCAACAACAGCAGCAACACGGTGGTCAAAAACATTCAAATCTATCACCTGCGTGTTATACACTGTGCTGGGGAGCAGGCACATAATCCTTCCATGCTAGCTTATGGTGAAACCTGCTATTCATCTGCATACACCCCTCCAGGATTTAGAACGCACCAGAGTGGTTGGGGGTATCTATGCTAATAAGACGTTATTGCTACCCAAAGGAACCCTTTTAGCAACCTTAGAGTAATGACAGATTGAGAAAAAACACATTAAGGTTCTAAACCTTTGTCTTGCAGGTTACATGCACCTCCTTGATGGAGCTTTATAGATCACTGCAATATTCAAAGGATTGGAATTTATGAACTCCGAGTACAAAAGCATCTCAGTGTCAAAAGTAGTTACACACTTCCCTAGAAATATAAAATACAAGTACATGATCTGCAGGCTTCACAACCTGATTTGCAGTAGGCATGTTAAACGTATAAGCTACTATGACTCAGAACTGCACGAGACAAAACACATATCTCTTCAGCAAGTGCATTAACCACCAGAGTTATTTTACCGTTATTAGCCCTGGAAAATTGCTGGGCACACAAGATCTCTGCAGGCTCAGGTGCCCCAACCCATAAAGTATTTTTCTAAACATGGCCTCTTTGTTATTCACAGAGAACAGGTGCGCAGTCACATTTGTACTTATTGTCAACTATTTCTTTGCTGTAGTTTTTTTTCTTTTACTTATAAATTGACTGTCAGACTCTGTTCTCCTGACCCCGCCCACTTTCCAACGCCAGACCTTGAACCCCAATGTATGGCTTCCCAGACCCGGAGTAAATGTTTTCCATTTCCGGCACTGCCCAACACCCCCAATTTCCACATTATGAGAAGTTTCACCAGACTGCAAGACACCTTTCTCTCTCATCTATTCAAACTATTCACCCTAGAAAGAAAGTCTATGCAGAATATGTATTTGCAAGTTTACCTCTTGGACAGTTTTTTTTTTTAACAGAATGGCCTTGCACAATAATAAGTGTTTACTTGGGGCATGTTTTATTCCGTACTACTATGTTAGTGTTAGATAGGAATACGTGCGGCAATTACATTATTGCAAAGGTTACGGCTTCGACACTAGTAAGTGGCGCTATGAAAAACTTTGAAGCATAACTTCAGAACGGTTGCCAAAAATAACAAAAAACAAACTTTGTAACTTTGCACACCCATTATGTTTTTGCCTAATGTGTGCGCCTTCTTTCAGCCAGACTTTTGATTGCAAAATTTTTGTAACTAACCACGGAAGAGAGCCGTCGTTTCCTTTCTGTGGTGTTTACTACTTTTAACCACAGTTTGAAAAGCAGCTGCCGTGGATGGGGTAACACAGTGACATTCATAAGATCACACTGTGCGCTGGCGGCAGGAAGTGCATGCATTAATTCCGGAGCAGGCTTTCTCCAATGTGACTGGGCCTGTACTTTATGGGGAAGGGAATTATACGGGGAGTAGAATCCGGAGCCTGGCCTGTAGCTGGAGCCCCCCAGGCCACCGAAAGCATGCACCCTCTGCCGGTTTGCTTACCAGAGGGTTCCTGCGGCCGCGCTCCCTGTGCTGAAGGATTCTGAGTGAATCAAAGCTCCTCATAGCTGCCAAGATTTCAAATTGCTATGTGTGACATTATCATAATTTCAAAGTAATTATGAGTGACATTTTAACGACTATGAGTGACACATTCTTGCATGCAAAATAAAGCCACAATCCAAGGTGATCAAGTCTGGGCTAAGTCTAACTTTGATCCATATAGGAAATCTGGTAGCCTGTAAGTGGTATGTACATGGGACCTCTCAGCTCTTTGGGTATGAACATCATAATATAAGGACAGTCATTACGTTGTCTGGGGAATGGGGGCCAGGAGCATGAGAACCATGTTAAAGGTATGCTCTTGCTTGACTTTCCTGTGGTGCCCCACAACAAAATCAAAATCATTCAGGATCCTGCACCCTGCCTGGTTCGATAGGGGGCAAGCACCTAGAAAGAACGTCAGCAACACATGCAGAGCACTAAGCAACCAGACACAGAGGTACAAGGTGTGTAGAGTAGTACTATAAGGTACATTATAGGATGATGTCTAGGGTTAAATCAAATATAGGGTTAGTGATATTGCACACGTTACAGTCTACTCAAGGCTTAGTGTAAAGATTTATAGTTCATGTGTGGTTAAGGTTTGAATTTGGATGGGTTTTCAGTGAAGATGATTAAAAATATATGTTACAGAAGAGTCAGTTGTAGATTGTCCACCGTGGTGGGTAAAGTAGTGGTAATTAAAACATCGGTTTAGAGCCTCTTTATGACGGATTCTTAGAAAATTGCCTCCTGGGTAACGGTCCTCTGGAATGATAAGGACCCCTTGCACAGTGCTGCTCCTTCAGAAGACACACGGTCGAAAATGCCACCTGACACATGTGTTTTTCCTCTGCACTTAACTTTCCATTTGGAGTGCTCTGATCCTACTGTCCGAGGTGCTAGTTGTAGATAAAGACACTACGTGGACTAAAGTAAACCCAAAAATAAGAAAGAAAAAGCACACAAGCACTGCATTTAGACCTACACGAACAGCTTCCACTCGTGGTATGACGTAATAAGCCACCGGGGTTCCAGCGTAAGACAATTATTGTCAAGCAATTGGTGTGCCTTTTGCTGTCCTGATTTCGCCACAGGCCTCAGAGAACTTACTTACACAACAGCCGAAACACTCCCTCCCTTTCTCCTCCCCTCTGCCACTCTAACCATCAGGAGACGCTGGCTGTCACTGACTCTCTGCTGTACTGTCCCCAGTGCCCACTCACCTCTCTGCTGGCCTCTGTACGCAACGCGGCGGGTAAACGCGGTCGCAGGTGCGGCACCCCTGCTAGTAATTTGCCATCATCGCACTCAGTCTCCCAGTGAGGCGGGTCGGAGCCGCGTGACCAAAGCAACGTGACGCGTCACTGCTGAGCGGCTAAATTGCACACCGCGCACAGCGCGCGGGGGCTGTCACGTCATCGTAGGGCTAAGATTGACGGCCCTGGGACCCAACTGTCTGCTGAAACCAATTGAAACAACAACGCTCACAGGTGTCGCTGCCATTGCCCGGAGGCCGCCAAATCCTGTCAGGGGGCCGCCAGTGATCCAAGTTCTGATCCGATCCTCGGCTCGTCCGTCGGTCGTCGTGGCGGCCCCTGGGGTTTGGCGGCCCTGTGCAGGTGCACAGTTTGCACATGCCTAGGGCCGGCCCTGTTGCTAGTCTGGGATTACCGGATATGCCATGTGATAGTAACTAACCAAATCCATAACTTTCAAACCACCGTCATGTGGTAATTTATGTCTCCTATTCTGTTGTTGGGAGCTCAGTGAGGTCTGTCTCAGTCGAGAGAGGGGGGCCATCTGGGCCCACCTGTGTCTGGCCGACTCTTCATTGTGTAATAACCCGGCACCTGCCTGGTGGCATTCCACCGGGGTATCCCTCCCCCTCCAGCGGTCATCAGTCTGGTCATCCCCCTCTCCTATGTCCTCTCAGTGAGGTGTCTCAGTTACACAAACAGGGCGGGGTCATCGCACCTAACAGTGTCCCAAGGGTAACCTGTCTGGGTCTCGGCATCGAGAACTGCTCCCACTCATCCATCACATCTGACCACAGGGCTCGAGCCTACAACATCACATCCCTGATCCAGGTCTACACTTTAGAACCCGCAACTAACTTTCAAGCCATTGCTATTCGTCTCTTCTGTAATATTAATGCTAAGTCAAGGAACCTGTTTCTGACCTTTTTAGGTTTGGGTCTAGGAAGGCCCCTAAAAGGCTACATAATTCTCAACAGTGCTATTCAGAGTACCTTGAGCTTCGACAGGACCTTCATCCAGTATACCTGCAGCTGGGTGTACTCCCCTGTCATATGATTGGAGACTGCATCTAGTGATGTGCACCGGGTCAAGGTCTGGGTTCACCCCATTAGATGGCCCTGATTCTGCACGGTGTCGAGTATGTCCTGTGCGTGTAGTTGAATTGGATGTATTTGAAGAGCGTGTTGCGAGACACCTTCTGTGGGTATGCCAGTAATCTCTTCCTAGGTGTGTGTGCCAATGCATCCTACGGACATCAAAGGTAACTTCGGCCTCACTTGCTGCATAACTCCATTGGCCCTGCCTTAATGTATTGTGCTGAATTTTTAAAAGTAGGACATATAGAAATGTAATAATGGCATGTCCCCACTGTGGTAAGATCCCAAAAGCTATTTTTACAATGGAAGACCCTGACTCTCCTATGGAGGAAAACTATAGTGCTGATAAATGTATTCATTTTGCTATCTCATGTTTGAAACAAGCTAAAGAAATGGTTCAACTACAACTCCTAATGATTACTAAAAAATCAAATTCAGTGGAGAAGTTAGATTATTAATAAATCATTTCGGAAAAGTATTTATTAGAAAGATACCCTTTCTGATTTCCCTGGAGGTTCCCAGCTGCGCCATCAGTGCCATACTTATATGAGGTGAAATTTGCCTTATAATATTGGAAAGAAGATGGACCGCTGAAATAATGAGCCTTTATATAGGTTTACAGAGTGCGCAGATTTGAGGCCCAGACCCGGGAAACACACACCACTGCCTTTTAGAGTATGGGGACTTACCAGATATAGAAGTAAGGCTCTGTAAACCTTAACTTGAGCACCATTTTGTGACACAAGTTACGCCAAATAGCTTTATAAAGAGCAAAAGTCCTATATTGCTTTACCCTTCTAGCTGTTTTCTTCACCTGAAAATGTTTGTGGTGCTTCTTTCCAAAAGCTGTAACATACAGGTTCCTTATTTTTATATATAAAATATTGTTGCACTTTACAGGGAACGCACAGTATTATGTGACTATAGTGCATGCATAAATAGAATTGGGTCAGACATAAACCATATCAAAAGGTTTTTCCTTGCTGTTTAAATGTTCAAGTGAATGTTTTTCTTGAAAATTATTAATCAATTAAGTTATATTAGCGTTAGGATGGGTAAAATAGAGTTAAACACTATACTGCTAGAAAAAAAGTAGTAATTTTCTCTGCACTCTACAACCATTCAATGTTTATGGTATGATTCCAATTTAAAACGTATTAGCAATTTCAGAATAAACCAAGCTCCTTTACACATTTTGTATTTTATTGTGTTTGTCTATCCCATCTCTAGCATCCCACTTTAATCCAGAATTTTTCCTGAGCCGGTCGGTCTGCAACAACATCAGCTCTGTTCTCCTTGGGGATCGGTTTGACTATGAAGATGAAGAATTAGTGGCCATGGCCGAACATATAAAAAACATTTTTAAGATTTCGAGCTCCACCTGTGGCACAGTAAGTATAAGAATCAACTATTTATAATTAATCTTGGTCTTGTATTGATGTTTTGTAGAGGAGGTTGTAATTTTCCTGAAAGTGATGGCACACTCCCTTAATAGCCCCGTGGGGACTGGGAAGAGTGACAGTCAAATGTAGAACGTTGAGTACTGCAACACTAGTCAGGCCCCCATGGTACAAGAGACATTTCTGTAATGAGAATGGAGAATGGGTGGTAGGATTCCATGTTGCTTGCTGGCTTCCCAATACCTTGTCATGACTTGGTGCAGCAGACATGCTGAGTCAGATCACTAGCATAATATGGATCCATGCAATATTTAAACACAAAAATATTGGAAATTAAATATCGATCACAAAAATATTGACTTTTTCTAATTAGCAATTAAAACCACACATATTTGGAACAAAAATATTGTTAAAAATATTGATATTAACACAACTATATTATGTCACAAATATAGATTCGCAGAATATCAATGACAATAATATCACCAAAATAATTCAACAATCAATAAAAATGTACCAAAACACTTTTAATATATATGATATATACAAACAGGTGAGAGGAGTGGCGATGGGGGCCTGCTTCTCCCCCAGCTACACATGTTTACATGTGGGCTGGTGGGAGGAGCAGGTCCTCAAAACCGCCTTTCAGGTGGAATATCAGACACAAATAAGATCATACCTTCGGTACATAGAGGATGTGTTCATACTTTGGCGGGGGAGTGAAGAAGAAGCTGTTCTCTTTATAAATAAGATTAATAATAACATCTATAATCTTAAATTCACCTCCCACATTTACAAACAGGAAATTGAATTCCTTGATGTTAAGGTCTTTGTCCACAATGAAAAATTTGAAAGTACCCTTCACAGAAAAGTGACTTCTGGTAATATCACCTTACATGCAACCAGCTCTCATCCGAAAGACCTCATTGCTAGCATTTCGTATGGAGAAATCCTACTGATAAAATTATTTGCAGCAATGAGGAAGAGTTTAATAAATGTCAACAAGAGCTGGTTGACAGACTTAAAGTAAGGGGATATTCACATAAAATCTTGCAGGATGCAATTGATAAGGCCAAAACTAAATCTAGAATGAGCCTATTCGCTCCTGATATAGACACCTCATCAGTCCCTAATACTGCTGTTATCTCCACAAGTATGAATACTCCAAGACTAATCACTACTTATAACAGGGAAGAACGGCAGATTAGAACTATATTGAACAAGCATTAGCCAGTAGTGCTAACAGATAATATTCTTCGAGATAAAATTGCAGTTAAACCTGTTATTACATTTAGAAGAAGTAGCACCATGGGCACAGTACTGGACCGAGTATCACCTGAGGTCAAAAAAGTCACTACTTATTTGGCACCAAAGAAGGGTTTCATAAAATGCACGTCATGTCGTGCTTGCAAATTTGGTTGCAACATGTCAACATACTCCACACCTTTCAGTTCCACTCCTACTGATATATCGGGAAACTACAATTGCAAAACCGAATATGCTGTATATGTCCTGACGTGCACCTGTGGGCTTAGCTACGTGGGTAGCACGAAGCTACAAGTGCACGTCAGGATCTTGCAGCATATAAGGACCATTCTCCACAGTGACGCAACATATCCTGTTGCGAGACATTTTAACGAGGTACATGCAAACAATATCAATTGCTTTTCTTATTTCGTAATAGATGCTGTGGCTAAGAAAAGAAGAGGTGGCAATAGAGAGCGCCAACTCCGTCAGCTTGAAACCAAATATATTATCGAGCTTGATTGTAAATGGCCCAATGGTTTGAATACCAATGAGGATATGCGCAGCTTTCTGTAATAACATCCTTTAGCTGCAATATGGTGGTTCCAAATCACAAGTGGAATTGTATGTAAATAGTTCAATGAAGTACGTCCTCCTTGTAGATATATTAACTCTCTGATTTTACAAATTATTTTATCATATTTCCTCTTTCTCTTTTTGATTTCTCAAAATGTATTTATTATATACAGAATCGAATGTTTTTAGGATAAAGGTGGCTGTTATCAATTATGTATGAATTTTAGAAATTAGATTCATCTATGTTTTGGGAGCAGATGGTTTGGCCTTAAATTAGCATTTGATTGATTGAACAATCTATACTATCTACACTAGCACTTTATATCTATATATGCACTTTTGCACAGACCTTCTCTCACTGGTGTTTACACTGCATAAAAAAGAAATACTAAGAAAATTGGTTTAAAATTAAGATAAGAATAGGTACATGTTGTGATGTACGCAGGACTCATAGGCCATATTGGTTGAAATGACAATAAGCGGATTTATCCGGTAATATTACAGTATTGGTGCAACAACAACGTAGGCAGTCTTGGATTTATCCAATGAGAACTTATAAAATGTCATCCATGATGTTGTTTGAGATGTCATCAGTGATGTCACTGACCATGTCATGAATGATCTAATATGTGACATCATCAGCAGTGCATTCCGGGTGCGCGAAATATAGTTAGTCCAACTGACTATATAGGAGCAATTTCAATGGTTTTGTATGAGTGAAATGTCCAGCAAACTATAACACCCCTAAAACTTTTTTTGAGTGAATTTCAAAGTTTTTTTTAAAGCTAATTCCTAACTATATAAGGCCTGAAACCTATTGTTTTTTCAGTGAATTTCAAAGGTTTTTTAAATGCTAATTCCTAACTATATAAGGCCTGAAACCTACGGTTTTTTAACTGAATTTGCAAGGTTTTTTAAATGCTAATTCCTAACTATATAAGGCCTGAAACTTATGGTTTTTTCAGTGAATTTGCAAGGTTTTTTAAATGCTAATTCCTAACTATATCTAGCGTGAAACCTATATTTTTTTCAAAAAACTTCAAAGGTTTTGTAAATACAAATTCTATTAGCGAATAACGTTTTTATATGTCATCTCATTTCTCAGTAGAACTGAGGCACAAGAGAGCACAAAACAAGAGTGGAAAACGCAAAAAGGGAGCAGGGTAGAGACCCCCTGACCCCCTAGCCCTTCTCAGGTTCTCCCAGAAGGACCCCCAAGGGCAAAATTACTTTTTAATAAAATCATGGGGTACGCGCACGGTACGCGCACCTGTACGCGTACCGTGCACGTACCCCGCAATTTTTTTACTTTTTCTTTTTTGCCCTTGGGGTCCTTCTGAGACCCCCTGAGAAGGGCTAGGGGGTTGGGGTGTCTCTACCCTGCCCCCTTTTCGTGTTTTTCACTCTTGTGTTGGGCTCTCTTGTGCCTCAGTTCTCCTGAGAAACAAGATGGTGGCCAACTCTTCCTGGTTTGGACAGTTTGGAATGTTGACAGTCGACTGCCAGCCAATCAGGATTGCGCTCGCGCACTTAAGGGTACACGCACGTACGCGTACGGTGCGCGGACCTGCAAGCTCATATAGATATATATGTGTTTTTGAACCTAATTTTCATAAAAACCACTGGAGCAATTTTCACCAAACATAGCAAAGGCACATCTGCGTACCAGTCCCTACAATTTTGCAAAGATTGGCGTAATTCCGTTCAGCAGGTCGGGCTGTAGACTTGTCAGACCGTCCTATGGAAATTAACATGGAGAAAACACGTTTTGGGACCCCCCTTTTTTCTCAGCCTCCACTTCATGAATCCCCCCGAAACTTTCAGCGAAGGAGCGGAGCACAGCGAGACAATTTTAAGGAAAATATCACGCAAAATTCCTCAACCGGCGCCAAAGTTATTCCCAATAGAATGTTCGGAATTTCCTATGGTAGCCAATCCTAACTATATATACCTACTGGCTATATATATATATATTACCTACTGGTGGTCGCCAGTAGGTAGTTATAGTTAGGATTGTTTTCAATGTTAAATCTCAAAATTCTCTTTGGAATAACTTTGGCACCGGTTGACGAATCTGCCTGAAAATTTCCTCAAAATGGCCTCGTCGAGCTCCGGTCCTTCCCTAAAAGTTTGGGGGGGATGCGTCAAGCTGGGGCCGAGATAAAAGGGGGGTCCCAAAACGTGTTTTCCCCATGTTAATTTCCATAGGGCGGTCGATTTCACTTTTAGCCGGAACGGCTGAATGGATTTTTACCAAACTTGGCAAAATTGTAGGGACTGGTAGCCCGATGTGCCTTTGCTATGTCTCAAGATATGTGCTCCAGTGGATTTTGAGTAATTTAGGTTAAAAAAAATATATATACCTAGAGCCGCGCCCCAGTACGCGCACCGGGGAGCGCTTCAAGCGCGCCACGCGACTTGCATACGGAAAGCTGATTGGCTCTCGGGTGTCTGTAAACATTCGAAACAGTCCGCAGCGGCCGCCATCTTGTGCCTCGGTAGGATTGAGGTGGTAAAAATCAAAGGGGGAAATGAGCAAAAGGGGGCAGGGTACACCCCCCTGACCCCTAGGTTTGTTGCGGTCGCCAGTAGGTATATATAGTTAGGATTTTTTTGAAAAGGGATTTCTGAAAATTCTATGTTGAATAACTTTGGCGTTGATGGACGGAATTGGCTGACATTTTCAGGAAAATGGCACATTTTGTTTCTGAGCGTCCCCTGAAAGTTTGGGGGGTTTCGTCAAGCGGGGGCCGAGAAAAAAGGGGGTCCCAAAACGTGTTTTTAACATTGAGTTTTCCATAGGGCGGTTGGACTCACTTTTAGCTTGAACGGCTGAATGGATTCCCACAAAACTTGGCAAAATTGTAGGGACTGTTAGCCCGATGTGCTTTTGCTATGTCTCAAGATATATGCTCCAGTGGTTTTTACGAAAATTAACTTTGAAAAATATATATTGGGCTACATTGGGCGATATATATGTTAGAGCCCAAATGTAGCCCAATGTAGCCCAAAGATGGCCACCAGAGACCAAAAAAACAAATGTGGCCCAAATATTAGCCAGATGTAGCCCAACTATAGCCCAGTGACAGAATGTCCCAGAGTGTTCTAAAGAACAACTAGAGCGCTGACAGTCTTACTTATGACAAAAGTATGGCACACCTGAAGTCATCTTGATTGGAATAAAGTGTTAACATTTAAAACATTTAATTTGCAAAGGAACAAAATGAGGGGTTTCATTTTGCCATAGAAATGTTATATATTACCTACTGGCGGTCGCCAGTAGGTATATATAGTTAGAATCTTTTTGAATAGGGATTTCTGAAAATTCTATGTTGAATAACTTTGGCATTGATGGACGGAATTGGCTGAAATTTTAAGGAAAATGGCACATTTTGTTTCTGAGCGTCCCCTAAATGTTTGGGGGGGTTTCGTCAAAGTCGGGCCGAGAGAAAAGGGGGGTCCCAAAACGTGTTTTTAACATTGAGTTTTCCATAGGGCAGTTGGACTCACTTTTAGCTTGAACGGCTGAATGGATTTCTATGAAACTTGGCAAAATTGTAGAGACTGTTTGCCCGATGTGCCTTTGCTAGGTCTCAAGATATGTGCTCCAGTGGATTTTGAGAAATTAACGTTCCAAAAAATATATATATCTGTGACAGCGTCCCGGTTAGCGCCCCGGTTCGCGTACCAGACGCGTAACAGAACTTCGCGAGGAGAAACGGATTGGCTCTCCGGTGACTCTCAACATTCTAAACAGTCCAGAGCGGCCGCCATCTTGTCTCTCGGTAGGATCGAGAGACAAGAGGTGGAAATAAATGAAGGGGGAAATGAATGAAAGAGGCAAGGTAGACCCCTCCTGACCCCCTAGGATTGATGTGGGGGCTATTAAAGGGCCCCGCGGGGCAAAAAAATAAAATATTTTTTTTCCGATTTTTCGCGGTGGAAGCGCTACCCGGTACGCGAACCGGGTAGCTCACCGGTAGCGTAACGGGAGTCCGCCATCTTGTGTTTCGGACGAATTTAGTCACAAGATGGAGGATAAACAATGTTGGGAATGGGTATAAGGGGGCAGGGGAGACATATCCTGACCCCCTAGGTTTTCTGAGGGTGGCTGAGGAGGCCCATATATGTAAGGTAGCGTTCCGGAAAGCGTAACAAGGGGAAAACCAAGGGAAATAGTAAAATAATATTTTAGAGAGCTTTGAGGTAGGGTAGCTCTGAATAGAGCTGTTGTGTTGTGTGGGTGATGTAAGTACCAACATGTAGGTACCAATGAAGAGTCTAAAATTCAATGTACACCGTCTCCTCTGTAGATATTTTGTATGTTCTTATATGGGTTATTTAAATGTAACTGTGTGGAAAAGCACTTCATGCTTTAAAGCAATTGTATTTTTGAACTGATTGTTCTTTCCTCTTAGTCCTTCTCTTTGTTTTTTTTTCCCCACACTCTTCTTCAGCATGATAGTTGATAAATTAGTTCCCTCAAAAAATGTATATACATAAAAAAATTATAATAAATACATACAAAATATATTTTTCCTTTAAAAGAAGAATACATTTTACAGCTTTTGATATTTGCTATTAAAAAACCATTGAAATTCACTGAAAAAACCATAGGTTTTAGACCATATATAGTTAGGAATTAGCATTTACAAAACCTTATTTTACTCACACAAAACCATTGAAATTCGCATATATAGTTAGTTGCACTAACTATTTTTCGCGCACCCGCAATCCACTGCTGATCATGTCACATATTACATCATTCATGACATGGTCAGTGACATCACTGATGACATCTCAAATGACATCACTGATGACATCACTGATGACAACATCCAGTGACTGTATGTTTCTGTAAAGTTAAAATATGTCTTACATATTGAAGAATGAGTGGATGTATAAGTGTCTGTATGAAGGATTTAGTACGTGCATGACTGACTGTATGAGTGAGTGATTAAATGTGTCTCACTGAGTGCATGGGTTAGTGACTAAACTGTTTTAATTTGTGCATCATTATGTCTGTTATTCTGTAAACTGCTGCATGTGTTGATCAGTAGCTATATGAGTAACTATATGGGTTATTGATTGGTTGCCCAAGTATTTGTATAGGAGACTGAGTGTGTGTGTGGGTGGCTGGGAGGTGTATGACTCTGTGCATAGATGTGCGAGCAGTTGATTCACTAGATGTATGGGTTCAAAAGTGCATGTGGAAACAGCTGTATGGGCGGTTGACTGTGTGCATGAGTGTATTGGTGAGTGAATGGATATCTCAGTGCTACATGTCAAAGTAAGTACATATGTAAAACACAGTACATGTGAGAGTCGACATATATAAATAACTGTGCATAAGAGCCAGTGAATGTGTGAGTGGTTGTATGGATCATTGTGAACTTGTATCAGGGATTGTATAAGAGAGTAAATATGTGTTAGTATATGTTTGAATAAGTAAGGTGTGTATAACTGTATAGTTGAGGAAATGGAGGTGTGATTGATTCTTTGCATGACTGACTAGGTGTGTGAGTAACTCCATGGATGAGTGACAGTCTGTGAGTGTCTGTTTACACTGAGTGTATCTAAGGATCAGTGATGTCATCAGTGATGTCATCAGTGATGTCATTTGAGATGTCATCAGTGATGTCATCTGTGATGTCATCAGTGATGTCACTGACCATGTCATGAATGATGTAATATGAGACATGATCAGCAGTGGATTGCGGGTGCGCGATATATAGTTAGTGCAACTAACTATATATGCAAATTTCAATGGTTTTGTGTGAGTAAAATAAGGTTTTGTAAATGCTAATTCTTAACTATATATGGTCTATAACCTATGGTTTTTTCAGTGAATATATATATCTATATCTATATATATCTATATATATATATATATATATATATAGATATATATAGAGAGATTCTTAAGGCGGGTGCCTCCTTCGTGCAAACGGCGCTGCACGTTAATTATTCCTCACAAAAGTGTCCCATTTCAAAAGACACGTAGAGCACACGGGGGATTCGGTTCAGCTTCTTTATTGCAATCAGCATGACGCGTTTCGTCTTACGACTTCCTCAGACGCTGTGTGCAATATGAGGAAGCTGTTGTTTTTAAAAACATTTATAAGTCAGCCTTTGGCCCCACCTTTCCCGGCATCAGCGAAGAGGGACTCTTTTCATAGTCCTCCCCCTTCGAGTTCTATGGTGCCATCTTTTAGTGTGTTTGAATTTGTTCTTTGTTATTGTCATTGGTGCCATTCGTGTTTCTATGGCCATATACACTTTGTTAAAACCTCCATTCTTTCTGGATCAAAAACACACTTTACAAGTTGATGGTGTATTAGTCCGGTGATGATATCATGGGCCTCTTGGTTCGCTTATTCCCCATTACGCCTGCCGTTTCTCGAGACTCCGCTTTTGTGTAAACTGTTGTCAGTCAACAGCTTTACATTGTGTCAGTCACAATCCAAGCGCGTTGGCATATAGCGGGGTTCCTTCTCAACGGCGGTTCCAACAGGCAAATATCCACAGATGAAAAACCAATTGCCGCTTTCCTGTCAAGCTGCTTAAGGCGGGTGCCTCCTTCGTGCAAACGGCGCTGCATGTTAATTATTCCTCACAAAAGTGTCCCATTTCAAAAGACACGTAGAGCACACGGGGGATTCGGTTCAGCTTCTTTATTGCAATCAGCATGACGCGTTTCGTCTAAGGACTTCCTCAGACGCTGTGTGCAATATGAGGAAGCTGTTGTTTTTAAAAACATTTATAAGTCAGCCTTTGGCCCCACCTTTCCCGGCATCAGCGAAGAGGGACTCTTTTCATAGTTCTCCCCCTTCGAGTTCTATGGTGCCATCTTTTAGTGTGTTTGAATTTGTTCTTTGTTATTGTCATTGGTGCCATTCGTGTTTCTATGGCCGTATACACTTTGTTAAAACCTCCATTCTTTCCGGATCAAAAACACACTTTACAAGTTGATGGTGTATTAGTCCGGTGATGATATCATGGGCCTCTTGGTTCGCTTATTCCCCATTACGCCTGCCGTTTCTCGAGACTCCGCTTTTGTGTAAACTGTTGTCAGTCAACAGCTTTACATTGTGTCAGTCACGATCCAAGCGCGTTGGCATATAGCGGGGTTCCTTCTCAACGGCGGTTCCAACAGGCAAATATCCACAGATGAAAAACCAATTGCCGCTTTCCTGTCGAGCTGCTTAAGGCGGGTGCCTCCTTCGTGCAAACGGCGCTGCATGTTCATTATTCCTCACAAAAGTGTCCCATTTCAAAAGACACGTAGAGCACACGGGGGATTCGGTTCAGCTTCTTTATTGCAATCAGCATAACGCGTTTCGTCTTACGACTTCCTCAGACGCTGTGTTCAATAGGAGGAAGCTGTTGTTTTTAAAAACGTTTATAAGTCAGCCTTTGGCCCCACCTTTCCCGGCATCAGCGAAGAGGGACTCTTTTCATAGTCCTCCCCCTTCGAGTTCTATGGTGCCATCTTTTAGTGTGTTTGAATTTGTTCTTTGTTATTGTCATTGGTGCCATTCGTGTTTCTATGGCCAAATACACTTTGTTAAAACCTCCATTCTTTCTGGATCAAAAACACACTTTACAAGTTGATGGTGTATTAGTCCGGTGATGATATCATGGGCCTCTTGGTTCGCTTATTCCCCATTACGCCTGCCGTTTCTCGAGACTCCGCTTTTGTGTAAACTGTTGTCAGTCAACAGCTTTACATTGTGTCAGTCACGATCCAAGCGCGTTGGCATATAGCGGGGTTCCTTCTCAACGGCGGTTCCAACAGGCAAATATCCACAGATGAAAAACCAATTGCTGCTTTCCTGTCGAGCTGCTTAAGGCGGGTGCCTCCTTCGTGCAAACGGCGCTGCATGTTAATTATTCCTCACAAAAGTGTCCCATTTCAAAAGACACGTAGAGCACACGGGGGATTCGGTTCAGCTTCTTTATTGCAATCAGCATAACGCGTTTCGTCTTACGACTTCCTCAGACGCTGTGTTCAATATGAGGAAGCTGTTGTTTTTAAAAATGTTTATAAGTCAGCCTTTGGCCCCACCTTTCCCGGCATCAGCGAAGAGGGACTCTTTTCATAGTCCTCCCCCTTCGAGTTCTATGGTGCCATCTTTTAGTGTGTTTGAATTTGTTCTTTGTTATTGTCATTGGTGCAATTCGTGTTTCTATGGCCAAATACACTTTGTTAAAACCTCCATTCTTTCTGGATCAAAAACAAACTTTACAAGTTGATGGTGTATTAGTCCGGTGATGATATCATGGGCCTCTTGGTTCGCTTATTCCCCATTACGCCTGCCGTTTCTCGAGACTCCGCTTTTGTGTAAACTGTTGTCAGTCAACAGCTTTACATTGTGTCAGTCACAATCCAAGCGCATTGGCATTTAGCGGGGTTCCTTCTCAACGACCGTTCCAACAGGCAAATATCCACAGATGAAAAACCAACTGCCGCTTTCCTGTCGAGCTGCTTAAGGCGGGTGCCTCCTTCGTGCAAACGGCGCTGCACGTTAATTATTCCTCACAAAAGTGTCCCATTTCAAAAGACACGTAGAGGACACGGGGGATTCGGTTCAGCTTCTTTATTGCAATCAGCATGACGCGTTTCGTCTTACGACTTCCTCAGACGCTGTGTGCAATATGAGGAAGCTGTTGTTTTTAAAAACATTTATAAGTCAGCCTTTGGCCCCACCTTTCCCGGCATCAGCGAAGAGGGACTCTTTTCATAGTCCTCCCCCTTCGAGTTCTATGGTGCCATCTTTTAGTGTGTTTGAATTTGTTCTTTGTTATTGTCATTGGTGCGATTCGTGTTTCTATGGCCATATACACTTTGTTAAAACCTCCATTCTTTCCGGATCAAAAACACACTTTACAAGTTGATGGTGTATTAGTCCGGTGATGATATCATGGGCCTCTTGGTTCGCTTATTCCCCATTACGCCTGCCGTTTCTTGAGACTCCGCTTTTGTGTAAACTGTTGTCAGTCAACAGCTTTACATTGTGTCAGTCACGATCCAAGCGCGTTGGCATATAGCGGGGTTCCTTCTCAACGGCGGTTCCAACAGGCAAATATCCACAGATGAAAAACCAATTGCCGCTTTCCTGTCGAGCTGCTTAAGGCGGGTGCCTCCTTCGTGCAAACGGCGCTGCACGTTAATTATTCCTCACAAAAGTGTCCCATTTCAAAAGACACGTAGAGCACACGGGGGATTCGGTTCAGCTTCTTTATTGCAATCAGCATAACGCGTTTCGTCTTACGACTTCCTCAGACGCTGTGTTCAATATGAGGAAGCTGTTGTTTTTAAAAACGTTTATAAGTCAGCCTTTGGCCCCACCTTTCCCGGCATCAGCGAAGAGGGACTCTTTTCATAGTCCTCCCCCTTCGAGTTCTATGGTGCCATCTTTTAGTGTGTTTGAATTTGTTCTTTGTTATTGTCATTGGTGCCATTCGTGTTTCTATGGCCAAATACACTTTGTTAAAACCTCCATTCTTTCTGGATCAAAAACACACTTTACAAGTTGATGGTGTATTAGTCCGGTGATGATATCATGGGCCTCTTGGTTCGCTTATTCCCCATTACGCCTGCCGTTTCTCGAGACTCCGCTTTTGTGTAAACTGTTGTCAGTCAACAGCTTTACATTGTGTCAGTCACAATCCAAGCGCATTGGCATATAGCGGGGTTCCTTCTCAACGACGGTTCCAACAGGCAAATATCCACAGATGAAAAACCAACTGCCGCTTTCCTGTCGAGCTGCTTAAGGCGGGTGCCTCCTTCGTGCAAACGGCGCTGCACGTTAATTATTCCTCACAAAAGTGTCCCATTTCAAAAGACACGTAGAGCACACGGGGGATTCGGTTCAGCTTCTTTATTGCAATCAGCATGACGCGTTTCGTCTTACGACTTCCTCAGACGCTGTGTGCAATATGAGGAAGCTGTTGTTTTAAAAACATTTATAAGTCAGCCTTTGGCCCCACCTTTCCCGGCATCAGCGAAGAGGGACTCTTTTCATAGTCCTCCCCCTTCGAGTTCTATGGTGCCATCTTTTAGTGTGTTTGAATTTGTTTTTTGTTATTGTCATTGGTGCGATTCGTGTTTCTATGGCCATATACACTTTGTTAAAACCTCCATTCTTTCTGGATCAAAAACACACTTTACAAGTTGATGGTGTATTAGTCCGGTGATGATATCATGGGCCTCTTGGTTCGCTTATTCCCCATTACGCCTGCCGTTTCTCGAGACTCCGCTTTTGTGTAAACTGTTGTCAGTCAACAGCTTTACATTGTGTCAATCACAATCCAAGCGCATTGGCATATAGCGGGGTTCCTTCTCAACGGCGGTTCCAACAGGCAAATATCCACAGATGAAAAACCAATTGCCGCTTTCCTGTCGAGCTGCTTAAGGCGGGTGCCTCCTTCGTGCAAACAGCGCTGCACGTTAATTATTCCTCACAAAAGTGTCCCATTTCAAAAGACACGTAGAGCACACGGGGGATTCCGGTCAGCTTCTTTATTGCAATCAGCATGACGCGTTTCGTCTTACGACTTCCTCAGACACTGTGTGCAATATGAGGAAGCTGTTGTTTTTAAAAACATTTATAAGTCAGCCTTTGGCCCCACCTTTCCCGGCATCAGCGAAGAGGGACTCTTTTCATAGTCCTCCCCCTTCGAGTTCTATGGTGCCATCTTTTAGTGTGTTTGAATTTGTTCTTTGTTATTGTCATTGGTGCAATTCGTGTTTCTATGGCCAAATACACTTTGTTAAAACCTCCATTCTTTCTGGATCAAAAACACACTTTACAAGTTGATGGTGTATTAGTCCGGTGATGATATCATGGGCCTCTTGGTTCGCTTATTCCCCATTACGCCTGCCGTTTCTCGAGACTCCGCTTTTGTGTAAACTGTTGTCAGTCAACAGCTTTACATTGTGTCAGTCACAATCCAAGCGCATTGGCATATAGCGGGGTTCCTTCTCAACGACCGTTCCAACAGGCAAATATCCACAGATGAAAAACCAACTGCCGCTTTCCTGTCGAGCTGCTTAAGGCGGGTGCCTCCTTCGTGCAAACGGCGCTGCACGTTAATTATTCCTCACAAAAGTGTCCCATTTCAAAAGACACGTAGAGGACACGGGGGATTCGGTTCAGCTTCTTTATTGCAATCAGCATGACGCCTTTCGTCTTACGACTTCCTCAGACGCTGTGTGCAATATGAGGAAGCTGTTGTTTTTAAAAACATTTATAAGTCAGCCTTTGGCCCCACCTTTCCCGGCATCAGCGAAGAGGGACTCTTTTCATAGTCCTCCCCCTTCGAGTTCTATGGTGCCATCTTTTAGTGTGTTTGAATTTGTTCTTTGTTATTGTCATTGGTGCGATTCGTGTTTCTATGGCCATATACACTTTGTTAAAACCTCCATTCTTTCCGGATCAAAAACACACTTTACAAGTTGATGGTGTATTAGTCCGGTGATGATATCATGGGCCTCTTGGTTCGCTTATTCCCCATTACGCCTGCCGTTTCTTGAGACTCCGCTTTTGTGTAAACTGTTGTCAGTCAACAGCTTTACATTGTGTCAGTCACGATCCAAGCGCGTTGGCATATAGCGGGGTTCCTTCTCAACGGCGGTTCCAACAGGCAAATATCCACAGATGAAAAACCAATTGCCGCTTTCCTGTCGAGCTGCTTAAGGCGGGTGCCTCCTTCGTGCAAACGGCGCTGCACGTTAATTATTCCTCACAAAAGTGTCCCATTTCAAAAGACACGTAGAGCACACGGGGGATTCGGTTCAGCTTCTTTATTGCAATCAGCATAACGCGTTTCGTCTTACGACTTCCTCAGACGCTGTGTTCAATATGAGGAAGCTGTTGTTTTTAAAAACGTTTATAAGTCAGCCTTTGGCCCCACCTTTCCCGGCATCAGCGAAGAGGGACTCTTTTCATAGTCCTCCCCCTTCAAGTTCTATGGTGCCATCTTTTAGTGTGTTTGAATTTGTTCTTTGTTATTGTCATTGGTGCCATTCGTGTTTCTATGGCCAAATACACTTTGTTAAAACCTCCATTCTTTCTGGATCAAAAACACACTTTACAAGTTGATGGTGTATTAGTCCGGTGATGATATCATGGGCCTCTTGGTTCGCTTATTCCCCATTACGCCTGCCGTTTCTCGAGACTCCGCTTTTGTGTAAACTGTTGTCAGTCAACAGCTTTACATTGTGTCAGTCACGATCCAAGCGCGTTGGCATATAGCGGGGTTCCTTCTCAACGGCGGTTCCAACAGGCAAATATCCACAGATGAAAAACCAATTGCCGCTTTCCTGTCGAGCTGCTTAAGGCGGGTGCCTCCTTCGTGCAAACGGCGCTGCACGTTAATTATTCCTCACAAAAGTGTCCCATTTCAAAAGACACGTAGAGCACACGGGGGATTCGGTTCAGCTTCTTTATTGCAATCAGCATAACGCGTTTCGTCTTACGACTTCCTCAGACGCTGTGTTCAATATGAGGAAGCTGTTGTTTTTAAAAACGTTTATAAGTCAGCCTTTGGCCCCACCTTTCCCGGCATCAGCGAAGAGGGACTCTTTTCATAGTCCTCCCCCTTCGAGTTCTATGGTGCCATCTTTTAGTGTGTTTGAATTTGTTCTTTGTTATTGTCATTGGTGCCATTCGTGTTTCTATGGCCAAATACACTTTGTTAAAACCTCCATTCTTTCTGGATCAAAAACACACTTTACAAGTTGATGGTGTATTAGTCCGGTGATGATATCATGGGCCTCTTGGTTCGCTTATTCCCCATTACGCCTGCCGTTTCTCGAGACTCCGCTTTTGTGTAAACTGTTGTCAGTCAACAGCTTTACATTGTGTCAGTCACAATCCAAGCGCATTGGCATATAGCGGGGTTCCTTCTCAACGACGGTTCCAACAGGCAAATATCCACAGATGAAAAACCAACTGCCGCTTTCCTGTCGAGCTGCTTAAGGCGGGTGCCTCCTTCGTGCAAACGGCGCTGCACGTTAATTATTCCTCACAAAAGTGTCCCATTTCAAAAGACACGTAGAGCACACGGGGGATTCGGTTCAGCTTCTTTATTGCAATCAGCATGACGCGTTTCGTCTTACGACTTCCTCAGACGCTGTGTGCAATATGAGGAAGCTGTTGTTTTAAAAACATTTATAAGTCAGCCTTTGGCCCCACCTTTCCCGGCATCAGCGAAGAGGGACTCTTTTCATAGTCCTCCCCCTTCGAGTTCTATGGTGCCATCTTTTAGTGTGTTTGAATTTGTTCTTTGTTATTGTCATTGGTGCGATTCGTGTTTCTATGGCCATATACACTTTGTTAAAACCTCCATTCTTTCTGGATCAAAAACACACTTTACAAGTTGATGGTGTATTAGTCCGGTGATGATATCATGGGCCTCTTGGTTCGCTTATTCCCCATTACGCCTGCCGTTTCTCGAGACTCCGCTTTTGTGTAAACTGTTGTCAGTCAACAGCTTTACATTGTGTCAATCACAATCCAAGCGCGTTGGCATATAGCGGGGTTCCTTCTCAACGGCGGTCCCAACAGGCAAATATCCACAGATGAAAAACCAATTGCCGCTTTCCTGTCGAGCTGCTTAAGGCGGGTGCCTCCTTCGTGCAAACGGCGCTGCACGTTAATTATTCCTCACAAAAGTGTCCCATTTCAAAAGACACGTAGAGCACACGGGGGATTCGGTTCAGCTTCTTTATTGCAATCAGCATGACGCGTTTCGTCTTACGACTTCCTCAGACGCTGTGTGCAATATGAGGAAGCTGTTGTTTTTAAAAACATTTATAAGTCAGCCTTTGGCCCCACCTTTCCCAGCATCAGCGAAGAGGGACTCTTTTCATAGTCCCCCCCCTTCGAGTTCTATGGTGCCATCTTTTAGTGTGTTTGAATTTGTTCTTTGTTATTGTCATTGGTGCCATTCGTGTTTCTATGGCCAAATACACTTTGTTAAAACCTCCATTCTTTCTGGATCAAAAACACACTTTACAAGTTGATGGTGTATTAGTCCGGTGATGATATCATGGGCCTCTTGGTTCGCTTATTCCCCATTACGCCTGCCGTTTCTCGAGACTCCGCTTTTGTGTAAACTGTTGTCAGTCAACAGCTTTACATTGTGTCAGTCACAATCCAAGTGCGTTGGCATATAGCGGGGTTCCTTCTCAACGGCGGTTCCAACAGGCAAATATCCACAGATGAAAAACCAATTGCCGCTTTCCTGTCGAGCTGCTTAAGGCGGGTGCCTCCTTCGTGCAAACGGCGCTGCACGTTAATTATTCCTCACAAAAGTGTCCCATTTCAAAAGACACGTAGAGCACACGGGGGATTCGGTTCAGCTTCTTTATTGCAATCAGCATGACGCGTTTCGTCTTACGACTTCCTCAGACGCTGTGTGCAATATGAGAAGCTGTTGTTTTTAAAAACATTTATAAGTCAGCCTTTGGCCCCACCTTTCCCGGCATCAGCGAAGAGGGACTCTTTTCATAGTCCTCCCCCTTCGAGTTCTATGGTGCCATCTTTTAGTGTGTTTGAATTTGTTCTTTGTTATTGTCATTGGTGCCATTCGTGTTTCTATGGCCAAATACACTTTGTTAAAACCTCCCTTCTTTCTGGATCAAAAACACACTTTACAAGTTGATGGTGTATTAGTCCGGTGATGATATCATGGGCCTCTTGGTTCGCTTATTCCCCATTACGCCTGCCGTTTCTCGAGACTCCGCTTTTGTGTAAACTGTTGTCAGTCAACAGCTTTACATTGTGTCAGTCACAATCCAAGCGCGTTGGCATATAGCGGGGTTCCTTCTCAACGGCGGTTCCAACAGGCAAATATCCACAGATGAAAAACCAATTGCCACTTTCCTGTCGAGCTGCTTAAGGCGGGTTCCTCCTTCGTGCAAACTGCGCTGCACGTTAATTATTCCTCACAAAAGTGTCCCATTTCAAAAGACACGTAGAGCACACGGGGGATTCGGTTCAGCTTCTTTATTGCAATCAGCATGACGCGTTTCGTCTTACGACTTCCTCAGACGCTGTGTGCAATATGAGGAAGCTGTTGTTTTTAAAAACATTTATAAGTCAGCCTTTGGCCCCACCTTTCCCGGCATCAGCGAAGAGGGACTCTTTTCATAGTCCTCCCCCTTCGAGTTCTATGGTGCCATCTTTTAGTGTGTTTGAATTTGTTCTTTGTTATTGTCATTGGTGCCATTCGTGTTTCTATGGCCATATACACTTTGTTAAAACCTCCATTCTTTCTGGATCAAAAACACACTTTACAAGTTGATGGTGTATTAGTCCGGTGATGATATCATGGGCCTCTTGGTTCGCTTATTCCCCATTACGCCTGCCGTTTCTCGAGACTCCGCTTTTGTGTAAACTGTTGTCAGTCAACAGCTTTACATTGTGTCAGTCACAATCCAAGCGCGTTGGCATATAGCGGGGTTCCTTCTCAACGGCGGTTCCAACAGGCAAATATCCACAGATGAAAAACCAATTGCCGCTTTCCTGTCAAGCTGCTTAAGGCGGGTGCCTCCTTCGTGCAAACGGCGCTGCACGTTAATTATTCCTCACAAAAGTGTCCCATTTCAAAAGACACGTAGAGCACACGGGGGATTCGGTTCAGCTTCTTTATTGCAATCAGCATGACGCGTTTCGTCTAACGACTTCCTCAGACGCTGTGTGCAATATGAGGAAGCTGTTGTTTTTAAAAACATTTATAAGTCAGCCTTTGGCCCCACCTTTCCCGGCATCAGCGAAGAGGGACTCTTTTCATAGTTCTCCCCCTTCGAGTTCTATGGTGCCATCTTTTAGTGTGTTTGAATTTGTTCTTTGTTATTGTCATTGGTGCCATTCGTGTTTCTATGGCCGTATACACTTTGTTAAAACCTCCATTCTTTCCGGATCAAAAACACACTTTACAAGTTGATGGTGTATTAGTCCGGTGATGATATCATGGGCCTCTTGGTTCGCTTATTCCCCATTATGCCTGCCGTTTCTCGAGACTCCGCTTTTGTGTAAACTGTTGTCAGTCAACAGCTTTACATTGTGTCAGTCACGATCCAAGCGCGTTGGCATATAACGGGGTTCCTTCTCAACGGCGGTTCCAACAGGCAAATATCCACAGATGAAAAACCAATTGCCGCTTTCCTGTCGAGCTGCTTAAGGCGGGTGCCTCCTTCGTGCAAACGGCACTGCACGTTAATTATTCCTCACAAAAGTGTCCCATTTCAAAAGACACGTAGAGCACACGGGGGAATCGGTTCAGCTTCTTTATTGCAATCAGCATAACGCGTTTCGTCTTACGACTTCCTCAGATGCTGTGTTCAATATGAGGAAGCTGTTGATTTTAAAAACGTTTATAAGTCAGCCTTTGGCCCCACCTATCCCGGCATCAGCGAAGAGGGACTCTTTTCATAGTCCTCCCCCTTCGAGTTCTATGGTGCCATCTTTTAGTGTGTTTGAATTTGTTCTTTGTTATTGTCATTGGTGCCATTCGTGTTTCTATGGCCAAATACACTTTGTTAAAACCTCCATTCTTTCTGGATCAAAAACACACTTTACAAGTTGATGGTGTATTAGTCCGGTGATGATATCATGGGCCTCTTGGTTCGCTTATTCCCCATTACGCCTGCCGTTTCTCGAGACTCCGCTTTTGTGTAAACTGTTGTCAGTCAACAGCTTTACATTGTGTCAGTCACGATCCAAGCGCGTTGGCATATAGCGGGGTTCCTTCTCAACGGCGGTTCCAACAGGCAAATATCCACAGATGAAAAACCAATTGCCGCTTTCCTGTCGAGCTGCTTAAGGCGGGTGCCTCCTTCGTGCAAACGGCGCTGCACGTTAATTATTCCTCACAAAAGTGTCCCATTTCAAAAGACACGTAGAGCACACGGGGGATTCGGTTCAGCTTCTTTATTGCAATCAGCATAACGCGTTTCGTCTTACGACTTCCTCAGACGCTGTGTTCAATATGAGGAAGCTGTTGTTTTTAAAAACGTTTATAAGTCAGCCTTTGGCCCCACCTTTCCCGGCATCAGCGAAGAGGGACTCTTTTCATAGTCCTCCCCCTTCGAGTTCTATGGTGCCATCTTTTAGTGTGTTTGAATTTGTTCTTTGTTATTGTCATTGGTGCCATTCGTGTTTCTATGGCCAAATACACTTTGTTAAAACCTCCATTCTTTCTGGATCAAAAACACACTTTACAAGTTGATGGTGTATTAGTCCGGTGATGATATCATGGGCCTCTTGGTTCGCTTATTCCCCATTACGCCTGCCGTTTCTCGAGACTCCGCTTTTGTGTAAACTGTTGTCAGTCAACAGCTTTACATTGTGTCAGTCACAATCTAAGCGCATTGGCATATAGCGGGGTTCCTTCTCAACGACGGTTCCAACAGGCAAATATCCACAGATGAAAAACCAACTGCCGCTTTCCTGTCGAGCTGCTTAAGGCGGGTGCCTCCTTCGTGCAAACGGCGCTGCACGTTAATTATTCCTCACAAAAGTGTCCCATTTCAAAAGACACGTAGAGCACACGGGGGATTCGGTTCAGCTTCTTTATTGCAATCAGCATGACGCGTTTCGTCTTACGACTTCCTCAGACGCTGTGTGCAATATGAGGAAGCTGTTGTTTTAAAAACATTTATAAGTCAGCCTTTGGCCCCACCTTTCCCGGCATCAGCGAAGAGGGACTCTTTTCATAGTCCTCCCCCTTCGAGTTCTATGGTGCCATCTTTTAGTGTGTTTGAATTTGTTCTTTGTTATTGTCATTGGTGCGATTCGTGTTTCTATGGCCATATACACTTTGTTAAAACCTCCATTCTTTCTGGATCAAAAACACACTTTACAAGTTGATGGTGTATTAGTCCGGTGATGATATCATGGGCCTCTTGGTTCGCTTATTCCCCATTACGCCTGCCGTTTCTCGAGACTCCGCTTTTGTGTAAACTGTTGTCAGTCAACAGCTTTACATTGTGTCAATCACAATCCAAGCGCGTTGGCATATAGCGGGGTTCCTTCTCAACGGCGGTCCCAACAGGCAAATATCCACAGATGAAAAACCAATTGCCGCTTTCCTGTCGAGCTGCTTAAGGCGGGTGCCTCCTTCGTGCAAACGGCGCTGCACGTTAATTATTCCTCACAAAAGTGTCCCATTTCAAAAGACACGTAGAGCACACGGGGGATTCGGTTCAGCTTCTTTATTGCAATCAGCATGACGCGTTTCGTCTTACGACTTCCTCAGACGCTGTGTGCAATATGAGGAAGCTGTTGTTTTTAAAAACATTTATAAGTCAGCCTTTGGCCCCACCTTTCCCAGCATCAGCGAAGAGGGACTCCTTTCATAGTCCCCCCCCTTCGAGTTCTATGGTGCCATCTTTTAGTGTGTTTGAATTTGTTCTTTGTTATTGTCATTGGTGCCATTCGTGTTTCTATGGCCAAATACACTTTGTTAAAACCTCCATTCTTTCTGGATCAAAAACACACTTTACAAGTTGATGGTGTATTAGTCCGGTGATGATATCATGGGCCTCTTGGTTCGCTTATTCCCCATTACGCCTGCCGTTTCTCGAGACTCCGCTTTTGTGTAAACTGTTGTCAGTCAACAGCTTTACATTGTGTCAGTCACAATCCAAGTGCGTTGGCATATAGCGGGGTTCCTTCTCAACGGCGGTTCCAACAGGCAAATATCCACAGATGAAAAACCAATTGCCGCTTTCCTGTCGAGCTGCTTAAGGCGGGTGCCTCCTTCGTGCAAACGGCGCTGCACGTTAATTATTCCTCACAAAAGTGTCCCATTTTAAAAGACACGTAGAGCACACGGGGGATTCGGTTCAGCTTCTTTATTGCAATCAGCATGACGCGTTTCGTCTTACGACTTCCTCAGACGCTGTGTGCAATATGAGAAGCTGTTGTTTTTAAAAACATTTATAAGTCAGCCTTTGGCCCCACCTTTCCCGGCATCAGCGAAGAGGGACTCTTTTCATAGTCCTCCCCCTTCGAGTTCTATGGTGCCATCTTTTAGTGTGTTTGAATTTGTTCTTTGTTATTGTCATTGGTGCCATTCGTGTTTCTATGGCCAAATACACTTTGTTAAAACCTCCCTTCTTTCTGGATCAAAAACACACTTTACAAGTTGATGGTGTATTAGTCCGGTGATGATATCATGGGCCTCTTGGTTCGCTTATTCCCCATTACGCCTGCCGTTTCTCGAGACTCCGCTTTTGTGTAAACTGTTGTCAGTCAACAGCTTTACATTGTGTCAGTCATAATCCAAGCGCGTTGGCATATAGCGGGGTTCCTTCTCAACGGCGGTTCCAACAGGCAAATATCCACAGATGAAAAACCAATTGCCACTTTCCTGTCGAGCTGCTTAAGGCGGGTTCCTCCTTCGTGCAAACTGCGCTGCACGTTAATTATTCCTCACAAAAGTGTCCCATTTCAAAAGACACGTAGAGCACACGGGGGATTCGGTTCAGCTTCTTTATTGCAATCAGCATGACGCGTTTCGTCTTACGACTTCCTCAGACGCTGTGTGCAATATGAGGAAGCTGTTGTTTTTAAAAACATTTATAAGTCAGCCTTTGGCCCCACCTTTCCCGGCATCAGCGAAGAGGGACTCTTTTCATAGTCCTCCCCCTTCGAGTTCTATGGTGCCATCTTTTAGTGTGTTTGAATTTTTTCTTTGTTATTGTCATTGGTGCCATTCGTGTTTCTATGGCCATATACACTTTGTTAAAACCTCCATTCTTTCTGGATCAAAAACACACTTTACAAGTTGATGGTGTATTAGTCCGGTGATGATATCATGGGCCTCTTGGTTCGCTTATTCCCCATTACGCCTGCCGTTTCTCGAGACTCCGCTTTTGTGTAAACTGTTGTCAGTCAACAGCTTTACATTGTGTCAGTCACAATCCAAGCGCGTTGGCATATAGCGGGGTTCCTTCTCAACGGCGGTTCCAACAGGCAAATATCCACAGATGAAAAACCAATTGCCGCTTTCCTGTCAAGCTGCTTAAGGCGGGTGCCTCCTTCGTGCAAACGGCGCTGCACGTTAATTATTCCTCACAAAAGTGTCCCATTTCAAAAGACACGTAGAGCACACGGGGGATTCGGTTCAGCTTCTTTATTGCAATCAGCATGACGCGTTTCGTCTAACGACTTCCTCAGACGCTGTGTGCAATATGAGGAAGCTGTTGTTTTTAAAAACATTTATAAGTCAGCCTTTGGCCCCACCTTTCCCGGCATCAGCGAAGAGGGACTCTTTTCATAGTTCTCCCCCTTCGAGTTCTATGGTGCCATCTTTTAGTGTGTTTGAATTTGTTCTTTGTTATTGTCATTGGTGCCATTCGTGTTTCTATGGCCGTATACACTTTGTTAAAACCTCCATTCTTTCCGGATCAAAAACACACTTTACAAGTTGATGGTGTATTAGTCCGGTGATGATATCATGGGCCTCTTGGTTCGCTTATTCCCCATTATGCCTGCCGTTTCTCGAGACTCCGCTTTTGTGTAAACTGTTGTCAGTCAACAGCTTTACATTGTGTCAGTCACGATCCAAGCGCGTTGGCATATAGCGGGGTTCCTTCTCAACGGCAGTTCCAACAGGCAAATATCCACAGATGAAAAACCAATTGCCGCTTTCCTGTCGAGCTGCTTAAGGCGGGTGCCTCCTTCGTGCAAACGGCACTGCACGTTAATTATTCCTCACAAAAGTGTCCCATTTCAAAAGACACGTAGAGCACACGGGGGATTCGGTTCAGCTTCTTTATTGCAATCAGCATAACGCATTTCGTCTTACGACTTCCTCAGACGCTGTGTTCAATATGAGGAAGCTGTTGATTTTAAAAACGTTTATAAGTCAGCCTTTGGCCCCACCTATCCCGGCATCAGCGAAGAGGGACTCTTTTCATAGTCCTCCCCCTTCGAGTTCTATGGTGCCATCTTTTAGTGTGTTTGAATTTGTTCTTTGTTATTGTCATTGGTGCCATTCGTGTTTCTATGGCCAAATACACTTTGTTAAAACCTCCATTCTTTCTGGATCAAAAACACACTTTACAAGTTGATGGTGTATTAGTCCGGTGATGATATCATGGGCCTCTTGGTTCGCTTATTCCCCATTACGCCTGCCGTTTCTCGAGACTCCGCTTTTGTGTAAACTGTTGTCAGTCAACAGCTTTACATTGTGTCAGTCACAATCCAAGCGCATTGGCATATAGCGGGGTTCCTTCTCAACGGCGGTTCCAACAGGCAAATATCCACAGATGAAAAACCAATTGCCGCTTTCCTGTCGAGCTGCTTAAGGCGGGTGCCTCCTTCGTGCAAACAGCGCTGCACGTTAATTATTCCTCACAAAAGTGTCCCATTTCAAAAGACACGTAGAGCACACGGGGGATTCCGGTCAGCTTCTTTATTGCAATCAGCATGACGCGTTTCGTCTTACGACTTCCTCAGACGCTGTGTGCAATATGAGGAAGCTGTTGTTTTTAAAAACATTTATAAGTCAGCCTTTGGCCCCACCTTTCCCGGCATCAGCGAAGAGTGACTCTTTTCATAGTCCTCCCCCTTTGAGTTCTATGGTGCCATCTTTTAGTGTGTTTGAATTTGTTCTTTGTTATTGTCATTGGTGCCATTCGTGTTTCTATGGCCATATACACTTTGTTAAAACCTCCATTCTTTCTGGATCAAAAACACACTTTACAAGTTGATGGTATATTAGTCCGGTGATGTTATCATGGGCCTCTTGGTTCGCTTATTCCCCATTACGCCTGCCGTTTCTCGAGACTCCGCTTTTGTGTAAACTGTTGTCAGTCACAGCTTTACATTGTGTCAGTCACAATCCAAGAGCGTTGGCATATAGCGGGGTTCCTTCTCAACGGCGGTTCCAACAGGCAAATATCCACAGATGAAAAACCAATTGCCGCTTTCCTGTCGAGCTGCTTAAGGCGGGTGCCTCCTTCGTGCAAACGGCGCTGCACGTTAATTATTCCTCACAAAAGTGTCCCATTTCAAAAGACACGTAGAGCACACGGGGGATTCGGTTCAGCTTCTTTATTGCAATCAGCATGACACGTTTCGTCTTACGACTTCCTCAGACGCTGTGTGCAATATGAGGAAGCTGTTATTTTTAAAAACATTTATAAGTCAGCCTTTGGCCCCACCTTTCCCAGCATCAGCGAAGAGGGACTCTTTTCATAGTCCTCCCCCTTCGAGTTCTATGGTGCCATCTTTTAGTGTGTTTGAATTTGTTCTTTGTTATTGTCATTGGTGCCATTCGTGTTTCTATGGCCAAATACACTTTGTTAAAACCTCCATTCTTTCTGGATCAAAAACACACTTTACAAGTTGATGGTGTATTAGTCCGGTGATGATATCATGGGCCTCTTGGTTCGCTTATTCCCCATTACGCCTGCCGTTTCTCGAGACTCCGCTTTTGTGTAAACTGTTGTCAGTCAACAGCTTTACATTGTGTCAGTCACAATCCAAGTGCGTTGGCATATAGCGGGGTTCCTTCTCAACGGCGGTTCCAACAGGCAAATATCCACAGATGAAAAACCAATTGCCGCTTTCCTGTCGAGCTGCTTAAGGCGGGTGCCTCCTTCGTGCAAACGGCGCTGCACGTTAATTATTCCTCACAAAAGTGTCCCATTTCAAAAGACACGTAGAGCACACGGGGGATTCGGTTCAGCTTCTTTATTGCAATCAGCATGACGCGTTTCGTCTTACGACTTCCTCAGACGCTGTGTGCAATATGAGGAAGCTGTTGTTTTTAAAAACATTTATAAGTCAGCCTTTGGCCCCACCTTTCCCGGCATCAGCGAAGAGGGACTCTTTTCATAGTCCTCCCCCTTCGAGTTCTATGGTGCCATCTTTTAGTGTGTTTGAATTTGTTCTTTGTTATTGTCATTGGTGCCATTCGTGTTTCTATGGGCAAATACACTTTGTTAAAACCTCCCTTCTTTCTGGATCAAAAACACACTTTACAAGTTGATGGTGTATTAGTCCGGTGATGATATCATGGGCCTCTTGGTTCGCTTATTCCCCATTACGCCTGCCGTTTCTCGAGACTCCGCTTTTGTGTAAACTGTTGTCAGTCAACAGCTTTACATTGTGTCAGTCACAATCCAAGCGCGTTGGCATATAGCGGGGTTCCTTCTCAACGGCGGTTCCAACAGGCAAATATCCACAGATGAAAAACCAATTGCCGCTTTCCTGTCGAGCTGCTTAAGGCGGGTTCCTCCTTCGTGCAAACTGCGCTGCACGTTAATTATTCCTCACAAAAGTGTCCCATTTCAAAAGACACGTAGAGCACACGGGGGATTCGGTTCAGCTTCTTTATTGCAATCAGCATGACGCGTTTCGTCTTACGACTTCCTCAGACGCTGTGTGCAATATGAGGAAGCTGTTGTTTTTAAAAACATTTATAAGTCAGCCTTTGGCCCCACCTTTCCCGGCATCAGCGAAGAGGGACTCTTTTCATAGTCCTCCCCCTTCGAGTTCTATGGTGCCATCTTTTAGTGTGTTTGAATTTGTTCTTTGTTATTGTCATTGGTGCCATTCGTGTTTCTATATGGCCATATACACTTTGTTAAAACCTCCATTCTTTCTGGATCAAAAGCACACTTTACAAGTTGATGGTGTATTAGTCCGGTGATGAGATCATGGGCCTCTTGGTTCGCTTATTCCCCATTACGCCTGCCGTTTCTCGAGACTCCGCTTTTGTGTAAACTGTTGTCAGTCAACAGCTTTACATTGTGTCAGTCACAATCCAAGCGCGTTGGCATATAGCGGGGTTCCTTCTCAACGGTGGTTCCAACATGCAAATATCCACAGATGAAAAACCAATTGCCGCTTTCCTGTCGAGCTGCTTAAGGCGGGTGCCTCCTTCATGCAAACAGCGCTGCACGTTAATTATTCCTCACAAAAGTGGAGCCTCGAGAAATGGCAGGCGTAATGGGGAATAAGCGAACCAAGAGGCCCATGATATCATCACCGGACTAATACACCATCAACTTGTAAAGTGTGTTTTTGATCCAGAAAGAATGGAGGTTTTACCAAAGTGTATATGGCCATAGAAACACGAATGGCACCAATGACAATAACAAAGAACAAATTCAAACACACTAAAAGATGGCACCATAGAACTCGAAGGGGGAGGACTATGAAAAGAGTCCCTCTTCGCTGATGCCGGGAAAGGTGGGGCCAAAGGCTGACTTATAAATGTTTTTAAAAACAACAGCTTCCTCATATTGCACACAGCGTCTGAGGAAGTCGTAAGACGAAACGCGTCATGCTGATTGCAATAAAGAAGCTGCACCGAATCCCCCGTATGCTCTACGTGTCTTTTGAAATGGGACACTTTTGTGAGGAATAATTAACGTGCAGCGCCGTTTGCACAAAGGAGGCACCCGCCTTAAGCAGCTCGACAGGAAAGCGGCAATTGGTTTTTCATCTGTGGATATTTGCCTGTTGGAACCGCCGTTGAGAAGGAACCCCGCTATGTGCCAACGCGCTCGGATTGTGACTGACACAATGTAAAGCTGTTGACTGACAACAGTTTACACAAAAGCGGAGTCTCGAGAAACTGCAGGCGTAATGGGGAATAAGGGAACCAAGAGGCCCATGATATCATCACCGGACTAATACACCATCAACTTGTAAAGTGTGTTTTTGATCCAGAAAGAATGGAGGTTTCAACAAAGTGTATATGGCCATAGAAAGACGAATGGCACCAATGACAATAACAAAGAACAAATTCAAACACACTAAAAGATGGCACCATAGAACTCGAAGGGGGAGGACTATGAAAAGAGTCCCTCTTCGCTGATGCCGGGAAAGGTGGGGCCAAAGGCTGACTTATAAATGTTTTTAAAAACAACAGCTTCCTCATATTGCACACAGCGTCTGAGGAAGTCGTAAGACGAAACGCGTCATGCTGATTGCAATAAAGAAGCTGAACCGAATCCCCCGTGTGCTCTACGTGTCTTTTGAAATGGGACACTTTTGTGAGGAATATATATATATATATATATATATATATATATATATATATATATATATATATATATATATATATTACCTACTGGCGGTCGCCAGTAGGTATATATAGTTAGGATTTTTTCTCTATGGAACTTTTGAAAATTCTATGTCTAATAACTTTGGCGTTTGTGTACGGAATCGGCTGGAATTTTCAGGAAAATGGCACATGTTGTTTTTGAGCAGCCCCTGAAAATGTGGAGGGATTTCGTCAAGGGGGGGCCGAGAAAAAAGGGGGGTCCCAAAACGCATTTTTAACATTGAGTTTTTCATAGGGCGTTTGGCCTCACTTTTTGCTCGAACGGCTGAATGGATTTGCACGAAACTTGGCAAAATTGTAGGGACTGTTAGCCCGATGTGCCTTTGCTGGGTCTCAATATATGTGCTCCAGTGGATTTTGAGAAATCAACGTTTTAAAAAACAGATATATCTGTGACAGCGTCCCGGATAGCGCACCGGTTTGCGTACTTTTCGGGTAACGGAGCTTTGCGAAGCGAAGCTGATTGGCTCTCAGGTGTCTGTCAACATTCTAAACAGTCCGGAGTGGCCGCCATCTTGTCTCTCGGTAGGATCAAGAGACAAGAGGAGGCCAAAACGAAGGGGCAAATGACCATAAGGGGGCATAGTAGATCCTCTGTGACCCCTTTTGTTTGATGTGGAGGCTTTAAAAGGGCCCCGCGGGGCCAAAAATAAAATAAAAAAATCTTTTTTTTTCGTGGGGTGCGCCCTGTATGCGCACCGGAAAGCGGTCCGAGGAGCGTACTATAAGGAAACAAGAATGATTGACTTTTAACTTATTGTATGTTTATTGATTGTTCATTTTGTTGTTTTTTTTTGTTTATTTTTATTTACGTAGCAACATGTAGGTACCAATGCAGAGTCTAAAAATCAATAAACGCCGTCTCCTTTGTAGATATCTTGCAAGTTGTTTCTGAAGTTTTTGTGGTATATGGAATTCATACCATAGTCTGTCTGGAAAGCCGAAACAATATGGAGGTAGGAGATGATAAAGAGATGTTAAATACACATTGGATTTATATATGGAGATAATATAGTGGAAGAAAGGAAGTAACTATGAGCAAACTTAGTATGTAACACAAAAAAGTTGCACAGTATATTTAAAGTCTGACTTTACATTATAATCAATTTGCTACTAGTTTACAATATACATATAAAAATGAATAATGTGTCAAACAATTTTTGTATTATGAAATAAAAATTTATTATTCTGATTCTTTTTCAAAATTTAAAAGAAATTCTAAAAATTCATTATCATTTTTTTAATTCATTTTCCAGTAGGAAATCTACTGCTTCCACACATTGCAGAAGTTCATTGTTCCGTGAATCATCATTGAATTCATGGTCAATTTCTGACTCTTTTTTTGTTCCTGCTTCAATTTCCAAGTTATTTTTCTGTTGTCCTTCCATTTTGTATGCTGAAAAATTAATTTTTTTAAAATATATTAGTATAGATAGGGCACTGTTGGGTTTAAGTACAGACAGGTAGTTTGGTTTTTTAAACAGTGATTTTTTCGTTGGGCAGTGTATGGTATCAAACTGGAAGTAGAAATATGAAAAAAATTATCAAATAAACTCTTAGTCAATTCTGAATTATACAAGACAAGTCTAACTCCATCCATAGCTAAAACAGAGAAGTCTATTTTATTCTATAAGTATTACAGAGTGATAGAATATAACTATCAGAAAATGTTTTCCTATTTAGCTTACAGTACAGAACATACTTCAGTTTTTAAAGTAATATCTTACCTTTTAAATACAACTTGAAGTTATCAGTTGAAATGTAGTGGATATGCACTTCAAGAAGTAGTAGTCAAAATGGCTGTGTTTCTCTCTCTTTCTTTATATATATTCAGGTACATAACCAATCAAATGTCATGATATAATAGTAGAAATTGAAAGTAATATTTTAATTGGTTGTCAATTCCAACACTTCCGATATGTTTTGTGAAGTAATTTACCTCAGGGATTTTAGAGAGTTCTAAATGGCTAAATGGAATTCCAACAAAATTTGTGAAAATGGTAGGGATTGGTATGTAGTATGAGCTAATGTTTAATTGGTGAAAGTGTCTTCAGTGGTTTTTATGTAAATTACTTTCCCACCTTTTTTGAGCGAGTGCTTGTCAGTGCGTGTCCCGGTACGCGAACCTGCAGTGTAACGGGAGTCCTACATTTTGTGTTTCGGTAGAATTGAGATACAAGATGGAGGGTAAATAATGTTCAGAATGGGTAGAAGGGGGTACTTTAGACATATCCTGATCCCCTAGGTTTTCTGAGGGTGGCTGAGGAGGCTCATATATGTCGAGAAAAAAAATTGAATTTTTCGCGCGGTGAGCTGCCGGTACGCGAACTGGGTAGCGAACCGGGAAGCGAACATAAGTGAAAATTCGTGAAAAAAGGTACATTCGGAATTTCAAAAGAGTAAATAAAGTTAAGGTAGCTCTGAAAAGAGCTTTTGGGTTCTGTGTAAGTTCTAGGTACTTATAAGTAGGAACCAATACACATTCTTAAATTTAGTATGAAAACTCTGTTCCCCTCATCTGAGAAATGCACGCCATCTCCTCTGTAGATATCTTGCATATAGTAACGCAAGTTATTGCTGTAGATAGCACCCATTCCATGGTCTCTCATGTAAGCTGAAACAGACTTATTTACATGCTTCCTCGATTTCTCAATTTGTGGACAAAATTGATTGGACCACCTCCATTTTTGTCTTTGGCATATATTGGAATATACCAAGGCAGTTTGAGGAAAAAGTGTCATCAATTGCTCATAGGTGTCTTTTAGGAGCATTTCCAGACCTACCCCAGTCAAAGTGCCCAAATCATTTCCTCCACAGTGCACTATTATGAGGTCAGGGTTTGGCAAATGTAAAAAGGTTTTCACCAATGGTATCAATTGGTGACATTTCAATCCTCTTCGGCCAATCCATTTGATTTCCACATTTTGTAAATTGAGGTTGTGTAAATTTCTGTTATCAGCATACCTGTGAGCCCAGTGGATGTAGCTATGTCCAAGAATCCAGACTGAAAACATGGCTAGAGGAGTTTTTGCTGCAGTCAGATGAAGTGTGGGAATGAAATGGCAGTTGAAATAGTGAAGTTTGTAATGAAAAAAAACTGTGGAGTTTGAGTGCAAATGATTGGTGTATTTCCATTGCTGAAAACAGAAAGTTAGGGTGCATGGATGTGTTCTTTGAAAGATGTAATTTGAATGGTTATTTAAAAATGTTGTTATGAAAGATTGCAGTGGATTAGCAGGTGTACTGAGAGTTCAGAGTTCATTTGAAACATTGTTGTGTGAACTTGTAAACATGAGAGGTCTGGCGGGCGGTAGTTGCTATGGAAAAAGGGCAGAAAGGGCAGAGGGGGGAAGGGTGTTGATTTGAAAATAGTGAGGGAAGAGTTTTGATTGACTGACATGAGAGATATGTGTGATGAATATCAGCGTTTCAGTGCCTTTGTTGGTTCCAGCCTCTGGAGTGCATACCTTTAATTCTGCTAAAGAAAAATTGGTGTGTTTCTGAGACTGTTTTGAAATTCAAGAAGAATTTGTAAAGGTGAGTTATCGTTTCTATATTTTAGATAAAGACTAGTATGCTTTTTTGCGTAAATAAGAAAGCCAGCTGTGTATTTAAAATTATGTTTTGCGTCAAGTGTTTGCATTATGCTTTCAAACACGATTTTGCATTCTTTTATCAATTGTAATTGCAGATAATGTAAAGTATTAGTACTGACAAGGTGTGGTTGTACATAGGAGCTGTGCTGTGTTTTCAAATTATGATCAGAAAATCGTTTTTAAGGAAAAGGCATGCTTTAAAAAATTATGAGAATTTATTTACTTGTGATGTGACTCCTGCAATGCGTCGCTTTTGCGGAACAGATGCATGATGCATCTGTGTTGTTATTGCCCCATGCTGATCTACAGTGTACGTGTAAAAAAATTATGCATAAGTGTTGCACGGGCATTGTAAATACTCTCCTATGTGTGCTTAGCCATTTCAAGTCACTTCCCCCTGGTTCAAGGGCCTTGTAAATACGTCCCCATGTGTGTCTGGTCATTTGTAGTCACTTTCCCTGTGGTGTAATACGCCCCCATGTGTGCTTGAAAAATTTTGATTTTGATTGTTTGAGTTACATAGCCATGTTAAAAGGTATTGAAAAAAAGGTGCAAGTACCTTAAAAAAACGTTTTCATGTTTATTAGGGCATTTTAAGTCAGTTCCCCATGAATGTAGGTATATAATTGTTTTACATAAAAGGTTTAAAAACGTTTTTTGAAATCAATTGCATGCACACAAGAATCGGTATTTTACCATCAAATTGGTTTTGATGGTAAAATACCAATTCGTTAAGGCTCCTGGGACTCTGAAGAGTCCCACCTACATATGGGTGGCTTCAAATCGGTATATTTACCGATGTTTTATTTTACCGAATCGGTAAAATTACCGATTCGGTAATTTTACCGATTCGGTGAAATATTGCCCCCTACATGCCAACTTTTGTAAACCGGTCGGTAACGGCCGAAAATACAGTTTTTCGGCCGTTACCGACCGACCTACATCTGGCCCTTAAAGTCTTAGGGGCAGATTTATGATGGTTGTGCGCCTCTTTTGTGCTGCTGTTGCGTCACTTTTATAATGCAGGAGAGATTTACAAGATGCACCATGTTGCAAGATAGCAGCCGAGGGTCGCGGAGGGAGTTACGGTGGGGCAGGCAGGCGGGGAGGGGGAGGGGGAGGGGGAGGGGGAGGGGCAGGGTGGAGGGACCTAAACACTGGCATATGGATTATTGCAGGTAAGTACACAATTTAATGTGCGTAAAGTTTCATGTGGGCTTTTTTGTTGCAGGGTGGGCAGTCATTTGCATGAAAGCCCTGTAAAACTATCACAGTAAAATTAAAAACATTTTACTGAATCATCTTTATAGCATTGCTGAATCAAATTCTTTCTGTTATTGATTTACTGTTTGGTAATAGTGGTTAATAACATTTTTTATTATATTTTACCACAGATTCAACTGCAGATTATTTAGAAATTAGACAATGCCGTCTAAGGATAGAATCCGAAAGGCTACGAAACGTCAAAGACAGCAGATTACTAAATGCTTGCAGCAGTCCTCTGCATTAAAATCACCTCAACGCACGAAGAAAGCTCCGGGTAAGAGAACGAAATTATTCCTTAGAAACATTTGTAGAAACAAAAGTATAACTACAGAACAAGTTTTAGTCCAGAAAAAGAGCGCCAATTTAAATGGAAAGGAAAGGCCCGTCAAAAAAGTTTCTGCTAGAGCAGGAGATAACTCTGTGCATGGCAGTAGAAGGGAAAATACATTCAGGGACATTCGTAGGCGAATGTTCCGCAACAGGGTAATTGTCAATTTGCTAAAACAATTTAAGAAAGGTCAACAGAAAGTGGCATTTTATAAGAAAAAGAAAAATGTAGAGAAAATTATTGATCAGGCTTTCGAAATTAAGCGAAAATTATTTATTTTGGTAATTAATAGAATTAGGAAACTAAACAAGGTAATCTATGTTTTCAAATCAAATAGTAGATGGAAATGAGAAGTTAATCGAAATAATTTTTGTGAAGTTTTCTTAGGAGAATGGATGCATAGTTCAAATAGTGAGGCATTTTTTAATGAGGAGAGTTATTTTCAGGACAATGATTTGGTGCATGCAGTTGACAGCAGTGGTCGAGCATATGAGGTAAAAGATGGTCGTCCGGTTGAAAAAGAAATACTTGTGTCTGCAGATGCAGAAGAGGTGTTAAGTGATGATGTTTTAGAGAGACGTCCTAAGGGACCAGTGTACACCTGGAAGTGTAGTTCTATTTGCAGTGTGCGACAGGATTACATCAATTTGCTTTGTGATTTTATACGGACATTTAATAAGAAAAGTTTAAAACAAAAAATAAAGTTGTTGCAAGAATTAGATCCTTGCAGAGTGAGAGAAGTGACAGGTTTGCATGGTCATTCACTGGCTTGTCTTTCTAGGAGAGTATGCCAGAGTATTTTTCATCATTTCAGGATGCTAGCAGTGCATCATAATAAAGTTAGGAAATTAGTTAGAATGTTGTATTATGCTAAGAGTCCAGCAATTATGCTTAAAAAATTAAGCAGAGCTCTTTTGCATGGTTCTGAAGTAGATGTGAAGAATATTTGTCAAGAAATTGAGTTCTGTTACTTTGCTGGTAAAGAGAACAATGTTGATATTGAACCACTAGAAGAAGGTAATGTGGAAGACAGTGTACAGATTTTCAGTACACATAAGTTTCACAAGGAAATGTCCACGTTTATGGTGAAAACATGTGAGAGGCCTAATTTCACTTGTGTGTGTTGTCGACGGACTTATTATAAGAATCAGACTAAGTTAGTGGATTTATATGCAAAAAGTGATATGGAAAACAATAGTGAATGGAAGGATTTTGTCACATACTTGATGGTAGAAAATTGTTTGGATTTGGGAGCGGACCAACGTATGTGTACTTATTGCTATAACAAATTAAACCAAAACCAGATGCCTGCTAGAGCGGTTTATAATAATCTGGAATTAGTTGACATTCCTTCTGAATTGAAGGATTTAAATACTTATGAATCTATTTTGATTCAAAGTGTCCATCCCTTTCAAGCTATTGTACGAATGGAGCCAAAGACAGTGAAGTTGCCTCCATCAGATTTACAGAGAGGATTAAAGGGAAGGGTTGTTTATTTGCCTTTGGATTTGAAGAAAAACATTAATACAATTGGAGTAGAGAAAGTGGAAGAGGAACCTCTGGTTATCATAGTTAATGGTGTTCCGACAAAGAGTAAGAAAATCTGGCAAGATTTAGTGGATGTTATGAAAGTCAAAAAGGCAACATTGTATTTGATAAAAAATAATGAGTACTACAAGAATGTATGTGTTGCAGAAGAGGAAGTAAGTGAAGAAGAGGACGGCGATTTGTGTCCTGGACAAATTGAGAAAGTAGAAGCCTCTAAAAAATAAGAAATATATGAACATTATAGTGTTCATCCTTTGCATTCCAAGGAAGTCGTTGGGAATGCTATTGAGATGTTTCAAATGAAACAAGCCAAAGAAAGTCCCATTAGTGTTTGGGAGGAAAGTTTGGAAGCTCGATGTTTCCCACAGTTATTTCCCACAGGTCGAGGAGGACGATATGAAGAGCGACCTGTTCAAATTCCTGCTTCAGAATACCGGACTTTACGATTGTATGGAGAAGATCCTAGGTTTCGTCAATGCATTCCCTATTTATTTCATCTACTGTTTGAAAGTGATCTCTCTGGATTGTCTTATGCAGTGAACCACATCCTAAAAAGTGGTTTACAACTGCGAAATATCTCGGCAAGGGACTTTATGGATAAAGTCAATGTGCAAGACAGTATTTTGAATTCTCACCTGATTAATCTGATGGCATGTCAGCGTGGTACTAATGAGTATTGGTACCGTCGTCATGGTGACTTAAAATGTATGCTGAGGAACTTAGGAACTCCCACATGGTTCCTCACTCTCAGCTGTGCTGAGTATGGCTGGGAAGACTTACTTGAATTTCTACGAGAGGCAAATGGAAACATTGAAAATATTGAATTCAAGACACCCGGAGAACTGTGCTCTTTGGATCCAGTGAATGTATGCAGGTACTTCAATCATAGATTTGAAGCTATGATGTCTTTCATCACGAACAAGAAAAATCCACCTCTTGGAGAGGTGTTGGATTTCTTCTGGAGAAAGGAGTATCAAGCAAGAAGAGCTCCTCATATACATATGCTGCTATGGATCAAAGATGCACCCAAATTTGGAACAGATCCGGATGACTTAGTGATGAGTTTCATAGAACAGTATGCTACATGTGCTGTTCCAAAGACAAACGAAGACAAAAGTCTAAGAGAACAAGTTTTACGGTTTCAAAGCCATCGTTGTGGAAAGTACTGTCGTCGTAAATTCAGAAACAAGGACAAGTACTACACCAAATGTCGTTTTGCATTTCCACGGTCGGTGATATCAAAAGGAAGAGTTAACAATTTGATGTCTTCGCTGCGACATAATGTGACGAGGAAATCACCCAAAAACACATACAATTTAAAAAGAAACGAAGGGTCCAAGTACATTAACGACTACAACCCAGTGATTTTGTCCATGTGGAATGCTAACATGGATATACAGTTTGTGGCTGACAACTGTATGGTTGTGGCTCGGTATGTGACGTCTTACATCACCAAAAAAGAAAAGACAGAACTGAAGGATATGTGGGAGGATATTTCCCATGAAAAGAGCCTCAGTAAGAAGTTGTACAGTTTCAGTCTGAAGATGTTGTCGCATCGAGAAATCGGAGCTTACGAATGTTCTGACCGGTTATCTTCAGCAAGTCTCTATGCCAAATCTAGGAGTATCATTTGGGCGAGTCTTGGTCTTGCTGCAACGCGTAATCGAGTTCTGAAACCTGTACGGGAAATTGAGTATTTGGCGGAGAAGGAGCCAAACAGTACAGATATTTTGAAGACCAACATGTTGGATACATATTATCCAAATAGAAGCAGTCACCTGGAGAATGTTTGTCTGTATGATGTTCTTCAAAATTACGTTTTCAAGAGGAACATCAAAGAAGATATTGATAAAGGAGTGTATGCTGTAATTGGAAGTGAGGGATGTCTGGTCAAGCAAAAAAATGTCAATTGATAAACCATCGAAAATTGGATTGCGAATCTCCAGAAAGAAAATAATTTTTCTATTTAGCTCTTTTGCAACTTTTCAAGCCTTGGCGTGCAGAAGAGGAACTGCTTGGGGATTTCCTCTGTTATGAAGACTCTTTCAATGCAGCCAAGGAGTCCATAGAATGTCCTGTTTTTCCAAAATATCTAGAAATGTTGAATGCAGAAATCGAGCAGGAAGCAACAATTGCAGCCGAGATTGCTAGAGACAGTTCTCAGGACAGTCAGAGTTCTGTTTCATTGAGTCAGGATCCACTAGGAGGACCAGTTATCGAAAATGAAGCTGCCACTGCCATGATTGAAGTGGAAAGAGCCATGGCACATGCTCAGGAGGATGCGGTTAACTTAGAAGATTTGGAAAGACAACTCAACGTTGAGCAGAGGAAAATATATGACGAAGTTACCAACCAAATTGAGCATGGATTAAGTCATGAGAAGAAAGAGTGCTCATGTACGTCGTTGAAGCCTGTCCGACTATACGTGAGTGGAGAAGCAGGAACTGGAAAAAGTTTCCTTATTAAAGCAATTTCATGTTATCTGCAGAAAAGGACGGAGTCATCGTTGTCTTGTGTTGTGACCGCTCCAACTGGACTGGCAGCTCATAACATTAAAGGGATTACTTTGCATCGGTTACTGATGCTGCCAGTGGAGCATGATAACAAATTACAATACCACAAGTTATCTGGAGATGCTTGTTGTGAAGTATCTAGAGTCCTGAAAAAGATGAAACTTCTAATCATTGACGAAGTAGGCATGGTTTCCAATGTCATGCTTGCCTTTGTGCATTTGAGAATGCAGGAAGGTCTTAAAAGAGAGTATGTTTTATTCGGTGGCAAACACATCATTGTTTTTGGTGATCTTCTGCAGCTGACACCAGTGAAAGGACAACCAGTGTTTAAACTGCTTACACATGAAGATACCAAGAAGTGCCTAGGGAGCATTGGCAACGTTAACATATGGTTAAACTTCAGTTATGCTGAGCTGCGTGAAAATATGCGTCAGGCGAAGGATGAAGATTACAAGAATATTCTACAAGATGTTAGAATTGGGAAAGTGACTGAGCGTGGGAAAGAAGCTTTACATGCACGATTACTGTCAAATTTATATTCAAAAGAAGACGTTTTGCCAGAGGATATTTTTCAGAAAATTACTGTGAAGAAATCTGGAATATGTTTGATGCCAACTCTTGCAGAATGTTCCATCTTCAACAACAAAATGTTGAATTTAGAAAAACAAGAGATTGTGAAACTGGAAGCTATTGACAAAATAGAGCATATGGGAGCAACAATTATTTTGTCTGAGAATTTGAAATCTAAATTGGATTCATTAGAGAAGACTATATCTAAAACTGTGGGTTTTGAAAAGACTCTGAATGTGTGCTTAAATTGCCGTATCATTTTGAGAAGGAATTTACATGTTGAAAGAGGTCTGGTAAATGGATCAATGGGTAATGTTGTTGATTTTGAGAAATACAGAAGTAGAGATGGAATTGAATTTTTAAAAATTAAATTTGATGGTATTGAGGAAGTACAGCTAATTGGTCGTTGCACAGCAAGGTGTTTGCTTGTAAAAGACTTATATGTTCACCGTAAGCAGTTTCCTGTTTGCTTGGCATATGCGGTGACAATTCATAAATCGCAAGGTTTAAGTGTAGACACTGCTTTAGTGAATATTGGCAGTTCTGTGTTCAAAGAGGGTATGGCTTATGTAGCATTGTCACGAGTCAGAACTTTATCGGGATTGTATTTGATTGACTGTGATGTCACAAACATTTGTGCGGATCTAGATTGTGTTAAGGAATACAATAGGTTAAGAAGAGAGTATGCGCCACATTTGCCTCAATATCCTTTGTTTGAGAAACGTGTGGTAGGCCGGAAACAAAGAAATATCAGTATTAGTAGGGAGGTTGAAGCAAAAAGACCAAAAGTCGATGATCCAAAAATTGTAAGCAGGAATAAAATGAATTCTGTTGAAAATGTTGTTGGTTTTCAATTTGAAAATAGTTCTGGTGTCAACTGCTATGCTAATGTAGTTGTTAATGTTCTTTTTTCACTAGAGACTTTAAAAGAACAAATTGTGATCAATTCGGAACAAAGTTTATGCTGTTTGTTGAATTCTGTGTTAGAGAAATGTAGTGCTGATAGAACAAGAGTAGAAAGTGTGTCTGAAATTCGTTTTCTGTTAGACGAATGTTCAGGTCAAACAGAATTCTCTGAAAATATTCAGCAGGATTGTCAGGAGTTTTTAATGTATATGCTTGATGTATTGCAAGATGAGGGTGTAGATGTAGATTATCTGTTTGGCCTTTCTTATCTATGGCAGCATGACTGCGAGAACTGTAGGCTATCAAGTAATACTAGTGTAGACTTAGAAAGATTTATATATTTAACTTTGCCTGACAGTAAATCAGTATCCTTCAATAAGCTAGTAAAGGCAGCCAATCAAAACATGGAGTGTAGCCAATGTAAGTCTGCAATGCTGTCCACGTTAATTTTACGAAGTTATGGCCAGTATGTCATTTTAATGTTCCAACGATGTAGGCCTGATGGAACTAAATTGACAACTTTAATTAATAATTTTGTGGCTTCGCAGTTGTCAATATCAGGAAGGACTTTTATAACTACTGCAATTATATATCATGACGGTCCTTCAACTAATTCAGGACATTATACAGCTTATTTAAAATCTGGAAATGGCTGGTCATTCTGCAATGATTCTGTTTTAACTTTCAAAAAAAGATTGCCTTTCCACCTTCAAAATTCTTACCTGGTGTTCTTACAACCAAAATTTTAGGAAAGGAATCTTGGGATTTGTTTAGAGGAATTTTCAGAGGCTCCTACTCTTTATGGCCTTGTGGATAATTGTAGTACAGAGCGAAAACTGTTTGTGTTTATAAGCTAAGTCAAGCAGCAGATCAAAATAAGGAGTAGAGGAAATGTAAGTCTGCAATGCTGTCCATATTTTGTATGGAAACTTATGGGTGAAATGTCATTTTACAATTTGAACTACATAAACTGGATGAAAAAAAGTTGTTAAGTTCAATAAAAATGTTTTGGCTACACAGTCATCGATTTCAGGAAGAACATTTGCAACTGCAGCTATTATATATTATGATGGTCCTTTGACAACATCTGGATATTACACAGCTTATCTGAAATATAAAAAAGGCTAGTCTTTCAGCAAACATTACCAATTGAGTATGAAGCAATGTTGCCTTTTGACTTGATTACTGAAGTGAGAATTTAGGGTAGGTAATTGGACTATAACGATTCTAGGTGTTGCTGTAATTTAGTGTGCTGTTTTAAATTGCTTTGTATGTCTCAGTTTTCTTAAAACGATGGAGTTTATCTTTCAGAAAGTGGCGGGCAGAAAATAGTAACAGCACCACAGAGTTCATACGACATCCTTTGACGTCATAAAAAGTAAGTTACTTTTGAGGAGTTCTGATTTCTGCTTAGTTATATTATTTGGTTTTTTTAAACACAATCATTTTGATTGTGTTTTTTTTTCCCCGCTGTTATATGATGAATACCTTCAACTCACTGTTTTCAGTGAAATTTGATATTTTCTGATAACAGCAAAAATAAACCATTAAATATGTATAATTAATTTTGTACTTTGAATTGTGATTTATAATATGTATTCATTTTGTCTCATGCTCACTCTTTTTTTACTACCTTGTATTAATTTAAATTTTTTTGTTCTTTCTTACACAGATTAAAAGTATAAAAATGATAATTGACTACGTTAATGACAATTATAAGGTAAGTGTTTAGTACTCTTTGCGTTACATGTCTATCAGATTTAACTTTTATTAGTTCCACTGCTTCATTTCTTTAACCCTTAGTTTCCTGCCTTTGCTACTTCCTTCATTTCTTTTTCTATTACTTATTTATACTACTCTTTTCACTCCTTTTATCAGTCCCTCTTTCAACAGTAACTGTGTGTTACTCCCTCTATTTGTCTTTCTTTTCACATTACCCTCTGTTTATTTACTCGTCTTTTTTAGTTCGCTCCCGGTTCGCGTACTGGAGCGCTAACCGGGAAGCGAATCAAAAGAAATAGAGGATGCTAGAGTGCTAAACATTCTAGCAATTTTTTTTAAAAGGGAAGGTAGTTCTGAAAAGAACTTTTTTTTTCTTATTTTTGTTGTTTTATATATTTTTTGTGTTTTTTTGGAGGAGGGGGAAACAAAAATGATTCACTACAAAGGGCTCAAAAGGAGCAACAAAAAAAAAGAAAATTTACTTTTTTGGACGTTTTGGACATTGATGATGTTCATATGCTCTATTTATTAGAGTAACACTCCTCTCTCCACATGAAATTAATTTGACACAAGCTATACATGTCATTTTCATCTGTCCAAAGTTCTTCTGAAGATTTGGGACCGTTTCCATTGCCTCTGATTCTGTTATTGCTAGTTCATTGGTGGATGTACTGGCAGGTCGTAGCTGGCCGCCACCCGCGCATGCACATTTTCTCGTGAGAAATGCGCATGCGCGGCCGCCCGCGCATGCGCATTAGTAAAGAAGACGGAAGACGGAAGATAGCGAGCCCCGGGGACGCGGCGGGCAGCGGCGGGCAAGGTAAGTGCGTTTTAATTATTTGACTCCTTTAATTGAAAGTATTTAGGGAGGGCGGGAGGGAGGCGGGTGGCGGGGCTGGCGGCCAGTGGTGTTTGCGGAGTGGGGCTACGCGGAGTGCGGAGGTGGGCGTAGTTTCTCGCCCACTTCGCGTAGCTCCGCGAAGCCCCACTCCGCCCACTCCGCTCAGGGTTAATTGCGGGTGCGCGATATATAGTTATTGCAACTAACTATATATGCGAATTTCGATGGTTTTGTGCGAGTAAATTAAGGTTTTGTAAATGCTAATTCCTAACTATATATGGTCTATAACCTATGGTTTTTTCAGTGAATATATATATATATATGCTACATCAATATAAACATTGCACTCCTGAAGGCTTCCTCCTTGGATTAAGTTGTATTCAGAAAATTATGACCAGAACCCACCACCACCGTTTTGACCAAGAAATGGTCTTGTTCATGGTCTCCTGAGTCCACCTTCTATGTTCACAATATATAGTTCAGCCATGTTAGCCTGTTATGAGGCATTATGGGAATTGTAGTACTTGGTTGGCTTGGAATGTTCATTCTTTTTATATTTACAAGTATGTCAAACTGTGATTGATGTCATGTTGATTTAAGTTATTTCATTGTTATTTTTTTTTCTTCAAATGTAGTCAAATAGAGTCTCACCTCTTTAGTGATATGTATTTGTACTTTTTATCATTGAAAGCTCTGTCCTTCCTGTGAAGGTTGGAGATAGATGATCTCTGTGGTGCATGCATTGTCCAGTTAGTCTGGTAATGTTGATGATAGTTTCTATCAGTACTATCGCTTTAGCGGTGTATTGAATCATCTCTCTTTCCAACCGTTTTCAGTTTAGTACTGTTACTCATGTCCCTGTTGAATCATCTGTACAAACTATTTTGAGCTAAGTGCTCATTGGTCATATCACTTTCCATTTAATTTCATTCTTGGTGTGGCTTTTTATAGATGAATATGTAACTCTTCACCCCCGTTCAGGCCGAAGGGAAACTTTGTTTTGAATCTTACAATCAGTTGCAATTCTAATCTTCTCAGCTTCAAAGTTCTATTGCGTCCCCTTTTGTTTTTGGGACTGTCATCATACCAGAGTACTTAATGTTCCGCCAGGTGATGGTATGTTTCATATGTATGTGTTTCGATATAGCATAGTTCATGACGCAATTCTGGATTGCCCTCAGATGTTCCAGGATTCTTTTGCATAGAGGGCAAATTGTGCGGTCGATAGACCGCTGACTACACTGGCATTCAATCATATAAACCACATATGGGGTTTCGCATGTTATTCTTTTGTTGATGATAAATGTTTTGCCTCTAGGATCCTTGATCTCGTTTATATTCTGGCCAAATTTACATGCTTTACATTTGTAACAATGTGTGAAGCCAGTCTGTTGTTTATTTAGCCAGTTTGTTTGTTTCTCACTGGTTAAGTGACTTCTCACAAGTCTGTCTTTTAGTGAAGGCACTTTGCGGTAGGTTACCATCAGTCTTGTTCCTATTTTTTTCCCAATATCCGGATCTTTCTCTAGGACACTCCAAAATTTCTTTAAGATGTTCACGATCCTTTGGCTCTCCTTGCTATATGTCATAATCATTCTGATTTTGTCGTCTTGTTTCGGCTGCTCCACCATCCTTCTCTTTGTTTACTAGAGTTGAAGCATGGAACATCTTTCTTGCTCTTTCTTGTGCCTGTTTCACATCTCCATATTAATATTTCCATTTGATAAATTTTTGTTCTGTCTTTTGAAAGGTTTTTTCAACCACCACTACCTCTGAACAGTTTCTCCGCATCCTGACAAATTCTCTGAAATGGATGCTTCTCTTTAGTTGATCAGGGTGGAAGCTTGTCCCATTTAGTATGCTGTTTGTTGATGTTGGCTTTTGGTATACTTTTGTATGCATTTGGTCTTTATTGACGTATACTGTTACATCCAAGAATTTAATCTGTTTTTTGCTTACATTATATGTAAATTTTAACCCCACAGAGTTGTTGTTGAGCATCCCAAAGTATTCTTGGAACTCATTCACGCTGCCATTCCATATCAAGAAGAGATCGTCTATGTATCTCAGCCAAAGTTCTATCTTCCTGGAGTGTTTCTCATTTTTCTCATTCCATGCTATGAATTTCTCCCACCACCCCATTGTTAGGATGGCATAGCTGGGAAAAAATGAAATCCCCATAGCAGTTCCACATTTTTTAGCATATACCTTGTGGTTAAAGAGAAAAACATAATTTTTTAGACATACTTCGATTATCTACATGAGCATTTTCGTGTGCTTTAACTCTTGAATGTTTCTTTGTCTTAAGAAGTAGCCAACAGCATTCATACCTAAGTCATGATTTATGGATGTATATAACGACACTACGTCAATCGTGACTAGGAGAAAACCCTCCTGTTATCCAGTGTTGTTTAGTGTTCTTAGGAAGTCGCCTGTGTCCTTTATATAGTAATTCAAATTTATCACCATTAGTGCAAGGAAGTGATCGACAAAGATCGATGTGTTTTCATAGAGGGAGTTGTGGCTGGAGATGATGGGCCTTCCTGGAGGACTAATTAGAGTCTTATGTATCTTCAGCAAAAAGTTTGTACAGATGATTCAACAGGGACATGAGTAACAGAATACTAAACTCAAAACGGTTGGAAAGAGAGACAACTCAATACACCTCGAAAGCTATAGTACTAATGTTAACCATCCTCAACATTCCCAGACTAACTGGACAATGCATGCCCCACAGAGATCATCTATCTCCAACCTTTACAGGAAGGACAGAGCTTACAATGATAAAAAGTAAAAACACATATTGCTAAAGGGGTGTGACTCTATTTGAAAAACAAGTAAAAAATAGTTAAATAACAATGAAATCATTTAAATCAACATGACATCAATCCCAGTTTGAAAGACTTGTAAATATAAAAAGAGTGAACATTCCAAGGCACCAAGTACTACAAGTCCCATAATACCTCAAAACAGGCTAACATGGCTGAACTATATACAGTGAACATAGAAGGTGGACTCATGAGACAGTGAACAAGACCATTTCTTGGTCAAAACTATGGTGGTGAGCTATGGTGATAATTGTGCTGAATAAAACTTAATCCAAGGAGGAAGACTTTAGGAGTGCAATGTTTCTATTGATGAGTGTTTTATGAGGTTAAGTCCGACCTCGACGTCGGCACCGGCTGTGTAACAGTGCACACTGAATTTGAGACTGGTTATTGGATAAAAATATATATATATATATCTATATTAAAATATATATATATACATATATATCCAGAGAACCTAATTCCAGCGTGCTCTCTGGTAATGTGAAAACCAACCAACACTTTAATGTGTAGGGAAAAGGGAGTTTATTACAGCATAAACCCTCCGTGACGCGTTTCAACCTCAAAACGTCCTGATCACACAACGGAGGGACACCATTCTGTGTCTTACATGCATTTCCTGGAAAAAGGGTGAAGATTAACAAAGGACTTACACATCCATGTGAGTTGACATTTCCTCACGTTTGTTTGCCATCTTGTAATGATAAATATACATATAATGCATGTTGCTGGTGCATTGAGTAACGCAGACAAAAGTACTGTTGCTGCGCGTGGAATACAGTCACAAATGTAAACCCTAAAATGCATGAGAATATGGGTGGGAGACGTCAGTCAAAGTACTATTGGTTCATGATCTTGCCGTGCGCGCACTGTGCCAAGTAATTTAACCGGCATCGTAACCGTAGAGTCACGAATGCCCCTTTTCTACATGAAAGATTAGTGTTTGATGTTGCCCCGTAACCACGAGTCATCATTGATACCGGCTAGATCGTGAACTGTGGCGGTGCATGCTGGTACATGTAGCATGCCCATGCCCGTCGTGAGCTACCTTCACTATGGTGATGTCTTGGTAATGCGCTGTACTCCCCTTGCTAGTGGGAGCTAAGCCCAGTATACCAGCCAGTAATCTGTTCTCATTACTGGGTAGTGTACTGGCTCATCAGCTGAGATATGAATCAGGATCATATAGATCACCATAAGACACTGCAGTATGGGATGGGAGCTACCCATACTAGTCTGTTATCTGTATTCTCCAAGTGGAAAGTGTTCTCCCTGTTGTGCTGCGCTCAATGGAATTGGGTTGATGTCTGTCATTCCCATCTATCTAATAATGTTGGTTACAATGCAATCAAAAAGTGGCACATTATCATAAACATTGTCATTACCAGGACCTGATGTAGACACAAACACAGTCAAACACCCTCTATGTCACCTATTGTAAGTGCACAGTGATATATTCTAATACCAAAATAAACAGCGTAACATGTCTTATCTGCGAGCAGGGTGGTAGTGTAATGGTGTCACGAAGAAAAGGGTAGGGACCCCATTGTCACAAGCACGAGACATGGTTCCCTTTCTTTCCTCCTGAAAAAGATGTGAAAAGAGAGCAAAGTGTCAGAAACTCACAGATGTAAAACCATTTGAAAAAACATTACAAGACAAATACAGTAAAGTGATTTTCAGGAACAACTGCAAAATGAACTACATTAATGGTGATAATAAATTACATTAAAAACTAAAATTCAAACGGCATTGCCTTGACTAGTGACTCAGTAGTCCCTCGCATGAACATACAGGTCAGGGTAAGCTTGGGTTTGACAGTTTAACCGTTCTGCCAGCCTGAATCTACTGGGGGCCTAACCTTCCTGCAAATGTATTGCCATTTCTTCATCCACGTTATGTCCATTCGGAGGGGAGTGCCCATCCCTATGATGTACCTAGACTCAGGTTGTCTGAGCCATAGGGTGCAGTTAACTCCTCTACTATTTTCCACCACCTGTTCTATGGCATAACAATATAGTTTGGAGCTGTCTGGGTAGTGGTCTGTCTCAAAATGCTGAGCAATCAAATATTGTTGATCCCTGTTCGTGATTGCTCTCATATGCTTGAGGATTCTTTTTTTCGCTATATAAGTCGTGCTGCCTAAATATCTAAGTTGACATGGGCATTCAAGAACATATACCACAAAAGTGGTACAGTACATAAGGAACTGTTTGAGGGTATCATCCTGTTGGTGCTGGCATTAAAGACCTCCTTCTTCATGCGACTGTTGACACGGGCTTTGCAATGGCCGCATGAGAAGAAGCCCTGTAAACTATCCGCTCTGGCCACAGCGGTGTCAGTAAGATAACTGTGTACCAACAGATCTCTAAGATTATGGCCCCTTCTGTATGTTACACTGGGTCCGACTGGGATAGTATTGCCTATTGTAGGATCCGCCTTGAAGATGTTCCAGTTAAGTGTGATGGTTTTACGTATGTTATCAGAATTCCCATCGTAGGTGAGGATGATACGAGTCCCCCCCGATGTCAGTGTCCTCTACATTGTTGGGGTTGCAACTCTTGAGGATGGTCTCCTTCACCATTGTTTTGATCCTCTCTACAGCCCTACTGAGGACCCAAAGCGGGTAGCCCCTTTCTTGCAATCTGTTGATCATGGTTGTTTGTTCCCTTATGTATCTTTCCTCTGAGCTGCAACTGCGCTTAGCTCTGAGCAATTCCCCATAAGGGATGCTCCATTTGAGGTTGTCAGGGTGGCTGCTCATGGCGTGTAGTAGAGTATTCCCCTCAGTGCACTTCCTGAACAGGCTAGTGTGTACTTGGTTTGACATTATTTGTCCCTTGGTATCTAAGTACGCTACCGCTTTCTTGCTTATTGTACTAGTGAGTATGAGGTTGTGGGAATTCTTGTTAAGTTTATCTACAAACTCCGGAGCCTCCTGTTCGCTGCCTTGCCACACAACAAACAGGTTGTCTATATATCTGAGCCATAAGATAACCTTGGCAAAGTCAAGATATAGATTGGTGTTTTACCTGATGTCTTCCTCCCATGCTCCCATGAACACGTTGGAAAAACTCGGGGTGAAGCATGTGCCCATCACAATTCCGAGGGTCTGTCTGTACAGTTTATCCCTGAACATGAAGAAATTATTGGACAGACAGAACCTGATCATGTCAAGTATCATCTGTGTGTGCCCCAAGTATCTACTTCTCAGGTATATGGCACATGATTCTACCCCACGGTCATGGTCAATCACTGTGTACAGTGAGTTTACGTCCATGGTTATGAGGAGATAATCGGCCTGCCACTCTAAATTGTAGATTTTATTGAGAAAGTCTTCAGTGTCCCTCACATATGAGGTCAGTGTAATCACAAAGTCCCTCATTAAATGGTCAGCACAGCGTGATATATTTTCCAAAGTTCTCCCCCTGGAGGAGACAATGGGTCTGCCTGGGGGATTGGTTCTACTCTTGCACACCTTGGGCAATAGATACATTAGTGGAAGTATTGGATGATGTTTTTTGAGGAAGCAATATTCCTTCCATTCAATAAGACCCGTGTCTTTCCAATCTCCCAATTTCTCCCAAATGCAGGTAATACTGTTATTGGTATTGGTATAGGCCTTAGTGTTATTAAGATGTCACATAGCTTCCTCCACATACAACAACATATAACAATGTTTCCCCCTTTATCGGCAGGTCTAATGATCACACTATTGTCTGCTTCCAGGCCTCTCATGGCCTTTTTCTGTGCAAAAGTAAAGTTATGTTTGGATTTCTTCATTTTCTTCACCAAATTCTTTTGTCTGAACTCTAAAAGTTCAGTCCCGACCAGCTCCTGGAATGTTATCATGGGTCATATGTGGTAAAAATGTCAACTTAGGTTTAAAGTTAGTGCATGCTGCTATGTCATGTCTAATTTCCATCTTGTCAAGAATTTGGTTGGCATCCATACCCGTGCCCAACACTTATGACTCACCCTCCAGTTCATGCAGTGCCACCAGGATGTCAAGGTCACCTATAGTTAATCATTCTGAGTTTGACTCTCAGCACCATGGTGTTCCATGCTCTCAGCTGGTTTTAATTGTGCCACTTCTGTAGTTTCAGTTTTCTACAGAACTTAAACATATCTATCCTACTGTCTACATAGTTCATAGGTTCTGCTAGGCAAAATGACAGGGCTAGACAAAGCATCCTTTTGTCTTTATCACTTATGTGCCTGAGAGATAGGTTAGTGATGGTCTGATTTACCATGGCATCATCCATCATAGTTGCTTCTTAGAGCGTGTTTGTTTGTATCCCACTTGCTCTGAGTCATTCCCTCTTTTCTCTCCTCTGCCGGCACCTCTTCCACTGCTTGACCTGGTACCCCTTGCTCTTCCTCTTCCTCTTCCACTCGGGATAACCTCTTTGTAGTTTGTTTTGAGTGTTGCTCGTGTCGTTTGCCGGCCTCATCTCAGGAGCTGGTACTCGTCTAAAAAAGTATTTGGTTGTGTTGAGCCTTCCCCTTCTGAAGCTGAGCTTTCAGAGGTCCTAGATATTTCTGAGGCATTGGTGTTCCTGTCGCTTGAGCTAGCTTCATCGTCATTTTGGTTCTCTTGTGTCACTGCTGTTGTTGTAATATTCCCTCTTGTGGTGTCATAGAAATGGTCATAATTCTGACTGTAGGTAAGTATCCTTTTGGATTCGTAATCTCCACAGACACGATGGAGTTTGCGTTGCTTTCTGGCTTTTATGTCATCTTCCACCTGTCTCAGCCTCTTCTTTATTTCCCCCAAGAACTTAGACATTGTTTCCTGTTCTGTGCTTGCGGTCAATTCATCTTTGATCTGCGCTAGTTCTCTCTTGATGCTTTCTCTATCTGCACACGCATATTTCACTAGGATCTCCAACATGACCTTGGAGCTGTTGGCCGAATTCGCTGCCCATTCCTCCAACATACGTGGAGCCGGGGAATCGTTGGGGGGGTGAGGTAGATCCTCAAACTCAGAGGCACCATCTTTTTATCAATATGATCCTGGAGGGATATTACTTCTCACCGCTTTGAGATTCTTGTTTGTGGAGCTTTTCACATTTTTTTAATCCATCCATATTAATTGACTCTGTGTGTCGCCACTGGTAGTCTGTGGCCCACTCCTGGCGCACGTGCAAATAGTGTCTGTGCTGCTGCCCTTCGCTCTCGATCATCTTCCTTTGCGTCACAATGATCTTGAGCATTACAGTTCACAGATACTTGGAGTATGGTGGATGTGTGGCCCCTCTTCCCTGTGTGCAGAGTTTCCCTTGTTGTGTATACGTATATTATCCCTATAGGTGAAATTCCCGTGTGGGGTGCAGGCGTTTCGTATGGGAATGGTAATCTTTTGATAAAAAGTTCCTGGTGTAAAACTGGCAATGCTTAGGATGCCATTTGGAACATTCTGGCCAGCTGTTGTATGCATCCACTTCCCTTTTGTCCCTGCCCAATGTTCTTTTGAGCGAAGTGGGGTTGAGTTTGGTTCTGGGTATACCTAACCCACTGTTCTGCACTGTTATCTGTCTGCAGTCGATTTGGTCAGCATATGCCACTTTGCCCCACTAGTGAACAGTTCCCCTGCTGTGGCTTAATGCAAACTCCAACCTCCCATGTAAGTCCCCCAAGCGAGTTACCTTCATGGTGTATTCCTGTCCCGGGATAGCATAAGGGTGGGTTCCTCCGAAGGTCCCGAACATTGTCTCCACTGCGGGCTGCACTCTACTCAAGAAAAATCACTCCTTCTGGAAATCATTCAGCTGTAGAGGGGTGGCGCAATTACCGGCGGAGAAAACTGATATGTCAATATGCCCAGAGAACGGAATTCCAGTGCACTCTCAGGTATTGAAAAAACCAACCAACACTTCAATGTAGGGAAAGGGGGTTTATTACAGCATAAACCCTCTGTGATGCATTTCAACTCCGAAAGGTCTTGAGCACACAATGGAGTGACATGATTCCGTGCCTTACATACATTTCCTGGAAAAAGGGTGACAATTAACAAAGGACTAACACATCCATGTGAGTTGGCATTTTTTCACATTTGGTCGCCATCTTGTAACGATAAATATACATAAAGTGCATGTTGCTGGTGCATTGTGTATCCCTGACAAGAGTACTGTTGCTGCTGGTGGAATACAGTCATAAATGTAAGCCCTAAAATGCATGAGAATATGGATGGGTGACGTGGAGTGAAAGTACTATTGGTGCCAGTCCTCGTCGTGCGCGCACTGTGCCACATAATTTAACCATAGAGTTGCGAAAGCCCTTCGTGAGCTATCTTCACTATGGTGATGTCTTGGTAATGTGCTGTCCTCCCCTTGTTCACACCAGAATACACCGTGGCTAGCCAGTTTTCACAAGCGTGTTTTATTTAAATTCCAGCAAATCCATGACTCAACACATTTCGGAGCTCCTTGCTCATGCTCACAAGTTGTTAAATAAAAAACGCTTGTCAAAGCTGACTAGCCGCGGCGTGTTCTGGTGGGATTTACGCTATACAATGATGGATTTATAGCGGTTCACTACCCCACCGCAGGCTTACCATAGTAAGAGGCTCAGGACAAGGGACAGGTCATTGGATGGAATATATATATCTGGGCACACTGCTGCTTGATGGATGTAGTCCACTTATGTCCTGAGGTCCTCAGGACACAGGAGGACCTTCTCGCCCCCGCCAGCAGTGCGCCACGAGGTATGTTTGCAGAGTGATGTAAAAAGGGGTGTGGCCTCGGACCACATCACTGCAAACCAGCTCTGTGGTGCTTACTGTAGGTACCTGGTGGAGTAGTTGGCCCCCAGGGACCCTCAGTATTCATGGTGACTTAATTTCCCAATTTACAATGCGCCAGGGGGTGCGTTTGCAGAATGGTGCAGGAAGGGGGCTGGGCCTCCGGGAAGGGGCCGGCTTTTAAAAAAAACATTTTTGAGAGAGGGTCTTGTGGCCCCCCCTTCTTTTACAATTTCTGGGGCCCTGGGGACCCCATCCCCCGGGGCTTGACCCCTTTATTTAAAAAAATAGAAAGGGGCCTGCGTGGCCCCCCTCCCAAGGCCTTTTTCGGCCCCAGGGACCCCATCTCCCGGGGCATGGCCCTGTGGGACCCCCTGAGCAGACCGTAGGGGTTCAGGGTGTTTCTACCCTGTCCCCTTTTCTTGTTTTTCATCTTCACATCTTGCCTGCAAACACTTCCTGGTTTGGAGTGTTGGCAGCCAATCAGAGGGTCGAGCCCGGAAGGGTTTGCGAACCCTCCTCTGTGCTCGGATATCGATATTTTTATTTCTTGAATTTCTCAGCAACTACTGAACGGATTTACACCATTTAAAAAAAAAAAAGGTCGCTTTCTGGACCAAGCCCTACCTTTTTGCCAAATTTGGTGTAATTCCATTCAGCAGTTCGGGCTGTAGCCTCTTCCACTTTTTCCTTGGGAAATTAACATGGGGAAAACGCGTTTTGGGGCTCCTTTTTTTCTCGGCCCCCACTTGACGAATTACCCTAAAACTTCCAAGACAGGACCCGACCCAAGTGAAACTTTTTTGCGGAAAATTTCCAGAAGATCCGTCAAATGGTGCCAAAGATATTGGCAAAATATTAAACACTTGTTTGAATAGAAACAAGGTCCTAACTATAACTTCCTACTGATGACTGCCAGTAGGTTTTATATAAACCCACTGAAGGGAAAGAAGCAAGAAAATGAAATGGATGCAAATAAGGCTGAACCCACTGGAGGGTGAAAATAAACGACTGGGAACTCGAAGTTCCAGCATGCCTTTCCAGAATGCACCTGAGCAAGCCCACCAGGCGGCGGGATAAGGCAATTGAAATTAACTGACTGCTCCTGCTCGTGATCCCTGCCTCATTTGTTTGCCAGCCCGTGAACAAGAGGCAATGTGGCTTCGAAATGCGTTGGGCGTTTTAATGGGATTCCTGAAATGCTGACCTGCTGCTGAAATAAAGGACTCTCTTACAATACACAGAAGTCGGGCATGTCATTGAGTGCATTCCAAGCAAGTGGCACCCTTTTTTTTACATATATATATATATATATATATATATATATATATATATATATATATATATATATATATTCTTTCATACCATACTCATACGATTGAAGAAGGCGCTGACTCCGTGAATCTGAATCCAAACTTTTATTCTTAGATCAGTGTCTGCTTAGACGCGTTTCGGCGTTGCCGCCTTGTTCACTACATCTGCATTAGAATCTAGAGCGTTTATATATGCACAAAATACTGGGCGTGACATTCAATTAAGTTAAATTAAGGTACAGGTTGAAACTAGATATTGCCATGGTTACAATGTGGCTGAACCTGTATTGTATACTATTTTACATTTGTGCACCCAGAACGAGCATTACTTCAGAGTAAATTTTTTAGACATATTTACAAAATTACGTTTATCACCAAACCCATGTGTCAACATAATTTTGACCTTTCCTTCATATAGCATGTTTAAATTCACAGCCGAAATGAGGTCATCTTTCAAAACTCAGTGACATCATTAGTGAGAAAAGAAGAAGAAGAAAATAATACTAGTTAATGCAACATGCTACGATTTCCCTTGTGTTCCTGCCATGAACATTCCCAATAAAGGTCCCACAATGGTAGCCCATCTGGTTTGCCTGTGTGTCCTTGTATTACTGAAGCCTCGTGTGGACGCTGTGTGCGTGTATTGGAGACCAAGCAATTACACCGGAGACGGCCGTCTGAGGCGGGAATCTTCAACATGCTGCAATTCCCAATCTTAGTAAGTTATTACGCGATGCAGATTTGGGAAACTAAAGAGATACAATGTATTCATTAGTGTGTAGACGGAGGTTTGTCTGTTCATCATGAAAACTGTTTGCGCCTCGGGTAAACGCGGTGCGTGTGTGTTTAAAACAAACATTTATCACAATAGAGGGCCGGACACAGCGGAAAGGTATTCTGCATATGTATGCTTGCCCCTTGGTCCGTGTTTGCGCGAAGCAAATGGGAGAGTTGGTGACAAAATGCTAATGCGTGTGATGACAAATAATGTTCACATTTGTTCACATTTGTTATATGATACTGCCCTAGTGGGCGAGCGCAGCTAAGTTTAGCGCGTCAACTTCATTTCGCGGTAATGCCCATTGTTGCTATATATAAGCCAAAGTATATAAATATAAATATATATATATATATATATATATATATATGAACAAACCAATCTTCAAACAAACCACACTCCAGTGGGCATGAAGACACGGACCCAATGGATGCAGGCAAGGAGATTTTATTTCAAACCTCTCCGGTTACGCGTTTCGAGCAACTTGTGCTCTTGGTCACACACCGCGCACCTGGTCAGCAGCAAATTTATACAAATTTTTTTCTTTGTTCGTGATGCTCCACCCAATCACGTGAGTTCCAAAGGTGTAAACATAGAAAAAACACGTATCTCATTGTACATATACGTGAACACCTCTCAACTATATATCAGAGTTGATAATAACATGTTTAACAAATTATATCTGCATAAATGCATTTACAATGTCATATAAAACCATAGCCATGTATAAACCATACTAAATATGTACACATCAATTCTAATTCTATATACAGATGTATCCATGTAGTTTATAGCTTCATCTCTAGAAAAATATAAATATATTTTATCTATATACACTATACCTTAATCTTACATTGTACAAAAATATATATATGTAAAAAAATATACATATTCCTACTCCTATACATATATATACATATTAATATCATACACATATATACATTTATAATCTATTTACACTATTTATATCTTATCCAACTCACATGGCATGATATTGGACAAAAGGATACATATCTGTATCTAGTTCCCTAAATTATATAGTTACATGTGCTAATGGTTTATCAACGCTGAAATTAAATAACCCACTGGTGAAAATTACATGTAGTGATATATAATGAAAATATAACAAAAGTGCACCCTAGTGAAGATAAAAACACAATATTGGTGGACAAAGAATCATTAGTCCCCAATTTATTCAAAATGGATAAAGAGATACTATAGATTTGAAGGCAACATAAATCAAGGTCCAGGTGATACATGAATCCATTGTGGACTCTCATGTGGTGCCAGCCCGGCGCCATCTGGTATCAGTTGTTATATTCAGAAAGACCTTGAGAAGAAAAATACAAAAAGAACCCATTGAGAAATTTCGGATAGGTAAGATTACAACAAATGATGTAAGTCTTCAGTGGTGTTCAGTCCATTAGGATATTTACTGTCTAGTTCTATAATGTATTCGGTTTCTTTTTTACGCAGCAATTTTTCTCTGTCGCCTCCTCGGCCGAGGGGCGCGACCACATCAATAACATAATATGATAGATTGGACAAATCATTGTTATGAGTGGACTTAAAATGGCGTGCTACTGGATACAGTTTGTCACTGTTGACAATCGCTCGCAAGTGTTGCAGAATCCTGGCGTGCACCTGTAGTTTGGTACTGCCAACATATCGTAGGCCACAGGTGCACGTCAGGACATAAATTGCAAACTCGCTGTGACAATTGAAAGTTCCTCGGATTGCCTTTTTCTTCGAACTGAAGGGTGTGAAATAGTGAGATGTATTGACACCAAATTTACATGCCCTACAGGAGGAACATTTAAAGAAACCTTTATGTTTCAGCCAATCGCTACCATTTCCTAGTTCCGGGCTGTTTCTGACTAGACTGTTATGCATACTGGGAGCTTTTCTGTACGTAATTGTCGGTGTGTTGGGGATGATATCACCCAGAACACTATCCGTACGCAAAATGGACCAGTGTTTCTTCATAATGGACCTTATTTGTTTCTCTTGTTTGCTGAATGCAAGTATAAGGCGGGGTGCGGGGTTCTCTGATTCTATATCCATGATTTCAGACGTTAGAAGGGAATCCCGGGGTTTGGCTCGACTACGCCTCAGTGCGTTGTTGAGGACCTTGTTATTATATCCTCTGGCTTTCAATCTATTTATTGTAGTCTGAGCTTCTTTTTCAAAGGTTTCAGGAGTGCTACTAATTCTCTTAATTCTGAGTAGCTCCCCATAAGGGATATTGGAAATGACGTGTTGGGGATGTTTACTGCTAGCATGTAATATGCTATTGCCAGCCGTCGGTTTGCGATATAATGACGTGGCAATGGTGTTGTTGGAGATAGTAACATGAACATCTAGGAAATCTGCTTTCTCCTTGCTGATTTGGGCCGTGAAGAACAAGTTGTCATTATTCTGATTTAAATCATCAACAAAAACTTTAGCACTTTCCTCATCTCCCTCCCAAATGCAAAACACATCATCAATAAACCGTTTCCAGTATTTGACCTTCTCAAAGCCGGGAGTGCCGGTGAGACCGTGCTCCTCCCACCAGCCAATATGGTATATATATATATTACCTACTGGCGGTCGCCAGTAGGAAGTTATAGTTAGGATTTTTTTCAATGCAAAATGTCAAAATTCTATTTGGAATACCTTTGGAGCCGGTTGACGAATCTGCCTGACAATTTTCTCAAATCTCCGGTTCTTCCTTGAAAGTTTCGGGGGGATTTGTCAAGCGGGGGCCAAGATAAAAGGGGGGTCCCAAAACGTGTTTTCCCCATGTTAATTTCCATAGGGCGGTCGACCTCACTTTTAGCCCGAACGGCTGAATGGATTTCCACCAAACTTGGCAAAATTGTAGGGACTGGCAGCTCGATGTGCCTTTGCTATGTCTCAAGATATGTGCTCCAGTGGATTTTGAGTAATTTAGGTTCAAAAAAATATATATATTTATAGGCGCGCCCCGGTACGCGCACCGGGGAGCGCACCGGGCGCGCTACGCGACTTGCACGCGGAAAGCTGAATGGCTCACGGGTGTCTGTAAACATTCGAAACAGTCCGGAGCGGCCACCATCTTGTGTCTCGGTAGGATCGAGACACAAGAGGTGGCAAAAAAAGAGGGAAATGACCATAAGGGGGCAGGGTAGACCCCCCCATGACCCCCTAGGTTTGATGTGGAGGCTATAATAGGGTCCCGCGTGGCAAAAAAAAAAAAAAAATCAATTTGCGCGTGGGGAGCGCCCGGTACGCGCTCCGGGGAGCGGACCGGGGAGCGTAGCATGGGGAAAACCCAGTTTATTCACTGTGTCACCTCAACGACCCTTTCTTGCGTCAATACGTCCCTTTTGCATACATCACACCTGACGTAGGTATAATGTGGCGCAGGGGCTTACAAAGTGACGCATCTACCTAGATGTAAATATGACTGAATAGGGTGCATTTTTTACAGCACTGGTGCGTCACAAAAAGTGACGCTCCGGTGGCGTTAAAGTGACGCATGGCCTCATAAATGAGGCCTTCAGTCTTCTAGTCATGCGCCATATTACATTTATGACGTATTATGTCGGAAGTTCTTACAGATACGTCAGTATTTCAGACGTATCTGTAAGCGCAAAAGTGATGCATTGCTGGAGTGTGTCACAAAAATGATGCAACTCCAGCAATGCATCTTTTCACATGGGACCAGCCCCCATGTGAAAGGGCCTGCACGCCTGCTGTGAAACAGGTGTAAGATTTGGACGCAACAGCGTCATAAAAGTGACGCAGTGATATCTCATAGATTTCACTGCGTCACCTCTACGACCCTTTCTTGCGTCAATACGTCCCTTTTGCATACATTACACCTGACGTAGGTATAATGTGGCGCAGGGGCTTACAAAGTGACACATCTACCTAGATGCATCACTTTGTAAATATGACGGAATAAGGTGTATTATTTACAGCACTGGTGCGTCACAAAAAGTGACGCACCGGTGGCGTTAAAGTGACGCATGCCCTCATAAATGAGGCCTTCAGTCTTCTAGTCATGCGTCATATTAAATATATGACATATTATGTCGGAAGTACTTACAGTTACGTCAGTATTTCAGACGTTTCTGTAACCGCAAAAGTGATGCATTGCTGGAGTGTGTCACAAAAATGTTGCAACTCCAGCAATGCATCCTTTCACATGGGGCCAGGCCCCATGTGAAAGGGGTTGCATCAGTCTTACGCCTGCAGTGATACAGGCACAAGATTTGGATGCAACAGCGTCATAAAAGTGACGCAGTGATATCTCATAGATTTCACTGCTTCACATCTACGACCCTTTCTTGCGTCAATACGTCCCTTTTGCATACATTACACCTGACGTAGGTATAATGTGGCGCAGGGGCTTACAAAGTGATGCATCTACCTAGATGCGTCACTTTGTAAATATGACTGAATAAAGTGCATTTTTTACTGTACTAGGGCGTCACAAAAAGAGACGCTACGGTGGCGTTAAAGTGATGCATGGTCTCATAAATGAGGCCTTCAGTCTTCTAGTCATGCGTCATATTAAATTTATGAGGTATTATGTTGGAAGTTCCTACAGATACGTCAGTATTTCAGACGTATCTGTAAGCGCAAAAGTGATGCATTGCTGGAGTGTGTCACAAAAATGTTGCAACTCCAGCAATGCATCCTTTCACATGGGGCCAGGCCCCATGTGAAAGGGCTTGCATCAGTCTTACGCCTGCAGTGATACAGGCACAAGATTTGGATGCAACAGCGTCATAAAAGTGACGCAGTGATATCTCATAGATTTCACTGCTTCACATCTACGACCCTTTCTTGCGTCAATACGTCCCTTTTGCATACATTACACCTGACGTAGGTATAATGTGGCGCAGGGGCTTACAAAGTGATGCATCTACCTAGATGCGTCACTTTGTAAATATGACTGAATAAAGTGCATTTTTTACTGTACTTGGGCGTCACAAAAAGAGACGCTACGGTGGCGTTAAAGTGATGCATGGTCTCATAAATGAGGCCTTCAGTCTTCTAGTCATGCGTCATATTAAATTTATGAGGTATTATGTTGGAAGTTCCTACAGATACGTCAGTATTTCAGACGTATCTGTAAGCGCAAAAGTGATGCATTGCTGGAGTGTGTCACAAAAATGATGCAACTCCAGCAATGCATCCTTTCACATCGGGCCAGGCCCCATGTGAAAGGGCCTGCACGCCTGCTGTGAAACAGGCGTAAGATTTGGACGCAACAGCGTCATAAAAGTGAAGCAGTGATATCTCATAGATTTCACTGTGTCACCTCTATGACCCTTTCTTGCGTCAATAGGTCCCTTTTGCATACATTACACCTGACGTAGGTATATTGTGGCGCAGGGGCTTACAAAGTGGCACATCTACCTAGATGCGTCACTTTGTAAATATGACTGAATAAGGTGCATTATTTACAGCACTGGTGCGGCACAAAAAGTGACGCACCGGTGGCGTTAAAGTGACGCATGGCCTCATAAATGAGGCCTTCAGTCTTCTAGTTATGCGTCATATTAAATATATGACATATTATGTCGGAAGTACTTACAGATACGTCAGTATTTCAGACGTATCTGTAAGCGCAAAAGTGATGCATTGCTGGAGTGTGTTACAAAAATGATGCAACTCCAGCAATGCATCTTTTCTTACCCTTCCACACCCCCGTTCCTTTTCAACATTTTCTTTGAATATCCACATTCCCCATGTTCACTCTCCTTCTCCTTACTTTCCTTCCCAACACTCACCTTCTTTCTGTCCCCCTACTTCACTTCCTTTCTCCTCTCGTACCTTTCTGTTCTTTCTTGCTCATTTTCCTTTCCATTATCAATGCCCTCCACTTTACTTACTCTTTTTCATTTTTTTAAGAATATAGCTCTTTGATGAGAATTGGAGGTAGTTCTGAAAAGAACTTTTTTTTCTTTTTTCTTTTTTTAGAACAGACACAAAAACAGGGAATGGAAACTGCTCAACAGGAGCAAAAAAACCAAAAAAAATTAGGGCTGGGAACGGCAGCGATGGTTCTCCAATGCTCGAACCATGAGCAGGACACTTTGCTCCCCAAAGGTAAGTAGTTGATCTCAGTATCGGCATTTCAGGACACCTTTGTTGAATGCAGGCTGAATGTTTGGAACCAGCTCCTGAGATTGCTCCCTCACAGAAGTAGTTGCTCCTCCGGTGGATGTAGAGGCCCCATCACTGGGAACCTCTTGTGCCAGAGCCCTGACACTTTCCCGGGCAAAATTCTGGGGGTGCTTCCTCTCCACATGGCGAAGCATTGTGGAGTTCCCAAAAGAATATTTTTTGGGGGGGTCACCCCGTGACAGGACTGTATGGCAGATCCTGCACTCCACTTTTGGAGCATTCACCTTTTTCTGGTCATCTGGTATGGAAACAAAATTCCAGATGAAAGGCTCTTTCACCTTTGGCTGAGGAGGCTCTTCATCGATGAATTCAGGCTCATCTTCACTGCTGGATGGTCTGGCAGCCATGATTAACCAAGCAAGATCGAAGAGAAAAAAGGCAGGTCTTTCAGTCACAAAAGTGAAAGAAGAAGTGAAGGAAATGGGTGGGGATTTCATTCTTTGTAAAAAAAACTGTTAGCAACCAATTAAAAGTGTTATTTTAAGGTCACATGACTTGACGCGCTGACGCTGTGCGCACCGGAGCGCTTTCGAGGGCGCATACGCGGCGCGAACGTAGGCGCTTCCGGGGGCGCATATGCGGCGCGAACGTAGGCGCTTCCGGGGGAGCTTACGCGGCGCGCCGAAGTGACGTTTTGATAGTTTCACGGAAATACTAAATTATTTTCATTTCCTTATTCAAAAAAACAGCTTTTATATGTATGGTACTAAATGTCTTGCGCTATTATTTACTTTTCATTCATATTTTTTTACACGAACGCAAGTAGAGCTCTGGGTGCGCTCTCCGGAGAGCTTACCAGTGCACGGACCCAGAGCGCCCCAAGAAAAACTAGTAAAAAAAAAAAAAAAAAATATTATAAAAAAAAATAATACTAATTAATACTCACACAATACAGCAAATTAAAAAAAATCGTAGGTTAAAAACTCGATATAGAAAGGAATTAGCATTTAAAAAAGCTATGAAATTCACTGAAAAAACCATAGGTCTCACACCAGTTATAGTTAGGAATTAGCATTTAAAAAACCTATTAAATTCACTGAAAAAACCATAGGTTTCACACCAGTTATAGTTACCTGGAAATTTTACTGACATAAAACCATTGAAATTCCCACGTTATAGTTAGTTGGACTCACTATAACTTGCGCGCCTGCAATGCACTGCTGATGATGTCACATATTGCATCACTCATGACATGTCAGTGACATCACTCATGACCTCACTGATGACACCATCCTTGTGACAGAGTGACAGACCTCCTTTCAGTGTAATGTAACCCTTAAAACACATATTCAAAAATAGAAATTAACATTTTCAAAAAAATGGAGATACCCATACCAGTTACAACAAACAATTCAATAATTCCACCATCTATATACACATCCACTCATTCACCAACAGTTCTATATAGTCACTCATACATATACTCACTCATCATATGTAGTGATACACCTATACATCCTGTTACACACCGACAGTCATCCAAAAGTTACTCACACACATACTCACACATGCAAATAAACTATTGAACATCCATTTATTTGCATATACAACTATTCACACACTACCACTTTACTTCTATGGAAATTTACACATACTTACTCTCTTAAACAATCACTTATAAAAAACACATACTTATTTAAACAGGAATTCTTACAATCTCTCGCTCTCACATATACTCACATATAATAGATTAAAACATGTGTAGTTACTGATAAAGACACTAGTGAGACAGTCATTCACTCACTAACACACACATATACACACTCATCCACCCATACAGTCCTGCACATATGCTGTCTTCAAAACACATACAAACAGTGAGTCAGTCACCAACCCATGCAGCCACTTATGCACAAAGTGAAACACTGATACATATATTTCAATATTTAAAAGTTACTCGCTAATATATGTATTCACTAAGATACACTTAATAAGGCAGTTGACCAATAATTATTTTTTTTAAAACATCCATTTACACACTTATTTAACCCCTTCCATGCTGATGACGAACCCCAGCCGTCATGCACTACGGTGCTCGTGTGCTGATGACTGCTGGGGTTCGTCACGGCCCGCCCCTGTTCGTGTTGGTTACAGCACACCAGGGGAATCGCGGCCGCATGGAAAGGGTTAACCATTTATTCTTCCATCGACCTTTACAAATACATATATAAAACATATTTATTTTTCAGAAAGACACACATTCACTGGATGGTGTCATCAGTGATGTCATGAGTGATGTCACTGACCATGTCATGAGCGATGTAATATGTGACATCATCATCAGTGCATTGCAGGCGCGCAAGTTATAGTGAGTCCAACTAACTATAACGTTGGAATTTCAATGGTTTTATGTCAGTAAAATTTCCAGGTAACTATAATTGGTGTGAAACCTATGGTTTTTTCAGTGAATTTAATAGGTTTTTTAAATGCAAATTCCTAACTATAACTGGTGTGAAACCTATCGTTTTTTCAGTGAATATATATATATATATATATATATATATATATATATATATATATATATATATATATATATATATATATATATATATATATATAAAATAATGTATTTAAACATGTATTACATTGATTTGTACCTCCGTAACATTACTTGTTTTCCCCATTTTTTGCAATAGCAAGTTTGATGTTTTTACATTAATTGTTTGACATGCCCACTAATTAAGTTGCAACCAATCAATGTCACCGTTGTTAAAGCACGAGCACTTTAAATACACGCAACTCTCTCAGTGCGTCATGTGACCAAGGCCTCTGTGTAGGCCGAAACGTTATGCTGGCGTGGTGTACTGGGAAATAAAAAACTCACCAGCACTCTGGGTCTTCCGTGTTCTTACTCTTCGATGGCTGAGGATTGGTAGTCCGTCGCAGCAGCAGGGATACAAGTGCGGAAATATATATATATATATATATATATATATATATATATATATATATATATATATATATATATATATATATATATATATATATATATATATATATATATTACCTACTGGCGGTCGCCAGTAGGTATATATAGTTAGGATTTTTTCTCTATGGGACTTTTGAAAATTCTATGCCTAATAACTTTGGCGTTTGTGGACGGAATTGGCTGAAATTTTCAGGAAAATGGCACATTTTGTTTCTGAGCAGCACCTGGAAATTTGGGGGGGGTTCGTCAAGGGGGGGCCGAGAAAAAAGGGGGGTCCCAAAACGCGTTTTTCCCATGTTATTTTCCATAGGGCGGTTGGACTCACTTTTAGCCCGAACGGCTGAATGGATTTTCACGAAATTTGGCAAAATTGTAGGGACTGTTAGCCCGATGTGCCTTTGCTAGGTCTCAATATATGTGCTTCAATGGATTTTGAGAAATTAACGTTTAAATCAAGATATATATCTGTAACAGCGCTCCGGGCAGCTATCTGGTTAGCGAACCTTTCGCGTAACGGAACTTTGCGATGAGAAGCTGATTGGCCCTCCGGTGTCTGTCAACATTCTAAACAGTCCGGAGCGGCCGCCATCTTGTCTCTCGGTAGGATCGAGAGACAAGAGGAGGCCAAAACAAAGGGGGAAATTACCATAAGGGGGCATAGTAGATCCTCGTTGACCCCCTAGGTTTTATGTGGAGGTTTTAAAAGGGCCTAGAGGGTCCAAAAAAAAAAATTTTTTTTTGCGTGGTAAGCGCCAAGTTCGCGAACCGGATAGCTTTCTGGGCAGCGAACTTTATGGATAAAAGAATGAAAGACTTTTCTAATACTGTATGTTAATTGTTTGTTGTTTTTCTTGTTTTTTTTTGTTTTCTTTGTTTATTTTTTTTTTATTATGATTGTGTTTCATATTTTATTAAATTTTCTAACATTTCATTGTCAGAAATGTCATAATTTATTATAGGGTGTAATTGTTTTTCATTTTGAAGCAAGTTGTCTACTGCTTCAACACATTGTAGAAGTTCGTGGTCTCTACTGTCATCCATAAAGTCATCAAGTTTGTCTTGGCTGTTCTCCTTCAGTTCAATCGAAAATGAAACTTGTTGTTCGCCTTCCATTTTGCCTGAAATTTTGAATAAGAAAATATATATTAGTAGAGATAGGGCACTGTTGGGATTAATTTTAGATAGGCAGTTTTTATCAGTGAATTTATCTTTTGGCAGTGTTTAGTATGAGAGTGGAAATAGGACTATAAAAAAGTGTATGTGATTTAACCAAGACAAGCCTTACTCCATTGATAACTATAACAGAGAAGTCTATCTAAATACATTACTACTACAGAGGGATAGTGTATATCTAGCAGAAAAAGTCTACTATATTAAGTCATAGTGCACAATATATTAAATTATAACTTACCTTCACAAAGAAGTTGAAGTTTTTTGAAGCTTTTGAAATAGGAGGTACAACAAGAAGTAGTAGTCAAAATGGCTGTGTTTCCTTCTCTCCCTTTATATATATACAGGTATATAACCAATCAAATGTCAGGTAATAAAAGTAGAAAATGAAAGTAACATTTTCATTGGTTGTCAATTCCAACAATTCAGATGTGTTTTGTGAAGTAATTTACCTCACGGTACTTGGAGAGGTCTACAGGCTAAATGGCTAAATGGAATTTCAATGAAATTTGTGAGAATGGAAGGGATTGTTATGTAGTATGAGCTAATCTATATTTGGTGAGAGTGTCTCTAGTCGTTTTTCTGTAAATTACTTTCCCGCCTTTTTTTAGGACCGCTTTCCGGGAAGCTGCCCGGTTAGCGAACCTTAAGCGTCACGGGAGTCCACCATTTTGTGTTTCGTTCGCATTAAGATACAAGATGGAGGGCAAATAATGTTTAGAATGGGTAGAAGGGGTCATGGTAGACTTATCTTGACCCCCTAGGTTTTCTGAGCGTGGCTGAGGAGGCTTATATGTGCGGGAAAAAAAATGTTTTTTAAAAAAATTCCGCGAGGTTAGCTTTCGGTTAGCGAACCGGGTAGCGCTCCGGGGAGCGAATTTTGTGGAAAATTAGTGAAAAAAGTTAGAGAAAAATAATAATTGTGAGTGATCAGATGTAGGGTAGCTCTGAGAAGAGCTTTTGGGTTTATGGTACATTTAGGTACTTATAAGTAGGTACCAATGCACAGTCTTAAATTCAGAATGAAAATTCTGTTGCCCTCATCTGAGAAGTGAACTCCATCTCCTCTGTAGATATCTTGCATGTAGTAACGCAAGTTGTTGTTGTACAGAGAGCCCATTCCATGGTCTCTCATGTAAGCTGAAACAGATTTGTTTACATGCTTCCTCGCTTTCTCAATTTGTGGACAAAATTGGTTGGACCACCTCCATTTCTGTCTTTGGCATATATTGGAATATACCAAGGCAGTTTGAGGAAAAAGTGCCATTAATTGCGCCAAGGTGTCCTTTAAAAGCATTTCCAGACCTACCCCTGTCAAAGTGCCCAAATCATTACCTCCACAGTGCACTATTAACAGGTCAGGTTTTGGCAAATGCATAAAGGTTTTCACCAATGGAATCAATTGGTGACATTTTAATCCTCTTTGGCCCAACCAGTTAATTTCCACATCTTGTAAATTGAGGTTGTGTAAATTTCTGCTCTCAGCATACCTTTGAGCCCAGTGGATGTAACTATGTCCAACAATCCAGACGTTAAACATGGTGGAAGAAGGTTGTTCTGCAGTCAGATGAAGTGTGGTAATGAAAGGGCAGTTGAAACAGTAGGAGTTTCTAAAGAAAAAAAACTGTGGTTTTACTATGCTAATGATTCATTAGCAGTGATTGGTGCATTTCCATTTCGGAAAACAGAAAGTTAGGGTGCATGGATGTGTTCTTTGAAAGATGTAATTTGAATGGTCAAGGAAGAAACAATTAATGAAAGATTGCACTGGATACGCAGGTGCACTGAGAGTTCAGAGTTCAATTGAAACATTGTTTTGTGAATTTGCAAACATGAGAGGTCTTCCAGGAGGTGGTTGCTATGGAAACAAGGCAGACAGGGCAGAGGGGGGAAGGGTTTTGATTTGAAAAAAGTGAGGGAAGAGGTATGATTGGCTAATATGAGAGATATGTGAAAAGAATATCTGTATTTCTGTGCTTTCAATAGCTGCAGCCTTTGGAGTGCATCCTTTTTCTTCTGCTGAAGACAATTTGGTGTATTTCTGAGACTGTTTTCAAAACTCAAAAAATATTTGCTAAGGTGAGAAAAGATTTATTTAATTTAGATAGAGAATAGTATGATTTAAGGAGAAAATGATGAAGAAAGCTGTGTTTTTAAAATGTGGTTTTGTCTCTAGTGATATACTAATAGAATTAGTTTCATAGAGAAATTATAATTGCATATTTGGTGTAACATTCTGGCATGCAGTAACACAAGATATTGTAATACATGGAGGCCATTTCATGGTCTGTTATGTAAGCTGAAACAGATATGTTGCTTTTAAAAACGATTTAAGAAATCAATTACATTTCTGGATATGTACTGCTAGAGCTTTATAGGTTGTTTTGGGCCATATTTATAAGGTATTTGAGTGTCTAAGATGTTGTGTTCGCCTTTTAAAATGTAAAGTGTTCCTCATGGGGCAAGTGTCTTGTAAATACGCTCCCACTTGTGCTTGGCAAATTTAGATTTTGATTATGGGAGTTACCTAGCCATGTTAATAGTGTCCCAAAAATGGTGCTAGGGCATTCCAGAAAACACTTTCATGTGTCTCAAGGACATTTTTAGTTATTTCTTCATGAATGCAGGTATACAATTGATTTATATGCTGTGTTTAAAAACGAATTTTGAAATGAATTAAATTTCAGGATATGTACTGTTAGAGCTTCATAGGTTGTTTGGGGTCATATTTAGAAGGCATTTTAGTGTCTTTGAAGTTATTTTTCCCTTTTTAAATGGAAAGCGTTCCTCATGGGGCCCTGAGCAGTTCTTAGCCATGTTATTTAATAGGAAGTGGATAACATGGCTAATAGCATTTGCTGGAAAATGCATGAATATCGCTGATTTTTCTGCTATATTCTTGCATTGTGGCCGTTTTTTTTCACATTGCTTCATAGGTTGTTTGGGTTCATATTTAGAAGGCATTTTAGTGTCTTTGATGTTATTTTTCCCTTTTTAAATGGAAAGCGTTCCTCATGGGGCCCTGAGCAGTTCTTAGCCATGTTATTTAATAGGAAGTGGATAACATGGCTAAGAGCATTTGCTGGAAAATGCATGAATATCGCTGATTTTTTTGCTATATTCATGCATTGTGGCCGTTTTTTTTCACATTGCTTCATAGGTTGTTTGGGTTCATATTTAGGAGGCATTTTAGTGTCTTTGATGTTATTTTTCCCTTTTTAAATGGAAAGCGTTCCTCATGGTGCCCTGAGCAGTTCTTAGCCATGTTATTTAATAGGAAGTGGATAACATGGCTAAGAGCATTTGCTGGAAAATGCATGAATGTCGCTGATTTTTCTGCTATATTCATGCATTGCGGCAGTTTTTTCCACATTGCTTCATAGGTTGTTTGGGTTCATATTTAGAAGGCATTTTAGTGTCTTTGATGTTATTTTTCCCTTTTTAAATGGAAAGCGTTCCTCATGGTGCCCTGAGCAGTTCTTAGCCATGTTATTTAATAGGAAGTGGATAACATGGCTAAGAGCATTTGCTGGAAAATGCATGAATATCGCTGATTTTTCTGCGATATTCATGCATTGCAGGCCTTTTTTTATCACATTTGCAAGCACTTCTTAGCCATGTTATCCAATGGGAGGTGGATAACATGGCTAAGAGCATTTGCTACCTACAAAGGTTGTTTGGGGTTATATACCATTTTTGGGAAATTATTAACATGCCTATCTAACTCCCATAATCAAAATCTAAATTTGCCACCCGCAGGTGGGAGCGTATTTACAATAAATTTGCACCATGAAGAATGTAAAATAGCATACTAGATACTCAAATAACTTATAAATATGACCCAAAACATCTTATGAAGCACTAGTAGTGCATATTCCCAGAAATGTATTGGTTTTCATTTAATGATTTACTTCATTGGTAGGCCTTCACATGTTTTTTTACCTTGGTTTTTTTTCAGTGAAAATCTTATCTGCAACCATGTGTTGGCCTCACCTCAAATAAACAAAACAGGTGATGGACTGAATGTGGATCAATGACACCATTCACCCCAGTCCAAAGATCTGGGCCTAAACAAACCTTTAGATAGGCTACATCTTATCGTCATCCTGAATTAATGATTTAAAATATTAGGGAGTGATTTATGAGTGTTGTATGCCTGTTTTGTACCATTGAGTGTCATTTTTGTGATGCAGTGCTGGTGGAAAATATTTGCTATGTTAAATAATTAGTACGGCATTAAGTTTTAGATGACTGTTATTTATTTACTGTTTGGTAATAGTGGTTAATAACATTTTATATTATATTTTTTCACAGATTCAACTGCAGATTCTTTCATAGTTTGGAAAATGCCTTCCAGAAGTCGAATACAAAAGGCTAGAAAACGTCAAAGACAGCAGGATGATGTTTTATTGCAGCAGTCCTCTTCCCCAAATACTTGTCAAAACACCAAGAAAGGGCCGGGTAAGAGCACGAAATCATTCTTAAGAAATATTTGTAGTAAAAAAAATTTTGCACAAAAAAATGTGTCTGTTCACCAAAAAAAAAGTAATTTAAATGGAAAGGAGAGACACATCACAAATGTTACTGGTAGAGGAAGAGATAACTCTGTGCATGATAGTAGAAGGAAACAACAGTTTAGGGACATTCGACAACGAATGTTCCGTAATAGGATATTAGTTAATTTATTGAAAAATATTAAAAAGAAAGGCCAACAGAAAGCGGCATTTTATAGGAAGAAGAAAAATGTAGAGAAAATTATTGATCATGCTTTTGAAATCAAGCGAAAGTTGTTTATTTTGGTAATTAATAGAATTAGGAAACTAAGCAAGGTAATTTCTGATTTCAAAACAAAAAGTAGATGGAAGAGAGTAGTAAATCGTACTAACTTTTGTGAAGTTTTTTCTGGAGAATGGATGCATAGTTCAAGTTCTGAGGCATTTTTTAATGAAGAGACTTATTTTCAGGATAATGATTTGGTGCATGCAGTTGACATCAATGGTCGAGCTTATGAAGTGAAGGATGGTTGTCCAGTTGAAAAAGAACAACTTGTGACAACAGAGACAGAAGAGGCGCTAAGTGATGAGGTTTTAGGAAGACGTCCTAAGGGTCCTGTGTACATTTGGAAGTGTAGTTCTATTTGCAGTGTGCGACAGGTTTCCATCAATTTGCTTTGTGATTTTATACGGACATTTAATAAGAAAAGTTTGAAGCAGAAAATGAAGTTGTTGCAAAATTTAGATCCTTGCAGAGTGAGACAAATGACAGGTTTGCGTGGTCATTCACTGGCTTGTCTTTCCAGGAGAGTATGCCAGAGTGTTTTTCATCATTTCAGGATGCTAGCAGTGCATCATAATAAAGTGAGAAATTTAGTGAGAATGTTGTATTATGCTAAGAGTCCAGCAATTATGCTTAAACAGTTATGTGCTGCTCTTTTGCATGGTTCTGAAATAGATGTGAAGAATCTTTGTGAAGAAATTGAGTTTTGTTACTTTGGTAGTAAAGATGAGAATGTTCAAATTGACCCTGAAGTAGAGGGTAATGTGGAAGATAATGTACAGGTTTCCAGTACAGATAATTTTCAGAAGGAAATTGCCACGTTTCAGATGAAATCAAGTGAGAGGCCTAATTTCACTTGTGTATGTTGTCGACGCACTTATTATAAGAATCAGACTAAGGTAGTGGATTTATATGCAAAAAGTGAAAGGGAAAATAATAGTGAATGGAAGGATTTAGCCACATACTTGATGGTAGAAAATTATTTTGATTTGGGATCGGATCAACGTGTGTGTACTTATTGTTGTAATAAATTAAACCAAAACCAGATGCCTGCTAGGGCAGTTCATAATAATCTGGAATTGGTTGAGATTCCTTCTGAATTGAAGGATTTAAATACTTATGAATCTATTTTGATTCAAAGTATCCATCCCTTTCAGGCTATTGTAAGAATGGAGCCAAAGACAGGGAAGTTGCCTCCAGCAGATTTACAGAGAGGATTAAAGGGAAGAGTTGTTTACTTGCCTCTAGATTTGAACAAAAACATTAACACAATTGGAATAGAAAAAGTGGAAGAGGAACCTCTGGTTATCTTGGTTAATGGGGTTCCGACAAAGAATAAGAAAATATGGCAAGATTTAGTGGATGTTAGGAAAGTCAAAAAGGCAACAGTGTATTTGAAGAAAAATAATAAGTACTATAAGAATGTATATGTTGCAGAAGAGGAAGTAAGTGATGAAGAGGATAGCGATTTGTGTGCTGGCCAAATTGAGAAACTAGAGGCCTCTAAAAGTGAAGAAATATATGAACATTATAGTGTTCATCCTTTGCATTCCAAGGAAGTCATGGGGAATGCTATTGAGTTGTTTCAAATGAAACAAGCCAAAGGGAGTCCCATTAGTGTTTGGGAGGAAAGTTTGGAAGCTCGGTGTTTCCCACAGCTATTTCCCACAGGTCAAGGAGGAAGATATGATGAGCGACCTCGTGAAATTCCTGCGTCTGAATACCGGACTTTACGATTGTATGCAGAAGATCCTAGGTTTCGGCAATGCATTCCCTATTTGTTTCATCTCCTGTTTGAAAGCGATCTGTCTGGACTTTCATATGCAGTGAACCATATCTTAAAAAGTGGTATACAGATGCGAAACATCTCGGCAAGTGACTTTATGCATAAAGTCAATGTCCAAGACAGTATTTTGGATTCTCACTTAATTAATCTCATGGCGTGTCAGCGTGGTACTAATGAGTACTGGTACCGTCGTCATGGTGATTTAAAATGTATGCTGAGGAACTTAGGAACTCCGACATGGTTCCTCACTCTGAGCTGTGCTGAGTATGGCTGGGATGACTTACTTGAATTTCTACGAGAGGCAAATGGAAATATTGAAAACATTGAATTCAAGACACCTGGAGAACTGTGTTCTTTGGATCCTGTGAATGTATGCAGGTACTTCAATCATAGATTTGAAGCTATGATGTCTTTCATCACAAATAAAAAGAATCCACCTCTTGGAGAGGTGTTGGATTTCTTCTGGAGAAAGGAGTATCAAGCAAGAGGTGCCCCTCATATACATATGTTGCTGTGGATCAAGGATGCACCTAAATTTGGAACAGATCCGGATGACTTAGTGATGAATTTCATCGAACAGTATTCTACATGTGCTGTTCCAAACGCAACGGAGAAGAAAAGTCTAAGAGAACAAGTTCTACGTTTCCAAAGCCATCGTTGTGGGAAGTACTGTCGTCGTAAATTCAGAAACAAGGACAAGTTCTACACCAAATGTCGTTTCAACTTTCCACGACCGGTGATTTCTAAAGGAAGAGTGAACAGTTTGATGTCTTCGCTGCGACATAATGTGACGAGGAAATCACCCAAGAATACATACAATTTGAAAAGGAACGAAGAGTCCAAGTACATCAATGACTACAACCCAGTGATTTTGTCCATGTGGAATGCGAACATGGATATACAGTTTGTGGCTGACAACTGTATGGCAGTGGCTCGGTATGTGACATCTTACATCACCAAAAAAGAAAAGACCGAACTGAAGGATATGTGGGAGGACATTTCCCATGAAAAGAGCCTCAGCAAGAAGTTGTACAGTTTCAGTCTGAAGATGTTGTCGCATCGAGAAATCGGAGCTTACGAATGTTCTGATCGATTGTCTTCAGCAAGTCTCTATGCCAAATCCAGGAGTCTCGTTTGGGCGAGTCTTGGTCTTGCTGCAACGCGAAATCGAGTTCTAAAACCTGTTCGGGAAATTGAGTATTTGGCAGTAAAGGAACCAAACAGTACCGACATTTTGAAGACCAACATGTTGGATACATATTATCCAAATCGAAGCAGTCACCTTGAGAATGTTTGTCTATATGAGGTTCTCCAAAATTATATATTCAAGAGGAACATCAAAGAAGATATTGAGAAAGGAGTGTATGCTGTAATTGGAAGTGAGGGATGCCTGGTCAAGCAAAGAAAATGCCAATTAGTAAACCATCGAAAATTAAGTGGCGAATCTCCAGAAAAAAAGGAGTTTTTCTATTTAGCACTTTTGCAACTTTTCAAGCCTTGGCGTGCAGAAGAGGAACTGCTTGGAGATTTCCTCTGTTACGAAGACTCTTTCAATGCAGCCAAGGAGTCCATAGAATGTCCTGCTTTTTCTAAATATCAAGAAATGCTAACTTTGGAAATTGAGCAGGAAGCAACGATTGCAGCCGAGATTGCCAGAGACAGTTCTCAGGACAGTCAGAGTTCTGTTTCATTGAGTCAAGATCCACTTGGAGGACCTATTATCGAAAATGAAGCTGCCACTGCTATGAATGAAGTAGAAAGAGCCATGGCACATGCTCAGGAGGATTCAGTTAACTTACAAGACTTGGAAAAACAACTCAACGTTGAGCAGAGGAAAATATATGATGAAGTTACCAAGGAAATTGAGCACGGATTAAGTCATGAGAAGAAAGAGTGCTCGTGTACGTCGTTGAAGCCTGTCCGACTGTACGTGAGTGGAGAAGCGGGAACTGGAAAAAGTTTCCTCATTAAAGCAATCTCTTGTTATTTGCAGGAAAGGACTGAGTCATCGCTGTCTTGTGTTGTCACCGCTCCTACTGGACTGGCAGCACATAATATTAAAGGTATTACTTTGCATCGTCTATTGATGCTGCCGGTGGAGCATGACAACAAATTACAATACAACAAGTTATCTGGAGATGCTTGCTGTGAAGTTTCAAGAGTCTTGAGGAAAATGAAACTACTTATCATTGACGAAGTAAGCATGGTTTCCAATGTCATGCTTGCCTTTGTGCATTTGAGAATGCAAGAAGTACTTAAAACTGAATATGATGTCTTATTTGGTGGGAAACACATTATTGTTTTCGGAGATCTTCTACAGCTGACACCAGTAAAAGGTCAACCTGTGTTCAAAATACTCACGCATGAAGATACCAGGAAGTGCCTAGGGAGCATTGGCAACGTCAATATATGGTTAAACTTCAATTATGCAGAACTGCATCAAAATATGCGTCAGGCAAAGGATGAAGATTACAAGAATATTCTACAAGATATTAGAATTGGAAAAGTGACCGAGTATGGGAAAGAAGCTTTAAATGCACGGTTACTGTCAAATTTGTATCCCAAACAAGAGATTGTGCCTGAGAATATTTTTCAGAAAATTACTGAGAAGAAATCCGGGATATGTCTCATGCCAACTCTTGCAGAATGTGCCATCTTCAACAACAAAATGTTGAATTTAGAAAAGCAAGAGATTGTGAAACTTGAAGCTATCGACAAATTAGAGCATATGGGATCAACAATTATTTTGTCAGATAATTTGAAATCAAAATTGGATTCATTAGAGAAGACTATATCTAAGACAGCGGGTTTTGAAAAGACTCTGAATGTGTGTTTAAATTGCCGAATCATTTTGAGACGGAATTTACATGTAGAAAGAGGTCTGGTAAATGGATCAATGGGTAATGTTGTTGATTTTGAGAAATACAGAAATAGAGATGGAATAGAATTTTTACGAATTAAATTTGATGGCATTGAGGAAGTACAGAAAATTGCTCGTTGTTCTGCTAGGTTTTTGCTTGTTAAAGACTTATATGTTCGCCGTAAACAGTTTCCTGTTTGCTTGGCATATGCGGTGACAATCCATAAATCGCAAGGTTTAAGTGTAGACTGTGCATTGGTGAATATTGGCAGTTCAGTGTTCAAGGAGGGTATGGCATATGTGGCATTGTCGCGAGTTAGAACTTTATCGGGATTGTACTTGATTGACTGTGATGTCACAAACATTTGTGCGGATCTAGATTGTGTTAAGGAATACAATAGGTTAAGAAGAGAGTATGCGCCACATTTGCCTCAATATCCTTTGTTTGAGAAACGTGTGGTAGGCCGGAAACGTAGAAATAGTAGTAATAGTAGGGAGGTTGTTGCAAAAAGACTAAAAGTCAATGAACCGAAAGTTGTTAGCAGAAAGAAAGTGGATTCTGTTGAAGATGTTGTCGGTTTTCAATTTGAAAACAGTTCTGGTGTCAACTGCTATGCAAATGTAGTGGTTAATGTTCTCTTTTCACTAGAGAGTTTAAAAGAACAGATTCTGTTGAATTCTGAACAAATTTTATGCTGTTTGTTGAATTCTGTTTTCGAGAAATGTAGCACTGATCGAACAAAAGTAGAAAGTGTGTCTGAAGTTCGTTATCTGTTAGATGAATGTTCAGGTCAAACAGACTTCTCTGAAAATAATCAGCAAGATTGTCAGGAGTTTTTAATGTATATGCTTGATATATTGCAAGTTGAGGGTGTAGATGTAGATCACCTGTTTGGGCTTTCTTATCAATGGCAGCATGACTGCGAGAACTGTATGGTATCAAGTACTACTAGTGTAGACTCAGAAAGATTTATATATTTAACTTTGCCAGACAGTAAATCAGTCTCCTTTAATAAGCTAGTAAATGCAGCGGATCACAACATGGAGTGTAGCCAATGTAAATGTGATATGATGTCAACATTATTTATACGTAGATATGGCCAGTATGTCATTTTAATGATGCAACGATGTAGGCCTGATGGAACAAAATTGTCAACTTTAATAAAAAATTTTGTGGCTTCTCAGCTGTCAATATCAGGGAGGACTTTTGTTACTGTAGCAATTATCTATCACGATGGTTCATCAACTACATCAGGACATTATACAGCTTACTTAAAGTATGGAAACGGCTGGTCATTCTGTAATGATTCTGTTGTAACGTTCAAAAAAAAATTGCCGTTTGACCTTAAAAATTCTTACCTGGTGTTTTTAAAACCAAAATTTTAAGTAGAGGGAATGTAAGTCTGCAATGCTGTCTCGATTAAAAATTCAACTATATAAACCTGATGCAAGTAAGTCTGCTTCATAGTAAGCAGTATCAGTGTCATAGGAAAAGGAGAACATGAGTGACAAAGAAGAGTAAGATATTAGTAGTCCAGGATTGTGAAAATAATCTCAAATATTTTATTTTTGAAAGTTGCGAAAATAGAAAATGTCGGGATTTGATTGGAAGAATTACAAGATTTGCGAATCGCGGCAACATGATTTGGCCTAGTGGAAACATGTGATATAATGAGAGAAGTTTTTTTTCTATGTAACATATTTCACGTATCGATGGAGGTTTTCTTTCAGAAAGTGGCGGGCTGAAAATATTTAAAGCACAACAGAGTGGATGCTGTTTATAGAAGATCCTTCGACGTCATTGAAAGTAAGTTAATTTTAAGAAGTTTTGAAATCAGATTTCTTAGGTTGTATGGGTTTTTTAAACACAGTCATTTTGATTGTGTTTTTTTTTCCCCGCTGTTACATGATGAATACCTTCAAGTCACTGATTTAAGTGAAATTTGATACATTCTGAGAACAGCAAAAATAAACCATTTAACATGTATAATTAATGTTATGCTTTTTGTCCTTATGATATACATTTAGAAATGTGTGGTACATATGGGTAAGCTGAGTTCTGTAAATATCAATTTTAATGCTTAGAGTGCTGTACTGCTGGGTAGTGTTTTTTTTTTATAAAAAAAAGAGGCCTCACCTCAAAGAAAGCTCTTGAAAGCACACATCTTATTTGCATCCTAAAACAATCATTTACAATGTTAGACACAATTTTTTTATGGCTTTACATCTTTTTTGCGCTGCTATTGCATCACTATTGTGAGACATTAGCAGTGCAAGAAAAACATCATGTTCCAAAATAGGCCTCAGTTCAGCAACATCAAGATACAGTTTCTTTCGAATATATATCTTTAGGATTGTGTAGTGAACGTAGAGAAGCAGAGACTTCTGTAAATGTCAAAGTTGTTGAAAAACTGTTTGTTTTTGAACCTTTTCCCTTGTCTTTTCTAATTTTTAAATACATGTTTTAATATTTTTTGAAATGTTTGTTCTTTGTTTTACAGATTGAAAGTATGAAAAAATATTTAAAAAAGGTAACAAGAATTATAAGGTAAATGTTTTCCACTCTTTTTACCCGCAATGCACTGCTGATGATGTCATTGACACTATCTCTCATTTACTCTCTCTAGCTGTCTTTCTTTTTACATTATTCTCTGATTACTTCCCTTATACTAACTCTTCTTTTTTTAAAAAAAATATTTTTTTAGTTCGCTTAAAGTTCGCGAACCGGTCAGCGAACTTGAAGCGAACCAAAAGAAATAGAGCTTGCCAGAGTGATAAACATTCTAGCAATTTTGTTTGAAAGGGAGGTAGTTCTGAAAAGAACTGTTTTTTTTTGTTTTTGGTGTTTTATATTTTTTTTTATTTTTTGAACATTTTTTGATTTTTTTGTATTTTTAGAACTGTTTTATGTTTTTTTTGTTTTTTTTATGGAGGGGAGACAACAAAAAACAGGCTTTCAAAACGGCTCAACTGGAGCAAAAAAAAGAAAATTACTTTTTGGGTGCATTAGGGCATTTATGATTTTCATATGCAATGTTCATGAGGTTGACACTCATGTTGCCATATGACAGCATTTCACCACAGTAAACACAAGATAACTTTATGTGCTGGAAGTTAGGTTGGATGTTTGGCACAGTCTCTTGTGCCTCTCTTCCCGTCAAAGACAATGTGGATGTAGATCTTGCCACAGGAGTTGCCGTCGGATTGTCTACAAGATCCCTTAACTCAGCCCGGCTGTAGTTCAAGGGATGCCACCTGCTCATGTGACGATGCATTGTATAGTTCCCCATACTGTACTTCTTTTCTGTGCCTCTCGACAATCTGTGATCACAGATGAGGCAGGTGGCATATTTTGCATTCACTTTCTTTGTTCCAGGAGGGATGGTGAAAAACTGCCATATGAAACTGGATTTTCGTTTGGAAACCCGGGGCAACTCATCAACAAATTGTTGTTCCTCTGTCTCCTCTTCTTCTTCTTCCTCATCTTCCTCCTCTCTGTTAGTCATAATTTGTGTAGGTGGTCCTCTCTTCTTATGAGGAGGTGGAGGTGGTGGTGGGGGTGCACCAGCTGCAGCAAGAATGGAAGCCATTGTGGATCTTCAGATAAATGGTCTTTCTCTCACCAAGATGAAAGTCAGAGTGAGGAAATAAGGAGGGGTTTACATGATTTGGGGAAAACAAAAGTTCTGAGCCAATGAAAAGTGTTATTTTTAGGTCACATGACCTAGTCATACATCATTTGGAAACCAAAAGTGAAATGAACCAATGAGAAGTTTGATAAACAAGTCACATGACCTGTTCCGCTTACGTTACGCGGCGCGCGCCGCGTCCCAGATCGCTTCTGGACCGCGGTCCGGAGCACTTCCGGGAGCGCTAACGCGACGCGTCATTAGACGCATTACGCGATAACGTGATATGTCGCGCTTCCGCGACGCGTCACTGTTCCGCTAACGTAACGTTGACCGGTTCGCGGACTAGATCGCGGCATCAAGATGAGCTAACGGAAAGCTTCCCGGTTCGCGAACTAGAAGCGAAGAAAAAAATATTTTAAAAAAATTATCAATAAATATCTATATATATTTTGGGATTTAAAGAATAATACATTTTACAGCTACAGATGTTAGCTTTTAAAAAACCAATGAAATTCACTGAAAAAACCATAGGTTATAGACCATATATAGTTAGAAATTTACATTTAAAAAACCATTGAAATTCAATGAAAAAACCATAGGTTATAGACCATATATAGTTAGGAATTCGCATTTACAAAACCTTATTTTACTCGCACAAAACCATTGAAATTCCATATATAGTTAGTTGCACTAACTATATATCGCGCACCCGCAATCCACTGCTGATGATGTCACATATTACATCATTCATGACATGGTCAGTGACATCACTGATGACATCACTGATGACATCTCAAATGACATGACTGATGACAACATCCAGTGACTGTATGTTTCTGTAAAGTTAAAATATGACTGACTGTATGAGTGAGCTATTAAATGTGTCTCACTGAGTGCATGGGTTAGTGACTAAACTGTCTTAATTTGTGCATCATTATGTCTGTTGTTCTGTAAACTGTTGCATGTGTTGATAAGTAGCTATATGAGTAACTATATGGGTTATTGATTGGTTGCCCAAGTATTTGTATGGGAGACTGTGTGTGTTTGTGGGTGGCTGGGAGGTGTATGACTCTGTGCATAGATGTGTGAGCAGTTGATTCACTAGATGTATGGTTTCAAAAGTGCATGTGGAAACAACTGTATGGGCGGTTGACTGTGTGCATGAGTGTATTGGTGAGTGAATGGATATCTCAGTGCTACATGTCAAAGTAAGTACATATGTAAAGCACAGTACATGTGAGAGTTGACATATATAAATAACTGTGCATAAGAGCCAGTGAATGTGTGAGTGGCTGTATGGATCATTGTGAACTTGTATCAGGGATTGTATAAGAGAGTAAATATGTGTTAGTATATGTTTGAATAAGTAAAGTTTGTCTAACTGTATAGTTGAGGAAATGGAGGTGTGATTGATTCTTTGCATGACTGACTAGGTGTGTGAGTAACTCCATGGATGAGTGACAGTCTGTGAGTGTCTGTTTACACTGATTGTATCTAAGGTTATATTAGAGTCTGAAGAGGTTCATCGTATTATCACATGAATGATATCATCAGTGATATGATCAGTAATGTCAAATGAGATGTCATCAGTGATGTTATCAGTGATATCATTTGAGATGTCATCAGTGATGTCATCAGTGATGTCACTGACCATGTCATGAATGATGTAATATGTGACATCATCAGCAGTGGATTGCGGGTGCGCGATATATAGTTAGTGCAACTAACTATATATGGAATTTCAATGGTTTTGTGCGAGTAAAATAAGGTTTTGTAAATGCGAATTCCTAACTATATATGGTCTATAACCTATGGTTTTTTCATTGAATATATATATATATATATATATATATATATATATATAGAAACATAACTAGAAACATAACTTTAATAAAACAATATAATTAACAAAATGTGATGTGTACTCCAAAAGACGTACGGTAGGTAATCTGCAAAACAAAAACGAAAATTAGTGTTTAAAATTAGATCGATGTGACTAAATGAGGTCAAACATTACAAGTCAAGGTAACACTTGACGATTTGTCATTAATTTTATGTGTGCAGTGTGCCTGATACATTTCACTTGTGTTATAGGCCCGTGTTCAAGCGGTGTCTGTATAGAACTGCCTACTGCGTCTGATTTAAATTACAGATCAACAGGTCTTAAAAATGATTCAGAGATGAGACAGAATTAGTTGAGAGATCAAGTCATTATGCAGGACAGTATTCTTCAGGGCTTACTTACAAGAGTCTTGCACCACTTTTGTGTTACTTTTTTCATGTTGAAAGTGATGCAAAAGTGGCTTAAGGGGCTTGTAATTAGGCTCTTTTCTTTGTTATGCATTTAATCAGAGATATTGTATATCTAGGCTGCTCTGCTTACCTTCTGTAAACACTGTGGCCAACAGAGTTCACAACTTGTAATCAGCTACGGTTGTAAACGGCGGAGTGGACAGCAGCGTCCATAACTTTAAAAGAAAAAGAGAAACGATGTGAGAGAGAGTGACAAAGAGAGAAACAACAACATTAAAATGTGAGAGAGAGAAAGTTATAGATGGAGCTGTTAATACTGGTGAAAATACTCGTAGCTCACCTTTTGCCTCCGTTGTGTATGAGTAAAATGTTCGGCTAACTATAACTGGTTTTTTAATGAATTTCAAAGGTTTTTTAAATGCTAATTCCTAACTATAACGATTGTAAAACCTCTGGTTTTTTCACTGAATTTCAAAGGTTTTTTAAAAGCTATTTCCTTTCTATATTGAGTTTGCAACCTACGATTTTTTATTTTTTTTATTGCTGTTTTGTGTAAGTATTAATTATTATTAATTTATTTTTGAGAAATATTTTTCCAGTGTTTTTTTTTTAATCATTTTTTCCTGGAGCGCTCAGGGTGCGCGCATTGGTAAGCTCTCCGGAGAGCGCACCAAGAGCGCTATTTCTGTGTTCGTTAAACAAATATGTATGAAAAGTAAATAATAACGCAAGACATTTAGTACCATACTTATAAAAGCAGTATTTTTGATTTACGAAATGAAAATTAATTTACATTTCCGTGAAGCTATCAAAACGTCACTCAGGCGCGCCGCATAAGCGCCCCTGGAAGCGCCTACGTTCGTGCCGCTTAAGCGCCCCCGGAAGCGCTCTGGTGCGTGAGCGTAAGCGCGTCAAGTCATGTGACCTTAAAATAACTTTTTTCATTGGTTGCTAACAGTTTTTTTTACAAAGAAGGAAATCCCCACCCATTTCCTTCACTTCTTCTTTCACTTTTGTGACTGCAAGACCTGACTTTTTGCTCTTGGATCTTTGTTGGATTACCATGGCTGCCAGAACATCCAGCAGTGATGATGACACAGAGAGATTTATTGATGAAGAGGTTCCTTCGCCTCGGGTAAATGAACACTTCATATGGAAGTTTCTTTCCATTCCAGATGATAAAAAAAAAAGTAAATGCTCCAAAGGTGGAGTGCCGGATTTGTCATACAGTCCTCCCACGGGGTGACCCCACCAAAAAATATTCATTTGGGAACTCCACCATGATTCGCCACGTCGTGAGGAGGCACCCCCAGAACTTTGTCTGGGAGAGTGTCAGAGCTCTGGCACAAGAGGCTCCCAGAGATGGTGCCTCTACTTCAACCGGAGGACCAACTACATCGGTGAGGGGGCGACCAGAAGAGCTGATCCCTAACATTCAGCCTGCATTTAATGAAGCCGTAATTAAATGCAAAAAATGTGATCAGCTACTTTGTTATGGGGAACAAAGTGTTATGCTCATGGTTCGAGCAATAGACAACCACTGCTGCCAAACACAGTCCTAATTTTTATTATTTTATTTTGCTCCTGTTGAGCAGTTTCCCATTCCCTGTTTTTGTTTCTGTTGAAAAAAAGGAAAAAAGAAGAAAAAAAAAGTTATTTTCAGAACTACCTCCAATTCTCATCAAAGAGCTGTATTCTTAAAAAAATTAAAAAGAGTAACTGAAGTGGAGTGCAGTGAGAGAAGAGAGGAAAATGAGTGAGAAAGCAAAGAAAGGGACGAAAGGGGAAGGGAAGTGAAGTAGGGGGACTGAAAGAAGGTGAGTGTGGGGAACGAGAGTGAGGAGAAGGAGAGTGAAAATGGGGAATGTGGATAAGTGAAGAAAATGTAGTAAAAGAACGGTGGTGTGGAAGGGTAAGAAAAGAGCAGTGATTTTTAGGAAAGAGTGGAGATACAGACTGGATAAAGACAAATGAGTGTGAGACACGGTGAGTAAGGCAGTGAAGAAACAGAGAAAGTGAAAGAAAAAGTTAGAGTAGAAGACTGAAGGCCACATTTATGAGGCCATGCGTCACTTTTACGCCACCGGTGCGTCACTTTTTGTGACGTACCAGTGGTGTAAAAAATGCACCTTGTTGAGTCATATTTACAAAGTGACGCATCTAGGTAGATGCGTCACTTTGTAAACCCCCACGCCACATTATACCTGCACCAGGTGTAATGTATGCAAAGGGGGCGTATTGACGCAAGAAAGGGTCGTAGAAGTGACGCAGTGAAATCTATGAGATTTCACTGCGTCACTTTTAGGACACCGTTGCGTCAAAATCTTGTGCCTACCTCACAGCAGGCATAAGACTGACGCAGGCCCTTTCACATGGGGCTGGCCCCATGTGAAAGGATGCATTGCTGGAGTTGCATCACTTTTGTTACACACTCCAGCAATGCATCACTCTTGCGCTTACAGATACATCAGAAATACTGACGTATCTGTAACTCCTTGCAACATAATGCATCATACATTAAATATGACGCATGAGTAGAAGACTGAAGGCCTCATTTATGAGGCCATCCGTCACTTTTACGCCACCGGTGCGTCACTTTTTGTGATGCACCAGTGGTGTAAAAAATGCACCTTGTTGAGTCATATTTACAAAGTGACGCATCTAGGTAAATGTGTCACTTTGTAAACCCATGCGCCACATTATACCTGCGCCAGGTGTAATGTATGCAAAGGGGGCGTATTGACGCAAGAAATGGTCGTAGAAGTGACACAGTGAAATCTATGAGATTTCACTGATTCACTTTTAGGACACCATTGCGTCAAAATCTTGTGCCTGCCTCACAGCAGGCGTAAGACTGACGCAAGCTCTTTCACATGGGGCTGGCCCAATGTGAAAGGATGCATTGCTGGAGTTGCGTCACTTTTGTGACAAACTCCAGCAATTCATCACTTTTGCGCTTACAGATACGTCAGAAATACTGACGTATCTGTAACTCCTTGCGACATAATGCGTCATACATTAAATATGATGCATGAGTAGAAGACTGAAGGCCTCATTTATGAGGCCATCCGTCACTTTTAAGCCACCGGTGCGTCACTTTTTGTGATGCACCAGTGGTGCAAAAAACGCACCTTGTTGAGTCATATTTACAAAGTGACGCATCTAGGTAAATGCGTCACTTTGTAAACCCCTGCGCCACATTATACCTGCGCCAGGTGTAATGTATGCAAAGGGGGCGTATTGACGCAAGTAAGGGTCGTGGAAGTGACACAGTGAAATCTATGAGATTTCACTGCGTCACTTTTCTTGCGCCTCACAGCAGGCGTAAGACTGACGCAGGCCCTTTCACATGGGACTAGCCCCATTTGAAAGGATACATTGCTGGAGCTGCATAATTTTTGTGGCACACTCCAGCATTGCATCACTTTCCTCTAAACACACTACTTTATTTTTTTACTCTATTTTTTACACTGTTTTTCCCCGTGGTGCGCTCAGGGTGCGAGAACCGGAGAGCGTACCCGGGAACGCACCCAGCACTTACCCCGTGAAATTTTTTTTAAAAAGAAGTTTTTTTTGCCCTTCAGGGTCCTTCTAGGCCCCCTCAGAAAACCTAGGGGGTCAGGGGGTGTCTACTCTGCCCTCTTTTAATTATTTCCCCCTTTCTTTTTCACCTCTTGTGTCTCGATTCTACCGAGACACAAGATGGCGGACTCTCCGGACTGTTTAGAATGTTGACAGACACCCGACAGCCAATCAGCTTTCCGCTCGCGCACTCCCATAGCGTGCCGGTTGCGCTCCCCGGTACGCGCACCGGTCAGCGCTCGGAGCGCGCCTATCGATATATATGTTGAAGTTAATTTTCAAAAAAAACACTGGAGAAATTTCAACCAGATATAGCAAAGGCACATCTGCGTACCAGTCCCTACAATTTTGCCAAGTTTGGCGTAATTCCATTCAGCGGTACGGGCTGTAGACTTGTCAGACCGTCCTATGGAAATTAACATGGGGAAAACACGTTTTGGGACCCCCCTTTTTTCTCAGCCCCCACTTCACGAATCCCCCCAAAACTTCCAGGGAAGGAGCGGAGCGGAGCTGGCCAAAATTTTGGAAAATGACACACAAATTCCTCAATCGTCGGCAGAGTTATTCCCAATAGAATGTTGCGGATTTCCTATGGTAGCCAATCCTAACTATAACTACCTACTGGTGACCGCCAGAAGGTAATATATGTATTCACTGAAAAAAACGTAGGTTTCAGGGACGTTATGGTTAGTTGGACATTTCAGTGATGTCATCAGTGATGTCATTTGAGATGTCATCAGTGATGTCATAAGTGATGTCACTGACCATGTCATGAGTGATGTAATATGTGACGTCATCAGTAGTGCATTGCAGGGGCGTGAGTTATAGTTAGCTCTACTAACTGTAACAGACAAATGTAATTGGTATTGTATGAGTGAAATGTCCAACTAACTAGAACGTCCCTAAAACCTATGGTTTTTCAGTGGATTTCTAAGGTTTTTTTAAATGCTAATTTCTAACTATGCCTACAGAGGTAGGACATGTGAAGAAAGTGGAAGAAACACGCAGAAAGAAGCAAGAGAAATGCAGAAAGAGGCAACAGAAGTCCATAAAGACAAAGAAAAGTGCAGAAAGAAGTAAGAGATATGCAAAAAGAGCCAACAGAGGTGCAGAAAGAGGCCTTGTTTCAAAATCATCCTGTGCCTCCAACTTTTTACTGTCTGGTACTGTTGGTAAATGACTCTGCCTATCCAGTCCTAGAACCAGTGATATGCTAAAAGACACTTAGAATACAGTGAAAACACCTACATACACTAGGGAACACTATGCACTGGGGTACCCCTGTAAATGGCATGACTGCCTCTGTAAGGCCCTAGTACATTATAGGGCAGGGGGATTAAAACTACCTCCAAGTCAGAGGTGCAGAAAGATACTTTTTTAAGTAGTAGTCATGTTTGCAGAGTGGTAGAGAAAGGGTGCTGGGCCTCTGACCAGTGCTCAAGAATTCCGCTGCGAAGGATTTGCAGGAGGTACTAGCAGGGCTTTTTTTTTAAACTGAGTTTTGTATAGCGCAAACTTGACTCAAATCGGGTATCAGAGCACTTTACATAGCACCAGTTGCATTACATGAGGACACATTAATTTTTTTTTGTTAGGCACATGGAGATTAAGTGATTTGCCCAGAATCACAGGATGTTCAGCGTCATTGCCGAGACTTGAACCCAGTTCCCCAGATTTGAGTTTGAGTTCCCTAGCCATTAGGCCAACTCCTCTCCCCCTTATGAGTGAAGTAGATTTCATCCCCCTTACTGTAGTCTGCCAGGAGGCACGTTTGCAGAGTGGTAGAAGAGGGGGGCTTGGCCTCCGAAAACTTCAAGTTCTCATAATAGGCCACGCCCCCTTTCCCCCCACTTTGCAAACCCGCTCCCTGGCATGCTCTTGGATGGGGATTGAAGTCCCCTTCGCTGCTGGGGGTCATTTTGAGGCCAACCAGCCTAGTTCTTTCCTGCAGTAAGCCCCACACAGTTGGTTTGCTGAGAAGTGGACACAGGCCATGCCCCCTTTCTCCACCACTCTGCAAACACACCTCCTGGGTCGTTCTGAGTTGGAGGATTATGTCCCATTGAATACTGAGGGTCCCTAAGGGCCAACTAGCCCACCAGGTACCTTCAGTTAGCGCTACACAGCTGGATTGCAGAGAGGTGGTCTGAGTCCAAGCCCCCTTTTTACACCACTTTGTAAATGTGCCTCTTGGCGCACTGCTGCTCTGGGGAGGAAGTCCACTTGTGTCCTGAGGTCCTCAGGACACAAGAGAACCTCCTGCCCCCCTCCCAAAGAACAAAATAAATAAATAAAGGCCGGCCCTGGGGGATGGGGTCCCCGGAGCCAATAGAGTCCTTTGGAGGGGGGCCAGAATTGACCAAGGGAGGGGGCCCACGCGGCCCCCTTCTGGTAACATCGTTTTGTTTTTAAATGGGGGTCAGGCCCTGGGGAATTGGGTACCCAGGGCCCATAAAATAGAAAAGGAAGGGGGGCCACACAGCCCCCATTCTTTAAAAATAAATAAATAAAAAAGAACCGGCATAGTGCCGGAGGCCCCGGCCCCTCCCTGCAGCAGTCCCCAAACGTGCCCCCTGGCACGTTATAAGATGGGGAAGTAATTCTCCTTGAACACTGGGGGTCCCTGGGGGCCAACTAACTAGCCAACCAGGCACCTCCAGTATGTGCCAGGGAGCTGCATTCCATGCCCCTTTTTACACCTTTCAGCACCGCAGCTCTGTGGCTCTTACTGGAGGTACCTGGTGGGCTAGTTGGACCCCAGGTACCCTCAGGATTCTAGGCAAATTACTTCCCCCTCTTAAAACGCACCAAGGGGTGAAGGGAGGGGGCGGGGCCTTAGGTGACATGTGTGCAAACACGCCCTGTGGCGCATTTTAAGTTGGGGAATTAATTCCTCTTCAATCCTGAGGGTCCCTTGGGGCCAACTAGCCCACCACGGTCCTCCAGTAAGCGCTCTAGCGGTGGGGCTTCTTCCTCTGCCGGGCCAGCCGCTAAACATCCATCATAACTGCGTTGCCCCCAAGGAAGATCCACATCAGGTAGGTCAATTTCCATTCATTTATTCGTGGATGCTGCAAGCAAAATTTGACAGAAAACCCGCATTAGTCTTTATTTCTGCCAGATGCGTTTTGGGTTGTTTCCACCCTTCTTCATTGGCAAGCAGTACAACAAGGCGAAGAAGTGCAGCCATTATAATATCTTCAACCACCCCAGTGGGCGTGGCTACTCCTGTAACCTTCTGGTCTCAGTAGTTGCACTCATTGTGTTACTCAAGGGAGTCCGTTTAAAAAGTACATTGCAGCAATTATAAAACCACAGTGGGAAAATGTTGCTTCTGTTCAAATTAGCGGCATACTTCCCCATTCACGCCAGGACTACCTTCTTTGCTTTGCAAACACCGGCTGACGTCGCAACGTATACGCCGCTCTAGCGACGGGGCTTATTCCGTGGCCGGGCCAGCTGCTAAACATCCATCAAAACAGGGTGACCCCCAAGCACGAGCCACATCAGGTAGGTCGAGTCCATTTATTTATTCGTGAATGCTGCAAGCGAAATTTGACAGAAAACCCGCATTAGTCTTCATTTCTGCCAGACGCGTTTCGGGTTGCTTCCACCCTTCTTCATTGGCAAGCAGTACAACAAGGCAGAGAAGTGAAGCCATTATAATATCTTCGACCGCCCCAGTGGGCGGGGCTACTCCTGTAGCCTCTGGTCTCAGTAGTTGCACTCGATGTGTTACTAAAGTGAGTCCGTCTAAAAAGTACATTGTAGCAATTATGAAACCACAGTGGGAAAATGTTGTTTCTGTTCAAATTGGCTGCATACTTTCCCATTCACGGCAGGAATACCTTCCGTGCTTTGCAAACACCTGCTAGCGTCGTAACGATAAGCTGCTCTAGCGGCTGGGCTACTTCAGTGGCCGGGCCAGCCTCTAAACATCCACAAAAACAGGATTGCCCCCAAGGAAGAGCCACATCAGGTAGGTCGATTTCCATTCATTTATTCGTGAATGCTGCAAGCGAAATTTGACAGAAAACCGGCATTAGTCTTCAATTATGCCAGACACGTTTCGGGTTGTTGGAGTTACAAGATTCTCGTGAGAACTAGAAAAGCCCACCATGATCAGCGGCTCTCTCGAGCCTTTACAAGATTGCTAATGACTCTCATAAGACTCCTGCGGGATGTAGCACAATTTAAAAATTACCCAATAGAAAAGTTCACACAGTTTAATAAGTACCTGTGTACCATACAGCAGTTGGTCACATCCTAACCTACTTTTCCAACTGCTAAAAATCTACCAATTACATTTATATTTTTGCCTCTCTCCTTTTTTCTCTCCTCTTGGAAGTCCATATTCCTTCTGAGGCTAGAGATTGTGCCATTGATTGTGGTATTGACAAGAATTTTGGATTTCCAAACTTTAAAACCACTTGGATTGGCAATAGAGGTATGAAGTGGGATTGATTGTTACCAATGGCTGAGAGTATTTTGGATTGTGAGCACCAAGACCTTGTGATAATGCAGTGTGGTGTCAATGACCTAGGCACAATATCAGGGGTTGCACTTGAAATCCAAATGAAGAAGACCTTTTTGTAATTGATGTCTCTCTTGCTCACACTGCCTTTGTGTATTGTAATACATTTTAAAGGCAAAAATGGCAGTTATCCATAGATATTTTTCCTAGGATTGACAAGTTTCGGAAGCATGTAAATAAAACAATTTCTGCATTTCTTCATGACCATTGCATGGGTTTTATATATCATAGCAACATCTGGTTTGATATGCCTGGTGCCTATAGGCGAGATGGAGTGCACTTCACTGCAGAAGGGAACAGGATCTTTCTAAATAACATCAAGTAATGCATCCACTTCTATGTGTAATTGATGAACATTACGCATTATAAACACAAGGATTCTTGTCAGAATCACCCTATTGTAACAATATGTGAGTCTTTCATGTTATAACTTGCTTTTTTGGATACTGACTCCCATGAGAGTCTCGAGAGGGTGGGAGCCTCCACCCCTGTATTTGTCTGACTCCTGCAAGATGCTGGCCACCCCAAACATTTAACGTATATTTTATTAATATTACCTCTGCATTGTAGGGTGTGTGTATTACGCTGTACAAAAAAACAAGCCTCTGCTCTGAAACCTCATTATAGAAAAAAAAATGTCTAACCCCCTACTTGTTTTTTATTTTTTATTCATGATTGTGCTAGAGTCTTGCAAGAGAGTAAACTTTTGAGAGGGTGGATTTCACACATTCCTTCAGTACAGTACACACACCTTATAGTCCCCACTAGTAGGGTGTGGGGAGAAAGAGAAAGTAGCCTCTGTATTACAGGCGTGCATTGTAAGGTGTGAAGAGAAGATCTTCACTGTCCCCTTTCACAGGGTAAGAACTGTGTATATATGGGTGTGGAGAGTGAATGGCCTCTGCGCTGACACCTCTTCCCAAGGTGACCAATGTGCAGAGCAGGGGTAAGTAGAGACTGGCCTCTCTGCAGATACCTTTCCTTAAGGTGATCAGTGTCCATAATAGGGTGTGGGAGGACTGGCCTCTATTTTGAGATGTCTCTCAGATGGTGAGTGACCATATTAGGGTGTGTGAAGGGTCTGTATTCTCCAGTGAGACCCCTCTCTTGGAGGATGGGTCAGTATAGTTGCATGTGGGGAAGAACTGGCTTATCCTTTGAGACCTCTGTGTCACACGACAACTACTTGAATGTGGGAACACACTCACTTCTCCCCATGAGGATAGGTATGTGTAGTAGAATGTACACAGGGACAAACCTTTCTCCTGAATCTTCTCTCAGGAGTCACAAGCATATATAGTAACATGTACAAAACAATTACCCGTTCCCCTATCACTTCTTCACCAGCTGATAGCAGTGCATAGTAGAGAATGAGGATGCAGAGTCCTCTGTGCCAAAACTTCTCTCTTGTATGAGAGATGTATATTCTTCAGTGTGGACAAGGAGTGATGTCGCTACTGAGTCCTCACTGTTGCATACCAACTCACCATAGTAAGATATTCAAATAATTGCCTTCTCCATTGACAAGTCTCTGCAGCTTAAAAGATTTGCATAGCACCGTAGACATACATATAGATGCAGAAACACTTATGAAGTTTTTGTCACAATTGCCATAGTATAACAATTGACAAATCTTTAACAACTATTAATCAAAGAAATCATTAGCAATTTGAAATTTATTTATTGCAAAACATAATTTAACAACAGAAAAGTACAACAGCTACACAAACAATATAGACAAATATTAAACATAACAAAAAACTTTTATAATTCATAATGTTTTTATGCGACTCTTATAACCAACAGCGGACAACTCCAACATTTTCCTTCATTTCTCTACTGGATTTTTATTCAAGGAGAGCTTTTGTCCTTTATCTGTTTCAGCCACCTTAGCCTGCTAAAGAATCTTTAAATTCTAAGGGCCACATGTACAAAACTTTGGAATAGTGAGTTCCTAATTACGATTTCCTATGAATTACAATTAGGAAATCGCTATTTCATATGTAAGAAACTCATGAGAGTTTCATTTGCTATTCCCAGTGAGTCACAAATAGACATACCTGATGAATAATAATGAGGTAAGTCTCAGTTTGTGACCCATTGGGAATCTCTAAATTCACAGGGATGGTAGCCTGCTGGGGTCAGCAGACCACCATGTCTGTGATTGTTTTTAAATAGAGCATTTGTTTTAAATGCAGCCCATCTTCCTTAAAGGAAAACGGGATGCATTTCAAGACGAAAAAAAAATGAAAAGTTTCCTTTTCATTTTTTAAAAATAGGCATTTGCAAATGGGTTACCACCTATTTGAAATTGACAGTATGTTTCAAATGTTTTCTGACCTAATTTCTGTCAAAACACATTCAAACACACTAAAGCGATTCAGTATTAGGAGGGGATCCCCTAAACCCGCCCTTCCTTATACTGAATCACAAACCAAATGTTTAATTCAGTAATAGGTAACCAATTCACAAATGGGGCTCTCTACATCCCACAAACCCTTTTTGTGTTCGTGAATGGCCCGCTTCTGTGAATCGCCTGCTTGCGACCGACGGAAGGTTTGTATATGTGGCCCTACATTTCCTGTATACCAGGCTATGTGGCAAAGTAGTCTCAGCAACGCCTATAATCTCTAACCTTTGTGCAAAGTTTCTGTACAGTTTTTTCAAAAGAGTTCACAAAGCATAGTTTGTGCAGATTTGGCTCATGCTACTGAACTGGGGAACTCTTCAGGTGATTTCACATTATTTCAACCTGAAAATACTATGCCTGATCAGGTACTTATTACAGAACAACACAATAATCCTGCTTGTCTTAACAAGGCTCTTTGTTGCTGCTTATAATAATAATAAGAAGAAGAAGAAGAAGAAGAAGAATAATAAGAATAATAAGAATAAGAATAATAACACATAATCCACATTTGTAAAGCGTGAACAATCACCCGTAAGGGTCTCCAGACACTGGGGGCCGTCAGGAAGATTTAGCAAGCTATTGCCCAGAGTCACATGGTGCTGGGCTAATCTGCTGCCGGCGATTGAACCGTGATCCCCAGATTCCAGCGTCACTCGCCCTGGCTGCGGCGCCACCCCTCTCCTCATTATATAAGCAGAAAACGATTTCCCCAGAGACAAGTAAACCTACACAGTACTAGCTTGTGCAAGATTACAAATGTCCCCCTATGCAATACAAACATTATCAACTCTCCACTTAATAGTTTTTTTCCTCACTTTCCACATAGGTATTAATTCCTGTTTTTTTCAAAAGTGAACAAGTCTTCTTTTTCTCCCCCATATATTTTCTTACATGCTAGTTTTCTTGTTCAAAACTTGTTTCCACTTTCCTTCTTCAAAATAAAAAATGTACATAGTAGTCAATATATGATAACTGTCATTTGTCACTATATTCTTTAAATCTCTTTACGTATTTTATCCTCAATCATACAATTTTATCTAGAGTACCACTAACTTCTTATTTCTTTCTCATAATAAATTCCACACCCTCACCCAGTGCATTCATCAAAAAAAAATTAGAACATGCCATAAAACCTGATTTCATAAAAGTTTATAAGGAAACACATTCCTCTTAATTTACCTTCACAAACACTTGTCGGTATGTTTCACTCTAAAAATAGCAATATCAGCCCTCAAACACTTCATAGGGCTAAAGTATATGTACAGTGAGGTTCATAAAAACACTAGGGCTTGTATGCAAAAAAGATTCCACATTCTTTGTTTTATAGTTTGAGAAACACTTTTTTCTTTACTTATAACTACATACAGCTTGAACACTTTATTTTTTAACACAATCTGCAGTACCTGCTGATATCTCTCTTCATTCTAATGTCTACCTTTTAAATACTATATTGAGAAATCTACACCTTGACAAACAGCTTTTCACTCAGTAAACCTTGTGTAGAATAAGTTTACCAACATTAGTTCACTTACTAACACTACTCAACAAACTTCATAAAGTATACTATTAAACACCTCAACTTGAAGCTCTTTCTTAAATGCAGCTTAAGACACCAGTCTCTTTCAGCTCCAAATAAGTTACATTTGCTAAAGGACTTTCTTCTACTACAAAGCACCAAGGACAATCGGAGCTATCACTGGTTCTGCACCCAATCACATCACAACATTTCTTCAACCATATATTAGGAAAGCTCACTATTGGTTGAAGCTTGGCCCTTTACGTCTACTACTTCTCCCCATATAATCAAGCAATACTCTTGTGGGATTGTAAAACACCTCATGGCAAGCCCAGTAATTTTCCAAGCGGATCTCGTGAGATGCTCGTGGGATTGAATAAGCCTCCTGCAGCAAGCATTACTCTTTAAAGGTTGCACTCTACTCTCACGTGACTCTTGCGGGATTGCAATAGAACTGTAGGGAAATACTAAAATATGGAAGGGACTAATATCTGTACTCAGGGCCCTCTCTTGGATAACTGATATCCACCCTAGGATGTAAGAAGGGTGTATGCTCTTTCCTTTCAGACCTCTCTCTCAAATGATGATTGTACGTAATAGGATGTGCGGAGCAAAAGACATCTCATTTCAGTCCTCACTCTCAGACAACAGATGTGTGTTGTAGTGAGTGGGAAGGGACAGACCGCTTCTTTCTGACTTTTCTCTCAGAAGACAGGTATGCATAGTAGTATGTGGGGACTAAGAGGCTTTTCCTTTCAGACCTCTCATTCATATGGGGTGTGTGTATAGTATGGTGTGTGGATAGACTGACCTCTCCTTTCAGACCTCTCTCTCAGATGAAGATATGCATAGTAGGGTATGTGGATGCACTGGCCTCTTCTTTCAGATCTTTCTCTCAGAGGATGGGTGTGCGTAGTAGGGTATGTATTAAAAGAGCCTTAACTCTACTCACAATTCTTCACAAACCAATGGGTGTAAGCAGTCGAATGTAATCTCCAGTAAGACTCCTTCCTATCGTAAATAGTGTGCATACCAATGAGTATTCAAAGACCACCTACTATTCACAACCCTGCAAGTCTTGCAAATTCACAAATTGTTTTAGATAAGAACTAATCATCTACGTATCACAGTACTTATCTTACTCACTTCTTCTCAAAAACAAATACCTCAATATACATTCCCATTAGTAGAATGTATTGAGAACTCATATACTCCTTTTTACTATTAACAATTTCACAAGAGTCCCGTGAGATAGTAAACATTAGTTCAAAACAATATACATTTTTTCTTCACAGTAGTTATCCCTTAGACGCCTCTTCTCTAAACAGGGACAACATACATTTTTACTGTCCTCTTATATAGCTTTTTTTACTCAATTTCCAAAACATCTGCAATTTTTCACAGTAAACAGAAATGGCGGGCACTTAATTTCTAAAATTCCAAGAGCTAGCCAAACACAGCAGTCGAGGGACTTGCGGGAGCGACAGAGAGCAAAGGCGCACAGGAAAAATGGGCCTCTTTACCAATCATCGAGTTCCATTTTTGATTTCACACTCTCACAGGATGCTCCCGAGACTCTCACAAATCCAACTGCCAAAATAAACAAGTATTTGTGAACATAATATCTCAAAAACTACTGAACTGATTTATACCAAATCGTGCCCCTACCATGCAATTTTCTTATCAATAATTTTACTGGAAATGTTGCACTAATATTGTCAATAATGTCATAGAAGATGTCAGGAGTGATGTACTATCTGGGGTAATTAGAAGTGCATGGCGAAGGCACAAGTTAGGTTTTTAAATATTATTTCCTAACTATGACATCCCTCTAACCATTGGCTTTTTCAGTGAATTTCTACGTTATTTTTAACGCAGCAGGGCGTTGGCCCCAGGGCCGGGCCTGGAGCCAGACCCTATGCCAAACACCCCAAAGGCTGCCAACCTGGGATGGGGGACACAGCCACCCTCCTATGGGTAAATTTCAACCTGAGGTCCCCATCCACCGGGGCAAGCCACACTTTTTTTAAGTAGCAGGGGGTATGTTACCCCCCTCCCCAAGCTGTATTTTGGACACAGGGACCTTATCTCCCGGGTCCGGGCTTATTGTACATCGGGGATCATGCAGTCCTCTCCTCTGGCTGATGTAGGGGCCTTGGGACACCATCTCCCAGGGCGCAGCTATATTTGGAAGGGTAGGTGGCACATAAATCCCCTCACCGGGCTGTATTTTGGTCCAGGGGACCCCATCTCCTAGGGCCCAGCCTTATTGTAAATGGGGAGGGGACAAGCAACCCCCTCAGGGCTGATATTTGGGACACTATGTCCCGGGAACCAGCCATTTTTAGAAGGTGAGGGAGGCATGAAGCCCCCTCCCCAGGCTAATATTGGCCCCAAGACCACATCCCCTGAGTCCTATTTAGCTATTAACTGGGGAGGGGGCATGCAGTGCCTCTCCCTGGGCCAATATTGCCCTGGGGTCCCTTACTAATGGGGCGTAGCCAGTACATGAAAAAGAAGGGGGTCACACAAACCAGCTCCCCTTTCCAATATTGGCCCTTGGGACCCCATCTCTTGGGGCCCTGCCAGTATACAAAGGGAGAGGGGGCATGTTGGGAACATCATCCCCCTGGGCCTGGCCAGGAAATGGTGGGTACCCTGGAGCTAAAATTGCTAATTCTTGTGTGTGGGAGCCATTTTTCATCTTTTTTTCTGCCTGCTTCCCATTGGGGAGGGAAACAGATGAAGAGTCCTCTCTCAGCATTTGGGAGCATTTTTAATGCTCCCGCCCATTAGGAACAGAATTAATATTTGCTCTCACTTGGCCAAGTGAGTGCAACCACATGTCTCCCTGTCTACACCAGTGCAGGCAGGTAAACCACTAAGTCCCAGGGGTAGGCACATTGGGACACAGCTGGAGTCGGCAATAAGGAGTGTGGTCCCAGGTCCAATAATGGCTCTAGGAGAAGTCCATCCATTTCACGGCAAGGCTGGGCCTCAGATTGAATGCCTGGAGCCAAGAATGGCCCAGGGAGGGGGCCATGTAGCCTCCACCAAATCCTTAGGGCCAGACCTGGGGGGGCATGAAAGAAACAAGCAAGGGAGCCCGTGTTTTTTCTATTTTACTGTGGATTCATGGAACCTCTGCAAATTTGCAAAACAATTTTGTATTTTTTTATTGGCCCATGGCAGGGTTCCTGTGGATATTTCTACCCTGTCCCTTGTCTTTTTTCTAATGTTTTTTATTAGAACTTGGCCGAGTCCAAATCCTAAAATGGCTGCCAGGACTTCCTGGTTGAAGTGCTGGCAGCCAATCTACAGAGTAGTCACATCCCTATCTATAAATCTTTTTTCTTTTAGTAACTCTGAAATTACTGAATGGTTTTACACCAAATTACAAACTGGACTACGAGCTAGCTTTCTGTGAAATTTTGTTTAAATCCATTCCGCGGACTGTAGTTGTGTTTAAAATCCCCATGGAAAATTCCATGGGGAAAATGCATCTTTATACCCTCTTTTTCTCTGGCCCAGTTTGATGATTAACCCCAAACCTTTTCAAACAGCAGTGTAAGTTAGTGGCAAACTAGTTTTGAAAATTTCATGAAGATTCATCACATGGTGCCACCGTTATTAGCAAAACAAAAAAAGTTTTTTCTATGGAATTGTGCACCCTGCTGGCAAGCAAGGAGTTCGGTAATGAACTCTGATACTGCTGTGTGGTGGAGTTTGCCCTCAATGTCCACCCCGAGTTTTGACCGACTTTCCAAGGTTTACAGCAGGGTAAGCACAAATTTTCTAGATTTGGGGGTGAAGGCCCCAGTGCTCCACCTATCTCTGTGTGATTGTCCACATGCTCAGGATTTAGTCTGGAATTTGGCATTTCTAGGCCAGAGAACATATTTTTTTCCCTTTTGTGAAACCCCTTTGCCTGCCCATGAAATATGAGGGTTTCTCTCCTCTTTGCCCCCTTCCCTAACCCTCCGACACTCATTGTCTGGCTCAGTGCAATTTTTGTTTCCAATAATGGATGCTGCTTGTAAAATGTGGGGGTGTATTTGTGTTCCAACATCATGAGTGTTCACCAGATCCTTACACTGCTGTCCTCTGAGAGATGCTAATGTCGGGGTCACACCCTGAGCACGGATACAGTGGGTGTAAGTAACCTGCGGGTAACTATTGACGTGGAAGATGGAATCTGACACACAGAGAGGAGGCAAGGGGCTAGGAAGACAGACACTGCTCGCACACAGGTCTTCAGTCACAAGTCAGAACAGATCCATTCAGATAGGAAGAGGGGCTTACGTCACCGCTCTCTTCCTCTTTGCAGCTCCTCTCCAAAGAATTCTGGGAATCCCACCTAACAACTGAAGAATGTAGATCCGTTTAGCAACCGCTACTTTCCTAGGTAAGTCATCTACGATTTATGTATGCACAGCCAAGTTTGACCCCCTAGCTCCGCCTCAGAAGAATTAACTGGCTTCACTTGCCTCTTCTACTCAGGTTGAGGCTGTGCCTGTATAAATCAATCGAAAGAGGGGGGACTAGGAGCTAATTGTGGTCCAGTACCAGTGCTCCATGTGCTGAACACTAATCAAAAAAAGGGGGGGGGGGGTAACTGTTCCAAAGCAAGGTGCAGAAAAGTCACCTGCAGGTAGAGCTAGTAAAAGAAAAGAGGGAAGGGGGTCCTAGGTGTGAAACTACTGTCTAGAGGCAAGCACTAGTCTTGTCTCATGATGCTCTCAAACACCCCAAAGGATGTCCTGCTTCATCATCAGGCATTTGCACCTCTTCGGGCTGGTGCTGCAATACCCTACGGGTCTCCCATAGGGTCACTTTGGCAGAGATCTTTTGTAAAGACTGGCGTATGATGAGTGCGGATGTGTGATAGCGAGGGTCCTATGTGAGTAGCAGGTTAATGCGTGAAAGGTAAAACTGTCTCAGGGATACCAAATGTCAGTAAAGTTTAATGCGAAGGTTCTCTCGACAGAATAAAAGACCCCTGAGCTCATGCGTTACTAGAGATGACGAAGGTGCGCTAGTAACTATAGGTCATAGGTCAACATGTTTCACGACTGCTAAGTCAGCAAGATCGATGGTGCTTCATCAGGACCGGGTATAGTGAAATAAAAAGATGATTTATAGTGAGGTCAAGAACCTTAATTGATCAGGGCGGGCAACACCTGCGTCTAACCATGGTGTGGCTCAAACTAAATAGTTTAGTCACTCCTGTCGTAACCTAGTAATCAAGAGAGGGAGAGAGAAAGAGACATCAATGGAATCAATGTAAACTTCCACAAATAACATATATGCGACGAGCAAGTAATTAATTGTAGTAAAAAGCCATGAATGTGGCTAACGATTTGATAAGGAGACTGGCGTAAAACCTAATTGTCATGGGATGTGAGGGTACTCGCCCCGTGTTGGTAGGTGATGCCGGGGCATGGGGCACCAGCTATACATCATGTCATAGGGGTGGCAGGGACGTATGCGGTACTCTCGTAGTCATAAGCTGATAGGTACATAGAAGAAAGTGATTTAAGAGCTAGGCTAAAACATAAAATTTGAGCAATATGTAATTCCGTAACTCCAAAACAGCGCTGCGGAAAGCGGGTGCTTACCTTTTTGAAGGTAAGAGGATACTCCATAGGCTAGAGCGTGCGGGCACCCGTTCTGATACGGGCTGTGGTAGGCGCGCAACACCCATTGGGCTCATGGGGCTTCACCCCCCGCCCCCCTCCCCCGTCGCGTGTGTCAGCCCGGGCTTACACAGCATTGCGGGCTGGCGACGATCTAATTGCAGCCGCACCCGAGTACTTAACAGGTCTTTAAAAGACCATTTATTTGTAAATTAGGCTTTTGTTGTGTTTTAACCCCTTCTTTCAGTCACTCTATGGTTCAAAAAATTAGCCCCCCTGAAATATTTTTCAGCCCCCGCCCTAAATTTGGCTCTAGTTGCCCTTCTGGGCTGTGGTAGAGTGTAGAGGGAGATAAACAGAGCACAAAGATCAAAGTTGTATTTACAAGAATTTACTAATCTTTGAGCGTAGTTAGTGTGGGGGGCCATGGGGCCCCAAAAGGCATATACTCACAGTTATCAGGAGAGCAACGTCGTGCAACACCAACCCACTGGCACAACTGCCTGCATATTGGTGTCCCGCTACCTGAATGCACTCTAAAATGTAACTAGCACTCAAGCGGGGAGAATCCTGCTTCCGGGTTGCTGGTGGGTGGAGGGGGCGGAGCTAGTGCCTATTAGGTGTGTGTAATTGTGGCGTCTTGAGTCACGTAGGGCTCGTACATAAGGACAAGCGATGCCCATGCGTGGTGACCATATAGTGGTGCTAATCGGACGCTTTTAGAGCGGGGCGTTATAACATGGTACAAGAGGGTTGCCCATACGCGGAGGCCAGCTTCCAGGGGCCTCTAACACTAAGATTAAAATTATGTTCCGTCCAGCGCCATCTTGGAGCTTAGACCATGGTGCATCTGAAGGCCCAAATAGGCCCAGTGGGTAGGGGTGAAAGCAAAGTGGCTAATCGCCAGAGGCTACTGGAAACAAGGGTACGTCAACCTGATGACATCATGACCTGTGTCACGACCTTCACCCTTTTGTTCAACCAAGTGAAAACATTATCAAAGGTAACTGGAAAATCCTGAACTCTGGTTCACTCAATCTAGAACAGCCAAGGTTTGCCTTTAAAAGTACCACAAACTTGAGGGACCACCTAGTCCATACACGACCACGCCCCAGCAAAAAACGTCCAGATAACACACTTTGGAATCTGCCCCTTGTGACAGGGCACTATCTCTCCGGCCAGTGTAATGCATGTGCCCTGACAAAACATGCCAAGAAAATACAACTAGGGGACTTCACCTGGGAGCAACTTTGCCACACGAATTGCAACACTAAAAACTGCATACAGTTTTGATTAGAGACTGTGCCTGTCCCACAGTGGGAGAACAGATGGTGCTGCTCTTTGTGCTGTCTAATTCTGCCTTTGCTGTATCTGTTCATCATCCTGCAGCTTGGTCGCACTTTGCTGTTGCTGAGAAATATATTTTATGCTGAAACTGCATGGATCGAGTGAGCACATCGAGCAAGGCCAGTTATTGCAATGGTTTTGGAGGTTTTTCTCCCTAAGAATTTAAAAAACAGAAGGGGTGTGAAAACTGTGCATTTTATAGTATGTTATCTTTTATGGTGGGGGGAACACAGAGATTTTATGTGACTCAGTGGAATTCCATGAAGTACAACTCCGTGAGCTCTGCCCACCCCTACCTATAGCAATGTATCACGAGTAGGTTATGTAGATAGATATAAACAAACACACTTCCCTGATTTATACGTATGATTTTCGCTGTTAAGGCATACGTTTTAAAGGCATTTGCGTGATACAAATGTGCATTGTAAAGGCAATTTGTGGTAGATACATTGTATGATAAAAGATGCCTGGTAAAGACTCTGTTGTAAAGGATGTTTACCCTTCCATCTATGGGTCTCAGTGACACTGGCACTACTGTTCCAATGATACCTGATGCCTCTGAGCCACTGCACTTCATGTATGAATTTAGGGCTGCTTTCCTTTTTTTAATTTTTTTTTTTTTATTTATTGCAAGGAAGCAGCATGGCGTTACATATATATACAAAAAGCAAAAACAACAAAACATTGGTTTTCATCTTTGAATACAAGCAGAGGAATACGCTATATAGATTCAAAAATAAATAGGTCATCACAGCGATGCCGATACAAAATACAAAATAAGCTGATCCCCTTGAGTAGTTACCAAACATGTCAAACAAATGATCCCCACATTTTTTCCCTCCCTTTCAGTGACTTGGGACCCCTAAGTTTTGCCAGAGATAGCTCCATTGTGTGAATTTCGTTAATAAGGCTCCACCACTCCATGACACATGGAGGTTCCTTAGATATCCAAGTCCTGGCTATGACTAGCCTGGCGCAAGCGAAAACTATAGTTATCAGATCTTTATGGCTACTAATGATATCCTGTATGTGAAGCAATATTAAATGAGCCGAAAGTGGTGGAAACATTATTTGCTCCTATATAAAAACGCAGTTATTCCTTTCCAAAACAGCCCAAGTTCCGGGCACAGAGAGAGCATATGTTCAATACTTGCGGCTTCCAGATTGCATTTCGGACATTTAGTTCGCTCACTAGAGACGTTTCCAGATGTCCATCGAGCAATTCTTTGAGGTGTATAGTATATTTGACTCACCGTTCTATAGAATTGCAGCCTTAGATTAGAAGACTGAACTACTTGATTTATTTGTCTGAGTGACCCTGTGATCTGGTTGGGGCTAATATTGACGCCTAATCTATTGGCCATTTGTTTGCCATTTTCTCACAGTCTCCTATCCTTCCGCAGTTTAGACAGGCATAGCTCTCACTAATAAGCGATTTAGTTCGTACAGAATAGAGACATTTCAAAAAGTATCAGAATGTTCAACTCTCTCGATTTTTCATTTTTTAACAAAAAAGTCCTTAATCTGAATGTATTTAAAATACGTACCATCACCAATTTCATATAGTAATTTTAATGTTTTGAAACTTAAAAAACCATCCGGACCATATGAATGGTCCGGATAGGGCTGCTTTCCTTGCAAAATAATGTAATCACTTGCAGGCATCCCTAAAAGTGGCAAGAATGGTTCATATTAACATTTGAAAATTATCTGTTATAGAACAAAAGATGCAACACAAATCTATACACTGTAGGAGGGTCTACCCTTTTGGATAAGATTCTGGAATTCATGTTGAATTCACTTTAGGGAGACATGGTACTGGAAGGCTGTTTTAAAACGTGACACAGAATGGCTACGAAGTGCAGATAGACCACTGTATTGTTGTGTGCCAGAACACTGAGAAAGGCGAGCTGTGTGTCAATTGCGTACCCTGCCACTTGAAACAGGGGAGCTGAAAATGCACTTAAGTAGCTGATTTCTGAAATAGAAGACCTTGCTTTGTACCCAAGCCCCACCAAGAAATACAAACTCATTGCTGTAGTCAAATACGGCTCTCGCCGAGCAGCAACAATGGCCAAGAAGGCCTTAGTCACTTAGTGGAAGGTATGTTAGTTTCAAGACGCATGAGCAGTAATATCTACATCTGGCATGATTTTACCCTAAAGTTACATTTCAGGGGGCGTGGCCAATATGGCTGATGGATAGGACATCTTTCCCTGTCTCTCTCTTCCTGCCGCTGGCCTAAGCCACATACTAATATGCAACTGCCCTACTGAAGCTTTAGAGTGGTGCTGAGACACCAGGAGTATGAGCTCAGTCTCATCTGTAAGCCAGAATCTTGACCCCATGGCTCCCATGGGTTAATACGGTGTTACCAGTGGGGGCTGTGAGGCCTGCAAGAGAAGCCCATGGCCAATCACTTGAACCTGGAGCGAGGCTTCATAAATCTCGGTTGCTGAGAGGCGCAAGACACGTCTGGAGGACCGCTATTGGCAATGGGCCTGGCCCCCGTCTATGGCGGGAGCCGTAGGATAGCAGAGTGGACTGCAACCCAGAATATGTCTACTCCACACAACAGTGGTGCTGTGGGGTGTGGTGGCTGCTTCCCAATGGGGACAGTGTCCCTAGCCAGGATCAATAGAGTCACCATTATCTTAAACCAGGCAACTTGAGCAGGGCTGGACGGGGACTGCTTCCTGGCCTGCCGCTGCAGCCCTGTAAACGAACAAGGGGAGGCCCTGGAGATCTCTAGCGGAGCAGACGGCTTGGTACCAGGAGAACAGCATCTACGTAGTGAGGCCTACTAGCCACACAGCACCTGGAGATTGAGGCCCTCCATATTGCACAGGCCCTTGTGCGGTTAGCCCTTTTGCATGACTGCAACCTGGTCTAGCAATTCTTGGGCTGTGGGAACGGCGGTGTGGGCATTGAAAGAGTGATCCCTCCACTTAGAGAGGCTCCTGCGTAGAGAGATGAGATTGCCTTTCGCCAAGATGCCATCATCCCTTACTTTATTCTCCAGCCCCTGGAGGAGTCCTGAGTGGAGTACTAAAGACACATAACTAGCCATGCTAACATGTCTCCCTCAGTGCCACGACCTGGATAAATCAGCTTCTTTATACCTGTACAAGGCTTGTTGTGTTCTATCCGCCCGGAAGCCTCCACTGCTGAGACTCCTCATCCATACCTTTTGCCTGGGGATGGGTGCCACTTCCTCTGTCTGCGTCTGCACCTCCCGCGGTGGTCACTCTGCTCAAAACAATACATGGCGGTCCTATGAAAAGCGGTGTGAGGAGTAGGTCCGAAGCAAATGGAATTCCCGAGTTAGAAAGAGGAGAGTTACATGAGAATTACATAAAGCTAGAAGCTATCCCTTGAATATTGAAGTGGGCACGTAAAGGGTTTTGGTCCCTTGAGGTAGTCCTGGATTGAGTGCCTATATTGACCCGTCCCTGTACTAATTAGGGATTGGAAAGTGCTCCCGCACCATTGTTTAAGTGTATTCATGCCCTTGTCCTGATAAAGCTAATAGAAACGAGTGGCTGAAACGCGACCGCGACTGCATCGACACTCTAAGAAGGAGTCCGCTCTAAAGTTTCAGTTGGTTCATATTCAAATATAAGCGCCATTAAAAATAATTAGTTAGGGGTGGCATACCTCTGGCGCTCCTTAGGACTTCCTAGAAGTGTATCACTTTGATTTAAGAGTGTACACAGTGATAATGTCTTGTGTTTTTTTAGGGTATATATGTTTTGTATATGCTTTGTAGATATTGTATATGTGATGTATATATTTTGTACATTGTACTGTATATAGAGATGAATGAAAACTAGGGTGTTTCCTTGCTGTATAGTCTTTAGTATATACATATATATATATATATATATATATATATATATATATATATATATATATATATATATATATATATATATATATATATATATATATATATATATATATATATATATATATATATTTGTATATAACTTGTCTGTGCCCCACCTTGTCACTTGACACGTATATATGTTTTTGTAATTTGTGAATATATTTTTTTCTAAAAATCGTTTGAAACATCAGGGTAATTAGTTTATCCCTGTATGAAAATAAATATTGAATTGATCCCTCTGTACTTTTTCTTGTTTATACACATCTTTTGATGTACCTTGCTCATGTAAAGGAGGGTAATTTGGGCATAACCCCTGTTTTTTTCATAGCACTAATTAAAGTCGGCACCCTGTACCAGTTTACTCAACCCTTATGATGTATGAGGTCAAAGATAACCTTTAGAAAGTTATCCTAGTGGTAGCTTCTTGAAGGAATGTAAAGCAGCTTGTTTTACCAGAATATCACCTCCTGAATGACTAAACGAAAGGAGAACCACACAGTAGTTATATAAAAATATGTATTTATTAATATAACACTCGCTACACGAGAGTAGGGCACAAAGCACACAATACTGAATCAATAGAACATTTGTAAGTAGCAAAATACACAGCGGGGGACCGAACCAAAAACTGGCCTTTTTTATTTTAACTGCACTTTCACCCGCGTCGCAAGCTCCCAGCTCCGACCCCGGTCCACCGCAGCTGGGGCTGTTTGAGTGGAGGGCGGACCGGGCGAAGCAAGACCCACCCCCTGGCATCGCCTACCTCCCAGCACAAAAGGACAGAAGCTGCATAAGACGCGAGAGAGCAGTTTGGAATCGCGCTTGTAGGGCCGTATCTTTGTGTGTTTGTTTGCAGTAGTAACGCTGCTTTTGAAACTGTTTATTTTATTTTATCTGCACTTTTACCTGCGCCGCACGCTCCCCGCTCCGACCCCGGTCCACCGCAGCTGAGGCTGTTTGAGTGGAGGGCGGACCGGGCGAAGCGAGACCCACCCCCTGACACCTCCAATTGGTACATATGAAGCCCTTGGCAAGACCGCGCAGCGGGTGCGCCAAAGGCAAGCCCGTCTGCGCCCGTGGGGGCCAGGGGCCAGCCATGCTGCCTGTAGGATTACATATCCCCGCGATGACCTTATGAGATACAACGTAGGTCAAGGTCGCCCGCCTAAGGACATCTGCAATTGGGCCAATAAACAGGGAATCCTAGTTGATGGCACTTCTTTCCCGGAACTTACGATACCAATTAATTCTACAAGAACAAACTCCTCCATACAAACCGAGCCTAGTTTCCATCCCCTAGCCATTCTCTATCTCAACACCCGTTCCCTTGTGAAACATCAGCTAGATATCTTTCTCCTGCTGGCTGCAGACAGACCTGATATCCTCTTTCTAACCGAGACCTGATTGACACCCGACTCTGCCCCTGACATACTGGCAGCACTTCCATCGGATTATTGCATTCTACACGCTGATCGTCCGCCGGGTAAACCTGGCGGGGGGGGGTTGCGGCCATTATTCGTTCCAACCTTAAAGTAAATGCTCTCACCTGCCTTAACCTCCCTGACGGGGAGAATCTGGTGTTAAAACTCTATCTTTTCCACGTAACCATCGCGTGCGTGCTCGTGTATAGACCCCCAAACCACATGCCATCCTTTCCCCTTTGGTTAAGCGAGCAAATCGCAAACCTGGCTATGGACCACGCTAGATCATACCATCTTGATCGACCGTGTCATTCAGGCCGGTATCAGGGGCACAGCGGTCAGCTGGTTAAAATCTTTTTTGGAGAACAGATCTCAGGCAGTTCGCCTTGGAAACCTGATTGCCCCCAAACAGACAATCACTTGTGGTGTCCCACAGGGCTCCTCCCTGTCCCCCCACTTGTTTAATCTATACATTTTCCCCTTAATCCACTCCCTTAGAGAAAGGCAAGTGACGGTTTTCAATTACGCAGATGATCTGCAATTGCTCTTTACAATTGATAATACCGAAATTTCAATTACCAGCTTTCAGTCTACCATGAGGTTCATCCAAGCTTGGATGGACCAAAATCATCTTAAATTGAACCCGGGTAAGACTGAGCTGGTACTCACAGGGGACAGTGTCAAACACTGGGGCCCACCCTATTGGCCGTCAGACATGGGGCCATTTCCGACTCCCTCAACATCGGCAAAGCCACTTGGAGTCACCTTAAACAGTGATCTCTCACTGAAATCACAAGTGGGCCAGGTGGTCTCCAAGTGTTTTTTCCAACTCAGGAAAATAAGGAAGGTACGCCGCCTCCTTACACCTGAGAAAATTACAAAAAACAATTTGATGGACAGAATGTAGATCAATGTCTTACATTCACCCCAGTACAAGGATCTGGGCCTAAATCCATCGTTTTTTGCACTCCCAGCCCACCCTGGGTTAGATAATGGCTTTATGCAAATCAGCTCTGACCCTGTGCCCCATGGGAACAGTCCAGTCCGAACTACACAGCCATATCTATCCCAGACCGGAATCAAGCATCCGAGGACCGGACCGGTTTCGAGGTAACACCTCTCATCAGCCCGGAGGCCATTACCCAGGTGGTGATAGCTACGGTTCTATCTCACCTGGATTATGCTAACTCTATATATCTTGGCATACCTCTTTTCCTACTGAAGGGACTACAGATGGTCCAGAACTATGCAGCCAGACTGATCTTGAGTCAGCCTAGATGGCAATCTGCCACTCCACTACTTATGAAACTTCACTGGCTCCCCATGTCCCAGCGCTGTACCTTTTAAACAAGTTGCATGATCTTTAAATCCCTAAACTGTAAAAGCCCCAAATTTATTGATAAATTGATAACTAGGCACACCCCTACCCGCAATCTGCGCTCAGCCCATCTCTCACTTTAGCATACCCCATCCTTCAAACGGAAGCACACAGGTGGCTGTCGATTTGCGACACTTGCCCCTCGCCTCTGGAACTCCTTTCCTCTTGAGATCCAAATCTGCCCGGACCTTATGAAATTCAGAAGAGCACTTAAGACCTGGCTCTATAAGCAAGCATACCACTAAATTCAAGTATACAACTAAAAGCCCTTTCAAATCTGTTCCATGTCTTCTCTACAGCGCCATGAAACCAATCGGTGTGAGTGCGCTCTACAAGTCTTTTAAACATAAACTTAAACGTAAACATTTACTAAAAAAATGGTATAACTATCATGACTTGACTAGACACAGTGCCTAGAGCACGTAGAATTGCTGGGACCTAAAGGAACCACCCAAAGTAGTGACAGAGGGATCCCACGGTGGACGGTTGGAGTGAGGAAACACGACTGCGTGCTCCGTTACAACTCTAAGGGAAAGTCGCAGTTGCAAAGTTATAGTTTATGGACACTTCTACAAGGACTTCAAGCAAACCCTTTGGAACATAGGAGGTCCTAAGGTCAACCCACCAGTGAGTACCAAGGTACCCGTGTTACCTATCCCAGAGCAGCCGGTTGCATAGGGGGCCAAGTGGTGTCGGAAACCTTTGTCATTTTCAATGGAGAGATGCAAAGAAGTACTGCTGCTGGAAAGAGGAAGAGTGTCCGTTGGAATCCATGCCTGGCTTCTAGATGAGAGGAACCTAAAAGCAGAGGGGACAGAGTCTGGGTCACTTCAGGTGACCAGGGGCTCAGTAGTCGAATGCCCACCTATTTCGGGTGCTTCTGGTGCCCAGATGGGAAATTTGACTCTGCAGCACGGGAACCAGGAGACGTTGAGGACAACCATGATCTGGAGGTGAGCTGTCCCATGAAGGATGTTGAGTGTTGATGGGTCGATGTCCGTCTGGAGCACCAACAAATATTGGCAAATGCAACCCATGCAGGCATGGCAAACAGGCTACGGTGTGGACCAGCAATATACTGCTCAGGATCAGGACTAATCGGAGTCCAATGCACAAGCTCTGGGGTAGCCAACAAGCAAATGCACTTGCAATGTATGCAGTGCACAGGGGTTTGGGTCACGCATTCCGTATGAGGGATACTGGTCTCAGAATCGCTGAGAGGGCAGATCAACCTCAGGGACCTTCAGGAACCCACCTCCTGTGTTGCCGAAATCTTCGGAGTCCTCAGAAGCTCGGGAGATGCAAGCCATTCAAATGCACTTAGGTGCCTGCTAGGGCAGGGGAGTAACTCCTTTAATCCAAGAGAGATTCTTCAGTCGTCCAGTGTCGTACAGACATTCAAAGTACTTGGTTTCTTCTTAGTAGGATCTTGTCGGTAAAATATAAAGTCCTGTAGACAGGTAACTCACTTTATACCCACGGGAAATGGTTGAACAGATTTAGGGGACCCTCCTAGGGCAGGGGCAGGACAAAGTGGGGGCTCACCCATGTCCTTTGTCCAGTTTCATGCCAGAGCAGGAGTCAATGGCTCCCAGAACTGGTTTGAGCTGGACTATGCACATGGACACCAAAAGTGCCCCCTGTGCAGACTTTCTGGCACTCTCAGAGTGCACCCACCCAGCCCCAATACACTAAACTCTGTCTGGGCGGTGGTCACACCTCCCAGTGACAGGAAGCCTATTGTCTAGCCTTCCTCTGCTCAAGCTTGGCTCAGCAGCAGGAGAGCAGAATCATGTCTGTGGCTGGCAGCGTCCATTTTGTGCTGCCCGGGTCGAGGAAGCTGGTACTGGGTAGACGAGTGACCCACACATGTCCCTTTGGAAGGGTGTAATCATACCTCCCACACCAGTTACTAGTGTGGAGGTATGATTCCAAGATGTTTGACACCAAGCACAACATATTTCAAAGCAGCCGTTTTAAAGTTAGCATTTACCGCGAGATTATAATGCACTTAGACCTATATGTCTGGCTGCGTCACAGACAACCCAGTAGAATGGTATCCGAGGGCTGCAAAGGGGCTCTGCTCATGCAGGGGCACCCTCTCATGTAAAACCCAGCACCCTGCCTTCAGGATTGATAAGGCCTGCCATGGTGGTGACTGATAGGTTTTTAAGTGTGGTGATTTAGATAGATATAGTGAACCTATATCTAAGTAAGTGGTGCAAGCAACAGGCTGCTGTAGCAGACCTGTGGTGTCATTCTGAATGGCCTCGCATGGGTGGCATAATACATGCTTCAGCCCATGGGAGGCCTCTGGGATACCTATGCCCTGGGTTCATGGTGTATCATATACTAGGAACTGATAAGGGTACCTGAGTATCCAATCTGAAGTGTACCTAAAGAACATACATGCAATTTAAGGGAGAAAACAGATAGACTGGCGTCCTGGATAGGAGGATCCCAGTCAGACTAGTCCAAAAACGGTGAGGCATCAGCAAAAAGTGGTGGGGTAACCATAAGAAGCAGATACTAATTTCATACAAAACCCCCCAAACGCAAGGACATTAAACTAACCTTGACCAGTTGAGTCTTCATGTTCTAACTGGACATATCTGGAGAGTCCATCTGCATTGACATGGTTACTCCAAGGTCTTTGTTCCACTGTATAGTCCATCCCATGTAGGGAAATGGACTGCCTCAAGAGTTTAGGGTTTTCCCCCTTCATCTGTTTTAGCCACAAGAGGGACTTATGGTCTGTTTGAACAATGAAGTGAGTGCCAAACAGATATGGCCTCAACTTCTTCATAGCCATAACCACAGCAAAGTAGTCCCTCTCAATAGCTGCCCAACGTTTCTCTAAGGGGGTTAGCCTTCTACTTATGAAAGCTACTGGCTGATCCTGAACCTCTTCATTCAATTGTGATAAGACAGCCTCTACCCCAATTCAGATGCATCTGTTTAAACAATGAATTGTTTGGAATAATCAGGACTTTGCATAATGGGAGCAGTGCACATGGCCTGCTTCAGGTCATCAAATGCCATTTGACAGCTAACTGTCCACTGAACTTTCTTAGGCTTTCTCTTGGAAGTTGTCATTCAAAGGATGCACTATGGAGTCATATCCTTTAACAACCCTCCTGTAGTACCCAGTCAGGCCCAAGAAAGATCTGACCTGGTCTGGGTAGTTGGAGCAACCCAATCCATGATGGTTTGGATTTTGCTCTGCAATAGTTGAACCTGACCTCCAACCACAAGGTGATCCAGGTACACAACCTTACTCTGCCTTATCTGGCACTTGGTGGCCTTGATAGTGAGGCCATTTTTTGCAGGGCCTTCAGAACATTTCTCAGGTGGACCAGGTGATCCTCCCAGGTGGAGCTAAAGACAGCAATATCACCCAGATAAGCTGCACTATAGGCTTCCAGACCTGTGAAAACTTTATTCACCAGCCTGTGAAATGTGGCAGGTGCATTCTTCAAGCCAAAAGACAACACCACCAATTGGTATTGCCCATTAGGGGTTGACAATACTGTTTTTGGTTTAGCATCCTCATCTAGTCTGATTTGCCAGTAACCAGCTGTCAAGTCAAATGTACTTAAGAACTTGGCTGAGACCAGGGTATCAATCAGCTCATCTTCCCTTGGAATTGGATGAGCATCAGTCCTAGTGACTGCATTGAGTTCCCTATAGTCTACACAGAACCTCATCTCTCTTTTACCACCCTTGGTGTGAGGTGTTGGCACCAAGACTACTGTACTAGTCCAAGGGCTATCTGAGGGCTCAATCACTCCCAGTTCCAACATCTTCTGGACTTCAGTCCCGATGCAATCCCTGACATGATCAGGTTGCCTGTAAATCTAATTTTTAACAGGCAGACTATCACCTGTGTCAACCACATGTGTACACCAGGTAGTCTGACTTGGAGTCAGTGAAACCAAGTGTCTGTCCTGATTGAGAACCTTCCTACAATCAGTCTGTTGCTGTTCAGTGAGGCTGCCTGCCAAGGCTACACCATCAACTGAACCACCATAAGGGTTCTGTGAGAGGAGGACAGGGAGTGAATCACTCTCTTCCTCCTGTCCCTCATCGGTAGCCATGAGCATGGCCATGTCTGCCCTGTCCACATATAGCTTGTTCCTGTTCACATGAAGGACCCTATTGGGGCTCCTGGGTGTTCCAAGGTCTACAAGGTAGGCAACCTCTCCCTCTGCTCAAGGTATGGGGCCAGCTCCACTTGTCTTGGAGAGCTTCTGGGGCCACAGGCTCCAACACCTATACCTTCTATCAAAACAGCCTTTTGGTCATGCCAGGCTTTCTGTAATTCCTGGCTAACCTCCAGGTTTTTGGATGCCTTCTTCTTGTTCTAAGCCATCCTGGAGCGGAGACCAAGTACAGAGTCCACTATGTCTGGTTTAGGTGGTCTAGGACGTAACTCCCATCGCTCCTCAACCAAACACCTAACTGGATGTCCAAACAGAAGTTCAAAAGGGCTGTAGCCAACCCCCTTCTGAGATACCTCTCTGTAAGCAAAGAGAAGGCAGGGCAAACGGATATCCCATCTAAGCCTAAGCTTGTCAGGGAGACCTTTTATCGTTCCCTTGAGGGTTTTGTTGAATCTCTCAACTAACCCATTGCATTGTGGGTGATAGGGTGTGGTGAATTTGTAATTCACTCCACACTCCTTCCACATAGTAATAAGATAACCAGATATAAAGTTTGTATCTCTGTCTGGTATCACCTCCTTAGGGAAACCCAAAGATTCCCCAGAGGGCTCTAGCCACAGCAGGTGCTGTGATAGTCCTAAGGGGAATTGCCTCTGGAAACCTAGTGGCATGATCCACCACCACTAGAGTGAATCTGTGCCCAGATGCAGTTGGAAGATCCATGGGACCAACAAAGTCAATCCCAACCCTCTCAAAGGGAACCCCCACCACAGGTAGGGGTATCAAGGGGACCTTTGTAGTACCACCTGCCTTACCACTGGCTTGGCAAGTGATACAGGAGCAACAAAACTCCTTCGTGTCTTCTGACACGTGAGGCAAGTGAAAGTGAGAGACAAGCCTGTCCCAGGTCTTGCTTTGGCCTAAGTGTCCTGCTAATGGGATTTCATGTGCCAGTGTTAATAGGACACCTTCACACTGAGGTATAACCAACCTCCTGGTAGCACAAGGCTTGGGGTTCCCACCCTCTGAATATAGAAGTTCGTCATCCCAGGTAATCCTGTGGGGCCCACTGGCAATCCCAGCAGCCTCAGCAGCAGCAGCTTGCTGTCTGAGGGGTTCGAGAGAGGGGCAGTTCAGTTGCTCCTGGCACAGATCTGCCCTGGAAGGGCCACATGTCCCCAAGAACTCAACCTTGTCAGGTTCAAGTTCCTCTGAGACAGTTCCTTCACAGGGACAGAGATCATCTCCCTCAGGAGACTGATCCTCACTCTGAGGCAGGGAGGGACACACTGCCTTACCCCTACTGCTCCTTCTCTTGGAAGGCACCTGATCGATTCTTTCAGGATCCAGGGCCTGTTCAGTGGAAGACATTTTCCCAGTGACCTAGTCATGGCAAACACATCTGCAGGGATGCCCAACATTTCTGCATGTGCCCTGAGTTCCACTTCAGCCCAGGCTGAAGTCTCCAAATCATTGCCCAACAGGCATTCAACAGGGAAGTCTGAGCTAGCCACAACCTCCTTAGGGCCATTTACCCCTCCCCAGATGAAATTCACAACTGCCAAGGAATGGTCTGTCCCGACATTGCTTGCATTGGTCACTTGGTACATCTCACCAAGTATGATCTGCTCAGGGTCCACAAAATCTTTTTTCACCATTGTGATAATTGCACCTGTGTCCCTGTATGCTATGGCCTCCTTACTATTGATTAAAGCCTGGTGTCTGTACTTGCCCAGATTACTGAGACTGACAAATATGGAGTCAATATCCATGTCTCCATCACAGACCAAAACAGCTGGAGTTGGAATTCTGACTAGACCAGAATCCATCTCCAGTAAAGTTCAAGTTTATTTGGTTTAGTTCTCTACTGAGAACAACACATTTTCTGATAAAACATTTAAAATATATAGTATAAAATTAATTTTTCAATATAATTTTAAAAATGTAAACAGATTGTGACAAACAAATTCGTCTGGTGGAGATTTACATAACATACTCAATCTCTCTATTGATTCTCTCTACTGATAAACTATTGTATCTGAATTGAATTAATCTTAAATAGCGCATTCTGGCCTCTACTACTATCGGATTTGGACATTTAGATAAAACATGCTTTAGATCTTGGATTCCTCCTTTACATAAGTCACATTCACTGGTAACATTTTCTTTATAGTTCCATTTGGATGTCAACCATTTAAGAAGGAGTATACCAAGACGTAAAAGTATAATACAACGCCGAACACTATTCCTTAGCTTGAAATGGATATAATGTTGTTATTGTTTGTATTCAATGGGCGCAGCATAAAGTTCCTAATGATGGAGTTTGGAACAATGTTGAATGTCCAAGTCAAAACTAAGCCTCTATTTGTGCAGGAGTCCATGATTTCAGAAGTGCAATTGTGCAGTTTGATAGTTTAAAAACAGTAGTCAGATTTTGGCTAAAGATATACTTTGTAGATTCCTGCTCGAACGTCTCAAATTTTTGTAATGATCTTAGGGTACATGGGTCAGAGTGTAAGAGATTATAAGCCCATTTTAAGATGTTAGTAATTGCTCGGGCATTGGAGCTAACTAAGGAAAGTTCTAGAAGTAGTACTTGTACCGAAACGGCTTGATGGACTTTAATAATTTTGCGTAAAATGTTCCCTTCCTTAATTTGTACTTGATGCCTGTGTTGTATTGGAATATATTCCAAAGCATATGATAAAATTGGCGGGATCTTAGAACTATAGATCTGTAATAATGGAAGGAAATGCCTTTGTCCTGAGGAGGAATATAAGTGTTGGAGTGCCCCGACGTGGAGGTCTGCTTTTCGACTGATGTGCTGCAGATGCGGAGAGTTTTGTAATGCTTGAGTGAATATTCGGCCCAGGTTTGTGTACTCTTTTACCACTTCCAGCGATTCTCCCCCCAATGTCCAATTGTACTTTGTGTGGTGCTTTCTCCCTCGAAACGGCAATATTTTTGTTTTTGTTATATTGGGGATCAAGACATTTTCCTTTGTATATTGGGTGAGGGCTTCAAGATTCCTTTGAAGTCCAATTGGGGTAAGGTCAAGTATTACTACATCATCAGCATACATCATGATATAGATTTTACAAGATGCTATCTTTGGAGATAAGTTAGTGACCTGCGAGAAACGTGCCGGTGGGTCACTAAGGTATAACAAAAAGAGGAGGGGAGCCAACAGGCAACCTTGCCGTAGTCCGTTGGATGTATCTATTGGATGTGTAAGACCCTTCTCTTTTCCCATTGAACTTGACACAAAGTTTCGGTTTGGAGTGATATAATTATGTAAAGGAGTTTTGATGGGATTCCCTGGTTTCTGAGCTTATTCCAAAGAGAAAGGTCTATCCACTCTGTTGAATGTTGTTGTAAAATTGACGAAGACAGCATAAACAACTTGTGATTTTTTGACCACATATTTATCTATGATTGTCTGTAATACTTCAATGTTGTCGGTAACAGCATGTTTTGGGCAAAACCCAGCCTGATTGAAAGGGATTACTCCAGTGGAAAAGGCCCAGTCTTTGAGATGATCCAATACGCTAGCCGCAAAAAAAATCCTGTTGTATCCAATGAGGCAATCTGTCGGTAGTTACCGGGATGTAAGCGAGAGCCCTTCTTAAAGATGGGAATCACAATACTCCCCTTCCATGATTTAGGACTTTTCCCTGTGGAGTAGCAGTGACAATATAAGGGAACCAAAAACGTATTCCACATTTCCGATTTGTTTTTAGGAGCCTTTATCGGGATCTGGTACGGAACCATGGTGGCTGTAGACCTTGCCATCTTTATATACTGCTCTATTTGACGTGCAACAGGGGCTTGATTGTCTTGAGTATTTTCCTCCAGTTCACCTGGTGCTTGCCTCCAATTCTCGGAGCTTGGGTTTGGCTTGTATAAATTAGTTAAGTATATTTCCCAGTCAGTTGGAGGAACTGGTGATGCTTGCAAGCATTTCTTTGTTCCTGTTTGTTTAGCTATTAGATTCAAATATGTGCGAATATCATGATTATTAGCTGCAATTTGGATGTCAACCCAATTTTCGTCCTGTTGCCTTTTCCGGATTTTTCCTTTTTCCGTCCGTCTGCAGTTTTTTAGATGTTTGATTTCTTTATCTCTTGCCTCTGAAAATTGTAAAAATTGCTGACGGATTAATTTATTTAATGCACATTTTTTTTCATTCAGTTTCTTTTTTTAATGTTTTATCAGCGGAGTATCCCGGTGTTTTAAGGTCTCTACCTGGAGTAGTATTATCTTGATATGGGCCATTTCATAATTTCTATTGCATCTGAAGAGTAATTTATTTGTAGTACTTGAGTTTTAGTGATTGCAAAGTTGAGTTTAGTAAAGTCCATATTAGTCGCCTTTGAGCCTGGTTCACCATTACAGTACTGTTATAATACATAATAGTTGGAAAAGAAGTAAGTTGCAGTGTTAGTCCAGTTTTGAGGCTTAATATTGCGTGATCACTTCCTAGGACAAATTTTGTAGTTAGTTTTAATACTCTTCCAAATAGACCCTGACTACATATCATATAGTCCAGGATTGATGAACTGAAGTTACCCTTTCTTGTAAAGGAAGTGGGAATGTCTCTTTCTCTGCATCCATTTAATATGACACCATTTATTACTGGAAGAGACGATAGTAGAATTTTTCCACGATTATCTGCTTTAATCCCTGCAGGGAATAGCTGGGGTAGGGATTAGCAGTACTTCCTCTTGTTCGCCATATTCCCATTTTTCGAGAAGATAATTGGAGATCTTCCCATTAAAGTCACCTAATAGGAAAACAGAAGGAAATCCTTCAGCTTTCAACACCTTTTCCGTTTCCTCAAATGCTTTGAGGATGTGGATGTCATTTGAGGAACCTGGTGGAAAATAACAGTTGAAAATTAGTAAATTGAATAAAGTGTCTGTAGGAGTACTCCAAGATTTGACCTTCATACATTGAGTATCTTTTTGATGCATAGGTAAACGTTCTTGGTCCCAAAGGTAGTCCTTGTGGAGTAATATTGCTATATTTCCTTTGGAGTGTCCCCGGCTTACCAACTCTGCTGGTATATCATATACGAAACGAAATAGCCATTTTGGAGAAAAGATTTTGTTTGCCAAGTTTCTTGTAAAGCGACTATCGCTGGGGAACCTTTCAAAACTAGTTCCATTTTCTCCTCGTTCTTCCCTGCTATGTTCCATGATGCTATGTTCAGCCTTCTGTTAAAAAGGGAGTTTATTTTCCCGTCCCTGTTTGCCTCTGTGTCTATTTAAGTTTTCCGGTAGCCAGGACCAATGTTGTTCCTTAGAAATAGTCTCCTGTTTTTCTATGTTTTTATCCAGATCTCTCTCTCTCCATTTTTGATTGAGATAATTAAGTTTCCATCCTGATTACTGGTAAGATTTTTGGAACCCCTATCTTTTTGATCAAATGCCTGTATTTTCATGTTTTTTTTTTAATGGAATTAGTGATGTTTCCGATAAAGGCTAAAACTACAGTGGCTACTGTAGAATTTTGGTCTAATGTAATTCCAACAATAATCCTAAAAGAAAGCGAGATTCTTTATAAAAACAGATACAACATTGCAACTATATGCAATAAAGGATATCAATCACAGGAGATGTTTAAAGAAAAAAATAACATGAACATACAGAATTCATCTCAGATCCCAAGGTTAACCCTATTATACCTTTGTTCCCAGTACCACCATTTGGAGCTGAACTAGGGGGAATGGTTGCCTTATGGGCAGTAGTGGTGTTGGTAGGAGGATCCTTGGCCCTTGAACAATTGGCATCTCTTGTCCAATGGGTTTTCTCCGTACACATGAAGCACCAAGGTTTCTTTTTATTTTTACCCTTGTTAGATTGAGACCACCCCAGTTGCAGGTTTTTGGGGCCCTTGTGAAGACTTCTTGTCTTTACCCTTCTCCCCACCCTTATCAGGAGTATTAGCATCTTGCTTCTTTTGGTCACCACCTTGATTCTGAGTTTTCTGCTTCACCCTGGTTTTGACCCATTGTCTGCCTTCTTTCCCAATTCTTGGGGAGAGGTCAGATCAGAATCAACTAAGTACTGATGCAACAACTGGTTTTGGCAATTATTAAGGATCTGCTCCTTCATGATTAAATTGTACAATCCCTTAAAATCATTCACTTTATTGCCAAGTAACCAGCCTTCCAGAGCCTCAGTAGCACAATCTACAAAGTCTACCCAGTCCTATGTCTGTGTCTTCTGGGTGTCTCTGAACTTAATCCTGTACTATTCAGTGGTTAAGCCAAACCTATCAATGAGAGCACTCTTCAGGACTGAATAATTGTCAGCATCCTCCTCTCTGACAGTGAGGAGCTTAACTCTGCCTTTGTCATCAAAGGAGAGCCACAAGATAGCTGAGGGACCCTCTGTACCTTACAGCCCCTTTCTAGTGCAGTTATCAATTTGTGGATGTCATCCCCACTCTGGTAGGGATGGACTATCTTGTTCAGGTCCCTATGATCATGACCTTAACCCTAGGGACACTGTTGATGCCACCATGGGACTCTAGTTCCAATCTCTTTTAGCTCTCTTGAGCTCAAGGGCTTCCCTGTCTAGGGCCAACTGCTCCTTCTTGAGCCTAATCTTGATTTATTCAAGCTCCAGAAGTTGGCACTGTCTATCATAAGAGGATTCCCTCCTATTTGATATGGAAGTCCCTACAGACGTTCCTGAGTGTTGAGATTCTACAGAGGGAGACCTGGATCTCCTAGGTAAACTCTGTACTTTTCCTGGTGGGGTAAAGACAGGGCCACTGGGGCCTCCTCCCCCATCTAAAGGAAGATCTATGCTGCCCAGGTTGGAATCATCTTGGTTCTCTCGGTCAGGGTTTGAGTCCAGGTCAAAGAAGGTTTCACTTCCTGGGCTTTCCTCATTCCCTGCCCCACCCACTATATCTACCTCATCAGACCCTGGGGTCATCCTAAGGTCATCTAAGAGCAAAATCTCAATGAGACGTTGGTGTTTGCACTTCCCCCTGTCCTCCACTTCCTAGACACACACATGGCTTTCAATTCTTGAAATGAGAGGCTATTGTACCTACTTGGCAGAGAGCCACTGGCTTCTCCTCTAGAAGACATACTATTGTTATGTGGTGTAGGCACCTACCTAACCAGTGGAGGCTAAACTCTCTTGAGTTTGAGAAAGGGTGTGCCAGACCCTTGTCTTACCCAACTCCAAGTTCAGTAGAACTTACGTAGTCATATCTTGATGTATTATATGTGCCTAATACTTAGTGGTTTTCAGTTAATCATTTAATGAATTTATCTGGTAAAACAATAGCAAGCTTGAATCCCAACCGCTGCACATCAATGTGAGAAGATGGCCTGGTATTGATGGAGCAAGCCTGCGTACGTAAAGCGACTTGCTTGGATTAAGCCTTTCTAAAATAACGTTAACATACTAACTAACATGTTTTGTGTATTAATAACTGCACCACACGACATATGGGATATCTAAATGAAGCTTGTCTATGTGCTTTTACTAACAATAATCCGCTTGCATTAAAATGGCTGCTGCTACGCGGTATCTCTTACTGCGCATGCGTTTGTCATACTTACGTGACATGACGTATTCTCTGCTTTGGTGGGAATCTTTCGCTTCTGCGCACTAAGACTAAGATGGCTGCTTTGTGTTACAGCATGCATGAAGCTTGCACTTCTGCTTTTGCTAAGCTGTTCGTTCTGCCTAATCTTAACGCTGTAGTTAAAAATAAAATAATGGGATTAGAGTAGAGATAAGTGGTATACAGAATGTTAATTTATTCTTTGTTCTAAAATTATTTATCTTTTGTTTCTTACATGTAACCAAATTCGGGATTGGGAGGTGCTGAGACTCCATATTGAAAACCCCACTGCATCCATTTTGAACATGCGCACAAGAACCCAAGAAAAGCTACAATCATGACATTGAATGAGTGCCAAAGACAGTCATAGACGAGATGTGCCTGGGAGTGTGAATTCCTAACCCCAGGAAAAGAAAAATGAACTGTGCAATACCGAACGCTATTTTTACCAATTGATACATTCACTGCTGGGTGGAATAAAGATATGTGGCAAATAAAAAATTGATGGGCGGGAACGTTAGAATTATTATTCAGTCTAAAAGTTTCATTTTGGTATGGTGTGATGACCTCACCTCACTCTTTTGTCCAACCAAAAATTGGGGATCCTTACACTTGCAACATTGGGGGGTGGTACACTGTCCTGGAACATAGTATAACTAGGGTAGGCTTAGTTAGTTAGATTGTCCGACTTGTCCGAATAGCTGACCTGTCACTGACCCAACGCACTCAATAGGTGATCGGGAGAAGAGGTGCTGGCGGAGCCCTCTGTCAGAAGGTTCGAGACCCAGATCGGGGTCTGAAAGCTGAAGTGCTTCCGGAGCACTTTGTCGGAGAAATCGATAACCCAATAGGGGTTCTGGCTGTTAGCTGCAGAGAGGGAGTAACGCAGGGGTTGCAACTTCAACTGCGGGTGCTGGTCTTAACCTTTGGTGGTCCTGTCCTGATCCAAATTGGCTTTACCTGTCCTGATTCTGATCTGCACCTGCTTGCTTAGTGGCGTCTGCATTTTTGGGGTTCTGTCCTTTACCCAGCCCGTGGCCAGGGTTGGTCTTCACACCATTCTAGGTAATTAATAAATGTGGATTCGTCATTGTGTTATGTTTTCCTTCTCTTTACCCTCCCTATGTTCATTAAATGCTTAAACACAGTCATATACAATCTTTGCATATTTTCATCTTTATCAATATCTTCTTGATTGACAACTTATTGATCTTTAATGTTTGGATTATGACATTTAAGAATTTTCATAAATAAAGAGTTTAAACTTTTCCCAAGTTTGTGGTTATTATATGAGTGCAAATGTTATTTTTCCTGCATATTATTCTAACACATTGATCCAACAGGTTTCTAGGTCCCTAGCAGGTAATCACAACTTGGTAGTGTGTGCGAGGTTGGCCTGTCCATGGTAATTAGTTAAATGTATATGGGCCCAAGGTGAGTATGGTATTTGAGCAGGTTGACCCTCGCGCCCTATCAGTATATGCTGGCCACTAATTAATGTGGGCACCCTGTACCAGTCCACATGATCCTGGTGATGTATGAGGTCAAAGATAACATTTAGAAAGTTATCCTAGTGGTAGCTGTGAAGAGCAGCCTTCAAGCCTAATCTTGAAGGAATGTAAAGCAGCTTGTTTTACCAGAATACCACCTCCTGAATGACTAAATGAAAGTAGAACCACACAGTAGTTTTATAAAAATATGTATTTATTAATATAACACTCTCTACTAGTCTCTACACAAGATTAGGTCACAAAGCACAAAATACTGAATCAATAGAACATTCGTAAGTAGCAAAATACACAGCGGGCTCCAGGGGGAGACTGCACATATACTAAAACAATTGTATAACAATCACGACTTGACTAGACACAGTGCCTAGAGCACGTAGAATCGCTGGGACACCAAGGAACCACTCAAAGTAGTGACCCACAGAGGATGGGTGCAGTGAGGAAACACAACTGTGTGCTCCGTTACAACTCTATGGGAAGGTCGCTGTTGCAAAGTTATAGTTTAAAGACACTTCTACGAGGACTTCAAGCAAACCCTTTGAAACATAGAAGGTTCTAAGGCAAACCCACCAGTGAGTACCGAGGTACCCGTGTTACCTATCCTAGAGAACCCTGGTGAATAGGGGGTCAAGTGGTGTTGGAAACCTTTGTCGATTTCAATGGAGAGCTGCAAAGAAGTACTGCTGCCGGGAAGGTGAAGAGTGGCCAGCGGAATCCAAGCCTGGATTCTAGATGAGAGTAACCTGAAAGCAGAGGGTACAGAGTCTGGGTCACTTCAGGTGACCAGGGGCTCGGTAGTCGAATGCCCATGATGTCGGGTGCTTCAGGTGCGAAGAAGGGATGTTTGACTCTGTAGCCAAGGAGACCAGGAGATGTTGAGGATGACCAGAATCTAGAGGTGAGCTGGCCCACAAAAGCTGTTGAGTGCTGAGGGGTCAATGTCTGGCTGAAGCACCAACAAGCCATGGCAAATGCAACCCATGCAGAAAGGACAAACAGGTTACGGTGTGGACCAGCAAGGTCCCGGGGACTCTCCATGCAATGGGGAGTCAGGGCATGTCTGGAGCAACCAGGAAAGCACAAAAATAAAACAAGGTGACTCTCGCCAGGACCCACAGACCAACGGACCAGTGATTGCAAGGAGACCTCAAGCAAGTCTGAAAAGCACCAGCCCACAGAGAACTCAGTGTGAGGAGACAGGATTTCTTTGATGCAAATATTGCTCGGGGTTAGGACTACTAGGAGTCCAATGCACAATCTCAGGGGTCGCCAACAAGCATATGCACTTGCACATGTACACGCGCACAGGGGTTTGGGTCACGCGTTCCCCACAAGGGATACTGGTCTCAGAATCGCTGAGAAGGCAGATCAACTTCAGGGACCTTCAGAAACCCACCTCCTGTGTTGCTGAAATCTTCGGAGTCCTCAGGAGCTCGGGAGATGCAAGCCAGTCAGATGCGCTTAGGTGCCTGCTAGTGCAGGGGAGTAACTATTTTACTCCAAGGGAGATTCTTCAGTCCTCCAGCGTCGTGCACACAGCCGAAGTACTTGCTTTCTTCTTAGTAGAATCTTGTCTAGGTAAAATCTAAAGTCCTGTAGCCAGGTAACCCACTTTATACCCACAGGAAAGGGTTGGACAGATTCAGTGGACCCTTCTAGGGGAGGGGCAGTACAGAGGTGGGGCTACACCCATGTTCTTTGTCCAGTTTTGCACCAGAGCTGGAGCCAATGGCTCCCAGAACTGGTTTAAGCTGGACTATGCACAGGGACACCAAATGTGCCCCCAGCGCAGACTTTCTGGCACTCTCAGAGTACACCCACCCAGCCCCAATACACTAAACTCTATCTGGGAGGTGGTCACACCTCCCTGTGACAGGATGCCTATGGTTATGCTTTCCTCTGCTCGAGCTTGGCTCAGTAGCAGGAGTGCAGAATCATATCTGTGGCTGGCAGCGTCCATTTTGTGCTGCCCATGTCGAGAAAGCTGGTACTGGGTAGACGTATGACCCACACATGTACCTTTGGAAGGGTGGAATCATACCTCAAAACCAGTTACTTGTATGGAGGTATGATTCCAAGGTGTTTGACACCAAACGCAACATGTTTCTAAGTAGCCATTTAGCATTTACCGCGAGGTTATAAGGCACTTTGACCTATATGTCAGGCTGCATCACAGACAACCCTGTAGAATGGTCTCTGAGGGCTGCAGAGGAGCTCTGCTCATGCAGGGGCACCCTCTCACATAAAAAGCAGCACTCTGCCTTCAGGATTGATAAGGCCTGCTAAAGGGGTGACTGATAGGTTTTTAAGTGTATTGATTTAGATCGATATAGTGTGCCTATATCTAAGTTAGTGGTGCAAGCACCAGCGTACACAGGCTGCTGTAGCAGACATGTGGTTTCATTCTGAATAGCCTCTCATGGGTGAAATAATACATGCTTCAGTACATGGGAGTCCTCTGGGGTACCTATGCCCTGGGTACATGGTGTACCATATACTAGGGACTGATAAGGGTACCTTAGTATCCAATCTGAAGTGTACCTTAAGTACATACATGCAATTTAAGGGAGAAAGCAGGTAGACTGGGGTCCTGGATAGCAGGATCCCAGTCAAACTAGCCCCAAAACAGTGAGGTATCAGCAAAAAGTGGGGGTAACCATAAGAAGCGGAAACTACTTTCCTAAAAGGATCTTGATGATTACGTCACAGATGTCTTTCGCTTCATACTGGAGGCCCCTCTCATCCGGGAGGTAAATATTGACCGGGTTGGGCACATAGAGCTGGTCTACCATGATCAAAGTCAGCCCCTCTCACTGACATTTTAGTTTATACCCATGATTTTCAGGTAAAGGACAATATATTGCACAGGGCCCAGGAGAGACATCCTATCCAATTCAGAGACCAAACTCCAAAACTCTACCAGGATTTGGCGGTGATCACTTTACAGAAAAGATAAGATTTCCGACCTGCTACCACCCACTTGTGGAACATTGGAGTGTCCTGCTCATGGGGTCATCTGTTTAGCCTCATCTTTCACTTGGATGCTAAGCTTTTCCAGCTGCGATCCATCGAGGAGACAAGTTGTGTTTTAGGCGTAGATTTAGCTGCTGACAGTTCGCCATCGAAGACCTTCCTGCCCAGTTCAATAAATCACCGGCCTTGCTAGCGTGACATGTCATGAGGATGGGGAGTATCCGCCTGGAACCTATGATGATCGCCAAAGGAAAACAGACAGTGGTGGAGTCGATTGCTATGGCGCTGGCCAAGTCTGACTCCTCATAATATGGCTGGGCAAATAACTGTCAACATTAATATTGATAGCTGGCTGGGTGGGGGGTCTGGAAACTGTGGCCACTGTCTGGATCCCTCTTCTCTGGACACTTGGAACTGTAAGTCCATTCTCCTAATAGTATGTTCATGTTTTTATTGGCACTCTCTCCTGTTTTCCATTTGTGATGTCTTAGTTTGTGGTTACACTCATCTCTAAGGCGGTATACACCCGTTACAACGCATCTTTTACTCCGCACTACCATTACAACGCGACTTTTACTCCGCATACCATTACAACGCATTGCGCTGGGGGGCGCTCTAGGATAGGGAATAAGTATAATTTACTATCCAACACCTTCCCTAGGGTCCACGGGGACTGGAGTTAGAATAGTAAATTATACTTACCACTATCCAGCACCTCAAAGCGCTATGCGTTGTAATGGTATGCGTTGTAAAAGTCGCGTTGTAACGGTATGCGGAGTAAAAGTATGCGGAGTAACGTCATACATCCCTCTAAAGCTGTCACACCACAGTACATGTTAGATAATAATAGGGTCCGACGGACAAAATACTGGCTGTTCCACTACAGACACAATGATGTTTAACACAGCTTTCAGGTGTGATGGGTAGAACAATGACAGTTACATATTTTAGGGTCCTTACCCTTAATGTGAAGGGTCTTAATAATCTAATTAACACAAGGCATTTTTTACCTATCTGGAGAATTCAGAGGCAGACATGCCTGTTCCAGAAGACACATCTCCTTTTAAACCTGAACAACCACTTCAATGACCCAGTCCCCTCTAACTGCCTAGCTGCCACCGCCCAATCCATCATTCCTAGCTGGACAGCAATAATGAATGCCTCCCTTCTTCAGGGATAAATACCCGACTCTCTGAAAGCTGGTCAAGTCCTCCCTATTTTAAAAAAAAACTTCATTGATCCTGCCTCCCCTGAATACTTTAGACCTATTTCTAACATCCCATTCTTAGCTAAAGCTCTAGAGAAGTGTGTGCCACAGCAGCTGAGCCAACACATCACCAACTTCCACCTACTAGATGACTTCCAATCTGGTTTCAGGCCTGGGCACAGCATGGAAACCACCATTCTCCACATCGTGGATGTTGCCCTACAAGCCCTTGACCAAGGCAAAACCTGTCTCCTAATCATCCTAGATCTATCCTCGGCCTTCCACATGGTCAACCATGAAAAACTACTAGAACTCCTCAAAATCAGGATGGGAATGGATGGCTCTGTTCTTGAATGGTTTAGGTCCTTCCTCCACAACCAGTCACATGCCTAACCTGGGGTGCTGTCAAAACTAACCAGAGGGGCCATGCTCCAAGCACTTAATGCATTTAATGTTGATTTCAGGTAAACTAATCAGACTTAAACGCATGCTGTTGATGATCTGTAAGTGACAAGCCTGAAGCTGGTAATGTAAAGTTTAATTGATGACATGTCGTGGGAAATGACCTCCATATTTCACTGGATCCCCACCTTCCAACACTCCCAAAGTAAGTGGAAGATGACTTATTTACTTAGTTAGACTTATTGATAGTTTAGGTTTTTTCCAAATGCATTTCACACCAATTCAAGTTAGCAGGAACAGTACAGTTGCCTTGTCTCTCAAACACACTAAGTGTTATTAAGTATTGACATGTGTACTTGCACCATAGGTACTTCCAATACACATTTCTTTCAGTGCACACACTTCCAGACAGGTCTGCTCTCTCCATGAGCACAGGGAAGTAAAACGCCGTATCCAGCATATTGCCAACATTTGGAAGCAAGAAAAAGGAGCGTTTAAAAATAAGGGGGGGGGGCGTTATTTGGCTTAGATTTAATTAAAAGCAATTTCAGAGAGGAGACAGCTAAAATAACGCAGTATGGAGTTAAAAAAATGATGAGCCACCCTGCTGAGATGGATATGTTGGCACATATGACATGGGTAGAAATGGACATGCATGCAAATATTCCTCAAGTGCAGAAACACTTTTGCATTGGGGCCTACTTTCATAGGGATGCTATCTTGTACTGTAAGTGAGATAAAATGACAGGGTTCTCTAAAGAAGTCATGGGCAAACAAGTGTAACTAGGATTATTTTATTGTGCAGACCTAGCAATATGAAACACTATACACATGAATATAATACCTTCATCAGCTTCATTCCACTTATTTGCAGGGAGAAAAATGGAACTACTCCTGAGATCGGGCTTACCGCCCCCCACCCTCCAAAAAAACAGTAGTAGTGGGGAGCTGTAGCCAACGGCCAATGGGTCAAGGGCGTATATAATACGTTGGTCCCAGTATTATAATATCAAAAGTGTTTGAACAAGAAGACACTTCAAAATAGGATTCCGTTTCAAAAAGCAAAATACAAACAACATTTTTTGTTTCAGTGTTATTTAATCACACTGAAACTGATTGTCTTTTCTTCAGTCAAATATTGAAGGGCATACATTTTTAACACAGTTTCAACATGACAGTGCCCAAAGTGAGAAGAAGGGTAGGGGGAGGCTGTGATTCAGGTGGGGTAGTGAGGTAAAGTTAAAATGGTGACAAAAAGTCACAGACAGTTCTGCCATATATTCCTCATATGCCTGTAAAGCAGGTAGTCAAGTACATATTCATCACAGTACAAAATATCTGTACAGCTTTGCCATGTAGCACGTGGTGTCACAGTAAGGTAAGTACTGTTGAAAGGACTGGCAATTATCAAGTGTCGACGTTTCAACCCCAATTAGTGTGTAGGTTTTTCAAGCCTTACTTGATGGGTCTTCCTCAGGACAGTTGGTGGGTGGTGTGGGGTGAAGGGGCACCTACAAATGACAAAGGATGGTGTGTCACATCCAGACTAAAATAAAAAACAAGGTTAACATAGTCCCATGAGCTGGGCTAGGCCACTATATTTACCGTAAGAAGGAGGGATCTTTCACTAATCAATGGTGGAGAATCAAGGGGCTCAGTGGCTCTCAATGGAATGACGGCAAGAGTGAGAAGACACCTGTAGAAATAAAGTGAAATAAAGTTTACCATTTAACTCATAGCATTGACGACCGGTGCATGGGACCGTGGCACGTCTTTATCGTGCTTTCATTAACTATTGGCAGTCTGTTTATAGCCCATGCGCATCATTGCCTTATGCACTTTCAAGTAATTTGTGCCCCCCACTCACCCCGCGGCACTTGCATGTCGCACTTCCATTAGCATTTGGCAGCATCACTTCTAATGTATCATTGACCGCCACACTTTGGGTCATTATTTTTAGCTGGCTTGTTTTCTCCTCCCAGATTGATTCTCCATTCTCCCTTGATTGATTTGAGAGCCTTTACATTTATAAGGATTAAAGATACTGGATGTTGCCACCTTTTTAATGATGGATCCTTGATTTGCCTGGATCGCCTTTCGTTGGCACCTTGAGGAAGTGTTGAGACTCAGAGCTTTCACTTAGGTTTTTCTTCACTGAGGAACACATGGCTGACCGTCACCTTAATTCTACAGGTGTCTTCTCACTCTTGCCGTCATTCCATTGAGAGCCACAGAACCCCTTGATTCTCCACCATTGATTAGTGAGAGATCCCTCCTTTTTTCACTTATGGTAATTAAAATGGCCTAGCCCAGCTCATGGTACTATGTTAACCTTGGCTTTTATCTTAGCTTGGATGTGACACAACATCCTTTGTCATTTGCAGGTGCCCCTTCACCCCACACCACCCACCAACTGTCCTGAGGAACACCCCTCGAGTAAGGATTGAAAAACCTACACACCAATTGGGGTCAAAACGTCGACACTTGATAATTGCCAGCCCTTTCAACAGTACTTACCTTACTGTGAAACCTTGTGCTACATGGCAAAGCTGTACAGATATTTTGTACTGTGATGAGTATGTACTTGACTACCTGCTTTGCAGGCATATGAAGAATATATGCCAGAACTGTGTGATTTTTTTGTCACCATTTTAACTTTACCTCACTACCCCACCTGAATCACAGTCTCCCCCTACCATTAAACTCACTTTGGGCACTGTCATGTTGAAACTGTGTTAAAAATGTATGCCCTTCAATATTTGCCTGAAGAAAAGACGATCAGTTTCAGTGTGAATAAATAACACTTAAACAAAAAAGTTATGTTTGTATTTTGCTTTTTGCAACTGAATTGTATTTTGAATTGTCTTCTTGTTTAAACACTTTTGATGTTATAATACTGGGATCACCCTATTATATACGATCTAGCACCCAGGTCCCAGTGATTCCGGGTTTACCCTTTTGCATAACCCAATGGGTCAAGGGAGCAGAGAGTTGAAAAAGTTTGAGAATCACTGGCCTACCCCAACATTTCAGTTCAACTTACTTGATAACTGACGGTTTAGATACGTTGCAGTGATGTTGAAGATAGTTTAAATGGAAATAGGTCTGCGGGATACCTTGTGGGTCCCGTGCTCACTTTGCCACTTCATTCACGCTAGCCTGGCTGATAAGAGGTGTTACCCCAAAACCTGGTCCAAGGATGCTTGTTTCCGGGCCAGGGAGGACCTGGCTTGGCAGTTCAGGCTGTACTGTTCCCATGAGGAACAGGGTCAAGACTGATTTGATCTGAACTGGGGTGGCGAAGTGAGCTAAAGAACGATGACCGATTCAACCCAGATCTGTAACTTGGGTTGAGTGTCTGAAATGTTCGACTGCTCCGTCTATGATCTTCTTGTGTTTGCTTTGTTTGCCCTTAGTTGTCAGGGTATGCCAGACATGGGTGCCTTGCTCACTTTGCCACTGGATTCTAGTTAGCCTGGCTGATGATTACAGGTACCTCAGAACTGGTTCCAGGATTCTTATTTCCAGTCCAGGAAAGACTTGGCTTGGCAGTTCGGGCTGGAATGTTCCCATGGGGAACAGGGTCAAGACTTATTTGCATATGTCTGGGTCTGAACAAGGGGTGGTGAAGTGAGCTAAGGAACGATGAAGGATTCAACCCAGGTCTGTGACTGGTTGGTGAGCATCTGAAAAGTTTCAAAGTTCCATCTATCATCTCCTTGTGTACACTTGTGATGCAATTCATGCAAGACACACAGGTGAATGAGAGGCCAACGTTTATTACTGGACCTTTTTAGCACCACCCTCACACATTTTCCTGGCTGTACTCAATGTAGTAATTGCATTAGACAGTCATGAGCACATCATCAATAGCTAAGGCGATCACATGCTGCAATTTCTTTGCCAAATTCAGTTGGCTTGGTTTACTGTATTTGTTTTTTTTACTTTCATGTGTGGGATCATTGATTTCATGATCCATTGGACACAACAATATAATTCACATTTCGTCTTTTAATCACTCCAACTCTCTTCCAATTTCTTGGCGGATCCAACATAATCTGGATTTTTTGGGGGGTTGGATTTCATTTCATAGATGTTTTACTTAATTCATTTGGACGCGCAGATAGTTATTGCTTTGTCCTGATGATGACTGTGTATTTTTACAATGGTCGAAACGTCGTTGATGCACATATGTGGCTGCAACTGAAGAAGGACGCATTGATTTGCTTTGTGTTGTTCCAGTTTTGTCCTGAACTTCTTATGTTTTTATAATTCCTTTCCTCAGCTACCTGTTTGGTTACACATTGTACTGCTTATTCATTTTTGTTGTTTCTGTACTGTCTTGAGCTACATTGTCTTACATTTTTTAGCACTTAAAATATTTTGTGAATACATTTTCAATAATTTGTAATCATTTGTACTTGGATTATTTCTTCTTTTTCTTCTCCCCCTTTTTCTCTTCTCTCCTTTTTACTGATTTCTTTAATTGGTACATTTTATTTTATTGTTTAGATTTGGGTTTGTTGTATGTATTGTTACCTTGAACCTTTGTTAGGATTCCAGTATGCCATGGTGTGACAATATGTTTCAGACAACAGATAGATCTATAGCATGTAATTTTGGATTACACTTTGAAAGTAGTGCTAGGAGCTAGTTTTGTATGACAACTAGGACTGAAGTACCCCAGCTTAATCTATTTTTGTGCCTGACACTTTTTATATATTGTGGAGTTGTGAGAGCCAGATCAGGAGAATGATTACCCATAATCCCAGTTTACTTTTCTTGGAAGGTGTATACCTTTGAAATGTTGAAATGGGGCGAAAGAAAGACTTCCTAACTGAACGAAACGTAAACACATTTACTACTGTCTTTACTTAATGACTTACCCTTAGGAAGTATAGAGGCTTATTTACGAGCCAAGTTCACCACTAGATCGTATGCCACCATGTATGTCTATTCATGGACTTCTAGATATAGAGTAAGGCTAAGCAGCGCAAGTCACTGCCTTGCCTTACTCTGGGTCAAAGAAGCGTTCCATGGGTGTTGCTGTGGGTGTTCCCACACAACACCCATGTACTTTGATGCCACTCCAGATTTATAATATCTTGTTAACCTGGGGCAGCGCCATTACCTTGCTGCTCACTACAGCAGGCATACCAAGGAGAAATGTTTACATCCTGATGCACACAAGTAATGAGGAAAATATCTCTTGTGATTGTTTTAGTTCAGGAAGATGTCCCTTCCTGAACAAAAACAATCATGCTAACAACACAGACACCCTTGTACCATGGTACAAGAGTACCTGGTTTGGTGCATGGCTGCTAATTGTGCATCAGCGCTGGCTGATAGGACAGGAATGCACCATATCTTGTAAATATGGTACATTCCTGCCCTTTTGAATTGGCGTAGGGCAGCTCAGTAAAATGACTTAAGCGCTGCCTTATGCCAATTTGCTGTAAATATGTCCCATCGTTTTTGCAAAGACACAGACTACTGTCTATGTCCACTGTTTTGGTGGTGTTGTCCATGAGGGGCGGGGCTTGGTTCTGCCAACAGAGTGGGGGCCTAGCATGCATGTTTTGGTTGGGTGGAGGTTCTGTGCTTCCGTGAAGGGCAGGGGAGTCGGTTCAGGGTGGGTGTCAGTTTAACCAGCTGCCTGGGCTTGAGCTTGAGCTTTTGGGAATCCGCACATGACATTGTTGTGCTGTTAATGGTGTATTGGCTAACTGGATGATTTGTGCTGTTTCTCTCCAGTAGTGGCGTGGATGGGGAGAGGGCAGTCATTGGCTTGCATGGATTTTTGTTTCTGGCTTGGCTGTGAGGCTGTCAGCAGATACTTTGGTGACTATTTGTTCTGCAGTTTGCTTCCACACAGGTGCATGTGAATTCCCATGCTATCATAGTGGGAGCTTTGCATGGTCGTGAAGCATTCCTTTAAATCTAACACAACTAAAGCATACACCCCCCAAAAGTTTTTTTTTTTACTAATCTACTAACTAATACCTCTAAACTGGGTACCGCAGTCTCATGCTACTTTCTGGAAAGCACCTCAATGTCTCATCAGGTGTACATCTATATATATAGCAGTTAGTTTGAAATTACAATTAGCAGAGGATGGTTCATGAATTAATATATTGTAATATTTGAATCAAGGACCATGTCATTGGTGTTTGAAACAACCTGTTAACTCTCCTTTGAGTTGCTAAAAAGAAAATGTACAGATTCTCAATTTAAAGATGTGGGTACAAGTGCAGCTTACATTCGTTTTCAACACTGCTAAGTAAAAAGCTGAATGGCGTGCCCTGTTGTTAAATTTGTGCAAACATGCATTTTACAATTGAATCACCTGAAATTTCTCTTCTCCTTTAAAGCTCTATCACATTTTCCCAGAGATCATGGATTATATCCCTGGACCACACCATCAGCTATTCAAACATTTTCAACAGTTGCATGATTTTATTTTAAAGAAAGCGAGGGAAAATGAAAAAACCCTGGATTCATCTTCCCCTAGAGACATACTCGATTTTTTCCTCATCAAGATGGAGCAGGTACTGCAAACTTTACAAATTCAAATAAAGTGGTTGAATAGGTTTAACATGTGACAGTGGTCACTCAATGAATTGTTGAATGTAACTGGTTTCTTACACTACCTTTGCAGAGAACTCTGGGTAGTTCCTAGGTTTAGGTGGAGAGCAGCTCTTGTATACAGCATCCCACAACACCACTGACACTCTGAATTTGCTCACCTCAAATGTCTACTTTTCTATCAAAGTTTCTAAGCATAGGATTAGCACAGTGCCATTCACGTGGAGCAAGAAAGAGATAAAGGCTTTTGTCATTTATTGCTTCTATTCAATTATTATGTATATAATATGATAGTTGTGTTCCTCTCAATAAGTAAAGTGAATCCAGTGCAAAGAAACAAACTGGTGATCCTGAAAGTAAAACAGATATTAATAATGCATTAACAACTGCATGAAATGTTCATCAATCAGACAGATTGCTTTCTATGTATTTATACAGAATATGAACCTCATAGTCCCTCTTCAGTGGCTTTGAAGCAACGTTTAAAAGAGCAAACAGATGTACACATTCATGTGATGCATTTGATTAAGACTCGCAGTAATTGAAACACGTTATGCCAAGGAACTCGCCTGAAGAAAGGATTATCACTGGTGCACAACTGGTTGAGCCTGCTTGCACGGATGGAGAAGTAGGTGTTGGTTCTGGTGGAATATATGGAAGTGATGCGCCCTACAGGCCCCAACCCGAGAGGCTGGGCATCCCTTACATCACCTTGCTTATGGAATACATATATACATATATACATATATCTATATTACCTACTGGCGGTCGCCAGTAGGTAGTTATAGTTAGGATTTTTTTCAATGTTAAATCTCAAAATTCTATTTGGAATAACTTTGGCTTCGGTTGACGAATCTGCCTGAAAATTTCCTCAAAATGGCCTCGCGGCGCCCCGGTTCGTCCCTGAAAGTTTGGGGGATTCGTCAAGCGGGGGCCGAGATAAAAGGGGGGTCCCAAAACGCGTTTTCTCCATGTTAATTTCCATAGGGCGGTCAATTTCACTTTTAGCCCTAACGGCTGAATGGATTTACACCAAACTTGGCAAAATTGTAGGGACTGGTAGCCCGATGTGCCTTTGCTATGTCTCAAGATATGTGCTCCAGTGGATTTTGAGTAATTTAGGTTAAAAAAAATATATATATCTATAGGCGCGCTCCGGTACGCGCACCGGGGAGCGCACCGGGGAGCGCACCGGGCGCGCCACGCGACTTGCGCACGGAAAGCTGATTGGCTCTCGGGTGTCTGTAAACATTCTAAACAGTCCGGAGCGGCCGCCATCTTGTGTCTCGGTAGGATCGAGACATGAGAGGTGGCCAAAACAAAGGGGGAAATGACCATAAGGGGGCAGAGTAGACACCCCCTGTCCCCCTAGGTTTGATGTGGGGGCCATTAAAGGGCCCCGCGGGGTCTCACATTTTTTTTTTTTTCGATTTTCGCGGGGGAAGCGCCCGGTACGCGCACCGGGGAGCACACAGGGGAGCGTACTATGGGAAAAAAATCACTTTAAAAAATTGTATGTTTATTAATTGTTTTTTTTGTTGTTTTTTTTATTTTATTTAAGTACCTACATGTAGGTACCAATGCAGAGACTTAAATTTAATGTACACCATCTCCTCTGTAGATATCTTGCATGTTGTTATCGAAGTTATTGTGGTATATGGAATCCATAACATAGTCTGTCAGGAAAGCAGAAACAGATATTTTAAGCACTCCCTGAGAAGTCCTAGGGGATCATGGGTAGTCTATCCTGATCCCTTATGATGAAAAAGAGGTGTAAAATACACATAGGAGATAATATAGTGGGAGAAAGGTAGTAACTATGAGTAAACTTACTATGTAACAGAAAAAAAGTTGCACAGTATACTATAAGTCTCATTTTATAATATAATTATTTTGGTAATACTTCATGAATTACATATACAAATGAATATTGTCTCAAACAATTTAAAATTATTAAATATAAATTTATTCCTCTGATACTTTTTCATAATTTAATAAAACTTGTAACATAATATTGTCCGGTATTTCCTCATAATTATAAGTACGTGATTCCATTTGTTCCAAACATTCTATTAACTGTTGGTCCAAAGAGTCATCCATGAAATCAACTTTATATTTTTGCTCTTCTGGATTTTCCACCTTTACTTCGATAGAATTAACATTTGCTTGTTTTTCTCCTTCCATTTTCTTTCTGAAAATTGCATAAAAATTAACTATATTAGTAGAGTTAGGGTACTGTTGGGTTTAAGTTTAGACAGGTACTTTTGAGTTTTTAACAGTGAAGTAATTTTTGGGCAGTGTATGGTTTCAGGCAGGAAGTAGAACTATTAAAAAGTGCATGTGATGAAGCCTAAGTAAATTCATAATTATACCAGAGAAGCCTAACTCAATCCATAACTATTACAGAGAAGTCTATCTCAATCTATAACTATTACAGAGGGATAGTATATAACTAACAGAATATTTTTTCTCAAATTAACTTAAAGTGCACAACATACTTCACTTTCCAAAATAACAACTTACCTTTGAGAAAGCAGTTGAAATTGTCAGTGTTATTTCTTTTCAAATGTACTTCAGGAAGCAGTAGTCAAAATGGCTGTGTTTCCCTCTCTTCTTTTATATATATTCTTGTACATAACCAATCAAATGTCAGGAAATAATCGTAGAAAATGAAAGAAACTTTTTAATTGGTTGTAAATTCTAACACTTCATATGTGTTTTTGTCATGTAATTTACCTCAAGACATTTAGACAGGCCTGTAGCCTAAATGTCTCAATGGAATTCCACCAAATTTTGGCAAATGGTAGGGACTGCTATGTAGTAGGGCCTATTCTATATTTGATGAAAGTGTCTCCAATGTTTTTTCTGAAAATTACTTTCCCACCTTTTTTTATGGAGCGCTTACCGGTGCGCGCGCCGGTACGCGCACCGGCAGCGTAACGGGAGTCCTCCATTTTGTGTTTCGGTACAATCGAGACACAAGATGGAGGGCAAACAATGTTCGGTATGGCTAGAAGGGGGCACGGTAGAGACGTCTTGACCCTTTAGGTTTTCTGAGGGGGGCTTAGGAGGCTCATAGAGGTAAAAAAAAAAAAATATTCTTTAATTTTCCGCGGGGGAAGCGCCCGGTACGCGCACCGGTAAGCGTACCGGGAAGCGTACTTTGGTGAAAAATAGTGAAAAAAGTTAGAAAAAGATAAACGTTTTGAATGATCAGAGGTAGGGTAGCTCTGAAAAGAGCTTTTGGGTTCTGTGGTTGAGTTAGGTACCTACAAGTAGGTTCCAATGCACAGTCTTAAATTCAGGAGGAATATTCTATTTCCCTCATCTGAGAAGTGCACACCATCTCCTCTGTAGATATCTTGCATGTTGTAACGCAAGTTGTTATTGTATATTGAACCCATTCCACAGTCTCTCATGTAAGCAGAAACAGATTTATTCACATGTTTCCGTGCTTTCTCAAATTGTGGACAAAATTGGTTGGACCAGTTCCATTTCTGTCTTTGGCATATATTTGAATATACCAAGGCAGTTTGTGGAAAAAGTGTCATCAATTGATCAAAGGTGTCCTTTAAGAGCATTTCCATACCAACCCCAGTCATAGTGCCCAAATCATTTCCACCACAGTGCACTATTAAGAGGTCAGGGCTTGGCAGATGCAAAAAGGTTTTCACCAATGGTATCAATTGATGACATCTCAATCCTCTCTGGCCAATCCACTTGATTTCCAGATTTGATAAATCAAGGTTGTGATAATTTCTGCTTGCTGCATACCTTTGAGCCCAGTGGATGTAGCTATGTCCAATAATCCATACAGAATACATGATGTGAGAAGGTTCTGGTGCAGTCAGATGAAGTGTGGGAATGAAATGGCAGTTGGAACAGTAGGAGTTTACAAAAAAAGTAATTGTGGAGTTTCACTGCTTTTGAATCACAAGCAATGATTGGTGGATTCAGATAGTTGAAAACTGAAAGTTAGGGTGCATGGTTGTGTTGTGTGAAAGAAGCAATTTGAATGGTTAAAAAAAGTCACTAAAAGCAATAATACCCTGGATAAGCTGGTGTATTGAGAGGTCAAACATCCTTGCTGAGTTAATTTGCAACATTGTTCAATAAACTTTTGAACCTGAGAGTTCAGTTAGGAGGGAGTTGCTATGGTAACAGATAGAAAGATCTGAGAGGGGGAAGGGTGTTGGTTTGAAAATAGTGAGGGAAGACTTTTGATTGGTTGAATTAAGGCATATGTGTACAAAGTTAGAGATTTTCTATGCCAGTCTTGGTTTCAGTGTATTGAGTGCACACCTTTTGCTCTGCTAAAGAAAAATTGGTGTGTGTGTCTGACACTGTTTTCAATCTTCCAAAGCATTTGTAAAGGTAATAAATGATTTATTTAATTAAGATAGAGACTTGTTTGCTCTATGGAGAATATTTGGAAGCAGATAGTTATGTTTCAGAAGTGAAATTGTATGCTTGTATATAGGTCCTGTGTTGTGTTTCTAAAATGTTATACAAAAAACGATTTTGGGTGCAAATGAATGTTATTTTCATTTGGCCCTTATTTATGATTGCCTTATGCAACCGGTGCATCACTTTATACATGGGAAATAAGTGACGCTCTTGTGGCGCAAGGCCTTCATAAATAAGGCCCAGAGTTTGTTGGCTGTTGATTTGTTATTTGCTTTTTGATAATATTTATTATGAACATTTGCAAGATAGTGGATTTGTATTTTGGGACACAGTGATGTTTCAAAGCTGATATTGAGTGGTTGTACATATGTTCTGCGCAATGTTTCTTAAATGTTATTCAAAAAACCGATTTTGGGTGCAATTCATTGGTATTTTCATTTGGCTCTTTTTTATGATTGCCTTGTGCAGCTGATGCATCACTTTAAACATGGGTAATAAGTGACACACTGGTGGCGCAAGGCCTTCATAAATAAGGCCCTGAGTTTATTTGCTTTTGGTTTGTTTTTGGCTTTTTGATAATGCTTGATATCAACATTTGCAAGATAGAGGATTTGTATTTTGGGAAACAGTGATCTTTCAAAAGTTAAATTCTGTGCTTGTACATAGGTTCTGAGCAGTGTTTCTAAAATGTTATTCAAAAAACGATTTTGGGTGCGAATCAATGGTATTTTCATTTGGCCCTTATTTATGACTGCCTTGTGCAGCCGGTGCATCACTTTATACATGTGAAATAAGTGACGCTTTTCTGGTGCAAGGTCTTCATAAATAAGGCTCTGAGTTTCTTTGCTCTTGGTTTGTGCTCTGCTATTTGATAATGCTTGCTATCAACATTTGCAAGATAGAGGATTTGTATTTTGGGAAACAGTGATGTTTCAAAAGTGAAATTCTGTGCTTATATATAGGTTCTGGGCATTGTTTTTAAAATGTTAATCAAAAAACAATTTTTAGTGCAAATCAATGGAATTTATATTTGGGTCTAATTTATGATATTCTTGTGGCGTAGGTATGTCACTTTTAACATGGGAAGAAAGTGACGCACTGGTGGCGCAAGGCCTTCATAAATAAGGCCCAGAGTTTATTTGCTTTTGGTTTGTTTTTGGCTTTTTGATAATGCTTGATATCAACATTTGTAAGATAGAGGATTTGTATTTTGGGAAACAGTGACGTTTCAAAAGTGATATTGAGTGCTTATACATAGGTTCTGGGCAGTGTTTTTTAAATGTTATTCAAAAAACGATTTGGGTGCAAATGAATGGTATTTTCATTTGGCCCTTATTTATGATTGCCTTGTGCAACCGGTGCATCACTTTATATATGGGAAATAAGTGACGCTCTTGTGGTGCAAGGCCTTCATAAATAAGGCCCTGAGTTTGTTGGCTGTTGATTTGTTATTTGCTTTTTGATAATATTTTTTATGAACATATGCAAGATAGTGGATTTGTATTTTGGGACACAGTGATGTTTCAAAGCTGATATTGAGTGGTTGTACATAGGTTCTGCGCAGTGTTTCTTAAATGTTATTCAAAAAACGATTTTGGGTGCAAATCAATGGTATTTTCATTTGGCCCTTATTTATGATTGCCTTGTGCAACCGGTGCATCACTTTATACATGGGAAATAAGTGACACTCTTGTGGCGCAAGACCTTCATAAATAAGGCCCTGAGTTTGTTGGCTGTTGATTTGTTATTTGCTTTTTGATAATACTTATTATGAACATATGCAAGATAGTGGATTTGTATTTTGGGACACAGTGATGTTTCAAAACTGATATTGAGTGGTTGTACATAGGTTCTGCGCAGTGTTTCTTAAATGTTATTCAAAAAACGATTTTGGTGCAATTCATTGGTATTTTCATTTAGCCCTTTTCTATGATTGCCTTGTGCAGCTGATGCATCACTTTAAATATGGGTAATAAGTGACGCACTGGTGGCGCAAGGCCTTTATAAATAAGGCCGTGAGTTTATTTGCTTTTGGTTTGTTTTTGGCTTTTTGATAATTTTTGATATCAACATTTGCAAGATAGAGGATTTGTATTTTGGGAAACAGTGACGTTTCAAAAGTGATATTGAGTGCTTATACATAGGTTCTGGGTAGTGTTTTTTAAATGTTATTCAAAAAACGATTTTGGGTGCAAATGAATGGTATTTTCATTTGGCCCTTATTTATGATTGCCTTGTGCAACCGGTGCATCACTTTATACATGGGAAATAAGTGACGCTCTTGTGGCACAAGGCCTTCATAAATAAGGCCCAGAGTTTGTTGGCTGTTGATTTGTTATTTTCTTTTTGATAATATTTATTATGATCATATGCAAGATAGTGGATTTGTATTTTGGGACACAGTGATATTTCAAAGCTGATATTGAGTGATTGTACATAGGTTCTGCGCAGTGTTTCTTAAATGTTATTCAAAAAACGATTTTTGGGTGCAATTCATTGGTATTTTCATTTGGCCCTTTTTTATGATTGCCTTGTGCAGCCGATGCATCACTTTAAACATGGGTAATAAGTGACGCACTGGTGGCGCAAGGCCTTCATAAATAAGGCCCTGAGTTTATTTGCTTTTGGTTTGTTTTTGGCTTTTTGATAATGCTTGATATCAATATTTGCAAGATAGAGGATTTGTATTTTGGGAAACAGTGATGTTTCAAAAGTGAAATTCTGTGCTTGTACATAGGTTCAGAGCAGTGTTTCTAAAATGTTATTCAAAAAACGATTTTTGGGGCAAATGAATGGTATTTTCATTTGGCCCTTATTTATGATTGCCTTGTGCAGCCGGTGCATTACTTTATACATGTGAAATAAGTGACGCTTTTCTGGTGCAAGGTCTTCATAAATAAGGATCTGAGTTTCTTTGCTCTTGGTTTGTGCTCTGCTATTTGATAATGCTTGATATCAACATTTGCAAGGTAGAGGATTTGTATTTTGGGAAACAGTGATGTTTCAAAAGTGAAATTCTGTGCTTGTACATAGGTTCTGGGCAGTGTTTTTAAAATGTTAATCAAAAAACGATTTTTAGTGCAAATCAATGGAATTTATATTTGAGTCTAATTTATGATTGCCTTGTGCAGCCGGTGCATCACTTTAAACATGGAAAGAAAGTGACGCACTGGTGGCGCAAGGCCTTCATAAATAAGGCCCCGAGTTTATTTGCTCTTGGTTTGTGCTCTGCTATTTGATAATGCTTGATATTAACATTTGCAAGGTAAAGGATTTGTATTTTGGGAAACAGTGAGGTTTCAAAAGTGATATTGACTGCCTATACATAGGTTCTGCCCTGTGTTTTTTAAATGTTATTCAAAAAACGATTTTTGGTGCCAATCAATGGTATTTTTATTTGGGTCTTATTTATGATTGTCTTGTGGCGCCGGTATGTCACTTTTAATATGGGTTGCACTGGTGGTGCAAGGCCTTCATAAATAAGGCCCTGAGTTGCTGTTGTATAAACTTAAATATGTTGCAATTTATTGTTTATATTGTTTGCTTTTTGACATTACTTTGTTGTTTGCTAATAGTGGTCTTTCATGTGTTTTTTTTTCAGAACAACAGATTCAAATCAACTTCTGAAAAGCAAGCAAAAATGCCTTCAAGGCAAAGAATTATCAAAAATACCATACGTAAAAGGAGAACATCAACAACAGAATTTATGGAATCCTCTACAACAACTACTTCAAAAAACACCAGAAAAGCTTCTGGTAAGCCAATTAAGTCTTTTCTTCGCAACATATGTCGTACAAAAAGAAATGATATTGCTAATGTGAATATTCAGAAAGAGACAGCAAATCTAAAAAGGAAGGAGAGGCCCACAAAAAAATGTCTCGATTGGAGCAGGAGAGAAGAGAATGGATAGCAATAGAAGGGTAAATCAATTTAGGGACATTCGTAGGCGAATGTTTCGCAATAGGATAGTTTTAAATTTGCTAAAAAATGATAAGAAAGGTAAACTGAGAACTGCTTTTTACAAGAAAAAGAAAAGTGTAGAGAAGATTGTTGATCAGGCTTTTGAAGTTAAGAAAAAATTATTTATTTTAGTAATCAATAGAATTAGGATACTTAATAAGGCAATTGATGTTTTCAAATCGAACAGTAGATGGAAAAGAATTATTAATCGGAGTAATTTTTGTCAAGTATTTTCTGGTGAATGGATGCATAGTTCAAGTTCTGAGCCATTTTTCAATGAGGAGAGTTACTTTCAGGAAAATGATTTGGTGCATGCAGTTGACAACAGTGGTCGAGCATATGAGGTGAAAGATGGTTGTGTGATGGAAAAAGAGAAACTTGTGTCTAGAGATGCAGAAGAGGTGTTAGCTGATGAAGTTTTAGGGAGACGTACTAAGGGTCCAGTGTACACATGGAAGTGCAGTAGTATTTGTAGTGTGCAACAGGATTCAATCGATTTGCTTCGAAATTTCTTACGTACATATAGTAAGAAAAGTCTCAAACAAAAAATGAAGATCTTGCAAGAGTTAGATCCTTGCAGAGTGAGAGAAAGCACAGGTTTGCATGGGCATTCACTAGCTTGTCTTTCTAGAAAAGTATGTCAGAGTGTTTTTCATCATTTTAGGATGTTAGCAGTGCATCATAATAAGGTGAGGAAATTAGTGAGAAAGTTGTATTATGCAAAAAGTCCAGCACTTAAGCTTAAACAGTTAAACAGTGTTCTTTTGCATGGATCTGAAGTGGATGTGAAGACTATTTGTGAAGAAATTGAGTTTTGTTATTTTGGGAACAAAGAGGACAGTGTAGAAATGGATATAGTAATGGATGGTAATGTGGAAGATAATGGACAGATTTCAAGTACAGAAAAGTTTGACGAGGAAATTACCAAGTTTAAGGTGAAATCAAGTGAAAGGCCTAATTTAACTTGTGTGTGTTGTCGACGGACTCATTATAAGATTCAGACTAGGTTAGTTGATTTATATGCAAAAAGTGAATTGGAAAATAATAGTGAATGGAAGGATTTTGTAAGTTATTTGTTGGTGGAGAATTCTTTTGATTTGAGTTTTGATCAGCGTATTTGTAATTATTGTTTAAAAAAATTAAATGAAAATAGAATGCCTGCTAGAGCAGTTCATAATAATCTTCAGTTGATAGATATTCCTTCTGAATTGATGGATTTAAATACTTATGAATCTATTTTGATTCAATGTGTCCATCCTTTTCAGGCTATTGTTCGCATGGAGCCTAAGACAGGGAAATTGCCTCCATCAGATTTACAGAGAGGATTAAAGGGAAGAGTTGTTTATTTGCCTCTAGATGTAAAGAAAAATATTGATACAATTGGTGTAGAAAGAGTAGAAGAGGATCCTCTAGTTATTCTAGTTAATGGGGTTCCGACAAAGAGTAAGAAAATCTGCCAAGATTTAGTGGATGTTAGGAAAGTCAAAAAGGCAACGTTGTATTTGGTCAAAAACAATGAGTACTACAAAGATGTAAGTGTTGGAGCAGAGGAAACAGCTACAGAAGAAGACAGTGATTGTTCAGTTGGTCAAATTGAAAAAGTTGATGTGTCTAGAAGTGAAGAAATATATGAACATTATACTGTTCATCCTTTGCATTCCAAAGAAGTAATGGGAAATGCAATTGACTTGTTTCAAATGAAAGCAGCAAAAGGAAGTCCTATTAGTGTATGGGAAGAAAGTTTGGAAGCTCGTTGTTTTCCACAATTATTTCCAACAGGTCGTGGTGGACGATATGATGATCGACCAGTTCAAATTCCTGCAGCTGAATACCGGACTCTAAGATTATATGCTGAAGATCCAAGGTTTCGTCAATGCATTCCATATTTGTTTCATCTACTGTTTGAAAGTGATTTGTCTGGGCTTTCTTATGCAGTTAATCATATACTGAAAAGTGGAGTTCATCTGCAAAATGTTTCTGCAAGAGACTTTATGGAGAAAGTTAATCTGCAAGATAGTATTTTGGAATCTCAGCTAATCAATCTCATGGCATGTCAACGTGGAACCAATGAGTATTGGTTCCGTCGTCATGGAGAATTGAAATGTATGCTAAGAAACTTAGGAACTCCTACATGGTTCCTCACTCTTAGCTGTGCTGAGTATGCATGGGACGACTTACTTGAATTTCTACGAGAGGCAAATGGAAACATACCAAATATAGAATTGAAAACACCTGGAGAACTGTGTTCTTTGGATCCAGTAAATGTTTGCAGATATTTTAATCATAGATTTGAAGCTATGATGTCTTTTATTACCAACAAAAAAAATCCTCCCCTTGGAGAGGTTTTGGATTTCTTTTGGAGGAAGGAACATCAAGCGAGAGGTGCTCCTCATATACATATGTTGTTATGGATTAAAGATGCACCCAAATTTGGATCAGATTCGGATGAAACAGTGATGAGTTTAATTGAAGAGTATTCAACATGTGCTGTTCCAAAATCTACTGAAGAAAACAGTTTAAGGCAACAAGTTTTACGTTTTCAATCTCATCGTTGTGGAAAGTACTGTCGTCGAAAATTTAAAAACAAGGAAAAGTACTACACGAAATGTCGTTTTGCATTTCCACGACCAGTGATTTCTAAGGGAAGAGTAAATAATTTGATGTCATCTCTACGACATACTGTGACGAGGAAATCTCCCAAAAATACATACAATTTGAAAAGAAATGAGGAATCTAAGTACATCAACGATTACAACCCAGTGATTTTGTCCATGTGGAATGCTAACATGGATATTCAGTTCGTTGCTGACAATTCTATTGCTGTGGCTCGACATGTGACATCTTACATCACCAAAAAAGAAAAGACAGAACTGAAGGAAATGTGGGAGGACATTTCACATGAAAAGAGTCTAAGCAAAAAAATATATAGTTTCAGTCTGAAGATGTTGTCGCATCGAGAAATTGGAGCATATGAATGTTCTGATCGGTTATCATCAGCAAGTCTCTATGCCAAATCAAGAACAATCATTTGGGTGAGTCTAGGTCTTGCTGCAACACGAAACCGAGTTTTGAAATCTGTACAAGAAATTGAATATTTGGCGGAGAAAGAACCAAACAGTACAGATATTTTGTAGACAAATATGTTGGACACATACTATCCAAATAGAAGTACTCTCATTGAGAACACTTGTTTGTATGAAGTTCTGCAAAACTACAGTTATAAGAGGAACATCACAGAAGATATCAATAATGGAAAATATGCAGCCATTGGCTATGAAGGATGTCTAGTGAAGCAGAAAAAAGGCCATTTGATTAATCATCGAAAATTGAGTTGTGAAGCTCCAGACAAAAGAGAATTTTACTATTTAGCTCTTTTGCAACTCTTTAAGCCATGGCATACAGAAGAGGAACTACTTGGAGATTTTCTCTGTTATGAAGACTCTTTTAATGCAACTAAGGATACCATAGAATGTCCTATTTTTCTAAATTATCTGCAAATGTTGAATGAAGAAATAGAGCAAGAAACCACAATTGCTGAAGAGATAGCTAGAGACAGTTCTCAAGATAGTCAGAGTTCTACTTCATTGAGTCAGGATCCACTAGGAGGACCTATTATCCAAAATGAAGCTGCCACTGCCATGGATGAGGTGGCAAGAGCTATGGAACAAGCTCCAGAGGATGTAGTTAACTTAGAAGATTTGGTAAAGCAACTAAACGTTGAGCAGAAAAAGATATATGATGAAGTCACAGAGCAGATTGAACATGGATTCAGACATGAGAAAAAAGAGTGCTCATGTACATCATTTGACCCTGTCCGACTGTACGTAAGTGGAGAAGCGGGGACAGGAAAAAGTTTTCTAATTAAAGCCATTGCAAGTTATCTGCAGAAAAGGACTGATTCACCACTGTCTTGTGTTGTAACTGCTCCAACTGGTCTGGCAGCACATAATATTAAAGGGATTACTCTACATCGTTTACTGATGCTGCCAGTTGAACATGATAATAAATTGCATTACAAGAAGTTATCTGGAGATGCGTGTTCTGAAGTTTCAAGAGTCTTGAAGAAAATGAAACTTCTTATTATTGATGAAGTAAGCATGGTCTCAAATCTAATGCTTGCTTTTGTGCATTTGAGAATGCAAGAAATTCTTAGAACAGAGTATGATGTGTTATTTGGAGGAAAACACATTATTGTTTTTGGAGATCTATTGCAGTTGACTCCAGTAAAAGGACAACCAGTGTTTAAAATGCTCACACATGAAGATACCAGGAAGTCCCTTGGAAGCATTGGAAACGTTAATATATGGGTAAATTTTAAATATGCTGAACTGCTTCAAAATATGCGACAGGCAAAGGATGAAGATTATAAAAATATTCTACAAGATGTAAGAATTGGAAAAGTAAGCAAGCTTGGGAAAGAAGCTTTACATGGTCGATTAATTTCAAATTTGTATCCAAATGAAAACATTCTTCCAGGAAATATTTTTAAAAAAATGACTGAGAAGAAATCTGGGATATGTTTGATGCCAACTCTGCAAGAATGTTCCATCTTCAACAACAAAATGTTAGAGTTAGAAAATGAAGAGATTTTGAAACTGGAAGCAATAGATAAAATAGAGCATATGGGTGCAACAATTGTTTTGTCTGAAAATTTGAAAACTAAATTGGATTCATTAGAGAAAAGTATTTCTAAAACAGCTGGTTTTGAAAAGACTCTGAATGTGTGTTTAAATTGTCGTATCATTTTGAGAAGGAATTTAAATGTTGAAAGAGGTCTGGTAAATGGAGCAATGGGTTATGTTGTTGATTTTGTGAATTATAGAAATAGAGATGGAATTGAATTTTTTAAAATAAAGTTTGATGGTATTGAGCAAGTACAACAAATCCGTCGTTGTTCTGCTAGATTTTTGCTTGTAAAAGACTTATATGTTCGCCGAAAACAGTTTCCTGTTTGTTTGGCATATGCAGTAACAATTCATAAATCTCAAGGTTCAAGTGTAGATAATGCTTTAGTGAACATTGGAAGATCTGTGTTTAAAGAGGGTATGGCATATGTGACATTATCCCGAGTCAGAACTTTATCAGGATTGTACTTGATTGAGTGTGATGAGACAAAAATTTGTGCAGATCTAGATTGTGTTAAAGAATACAATAGATTAAGAAGAGAATATGCTCCACATTTGCCTCAATATCCTCTGTTTGAAAAACGTATGGTAGGCCGAAAAAGAAGAAATGAGAGTAATTGCAGTGAGGTAGTAGCAAAAAGACAAAAAGTAGAGAAAACTGTAATTGAAAACAGGAAGAAAAAGAATTGTGAAGAAAATGTTGTTGGATTTCAGTTTGAAAATAGTTCTGGTGTCAACTGCTATGCTAATGTAGTGGTTAATGTTGTTTTTTTCTTAAAACTTTACAAGAACAGATTGTTGAAAATCGGGATCAAAGATTGTGTGGTTTATTGAATTCTGTGTTTGAGAAATGTAGCAGTGATACAGCAAAGATAGAAAGTGTAACAGAAATTCGAAATATTTTAGATATGTGTTCTGGTCAAGATAAATTTTCACAGAACATTCAGCAGGATTGTCAGGAATGTTTTATGTATATGTTTGGTGTTTTGGAAGATGTAGGTGTAGATGTAGATAATCTTTTCAGCCTTTCTTATCAATGGCAGCATGACTGCCACAATTGTAGTTCATCAAGTACTACTAGAATAGACACTGAAAGATTTATATATTTGACTTTACCTGACTGTAAATCAGTGTCATTTAAAAATCTAGTTAAAGCAGCAGATCATAATATGGTGTGTACCCAATGTAACTGTACAATGCTGTCCACATTATTTATACAAAGTTATGGGCAGTATATCATTTTAGTTTTCCAACGATGTAGACCTGATGGAACTAAATTGACAACTTCTATCAAAAATGTTGTGGCTTCTCAGTTATCAATTTCAGGAAAAACCTTTACAACTGAAGCTATTATTTATCATGACGGTTCTTCGACAACCTCAGGACATTATACATGCTACTTAAAATGTGAAAAAGGATGGAGTTACTGCAATGATTCTCATTTAACTTATAAACAACATTTGCCTTATGACTCTACAAATTCTTATCTAGTGTTTTTAAAACCAAAGTTTAAGTAAAGGGAATTGGCCTTTGAAGACGGGAATAGATACTAAAAGTTAGTTTGTTAGTTAGTTAATCTAATGTTTTAAATTATTTATCTCATGTAGATACTTTAAGTGGATCTCAAAGTAAAAAATACTGATATATCTGACACAAATTGGCCGTGAGGAAAGTGTAAGGTATGATGTTCTTAGATCTTTTTTCATAGGAAGTCGATGAAATGGAAGTTATAGAGCACAGCAGACTTTTTTCCACCAAAAGGAGCTTCACTATCTTCTATTTGGCCTCACGGAAAAGTAAGTGAATCAAAGATTAGTGTACATATATGAGATGTATGTTTGAATGGTTTTTTTTAAACACAATCTTTTAGATTGTGTTTTTTTTCCCGCTGTTATATGATGAAGACTTTGAACTCACTAATTTAAGTGAAATTCAATATATTCTGAGAACAGCAAAAATAAATAATGTAACATATTGTAAGTTATTGTGTAGTTTGCATTGTGTCATTTATATTGTGTTCACATTGTCTCACACTCATTTTCCTTTTTCACCCTTATTTACCTCTCTTTACTCATTTACACTCTCTTTTTTAACTTTATTTCATCGCTGTTCCTTTACTGCACTTCATTCACAACTTCTCAATCTAATTTGAGCTGTTTGCATTTCCTCTCTTCCTTCCACCACTTTTTATCTTTTTCACATTCTCTCAGTACCACTGCTTTAGTTTTCTTACCCTCTCTTTCTTTTTCTCCTTTTTTTTTTCTTTCGCACTCATTGTACTGTAGTTCACTTAGTTCTTCCCTTTGTTTTTCTGTGTACTTACTCTCTCACTCCTGTTTTATCCATCGTTCTATATTAACCTCATTCCCTTCATCCCTTCACTCTGTGACTCCCCTTCACTCACTCTCAGTCATCTTCTATTCCTCTTTTTTATTAATAGTTCCTCATTTAGACTCCTCTCCTTTTCACTCATTTTCCTTTTACTTTCTTATCTTTCCTGATTTCGTTTTGGTATCTTACATTCTTTTAGTATCTTACTTACCTTTAGTAATTTGTTCTCTTTCTATTTCTTTTTCCTTCTTTTTTCTCTTTCTACATTACTTTATTTCTGTTTTTGTATCCTTCACTATTGCTTCATTTCTTAGTAAACTTTTTTAGATTTTTAAACCTCTTGAACTGTTTCTTCTATTATAATATATATTTTTAAGTAATTATAACGTGTTTTTTCTTTTCTCTTTCACAGATACAAGTTTTCATTAATTATATGGTAAGAGTGTTTACAAAATGTAGTTTGTTATCACCTTTTATTTTATTTTCACTACTTTTCTCTCACCCTACCTCACCCCTGTTTCCTTACTTTGCTTCCCTCACTTATTCTTATCCTCCATGTTTACTTCCTACCACATTCCACTTCTTTCAGTACCTCTGCTTATCCACACTCCTTCACTTACCTTTTTTACTGGTTCACTTAGTCCCTTTGTGACACTCCTTCCTTTACTCTCTCTCTTCTTTCTCTCTGTCACTCCCCATGTCTTACCCTTATTCACTTATATCCACCCTCTTTCACTCCTCTTTACTTACACTCACTGCTATTTTCTTTCCCTCCGTCACTACTGTTTTTTTTCTTTGGTTCCGTCACTATCTGTCATTCCCCATACTTAACTCTCCTTCCTTTTACTTTCATCATCCATTCACATTCTCTCAGAACCTCTGCTTTAGTCTTCTTCCTCTTTCTTCTCTTCTTTTGCTCCCTTATTCATTTTCTTTTTCTCAGTTACTTCCTTTTACACTTTTTCTCTGTTTTACTATCTATTACACAGTCCCTCTGTGTTCCTCCCTCTAGCTCTCTTTCTCTTAACACCACTCTCTCTGTCCCCATTCCTCATGGTCACTACTTCATTATTTATTTTTTTTTTTTTTTGTCGGTGCGCTGATGGGACGCGCACCGGTACGCGCACCGGGGCGTTCACCGGTACGCGCACCGGGAGCGCTCTTGATTCAAATATAAAAAAAAGTAAAATACTATTTTAAAACAAAAATATTATCTTAATATACATTATAGTGTTCATTTTTAGAAAAACATACCTTTCTCAGCTATAGACATTTGTGAAAAAATAAGCTTAGAAATTCACTAAAAAGTACATAGGTATGAAGCCCTATAAAAAGTTAAAAATTAGCAGTTAAAAAACCTATGAAATTCACTGAAAAAGTTACTCACACATATACTCACATATGCAAATAAACTAATAAACATCCATTTATTTGCATATACAGATATACACACACTACCACCTTACTTCTAAGGAAACTTACACATATGTACTCTTTTAAACAATCACTTATAAAAACACATACTTATTTAAACAGGAACTCTTACAATCTCTCACTTTCACATATACTGACTTATATACATTAATACTCACATATACTAGATTAAAATATATCTTGTTACTGATAAACATACTAGTGAGATAGGCATTCAATCACTAACACACACATATACACACTCATCTACTCATACAGTCCTGCACATATGCTGTTTTCAAAAAACATACAAACAGTGAGTCAGTCTTTGATGCATCTATGTGCTAAGTAACACCCCCACCAAACCATACAGACACTCATACTGATACTAAAAAAAAATCTAATAACCCATATACACACACATGTAGCTACTCACCAACCCATAAAGCCACTTATACACAAAGTGAAACACTGATACATATATTTAAATTTTTAAACATTACTCGCTAATATATGTATTAACTAAGATACACTTAATAAGCCAGTTAACCAATCAATTTAAAAAAAAATAAACTATTTAGACACTTATTTAAACATTTATTCTTCAATCAACTTTTACATATACATATATAAAACATATTTATTTTTCAGAAAGACACACATTCACTGGATGGTGTCATCAGTGATGTCATGAGTGATGTAACTGACCATGTCATGAGTGATGTAATATGTGATGTCATCAGCAGTGCATTACACGCGCAAGTTATAGTGATTCCAACTAACTATAACGTGGAATTTCATTGGTTTTATGTCAGTAAAATTTCCAGCTAACTATAACTGGTGTGAAACTTATGGTTTTTTCAGTGAATCTATATATAGATATATAGTTAGGTAGTTATAGTTAGGATTTTTTTCAATGCAAAATCTCAAAATTCTATTGTGAATAACTTTGGCGCCGGTTGACGAATGTGCCTGAAAATTTCCTCAAATTTGCCTCGCGGAGCTCTGGTCCTTCCTTGAAAGTTTGGGGGGGGGGATTCGTCAAGCGGTGGCCAAGATAAAAGGGGGGTCCCAAAACGTGTTTTCTCCATGTTAATTTCCGTAGGGCGGTCGAACTCACTTTTAGCCCTAACGGCTGAATGGATTTCCACCAAACTTGGCAAAATTGTAGGGACTGGTAGCCCGATGTGCCTTTGCTATGTCTCAAGATATGTGCTCCAGTGGATTTTGAGTAATTCAGGTTAAAAAAAATATATATATCTATGGCAGCGCCCCGGTACGCGCACCGGGGAGCGCAGCGGGCGCGACACGCGAGGTGCGCACGGAAAGCTGATTGGCTCTCGGGTGTCTGTAAACATTCGAAACAGTCCGGACCGGCCGCCATCTTGTGTCTCGGTAGGATAGAGACACAAGAGGTGGAAAAAAAAAGGGGAAAATGACCATAAGGGGGCAGGGTAGACCCCCCCTGACCCCCTAGGTTTGATGTGGGGGCTATAAAAGGGCCCCGCGGTGCAAAATATATATTATTTTTTTTTATTTTCGCGGGGGAGCGCCCGGTACGCGCACTGGGGAGCGGACCGGGGAGCGGCCCATGGGGAAAGAAGAATGACAGAGTTTTTAAAAAATGTAGCCTTTTTTTATAAATTGGAGGTAGTTCTAAAAAGAACTGTATTTTTTCTTCTTTTTGTTGTTTTATATTTTTTTTGTGTTTCTGGAACATTTTGTACTTTTTTTGGCTATTATGAACTATTTTATATTTTTTTTGTTATTTTTATGGGGAGAAACGAAAAAACAGGAAATTGAAAATGGCTCAACTGGAGGAAAAAAAAAATAAGAAAAAATTAGGGTTTTTGGGGCATTTGTGGTTGTCCCCAGCAAGGACGATGAGCTTTATGCTCAGTTCACCATAGGAGATGGTCTTACCACAATGAATACATGTTATTCGGAAATCCGCAAACCGTGGCTGAATGCAAGGGATCCTCTCCCTTGCATCTGGTCCCGACGGAGTGGGTTGCTTTCTTTTGGAGGTGGTGCTTGTAGATTGGGAGGGTTACTGGCCAGTTCCCTCATCTCTGCAGCAGAATAGTTGATCGGATGCCTGCGCTGCATGTGTCTAATCATGGTGTTGTTTCGGAAAGAATATTTTTTATTAGGGTTCCCCCTTGAAAGTTCCATGCCACAGATTAGGCAAGTCACCTTGGCCGCATTGACTTTTTTCTTGCCCTCTGGGATCGAAAAAAACTCCCATACAATGTGGGGTTTTGGCTGGTATGGGGTATTGTGTTCTTCCAGCCATCTTCTCCTCCCCTCCTCCTCCTCCTCCTCTTCCTCCTCTTGTTGACCACCAATGTAATCTTGTGGTGGTCCTGGTGGTGCAGATGCTCCAGCTGCTGCTGCTACTGTAGCCATTTCAAAGTACAAAATATACCTCAAAGATTGCAAAACAGGTCTTCCTAAGTCAAAGGACAAAGTCAGAATAAGGAAAAAAGGTGGGGTCTTTCATCATTTGAAAGAAAAAAAAGGCCTGAACCAATGAGAAGTGTTATTCTCAGGTCACAAGACCAGGGATTTCATCATTATGAAACCAAAACTGTTCTGCACCAATAAAAAGTGTTATTTTCAGGTCACATGACCGACACCCTTACGCAGCGCGCCCCCGGGCGCGCCCCGGGTCGCGTCGCCTAGCGCGTCGGATGTTTACGTTGCGCGATCATATTCACTCGAGTGCTTCCAGGTGCGCTTACGCCGTGCATATCACGTGGACGCGGCTATGCGATACGTCACGATGATGTTTTCGTTCGCGGCAATAGCGCTAACGGGACGCTCTCCGGAGCGCGCCCTGGGGCGCTTCAAAAGACTACGCTTTCCGAGGCGCTCACATTGCAATTTTTTTTTAAATACAAATAAAATATAGGATTCATTCATTTTCAAAAATATTACATTTCATAGCTATAGACATTTGCTATTAACAAAATTTTGAAATTCAAAGAAAAAACATAGGTTTGGGGCCTTATATATAGTTAGGAATTAGCATTTAAAAAACCTAAGAAATTCACTGAAAGAACCATAGGTTTCACACAAGTTATAGTTAGGAATTAGCATTTAAAAAACCTATGAAATTCACTGAAAAAACCATAGGTTTCACATCAGTTATAGTTAGGAATTAGCATTTAAAAAACCTAATAAATTCACTGAAAAAACCATAGGTTTCACACCAGTTATAGTTAGCTGGAAATGTTGCTGACATAAAACCATTGAAATTTCCACGTTATAGTTAGTTGGACTCACTATAACTTGCGCGCCTGCAATGCACTGCTGATGACGTCGCATATTACATCACTCATGACATGGTCAGTGACATCACTCATGACATCACTGATGACACCATCGCTGTAAGCCGCGCCTGACCACTACCCTCTATAACGAGCCAAATGGCCCCTTTGCTCTAGTGCAACAGCCCCTGAGGAAGACGCCGGGATTTGCAATCCTGCAAGGATCCTATATTTCAAATTGTGGCGAAGATTTTCAATTTGTGCTGATTCACATGGGGGTATGTGGCCGGGCGCCGTTAGCTGTCACACTGCAGTGCTTCTGGGAGCAGCCAAGCAGGTGCACGGTGCACCCCTCCCCCACAGCCCCGAAAACTGAGCTTTGTGTTTTTGCCATGAATCTGCCAATTCACCCACAGTGAAAGGGACGTAAATAACCAGAGACCGCCGGGATGTATTTCAACCCCCTTACAGGATTAGAAAAGGTTGGTTTCCACAATGTATGATCGCTCTGGGAGGAGGGTACAGACCTAGTGCTAACCCCAGCTCACCCATTTTACACATTGGGTGATCTTGAGCAAGACTTCACCAGCCTATCTTTGGGCAAAACTGCAGCGCTTCGGAAAAAAAGTCAAAATTGAGGCCTGAAGCGCTATGTATGTAAGTGTTCATTTACACTTCCAACCATAATATACATTAGAAGCTGGCAACATCCGGTGGCCATCATTGACCCCCTTCCCAGATAAGACTCGATCATACCTGGCACAGCAGAAGGGTCATGACCCTGTTAACCGGGCCACCAAGCTGGCCAATAAAAATAGTTCTCCTACTACCATAACAGTTTGTGTTTTTACTGTACTACCATGGTACAGTGCCAGGTGATTTCTAGCTGCCCTCTGACCTCAGCCACTGGTGTCTGGTGTGTTTAGTTATGTTTTTGATTGATTGATTGATACTTTATTCGATATTGTCATATCATAAAAGTACATTAGTTCATAAAAACATTGGAGCTAAAAATGTACATTTGATGTTAAAAATTACTAAAAATACTATATACATTTAAAAACATAAGACATAACCAGATTACATGACAATACTAAATATATCAATATTAAAATATTATTGGTTAATAACAGTATCTAGAAGGTCTAAGGATTAATAGCATTACATATCCTCATGCGAATGTGCCAGGCACTTGATAAGTATTTTGCCACACCACAAACAATAAAAAGGGGAGACGTGTTAGTTGTAATAATGCAGTGGCAACCCAAAAGTCTCTAACCCTCAGCTCCCTACAGACTGGTCTCAGCCATCTATGTCTTGCCCTCTTATAAGCTTTACAGCCAAACAGGAAGTGTGGAAGGGATTCTGTTTTGCAGGGACAACAAGGGCATGCACCATTAGGGGCCCGTGAGCATTTCCAACCTTTAGTGAAATAGTTAAGTGGTAAGATTCCATACCTCATCTTTAGAAAGATCACTCTGTCTCCAGGTGTTCTGATGAGATCTAAAAAGGGTTCCAGCTTCCTAATTGGTTTGTGTTCTATGAACTGCGTGGTTAAAGTACCCCAGCTTGGATTCCTCTGTTCTTCTGCCTCCACCCACTCCCAATAGATTTTCTTTATTACTTGTTTTGGGGGTGGGGACTGGGAGGTCCAGGATTCAATCAAACCCAACTTCAGAGCCATCTGCTTAAGTTTGTTTACCCAATGTATTTTACCACCGGTGTTCAGTGCAATCAGTTGTCCAACACCAGGGCATAGTTTGCTAGCTCTGGGGTCCTCCTTAGGCGCACCCAGAACAGCAATGAGTGCAGATGAACTACACCTGAGATAGAGCGTTTGCCCATATCCAGATACAGTGGTTTCAGCGAGGTTGAGGCCGGTAAGGCAACTATTTCCCTTATGAATTTATTCTCTGCTCTGACCAAGACCTGGACATTTTCTCCACCCCATAATTCTGCCCCATATGTCGCAGAGGGCAGTGCCCTTCCTTCATACACAGCAAGAGCCGGGGCGATAGGTCTACTAACTGATAATCGCTGGCTCCTCAAGATGGCACCTGAGACTCTCTTAAGGTTTAACAACATCTTGGCTATATGGGAATCCCACTTCATTTTACTATTAATCCTGATTCCCAGATAGTCAAATTCCTCCACCACCTCAAGTGGAGATCCATTAAGGGTAATCTGGGGTTTCCTTCCCTTTTTAGGAGGGGGTAACATCATCAACTTTGTTTTAGTCGTGTTGATGGTGAGTCCCCGTTCATGGCAAAACAGGCTGAATTTATCCAATAATTTTTGCAGGCCCGTTGGAGTTTTAGCCAACAGTAGGGTATCGTCCGCGAAGAGGAGGGTAGGTGTTTTCTCCCCGGCCAGGACCAGGGCATCGGCACTGTCTTCTCTCAAATGGTCTACCACCCCATTAACAAAGAGAGAGAACAGTGTCAGGCCATCACACAGCCCTGCCGTACACCCCTATTCACGGACACCCTCCTTGTTAGCTGCCCCTGGCTCCCCCACCTAATCCTAGCATAACTGTCCTCGTGGAGCTTAACTATCAGTTGCAGAAGATAACATGAGAACCCCATGTCCAGTAAGACCCTCCAGAGTTTTACGCGGGGAACTAGGTCAAACGCACTTTTAAGGTCTACAAAGGCCAGGTAGAGTTTCCCCTTCATAACGGTGACTATTTTCCAATAAATTGCCCAAAACCTGAAGACCTGATCCATTGTCCCCACATTTTTGCGAAATCCTGCCTGGAAGTGGGAGAGTATATTCCCCTCCTCTATCCATCTGTCTATTCTATTCACAATCACCTGGCCAACTAATTTCTGCATAGCATCGATTAAATTAATCGGCCTGTAGTTGGCTGGGTCCCCCCTGTCACCTTTCTTGTAAATTGTGACAACTTCTGCTCCCTTCCAGGAGTCGGGGACAGGGTGACCACCAAGGATTAAGTTTATCAATGGGGCAATAAAGTTAGACCACAGCTTGGGTTTATGTAAATACAAATCGCCTGGTATCCCATCCTGGCCAGCCGCTTTTGCAGGGGTTCTATTCCTTATAGCTGCAGCTACTTCCTGGGCTGTGAAGGGCTCAGTGGATATAATCCCATTGTTACTGGGATGAGTTTGTCCCCACCAAGATGGAGCCACTTCTTCCTCACAATAATACAGATTAGAAAAGTGTGTATGCCATTGTAGTTCAGTTATATAATTGGCAAGGGGATCCACTCCTTTTCTATCTAACTTATTTATCATATTCCAGAATAGTATTGTATTTTTTGAGCTTCCTGCCACCTTTAGTTCCTGCCAGTATTCCTCCTCCCAATCCCTCTTGGCCTTTTGTATGCAGGCATTATATTCCCTTCTAGCCAGCCGTACAGCTGCACTATCTTTTCCCTTAATCGCAATTCCTATTTCCCTTCTCTTCTCCCTACATTGTGCCGTATACCAGGGGGTGGTGGGTTGTGGGAGGTGTTTTCTTGTTAAACCTCCGCTGCCTTTAACTACAAAGAAGGATCCAATTTCCCTCACTAAGGTATTATAAGAATCTTCAAGGCTATAATTATTATTGTCATTATAGAGGACCATGATTTAGAGACCAATTCCCTAGTTTGCGATTCCACCAATCCTCTAATAGAAAGCAGACTGTCTTCTTGACCCAATATTTTGTTCCACTTGAGCTTACGGTTACCATCAAACGGGATTAGTTCTTTTGTTGTCATTAATGGTATCTCTGCTAGATCCCTCTCCATCCCCCCTTTTATTTCCATACATAGTGGATTATGGTCGCTGTCCTGTGACTGTACAACTTCCATATCCACTAATCTGCTCCAGGAACTAGTATCAAGCAAGATATAATCAATACGGGAGGGACAACTGAGTTTGTTATAAGTCATTGCCCCATTTGGGTCGGATAATGTTCACCCATTCAAGGCACGTAGATTATATTCTACTGTTAGGGCATTTAGTTGGATCACTCTCAGGGTCCATTTTGTTATTGGTGCTAGGGTCAGCGGCGGGATAGACTTTATAGAGTCATCCTCATTCATACACATGATGTCATCTGTGGCCAAAGGTTCGTAAGTACAATTAAAATCTCCCCCGATGACAATACTAGATAGTGGACGGATACCTGCAGCGCCCCTTCAAGCAGAGCTATGGTGGATGATGTTTGGCCTCCCGGAGTCCCACGTGCATATACATTAAACAGCTCAAAAGATTTATGGCCCTTGGCAGATATATACAATATATCATGTGATAGCCATGGGTGAGGGGTGATAGCCAAGTTGTGCGCTATTTTAATCCAAATATGTAGCCCCCAGAAGGCCGACCCCGCCCTGTACTAATAGCTGGGATAAAGTAAGTTGTTTATCCACATTTATATTGGGGAGATATACTCCATGTTTCTTGGAACATACAAATGTCAAATCCCTCTATAAATTCATTCCATTCTGGCTTAGACATATTTTTCAAAAGCCCTGCTATGTTCCAAGAAATCATCCTAATTATTCCTGTGTTTGGGTTTACCTTGTTAATGATTGCATCTATGGCTTTTTCTCCTTTATCTTTAGTAGGGTGCTTATCTGCTATCGGCACTATCCCAAGACTTCCTTCCCTAGGTAACAGGGTTGCCTCATCATTAACCACCCTAGCATTTTTTCCCAAACATTTGATGTTACAACAGGGTGGATTAGCTGGAGTATCCCTTAAAGCCCTACTACACAGTCAGTTAATTCCTTCCATCCCTTCGAACATGGAGTAGCGAGAAAGACTCGCATAACGGTTTTGGAGGGGTATTAGGTGGTTGGCCTGGAAGTGATTGCTGACTGTAGAATTGTTGGCTCTAAAATTGGGTCGGGGAACCAATGAAGATCTAGGGTAAAAATAAGTCAGATCACAGGGCGTGATGGAGTTGTTGCCCTTTTCTGGAAACCAGTTTAGAATGTGGCTAACTGTTCTGTGATCCCTGAAATTAATGACAATTATATCTCCCATTTTGTCCTTTGTTCTGCTACCAAGCCATGAGAGATGGCGAACGTGTAATATCTCGCCGTTTAGGTTTGGGGGAAGAGGACGATTCTGCCTGAGCCAATACATGGTTTTGTTTTTTAACTGGGAGTGGTTTTCCCTCTTACCATCTTCTAATATTGGGACTCCTGTAAGGACCACCACCAGAGGAACCGCTTCTGGTGGCAGTTCCACTTGACGCCCCCTAGGCTTTGTAATCCTGTCTAGGGTTTTTCTAGCCGGCTTACTTTGTAGATTTCCTGAATTAGGCACTTTCTCTCTCCTGAGGGCCTCTCTATCTGCGTGTTGTTATGCCTGATACAGTGGTTTATCAGTGACTGGCCTTGGGGGATGTGTTTTTTTTCTCAACGGTTTTTGAATCTTTTTGGGCAATGGAACTTGAGGGTAATGCCATAGGCGGAATTACTGGTATGGGCCTGACATTTTGGTTAGTTAACCCTGTGTTTGTAACTAATGTCTCTTCTAACATTCTGAGCCGATCTTCTATTCTTTTCAGTCTCTCTATTAGTGACAGTGTTGAGGTTCTGATTAGGTGTCCATTGTTCCTATTAGGTCCTTACAGGGAGTTTTAAGTGTCAGACGTTGTGGTGGAGTTCCTACTACAGGAGTCATCGTAGTGTTTGGTATAGGGGCTTTAGCGGATTTGCCAAAGTCAGTGTGGCTAATCTTTTTTCTCTGTGGTTCATTCCCTTTTTTCCTTCTTTTCCTTGGCGGTGAGCCTTGTGCTCTGGGTTGATTTAAATTTTTTGGCTTTTTCCGCGTGGCCTTTGCTACAGGTAAGGGCGTATTGGGTATAACTTCTATTTCCGGTGGTGATTTACAGAGAGAAGGTGAGGCTAGTCTATGCGATACATTGACTGTGTAAGGGGTAGAAGTTACATCTCGTAAGAGGATTGGGATGCTGTTGTTGGTTATATCTGGGTCCTCGTTATCAACGGGGCAGCTAATGTGTGGTGGACTATCTATCTGTGAGCAACCAGGAGAGGAGCGTTTGTTTTTAATCAATTCGACTGAGCGACGTCGCTCGGCTCGACGTTCTGCAAGTGTGCTCTCCCTTTCGATGCCAGAGGAAATCCTGAATACATAATTGCCCAGAGTTCCTTTATTTGCGCCACTTAGTTCTTTAATGCTGGTCGAGGTCATGATGCGTGGCAGCTATTGTCTAGGACAACGTCAAGCAGGCCTAGATTAAGGGTTGACCCCAAGATTGCAGGAACACAACCAAAGAGTCTCGAAGGCTTGCAGGCCGATAGTCACACACAAGGAAGTAAAACCATTGTGATTTTTTAAAAAAAAGGGAAAAAAGATATCGAAATGGGGTCTTACAGACCAATTTCATTACTTAACACAGACAGTAAGATTTACTCGAAGCTAATCGCCAATAGGCTCAAAGACTTTATGCCGAGCTTGGTTTAAAAAAGGCAGCATGGGTTCATTAAACAGAGAGACACGACAGATCATGTTAAAATAATCGTTTCCATGCTGGACTGGTCACAGGATACTAATTCCCCTGTTGCTGTAGCCCTGTTAGATGTAGAAAAAGCATTTGACAGGGTCTCGTGGAGGTTTCTGTGGTCAGTCTTAGCATGGAAGGGATTCCCGGAAGAATTCATTAGGGCTATACAGACATTATATGTTCAGCCAAGGGCTGCCATACGTATTTCGGGTAGGCTTTCAGGGAATATTGCAATAGCAAGGGGGACGAGACAAGGTTGTCCTTGTTCCCCCTTGTTATTCGCTCTTTATAATTAATCTTTCATAAACGCTCTAGAAAACAATGTCAAAATAAAACTAGTCGAAATACATAATGGTGCGTGTAAGGTATTCGCGTACGCAGACGATATTGCCATTGTCACGTCCGATATTAATGATATTAGCACTGCTTTCCCCAAGATTATTGAAGCAGCCGAGACATTTGGGAGGTACTCGGGGTATAAATTAAATGTCAACAAGACACAACTGATCCATGCGGAAGCTGGGCACCCTAGTGACATGAGTTTTGAATCAGAAGCAACCTATCTAGGTATTAAAATCTCAGCCAAAGTTGAGGATATTGTTTGTTTAAACTTGGATCCAATCATATTCTCAGCAAATAAGACATTAGAAAGGATCAATAACTTACATCTATAACTCTATGCCCGTAGTAATGTTCTAAAAACGCTTATTTTTCCCAAATTTTTATATATATTCCGGACTATTCCTTTACTTATTTCAGCCTCATTTTTTTCCCGTATCGAGAGAATGTGCTCTAGGTTTTTGTGGAGCTGTCGACGATCGAGGAGAGCTCTCAAATGGTGTATGTTACCTAGATCAAGAGGTGGATGGGGTGTCCCTAACTTCCGCTTATATCATTGGACAGCTCTTTTACAACACATGGGTGTGTTATTTTTACAGGATGATCCCACTGAAGATTTTGCTAGTCCGTCTATATATGAGATGCTGCTGGGCGCAGAGGCGTGGCAATGTCTAGTTCGTATAATCAAACCTAGTTATTATATGAAAACAACGTTTAAAACTGTCTCGACTGCTTTTGAAATCTGGAGGAAAACTAAAAGGAGAATTGGCATAAGTTCTAATTTAAATTTTTATACTCCGTTTAAGAACTGCCCTCTATTGCCAGAAGTATTCAGAGATCAGGTCATGGCCAGATGGTATTGAGCCGGAATTTGTAAAATGGGACAAATAAGACATTAGAAAGGATTAATAACTTACATCTATAACTCTATGCCCGTAGTAATGTTTTAAAAATGCTTATTTTTACCAAATTTTTATATATATTCCGGACTATTCCTTTACTTATTTCAGCCTCTTTTTTTTCCTGTATCGAGAGAATGTGCTCTAGGTTTTTGTGGAGCTGTGGACGATCGAGGAGAGCTCTCAAATGGTGTTTGTTACCTAGATCAAGAGGTGGATGGGGTGTCCCTAACTTCCGCTTATATCATTGGATAGCTCTTTTACAACACATGGGTTTAAACTTGGATCCAATCATAGTCTCGGCAAATAAGACATTAGAAAGGATTAATAACTTACATCTATAACTCTATGCCCGTAGTAATGTTTTAAAAATGCTTATTTTTCCCACATTTTTATATATATTCCGGACTATTCCTTTACTTACTTCAGCCTCTTTTTTTTCCCGTATCGAGAGAATGTGCTCTAGGTTTTTGTGGAGCTGTCGACGGTCGAGGAGAGCTCTCAAATGGTGTATGTTACCTAGATCAAGAGGTGGATGGGGTGTCCCTAACTTCCGCTTATATCATTGGATAGCTCTTTTACAACACATGGGTGTATTATTTTTACAGGATGATCCGACTGAAGATTTTGCTAGTCCATCTATATATGAGATGCTGCTGGGCGCAGAGGCGCGGCAATGTCTAGTTCGTATAATCGAACCTAGTTATTATAAGAAAACAAAGTTTAAAACTGTCTCGACTGCTTTTGAAATCTGGAGGAAAACTAAAAGGAGAATTGGCATAAGTTCTAATTTGAATTTTTATACTCCGTTTAAGAACTGCCCTCTATTTCCAGAAGTATTCAGAGATCAGGTCATGGCCAGATGGTATTGAGCCGGAATTTGTAAAATGGGAGATTTTTTTCCGGGGAATCAGTTAGTCTCTTTCGACTTTTTGCAGAAGAAATATAAGTTAGTTCACACAGATTTTTTTAAATATCTCCAGTTACGCAGTTTTTTTTAACAGAAAATAACTGAAAATCTGATAACATTCAATAGGATTGAAATCATAGAAGCAATTAAATCAAGATCCAAAATGGGGCCTTTATATCAGCTGTTTATTGAAAAGACTCAGGATGATCTCTCGGCTTGGGAGGTAAAGTGGCAAAATAAATTTGGGATAGATTCAATTAATTTGGAGAGAATAATTGAGTTATCTTCTAATGTTTTATTTAATGGTCCCTTAAAGAGTCAACATTTTATGTCTATTTTTGATTTATAATATACCCCAGAAAAACTGGCAAAGTGGAATTCGATGAGGAGGAATAAGTGCAATCGCTGTGGATTATACGCAGCGGATGCATCTCATATGTTTTTCCATTGCCCTAAACTTTGTCATTTTATTAAGGACGTTGAATATTTTTTTAATCACAGCTTAGACATCCAACTGCAATTATCTGCGGATCTGGTGATTTTAGGCTCTCAAGAAAGCTTGGCCAGACCTGGAAAGGAGGCCGAAGAAGGCTTTATTTTTATTTGTATGTCCATATTCCGGCTCTGTATAATGACCCAATGGCTCGATACCACCAACTTTTAGTAACTGGCAATCTAGATTATTGTCCATATATCATCTTGAGACTGCGGTTTATAAATATAAGGGTAAGAGAAAGAAAATGTTGGGTCTGAAATTGTGGGCACCTGTAGCGAACTGGATATGAATTTTTTGTTGTATTGTCTTGATGTTATTATTTTGTAATTATATAAGATCTGTGTATGTTGATACCAAAAAGTTGGATGGTGTATCATGATTGCCGGTCTATTCTTTGTGTTTTGTCTGCTTGCTGATAAAAAAATCTCAATAAAAATAATTTTAAAAAAGCAGTGCATTGCGGGCGCGCGAGTTATAGTTAGCTGAACTAACTATAACGGGGGAATTTCAAAGGTTTTGTATGAGTAAAATGACCAGCTAACTATAACTGGTGTGAAACCTATGGTTTTTTCAGTGAATTTCAAAGGTTTTTAAAATGCTAATTCCTAACTATAACACGTGTGAAACCTATGTTTTTTTCAGTGAATATATATATATATATATATTACCTACTGGCGGTCACCAGTAGGTAGTTATAGTTAGGACCTAGTTTCCTTAGGAAATCCTCAACATTCTATTTGGATTAACTTTGGCCCCGGTGGATGAATCTTTGCGAATTTCTCAAAGAAGATGGCTCGGTCCGCTGCGCTCCTTCCCTGAAAGTTTGGTGGGGATTGGTCAAGTGGGGGCTGAGATAAAAGGGGGGTCCCTAAACGTGTTTTCTCCATGTTATTTTCCATAGGACGTTTAGACACGGCTACAGGTCGAACGCGGAATGGATTTATAAGAAATTTGGCAAAACTGTAGAGTCCGGCTCGCAGATTACGCTTTTTTTGGAATGGTGTAAATCCGTTCAGTAGGACAAAGATCCAGAGCACACTATACATATCAAACTGGTATTCTTGTATTCAAGTATTCATTCCTTAGGGAAAGATCGACCAATCGTAAGTTTTTCAAATGGTTTTATTATCAACAGTGTTCACCCCTTGGGAATCACTGTGTTTATCACTTGAGCCTACACGTGTTTCATCACAGCATGTGGCTGTGACTCTTCAGGGCTATAAAAGATATAATAGAAATCAAAGTGATGTCATGAAATTACAAAGTATGTGTAATGAGAAAAAGGACACCGGTGCAGTGGAAACCAACACAGAGAGGGTAGGAGTAGGATAAAAAGGTGACTGTTATCACCGAAAAGAATTCTATTTATTTTTAATATTTTTAATAAATCCAGCATTATGTGCGATAGCCTGATGTGTTGTGACATAAGGCGCATTTGAGAATGGACTAACCACCAGTAAAATCCTATCTAGACTCAACAAAACGTGTGCTGTGACGTGACTTATTCATATTGGCTGTTATAATTCAAACATTAATCACAACCGAACAATAAAATTTAAGCGTTATTCAGGGTAAAGTTCACCCGGTATATATCTTCTAAGTAGTATACTCTTATGATGGTTCATTGTAAGGCTCAAAAAAGCAAAATAGCTGATAAACAAGTTTCAATTATCATACTGGTTCATCGTTACTCGCAAAATAACTGACAATGTCAATGATTTAGTGCACAGTAATTAATACTTCTAAATTGAAAGAGGCTCATAATATATAGGTAGAAAAAATCGACAAAATTATACTTGGAATATAAAGATAGTGATTATTAATGATAAAATATAATTAGACATTAATTAGAACGGGTTGTGTTGGATTAGATAACAGGTCTCTTAATTTGGGGCACATATTGTTTTAAGGTAACTGCCTAGCCGGTCTTATAATAAAAACAAAACATATCTGACGAAAGTAGCACCACAATATTTGCCTTTATAAGCCTTCTGAAAATCTCCCTTCATTAATCGTGTAAAGCATTACCATTATCACTGAGCATACGGTAATTGTGAAACCATTAGCCGTGTCACTCGATTGAATCCTAGCTGGTTACTAAGGTCTAGCGGGACCATTAAATACAGGTTAAATCTTAGTTTAAAAAAAAGAGAGATACAAAGTTGGTAGCTGCGAACGAAAAACAGGGAAAGGTAGGAGTTATTACCTGATCTGAATGATCAAGGCGAGTGGTCTGCAAGTAAGGAAAGGGAAAAAGCAGGAATTGTAGGTGTATTCTGAAATAACGTTATCTCGCGTGAATAAAATTAATTCACTAATTATCAGAAAACCCACAGGGGAACCGGTGATACTTCCGACCCGGTCCTAATCGGGTGGTTTGTTTATTTTGAGGAAATAGCGGCACCAGTCGGTTTGTCCGGTTGCCGTCAGTAAACAGATTGTTTCTGATGTTCACGGCGGAAAATATTCTCAATGTCGGTATTCAGGCTGGAAGTTTAAAAAGTGACAAGGATATCAATAATGGGGTTTCTCCAATGTGAGTATGTTCACAAGGAGAAATGGTCTAAGCTTGCGGTGTCAAGGATCTTACCCATGTACAGCCTGTGATACAGCCTTCTCCAGCTTCGGCATCGGTCTCCAAGTGGGGGAACAATGAAAGCAGTTGTTCCCGCCCCTTTTCTATGCGCAGGTTGAGAAACTCGGCAGAAAAAAGAAGAGTTACTCTCAACAGTATCTGTGATGGAAACCTATGCGTTTCCTCGCCTAAAGGATTCGAGTTTAGCAACTTTTACCGGCATATGTGATGAAAGTAGTGGGGGGCTCATATCTTGCTAGTAATTAGATTTTGGGATTTGTACCGTGTTAAAAATTAAATCGGTATATTCTAATTTTTGCATATGCAACGTGTCATAGTTGGGTCTCAGGGTGTATCACAGTGGAATAAAATCCGACGGATAGAAAAGGCGGAATCTCTGAGTCAGTAATCAAGTATAGTAAATGTAGACAGCCTGAAATTACGGTGGGGGGTTTTAAACGAACATATTTTAGGAAGCGTTCGCAGCTGCTAACCTGTAAAGTAATCAGGTGGAGCCCACTGGACAGAAAAGTTCACTGTCTGGGTCCAGTTGGGTTATTTGGATTTTTTTGGAAGTTAATAGATACTGACAGAAATTGAAAACCACAACTCCCATTAAAAGAATTGGGAGGAAAAAGATATAGATTCCTCAGATCCTTCAGATCAGTTATGTTCCATATTTTTGAGGAACGATAGAAGTGTTCGATTTGTGTAGTCATGTCCTTAACACTGGTCTAAGAATATAACCTCAATTGGCAGTTCAACATATTTTATCAATTCTATCAATTCTAAATTGTACACAACAAGGAGTTGCGAGCCTCATTTATACCGGCGCCATTTTGGGCGAGGCCGGGCAGGTCCAGAATATAGTCAAAATGTCTCCCCCAACCAGCGGTCGGACCAGAACCCCTTTCGGCAGTCCAAAAAGTTCCGTTAAGTGACAACAGAAGGGACAGGCAACAAGAACCATCAGTCAAAAGAGGGGAGGGCAAGTTCTTCCCTACCGGGTCACGTTGGGGCTCCACCGGAACTGATCGAATTGGTAGTCTACAGTGTTTCTGGATGTTTCAGACTGAAGCTGGCGTCAGCATGAGAGCACCACCATCTTGTGTCTACGTCATGGCCATTCCGCAAGCAATCATGGCAGCCGCTCCCCACCGGAAGCCTGCGGGAGTCGGGGGCCCGGTGACTTTTGTAGAATCTTCAAGGCTGAGGGGACGCTTTCGGGAATGGGGCCCATGCCCTAGCAGGCAAGCGTCCGAGTTCCAGGGTTGTCCAGAGCCATCCTTGCAGGCCGGGCCCAATTCTGTGGAGCCGACCGCCATTTCGTGAGCTCCGTGGCAGCCGCCTATCGCTGCACCGCAAGAGTGGGCGCAATTCAGCTGGATGGTGGGTGAGACGCTGTAACCGCAAGAGCAGGCGAAACTCAGCTGGCCGAGCGAGGCACTGTGCCGCAAGGGCGGGCGAAACTCAGCTGGCCGAGCGAGGCACTGTGCCGCAAGAGCGGGCGCAACTCAGCTGGCCAAGCGAGGCACTGTGCCGCAAGAGCGGGCGCAACTCAGTTGGTCGAGTGAAGCGCTGGGGTGCAGCTGAGGGAACCTCCACCTGGGGAGGTGGGGAGGCTTGTTTGCGCCGCCTCTCCCTCCCAGTGCACCCCACGCTGTCTCCCGGCGCAGGTATATGTGATGGCCGGGTCAGGCAATAAGAGGGGTGGGGGGGGTCATCAGCAAGGCATTCACCCCCCCCACCCGAGGCTCGCTGGATGCCACCTCAGGATGGACGAATGGGAAGGCCAGTACAACATTGTGGCTGTGGTGCCTCCGGCGTTTTCGTACAACGGTCCGCTACTGATGCTGCCTCACAGGCCGCTGGATTTTGTAGGCTTATTATAGCCCAAAGCCGACCAAAAGACAGCCCAAAGCAGCCCAATGTTGCTACTCCGAGGAAGGAGGGACAGGGACAGTATGAAGCGGACGGCGAATGCTTTGGGATGGATGTTGCAGCAGGCCGCCATGTAAATAGTTGTTTTTAAAAGAGTGTTTTACCGTGTTTGCTTCGTTGGAGTGTTGTATGTATCTATAAGTTATTAAAGTGTTTTAATCATACTTACTTTGTTGGAGCGTTGTATATATTTGTAATCTGGCAACAAGCACAAAGATGTTACTGCATAACCGGAAAAAGACATAGCCCAATTGTGTGTGATCTAGCCCAATCTGGCGACGTCGATGGTGGGTATCAGCAGACTTCCATTTGTATAGGGTTTGTCGTTTATTGGGCGGGGTGGGTGGTAGGGCAGACATGTTTGGGCCGCGGGGGCGGAGGAGTCCAGCTGCTTTGCGTCTATCGCGGCTTCGAACTTGGCTCCTCCCACTAGTTTCATGTTTCTCGTAAGGGGCTATTCTTAGTACTTCTATTTTAGCGGGGTAAAAAGGGTCTCATCAGTGGCCTATTGATTTTGTTTGATTTCTTTCGTTTTTCTATAGCGATTTTTATGCCATAGTTTGCCAGAAAGGTACAGCGGATAATCCGTATTTTATATATATGTCCTCTTTATTAGGGGTGCCCTCCGGTGGGACCGGACGAGCTACCTCTAATAAATGGTCCGGGTAGAACCAATTACCAATCAGTGGGGAGAAGATAGGCATGACGGGTTACAACGGGAGACAAAAGTCTGCACTACCTATCTTTTCGCTGCTTGCAAAGACTAGACAGAATATCTCTATTCCACGTTATTTGTAAGCAGAGAATACCTCCAAAGAACCAATATCGAACAACCAATGTTCGGACAATCAAACAATCAATGGTGAGAAAGAGATAGGCACGACGGGTTACCACGGGAGACAAAAGTCTGCGTTACCTACCCTTCACTATCTGCAAAGGAGGATAGAATATTGTTATTCTTCCCCGTTTGTAGACAGAGAATTCTCCAAAGAGAACCAACGTATCAAGTAGCGACCAAGGCTAAATGAACCAATCAACGAATAATACTAGTATTTTCAAACAATTCCGATACAAACAATCAATCAAATAGTCACTTTAGATGGATAAAACCATCCTGCCAATCAGACGTAAAAAACGTCCTACTTAACGTTACCCGGACCACAAGGACAGTTCTTCGCCTTCCCCTTCCAGCGCCCGATCATCCTCTTACTCCAGTTTTACCTGAGAACGAATAGCAGGATAGGTGTGCAGGGAGAGAGGGCTCACGGAGCCGAGCGGCTATGCGACCATTTCGGATGCTGTCTTGGCTCCTCTCCTGCCAGAACTTTATTGACAAAAGTATAGGTTGCATTCACGATATAGTTCTGAATTAGCATTTTAAAAACCTATGAAATTCACTGAAAAAACCATAGGTTTTACACACGTTATAGTTAGGAAGTTTTGTTTATTCTAAGATTTTTACAGCACCGTTAGGACTTGTTTAGGATTAATCACAGTACCTAAGCCTGAGTTTGATCAGTGGCTGTTCGATTAAATACAAAAGAAACAAGTTCCTAAAAAAAGGAACACAAGATGTTACCACACTAACATCTAATTAAACACGAATAATCAATAAAACGTGAAACCAGGGTTTTTGTTTTGTCTGAGAGTTATTATTAAATGTCAAATATATAAATTTCTGTACAAAAACAATGAACAATCATAAAGAATAGGGTGCATACATAGATATAATAAGGATATTCAAGGCATTGGTTGCTTGTCCTTAGACATATCCAAATTTTAAGTCCAGACTGCTGGGTCACAGTAGTTGATTGATTTTAACTCAAAGTCAGAAGAAAATCAAAAGATGACATGAGACAAACTATGCAGAGTTGGACTGAATAAGTCGACGTTTCGGCCTTATTTCGGTTATTCTTAAGACCATCATCAGGACAACATAATGGTATATACAATTGATGAACCTTTTTTACATCAAAAGCACGTCAGTTAAAAATTCTTGACGGCACCGGCAACTTCAATTAATACGATCGTACTCTATTGACGTTCCGTGGCGGATTATTTCAATCCTTTCCGAGACAATTGAGCATCAATTTAAACTGGACTAACTGCCAGAATCCTTCTACTGCTTCGCTATATTCGTTGCAAGTGTACCTCATGCACAATTGATTTATTTCTGTGCCCGACCTCAACGCAATTAATTGAAGGTGCCGGTGCCGTCAAGAATTTTTAACTGACGTGCTTTTGATGTAAAAAAGGGTCATAAGAATAACCGAAATAAGGCCGAAACATCGACTTATTCAGTCCAACTCTGCATAGGTACTGTGATTAATCCTAAACAAGTCCTAACGGTGCTGTAAAAATCTTAGAATAAACAAAACCCCTTACTGGCCATTTTCTATTATAAACTTTGCCCGAGCCCACAAGGGTATATTTGGTTGCTCACCTTTTCTTATATAGTTAGGAAGTAGCATTTAAAAAACCTATGAAATTCACTGAAAAAACCATAGGTTTGACACCAGTTATAGTTAGCTGGAAATTTTACTGACTGAGGTAATATGAATTTTTTTGGTCAATTGTGTCCCCTAACGTGAACCCCACCGTCTCCATGTACGAGCTTAAAGTGCATGTAACTTCCCTCCTCGACCTGCTATGAAGACGCAAATACATTTGCGTCCAACGTTAACATGTCCTCTTTCAGATCCACCATGAATGGATCGATAATTCAGTTCCTAAGTATGCCTTGCCAACGTCTTTTCATGGTGTACTTCCACGTTTTCCTAGCCCTGCAGAGCTAGGCCCTGATTTCTGCCATCGAGCCCTTCTGCTCTCTGCCTCCTGAAAGCTGCAACGTGGGATACATCCCTGACCTCTGTCCTACTCCCTGCGTGGCGAGCGGTGCCCGGCCCGGCCTGCTTGCCTGCCAAAGACAGTATTTTGCCTTCAAGTTATCAGTATAGCCGAGTTCAGCTCCTCGAAAACACATTCCAGTCTAGCAGAATAGATAAACATTTCCCCGGCTGCAGAGCAAAGGGCCCGGCCTCTCTGTCTCCATGCAAGTAATTCATTGCTCCCGTTACCATGGTAGGCCCATGGCCCCTCGCATTACACGCAGACAGGTAGTCACATATGCACGCATTAATAGTCAGTATAGAGTAGCCTCTGCCCAAGAGACCTTTCCTTCTAGATAATATAGTTCCCCAAACACAAGATATCAGATATGATTTAGGAACGAGTCGATCTGACATGCCAGACTTCTGTCTCTTTCTTCTAGTACTAAATGTCAAGTCCCCTGCACCCTCCAGCCTCACGTCAGTCACACGTCATGCTGCTGCGCGCGCATCCTTGCTACAGTTTTCTGCTGACACTGCAAGATTCCACTATGTATCCCACTTGTGACACTTTCATGTGACGTTTCTAGCACACACCTCTGTGTACGCCCTCGTGCAAGCCTTTCTGTTACGCACATGTGTTCTTATCTCGTTTCTCTCAGCTGTTACGCCTTCTGTATCCATCACCATTATATGCATTTACTATATATATTGTATTCTGTTAATAAAGTATTGTCTATCCCTTCCTGATCCTTAATGGTGAAAGGAACATGATACCCTGGTTCGAACCATTCCATTTTATGGAATAAAACCCTTATAAACTCAGATATCACGGATTCTGCCTCTCATTTCCGATTGAGTTATTTTATTGAACTTTACTGCATAGAAATTCCGACGGTAAATATTTATTTACCACATTAATTTGGCGCCCGAACAGGGACCCCTCCCCCACCTTACACGCCGGCGGTGCGTTGCAGGCCTAGCCCCCTGCCACAGCCATGACGGACAATTACGCGTACCCGCAGGATTTCCTGTATCTCCCTCAGGCCAACGGAGGTGACTGAGACTGCGATCGACACCCAGACGAGGCGGTGAGGAGTGCGGAGGATCCCGACCAGAGCCCAGCCGAGAGAGCAAGATCCGAGGTGTCTAGAGGCCCACCAGTTCCGACGTGCCTGTGACGTCACGAGTCGAGTCGAGTCCAGTCCGGTCCAGTCCTTACGAGTTTTCCGAGGCCTTCCGTTCCGTGCTTCCCGGTGAGTACCGTTGCTGGGGACGCATCTAGACGGGTGCATTACTATGTATCCGTTCAAGACGGGTTTGGGTACACAGACCCGGTCTGCACTGTTTTAGCAGTGTATCTGTACTGTTTAGCAGTATATCAAGTAATTCATGTCTTCAACGGTTCGATTTTTGTTTTCATTATAGAATTCAAGTATAGTCAATATGTGTTCAAAATGTTTCTATGTGATTAATGTCGTGGTGTGAGTGACTGTTTGATATACATTACCGTGTTTCTGTGTCAAAAGTGTGTTCAGGTTCGAGTAAGTGTCAAGTACCAAATATCAAGATGCCATTGTTCTCAAAGTTAAGACAGTTAGGAACTAGGAAAGGGATACTAGAGGAAGCGATTCCTGTCCCACCTAGGGACACTCCCGGAAATTTCATGTACCATAAGCACGGCTTAGATGCCATATTATATCTAGATTTATGGGTCGATTATACTAAGAACCTAGACGAGAAATATAGATGGCCCGTTACAGGGACATGGGATGCAGATTGCATCATGAGAGTAGAAGAAGCGCTATGGAAAAAGAAGGCCAGACAATCTCAGAAGGACCCCATAGAATTGTGGCGTAAAGAATCGCATAGACGTACAGAGAAAGAATTCAGAAAAGCAGAAAAACATAGAGAAGATTCAGACAAAGCCCGAGAAAACGTACTAGTTGAAGAAGGAATACGAGTTAAAGCAGAACAAGTAGACCGACAACGAAACACCCTTGTGAATGGTATGTATCCACTTTTGGCCGAGGGTTTACCTAAGGCCACTCCGGAAATACCAAAAGATCTGTCTCCTCCATTGGTTCCGACTAAATTACGTCACAAGACCGCAGCAGACATTTTTATTTCTTCCTATTTAGACGATGTAGCTCCTACATATACTACTGCACCTGCCCATATACCCGCACCACCTGTACCCGTTGACGGCCTCCTACCCCATGATCATCCGCCCCCAGGTCCGCAACAGCAGATCCCTCCAGGTCCGCTACCCACACCCGTTCCCGTTGTCCCCCCTGGTATTCAACAACTGCATCCATTAAATCCTTTTGGGACTGGCGTGCTCCAGGACCCAACCCAGCTACAGCAGGTACCGACCCTACAACCAGATTATGCTCAAGCCTCCGCTTCAGGAGGTGCTACAGGAGGTTATCAAACACCCCCACAGATACACCGAGTTACAATGAGAGATCTAGCAAAGGCTCGGACACCGAAAGGCGTTCCGGCCGAACTACTTAGAAGAGAACTTACAGACTGTAGATATGACCCAGTGCCTGGTATGTCAGGACCCATGTTGTTAGCGTCCATACGTTTGAGACGCGTTACAGATTATTTGATATTACTACCAGAAATGCCAGAACACCTAGACAAATTGTATTATTTTATTAGAACAGGAGAAGGAGTCTGTTGCTGAAGCCATGTCACGTCAGAAAGTTGAGACTAAAGGTTTAATAATGCAATTTTTGGTTAATTGTTTAATAAGAGAACAAGATCAGGCAGGCTTTCCGCAAAGTGAGATGAATAGACTGATTAGATGGAGCCAGAATATGTCGGAGGGTAAACATGATAAGGAGAACAGTGTACATCATATGGTTAGAAAGATCCGTAAAGAAATAATAGATATACATGCCCAGCGAGCACCTGAAGAAGAATTTGAATTAGACGATCCAACTTCCTCGCAAGAGGAGGATGATATAGAGGATCTAGCAGAAACCTCGCAACAGTCAGACAAAGAGATAATAGCATATGTAGGTAAGGGAAAATACCTTAAGAAAACAATACGTCCAGAAAGCAAAAGACTTTTTCTCTCTGCTATATCAAATCCGAGTTCTCCTGAACATATGTTTCAGGCTACCGATAAAATACTTCAAGATCGAATGGGGTACCATGTACTCAATTCCATGGATGAACAAGAACTAGCCCGGTCCGCAGTACAATGGGCTAACAATTCTAGTACATATAATGATGATACAGTAGCGCAGACGTTTTTGAACCTTTCCCCTGATGAACAAAAATTAGCTGGTATATACATGATTCAGCATCTCATTACGTTGTTTAAAAGCCAACATTCTGATCCAGGTCCCTTACCGGATATATTAGTAGAACTGCTCTCGAATAGATGGAGAGGTCTAGGTACTGATTTAATTAAAGACATTCTAGAACATAGACACAAATATAATGCTTTTCTGAAACCTCAGTTTATGTCAGCTCCACCACCCTCAGAAAGAAAAATGTTTTATTTTGACAGACAGAATCCCTTACGGGAAGTACATCCGGTCAGAAAAGACGATAACACACTAGAACGTGTATTCGTATATACACCCATCACTAAAATGGAATTATTGGAAATGAAGAAAATAGTGCCCAGTCATGATAAAGACCCTGCAGGTTTTCACCGAGAGATTAAAGATATGTTACTCATGGGCGATTACACGTATACAGATATTATGAAAATGTTAAAGGTACTGTTGCCTGCTGGAATTTACGAGAAACTAAAGGAGAAAGAATGGGAGGTGGGAGACACAAAGATTGATTGGGCTGCATTAGAAGTCGAAGAAAATGGTTGTACCGCAGGTTTAGGCCTTGGGGATAAAGCTAAAGCATTACCAGGTTTATTAGTACAGGTTTTGCCTAGACTGTTAACAACTAAAAAGGAAGACTGGGACGCAATCTCAGCCTGTAAGCAGAAACACGATGAAGATTTTTATTCTAGATTCGAGAAATGTTTTATTATTAACAGTGGCCTGAAAACAAGTAGCGAGTCATACCCACACCTCTTTGTATCAAAATTAGTCGAGAATTCCCTGCCTCAAGTTAAGAACCGTGTTCTGAAAGTAGAAAGTACATGGCAAGCAAATACGCTGTCCCAAATGTTACAAATGTTACAGTACCACCAGAATAGAATTAGGGAAGAACAAGATCACGAACAGAGACGTATGAAAGATACGAAAATGAAAATGTTAGTTGCTCAGTCAGTTCCAGCTAACGGTCAGAAAAAGGGTATGACACAGTCAAATAATACGGCAGCTCCCGTTAAAGGGACATGCAACTATTGTAAACAGCCAGGTCATTATGTGAATGAATGTACGGTTCTGAAATACAATATAGCAACAGGAAAAACTAAAGAGAGACCACGTCAGCCTAGACAGGACCAGGTCCAACACCAGGTTCAGCAACATATTCCACAGAACGTACAGCCTATGCCTGCTCCACAACAGACAGTACAGACAGTAGCGGTACCACATGCACAGCCCATTGCCGCGACACAGCAAGTTTCACAGCAGATGTACCAGTATGCACAATCTGATTACCCCGATTATCAGCGATACTCATGAAATAGCCTAGAGAGGGAGGTTGGCTTGCCTCTCATTGAAGTTCCTGTAGATCAAGAGGGTCCTTATGTACATAGTCAAGTATTAGGAAAAGATAGAAAGTTTTTGATTGACACAGGGGCAAGTCGAACAACAATAAGTCACGACGAGGTTCCAGGGGCACCCCTCTCAGGCTCACAGAATGTTTCCCTTGGATTTTCAGGACAGCCTATTGTTAATGAAGTATCGAAACCTGTTCCCCTAGCAGTTGGTCCATTGTCACGTACTACAGACTTATTGCTCACAAAGTCATGTCCAGAAAACTTGTTAGGTATCAAGACACTGAAAGCTCTAGGAGCTGTAATATGTTGTTCTCCGGAAGGAGTTAGACTGTTTTTGCGTGACTTTAAGGGTCACTATGTATTACAAGATTTTGATGTCAGATTGAAAAATGTACCAGAACATTTGTGGGCGCAAGGCCCAACTGATGTAGGTTGTATGCACATTACACCATACCGAGTTACACTCAAGCCAGGAGTTGTACTGCCCCGAATCTGACAATACAAGTTACCACCTGATGCTGTAGTGGCTTTACTGGAAATTATTGAAGAGCTCATTGCACAGGGAGTGGTTGTAGAAACCGACTCCAATCTATGTAATTCCCCTATCATTCCGATTCTTAAACGTACTGACCCGAATGCACCTCCAGTTTATCGGTTGGTGATTGATTTACGAGAATTAAATAAATGCATTGTACCACAGTATCCTGTGGTCCCCGACATCTCATCATTATTGACTGCTATTGATTCTGAGGCGACGTTCTTTACTGTAATTGACCTCAAGAACGCTTTCTTCAGGGTCCCCATTGACCCGGAGAGCCAATACCTTTTCGGATTCTGTTTAAATGGCCGTAGCTTCAAATTTTCACGCGCACCTCAAGGATTCACAGAAAGCCCCAGCATCTATAGCCAAGCATTAACAAGACAACTTGACAGTATCCACATGCCAGTTAACACTGCCCTACTCCAGTACGTCGATGATCTGTTGATCACCGCCCGTAGCGAACCTGAATGTGAACATGCATCACTGACGGTTTTGCATTTCTTGGCTGACAAGGGACACAAGGTGTCCCCTTCAAAGTTACAATTCTGTGTTCAGCAAGTGGTGTACCTTGGGCACTTGCTGTCCAAGAGGGGGAGACAGCTAACACCTGACCGCATTCAGTTAATTACACACTTACCGCAACCCAAGACACAAAAGGAAGTGCGGGCCTTCATTGGCCTCACCTCTTACTGCAGATAATGGATTCCCCAGTATGCATTTCTAGCCAAGCCACTTATACAGTTGACAACACAGGAGGCAGCGACTTCGACTGTCCTCCCTTGGACTCAGGAACACACACAGGCTTTTGATGAATTAAAGAAAGCATTATGTCAAGCACCAGTTTTGGCAACACCATGTTACAGCAAACCTTTTACACTTTTCGTTACAGAACGTGATGGCACAGCATTATCTGTCCTCACACAAGACCAAGCAGGTTCACATAAGCCTTGTGCTTATTTTTCGAGTACATTAGACCCAGTAGCCCAGGCCCTGCCTGCGTGCTTAAAATCAGTTGCAGCGACAGCCTTAGCAATCCGACAAAGTGATTCCATAGTGTTAGGACATCCCCTGACAGTACAAGTTCCACACTCTGTGGAAGTTCTTTTAAACAGAACACAGACTCAACACTTGACTATAGCACGACTGACAGGTTATGAATTGACATTGTTCCAGCCACACATAGAAATCAGACGCTGTAATATACTCAATCCTGCCACATTGTTACCCTCGAACATAACAGATCCAGCTCCACATGACTGTATAGAGATCATTAATGCAGTAACAAAACCCCGACGAGACTTGACAGATGTTGCACTGACTAACCCAGACCTGACACTTTACGTGGATGGTTCATGTATGAGAACAAGCACAGGAGAATTAGTGGCCGCATATGCAGTGACCACTGGAACTGAAGTCAAAGAAACACAACGTATTGATACACTGTCTGCTCAAGCTGCAGAGCTCATTGCTCTGACTCGAGCCTGTATAGTAGCCAAGAACAGGAATGTTACCATATACACAGATTCACGTTATGCATTTGGAGTCTTACACGACTTCGGTGTACTCTGGCAGGAAAGAGGTTTCTTGACCTCTCACGGAGCCAAGATCCAACATGGTCCCCTCATTCAAGAATTATTGGAAACAATACATTTGCCATCAGCCATAGCTATCATGAAGTGCAAGGCACATACTAAAGTTACAGATACTATTTCCCAGGGTAACGACCTGGCCGATCGAACCGCGAAACACACAGCTCTGACTCATACACATGCAGCTGATATGACAAAGACAATAGTTCCAACACCGACACATTGCATGACAGTTAAGGATCCCACACTAGATGTAATTGACATACAGACACATGCTACTCCAGACGAAATAAAGAAATGGACTGAACTAGGAGGGATCCAGACAGACCAGGGATGGATGACGAAGGGAAAAGCCACATGGTTTCTCCCTGACTCTATGGTTCAAGTTATGATTAACACCGCACACAGTCCAGCACACTTAGGAGAAAAGGCCATGTTAGACAGTTTGCAGAATCTCTGGTACAATAAACATTTACGAGCAGCAGCAAAACAGAAAGTGCGTACTTGCATGATCTGTTGTCAGTTCAACCCAGGTAAAAGCATTCCCGTAGAGCAGGGTGGATTCAATCCTCCCGATCACCCTTTTGAAGTCCTCCAGATGGATTATATCCAGATGGAACGATGTCGAGGATTCAAATATGTCCTCGTAGTTGTATGTGCACTTTCCCGTTGGACAGAAGCATATCCAGTCCCAGATTACACTGCTCCGACCACTGCCAAACAGTTGGTTTGTGAATTCTTCCCACGGTACGGTTTGCCTCGTGTCGTGTATTCAGATAATGGCCAGCCATTCTCGTCCGAGTTGATGAAGCAGGTATCACTCATGCTAGGATATCAGTGGAAATTCCACTGTGTCCGACATCCCGAGGCAGCAGGCCTCGTGGAACGCCACAATCAGACACTGAAAACACGTCTTGCTAAGATTTGTGCCGAGAAAGGGGTAGACTGGATAGTCGCCTTGCCAGTTGCATTGTTTTATATGAGAATGGTTGCACACTCTAGAACAGGGCTATCCCCGTACGAGGTGGTCTTTGGTAGGCCACCGAATATGTGGGGGATGCCTCTGCCTCGTAAGATCACAGATGTTGACTGTAATATGCTGACAGATTACCTTGCCTCCTTGATGTCTGCACTACAATCTTGTCGTTCACAGGTGGCTGCAGCCTTTCCCGACAACACCGAGGTGAAGCCACACGAGGTCGTCCCTGGTGATTACATCTTTGTTCGGAATTTCGACAGGAAGAGTCCGCTGGAGCCCCGCTGGCAGGAGCCGAAGCTTGTTTTATTAACTACAAGGACAGCAGTGAAGGTGGAGGGCCGCAAGGGCTGGCTCCACTCAAGTCATATAAAAAAATATCATGGACTGCCGCCAGAGTCAGACTCCCAGCCCGGCCCCATTCCAGAGACTGATACTAAACTCCCACTGGTAGAGAAAACTCCTCAGCAGGAGTACCGCATGAAGTTGAGGTCTAGCAAGTCAGACAGTTTAATTGTTTAAGTCCTCCCCTAGGTGAAGCGGTTAGACAGGTTCCTGACATGTACAAGTTAGACCCCAATAGAGAGAGAGATAGACAGAAACAGCTCAAGAAACGAGAATATTGTAAATCTCTTCGTAGTCACTGCATCGTGACATTATTGATTATGTTTTTTCTGAGTCTCACGATTATTGCTGCAAGTTTATTGTTACACATATATTTTCCTATTTCCATACATGCACATTTCTTTCCAAATAGCACTGTCGAGCATACTTTCAGCGAATTGCCCCCGCATGAGTTATCTTACCGGCTTGCGCTGCGCAACAATACTTTTATCAGTATGTTACATCATTCCCATCAGACCAGCAATGCTACCAATTGTTGGATATGTGGCCGACTCCCTCCCTATCAGAAATACAAGGGAGTCCTGCCCCTCTTCCCGTATCCGTTCACACATAATGGTTCCTGTGGTGCCTGGTTTAGTTTAATAAATTCTTTAGACTCTGATTCCATAGTCTACCAAGGCAGTTGTGTATGGGGAAATCTGAACACAGTTCTGCATAAAGCATGTTATCCTAACAAGGAGGGTCTTCCACAAAGGACAGGGACCGATCTAGAAAATGAAGTATATGGATTAGGTAATTATACACTTAACCTCATGATTCTGAATGTTCAGTCCGATACAGGACCAGACTTACCCTCTATGTCAGTGTTACCAGTCAAAGGCGAATTATGTGTCAGAAAGAATGGTTCGGTACCCCTAGGTCATAGTAAATGTACTACTGTGATCGAATTCAGTGATAAAGGCAAGTCTACATTCAAAGCTACCCGCCATTCCTATTTCATTTGTGGTCATACAGCCTATATACGTTTGCCACTAGATTGGGATGGGACATGTTACTATGGCCGAGATACCCGCCACCCCCTCTCAACACAATCCCCAAGAATTGGGAAACCGGAAACAGTTCTTGAATTTTTGGAAGGCGGGAAGGGAGTAAACCCTTCCCGGCCGTATTTATTTAAAATATGAAACAAAATTAAAACATTAAAATAACAGTTTCATATTATGTACAATTTCATTTCCACATTACGATGTTTGGCTAACCTTAACAGATCTCTAATACAGAGGTTCTCCTAGCCGAACTAACATCCTACAAAACATTTGACTTGAAATTGTACATCCTAACGTTAAGGGCCAACGGCAAGGTCGTAACCGGTGTCAGATCCCTAACCCAGACATACCCCCCTCACTTGTGAGAGGAGCGACCGCACCGAGGCGTACCTCAAGTGCATCTACCAATTTCCCTTTGTACTTGACGGGGGCCCCAATAGACTCAACGCCATTTAACGGTCGTTCGAGGACTCGTGTGAGGTGTCTAAAAGGTAGCGTAAACCCCCTCCCGCACCCCACACAACTTACCCATCTGCCGTCGCAGATGTCCTGGCCCCGGGAAATTCTCCAGGAGGGGCCGTAGCCCCTCCTATCCAGGAAGGGGCCTTGACCACCTTTCCTTTCCTTCCGGCGGCCTCTCCTTAGACAGGACCGCCTCCCCGTTGAGGGGCCAATTGGCCACCTCCCCCACGCGCTCCCATCCGTAATGGGTGACGCCCCCTCATAGGGATCTTCCAATTACTGCTCACTGATCATGACCTTACCGCCCGACCAAAATAAATACGACAATTCTATCTAATTTACTGAACAATAAAAACGAACATGACTTATTACAAGCATGAATACTGATCGACATTAGTGCAACATTACTTTATTTGCAAAACACTGAAAATAACCAATCTTTATTGCATATTCAAAATTTCACGACGATCATTACAACCTGCAAGCAACAGAGTTACCAGATCAAATCTTTACTCAACACAACTAGCTGTCCTCAGGGGCTGGTGGGTGGGTCAAAATTGGCTCTTCGTTCCGTCTCAAGCTCACGTGCAGCGGGGAGGTGCAGCTTCAGAGCACAGGAACAAGAGGATGCTTTCTTGGCTTCTGCTCCTTTTATCCGTCTTCAGGGTGGGCGTAAACCCGCCCCCGCCTGCCTCCGAGGGCGTGGCCGGCCGCGTTGGTGTCTAGGCCAGCCCACTCTAGGGCGGGAAAAAGGCGCGCCCCGGCTACGCCGCTTCGGGCATACCAGCCGAGACACGCCTCCCGCCCAAGATGGCTTCCCGGGGGGATCGTGGTACTCCACCATACGTTCGGGGGGACCGAATGGTCGCCCCTTTCCATATGGCCGAGATACCCGCCACCCCCTCTCAACACAATCCCCAAGAATTGGGAAACCGGAAACAGTTCTTGAATTTTTGGAAGGCGGGAAGGGAGTAAACCCTTCCCGGCCGTATTTATTTAAAATATGAAACAAAATTAAAACATTAAAATAACAGTTTCATATTATGTACAATTTCATTTCCACATTACGATGTTTGGCTAACCTTAACAGATCTCTAATACAGAGGTTCTCCTAGCCGAACTAACATCCTACAAAACATTTGACTTGAAATTGTACATCCTAACGTTAAGGGCCAACGGCAAGGTCGTAACCGGTGTCAGATCCCTAACCCAGACATACCCCCCTCACTTGTGAGAGGAGCGACCGCACCGAGGCGTACCTCAAGTGCATCTACCAATTTCCCTTTGTACTTGACGGGGGCCCCAATAGACTCGACGCCATTTAACGGTCGTTCGAGGACTCGTGTGAGGTGTCTAAAAGGTAGCGTAAACCCCCTCCCGCACCCCACACAACTTACCCATCTGCCGTCGCAGATGTCCTGGCCCCGGGAAATTCTCCAGGAGGGGCCGTAGCCCCTCCTATCCAGGAAGGGGCCTTGACCACCTTTCCTTTCCTTCCGGCGGCCTCTCCTTAGACAGGACCGCCTCCCCGTTGAGGGGCCAATTGGCCACCTCCCCCACGCGCTCCCATCCGTAATGGGTGACGCCCCCTCATAGGGATCTTCCAATTACTGCTCACCGATCATGACCTTACCGCCACAGGCCGGATAGTTGACCGGCTATCCGGACCCCCCACAAAACCCTCCTACCTAAAGGTCATGCTGCAAACCCTTCAACCAGGCTAAGAAGTCTCCTATGAGTAACTCGTTCCCCACCCGGGACAAATGAACACCGTCCCCCACATACATACTGTCCCCTTTAATACAACCATGCGAAACAGAATGCAGTGTACTTGAACGAAACAATCTACTCATTTTATTATTAATTTTCCTTACTGAATGATTCAGCGCAGAAACAGAAATAGCCCCCCGCCACACTTTCCGTGGGATCATATGGGACCATGCAATTGTGCACCCTGGAACTCTTCTTGCCAACCAACTTACCGTGGAAAGCATCGCCTCAAGAAGAAGTCGTCTACCAGTTGTCACCAAATCATTGCCCCCAAGATGTACTATGATTACAGACGGCGGTGACCTTGTCCGCCCTAACAAACCCTCGAAAAATGCTTGAAACTGGTCAATACAGAGACCGCCCTTTCCGTAGAAGGACATACTGTACCCGTATTCCCCAGCCACGTGAATCATGTCACCTGCTTTGAATACGTCCGCGGCACGCCTCACGTATGAGTGGCCCATGACCCACACCTCCTTTCTCACAGCCGGTAATGTCTGACCGCTGGCCCCCCGGTGTCGGGTCGACTGAACAGTCCGCCCCGCCTCGTAGGCTTGCGCAACTGAAAACCAAACAAAAACAAGAAGCGTGAGTACACGTTATAGCATCACAACATGTGCAACCGTACATACCTCTTATAACAATTCGAGGACCAACGCCCCACACGTTTTATTTGATCAACATTCAGACCCCTGGCTGTAGCTTCCGTAGCAGCCCCTATCCGAAAGGAATGGGTCCCAAAATCGCCAGGGTTCAAGCCCGCGGCAGAAATCGACATCGCAAGCACCCGCTGAAACTGAAACCTCGTCAGTGGGGTGGCGTCAGCGTGTCTTAACAATGTCCCCCCCCATGCTGCCACCCTCTGCGCTAAATATGCTTCTACGCACCCAACAGGGCACATGGCAGACCCGGGGATTCTCTGGATGATTACACAGTCCCCGATTGCATCCTGATCGGATTTGGACTTTACAAAAGAGACCGTCATTGTCTCCCCTCTGACCTGAATGTGTTCCCGGCACAGTCCCCCCATCGTATCCTGCTTGTTCCTTGCCACTAATTCGCTTACCCGCATAGCCCCATGGAATGCTAATGCAAATGCAGCTCGGAACAACACTGCTTCGTACTGGGATGAACATGTTACCGGTAGCACGGAACATAACAGGGCCAACCTATCCAAACCTATCGGGTGCCTATCGTCTACTTTGCGACCCTCAAGGCGTTGCCACCCACGTAGCGCTTTCTGCACAACGAAAGACGCTGTCGGGTCCTGGATCCCATGAGCCCTTGCCATGAAGGAAATGGCGGCCCGATGCCTCTGGGCCGTAGCCACTGACTTGCCTGCGTGACGTAGAGAGAGCAGGAATCTTACTACAGACTCTTCCAGACCCCAAAGCCCCCTCCCGGCAGTACCCAAAAAGGCCCAATAGGAACGGAACGCCCCTTCATATGCCTTCCTCGTCCTGGGTGCTAAACTCTCTCCCACGAGGTCTTGTAGTTCGGGGCACCGAGAGACCAGAGAGCTTCGGGAAAGGGTGCCGCCACCGGGTACGCTGTGGGCAGAAAACCCCAGAAGGCCTGCATACGGAAACGAGAGAGCGCATCAGCCGCTTGGTTCATCACCCCCGGCACGTGCCGCGCCCTAAACAGTACATTTAGTTGCATGCACAATAACACAATTTCCTTGAGTAGTCTCAGAATCCATTTGCAACGTGCTGCCTGACTATTGATGCATTCAACCACGGTCATGTTATCAGACCAGAAAACCACAGAGTGACCCCTAAACCCTTCTGGCCATGTTTTCAAGGCCACCAGAATAGGGAACAGTTCGAGAAAAGCAATGTTACTCGTCAACCCGCACTCGTGCCACCATGACGGCCATTTTTGCGCCGACCATTGTGTACCCAATATGGCGCCAAAACCCACACTCCCCGCCGAGTCTGTCCATAGTCCCAACTCCTCCGAAGACACTGCTGGTTTATTCCAGACAATTCGACCATTGAAATCCGCCAGGAATGCAATCCAAATGCGCATGTCCTGACGAACCTCTGCCGAGAGTCTTGTACGATGATGTCCTTCCTTCAAGCCGACCATGGACTGTGCAATCGAGCGGGAAAAGGGGCGCGCCATCGGCATTACTCTTAGGGCAAAATTCAACTGACCCACCACCTGTTGCAATTGATGCAAGTTCACTTTCGTTGAACGAATACATGTCTCAAGGGATAACCTGAATTTTAACACCTTTTCTTTAGGTAAACGAAAACAACCTTCCACTGAATCGAGCTCGATCCCCAGAAACTCGATCAAGGTCGAGGGACCGACAGTCTTACCTGGCGCTAATGGCACACCAAATTGATTCATTAGGACACAAAATTCATGTAAGGCCTGTCCACACTCAGAATCCCCGGCTGCCCCCAGAAACAGAAAGTCATCGAGATAGTGCATAACATGCTGAAAACCTGTCTTCCTCGTGAATACCCACTGCAGAAAACAACTGAATTTCTCGAAATAGGCACATGAAATCGAGCATCCCATTGGCATACATTTATCCATGTAATAGCGACCCTGAAACTGGAAACCAAGGAGACGCTGATCGTCTGGGTGTACCGGGAGCAACCGGAACGCTGACTCAATGTCCGATTTGGCCATCAGCGTCCCGGGCCCCAGGCGATTCAACATGGCGACGGCCTCATCGAAAGATGCGTACCGCACCGAACATACTTCCGGATCTATCGCATCATTTACGGAAAGACCATGTGGGGCTGACAAATTGTGTATCAGCCGAAACTCCCCCGGGTCCTTCTTGGGAACCACCCCTAGAGGAGAACACACAAAATTAGCAACTGGCGGAAAATCGAATGGACCGGCGACACGACCTCGAGTCACCTCTTTCCTAATCTTTACCTGAACCACCGCCGTGTGCTGTAAGACCGACATTTGATTCTTACAGTCCGGTACCCCCTGAAAATCCCCCACTGGGATGCGGAAACCATATGAAAACCCGTTCCGCAACACCCCAGCGGAAGCATAATCTGGGTATTCGCTGAGCCAAGGAATCATTGCCATGGTATCAATCGGGGTCGGTAAAGGCGCCCCTCGGACTATATTAGACCTGTTTGGCGCCTCCCTTACCACCGTTATCACCCATTTTGGCTCTGCACATGGACTCAGGATGGGATGGCTGCCCGCATCCCCCACACTCATGTCTGAATTTGCATGACCCCTGGGGCCTGGTACATTTGCCCCTGTTAAAATTCCAACATATCCCCCTTTTTCCTGTGTTGCCACTCGGCTTCGTGTGGGACTCGTTACCTGAACTTGTCCGAAAGGGCGTCCCAGAGTTTTGGCGGGAGGATTCCCCCCCGTTACTCCCTACTAATGGTACCTTCAACATCCCCGTACTCTCTATTTTTTGCCAAGACACAGAGTCGTAACAGTCCCAGGACAACAACGGGTTATGTTCCTTAGCTTTTCTAAACAGATTATCATAGCAGAACCACTGATTGCCCCCATATGCCACAGAATACTCCATAATACGTGACTGATAGATGGGTAACTCGGTCAACAACTCAGGTCTGCGTTCCCCCATGATGGAAGTAAAAATTCCCCACGCTCTGCCCCAAGTACCGATGGTTTCGTCAACCTTAAAGGCGGCCATTTTAGCGCGCCAAACACTCGGATGCATGAGCTCCTTTTGACTCTTTACATGCTCGATCTCGTAATGGTCGGTAAGCAATGAAAACATGTTTACATATTTGTCCGCCCAAATCAACTCCTTGACTTCTAGTGGGACGTGCTGGGCAATCTTCTCCTTTCGAGAAGGTGCGGAGTCCCCCCCTGCAATCGGCAATGGCCGCTTACCTGAAGTAGACCCCACGCTTGTCGCCGAACTTGGGCCTGCTGTACTTCCAACCGCTGGGACCTGTGGGAGAACAGGAGATGGAGCTTTCGCAGCCTCCCTCGATTCCCGCAGTTGTCTCATCACTGCCCGGGCGTCGTCAGCCGTGGCGCCCTCGCTATCGTTCCCCAACCACGCTGCCAATTGCGCCGCCAACTCGGGGGGCATATCCTCCCTGTTCGCAGGGGTGACCACTACAGGGATTGGGTTCCCCTCCTTTGGCGCCGGGGTTGGCTCCTCTCGTGGCGCTTCGGGAACCGGGGTCTCCCCCCCAAGTGCTCCCCTTCTAGGCCTCTTGCTCTTTCCACCGGGAATTGTTCCCGGTAAAGGCCGTTTCGGTCCTCCCTCCCCGTCCTTGGCCTCAACCTTTCTCTTCAGATCGGCTATCTCCTTCATGAGCATACGGAGCATCTCATCGGTACCGACCCGCTTTGCGACCTTCTTGGGCATTTTTAGGCGGGATATCTGTAAGACAAAAAGAGGGATTACAACGTTCAAAATTGGCTCTTCGTTCCGTCTCGAGCTCACGTGCAGCGGGGAGGTGCAGCTTCAGAACACAGGAACAAGAGGATGCTTTCTTGGCTTCTGCTCCTTTTATCCGTCTTCAGGGTGGGCGTAAACCCGCCCCCGCCTGCCTCCGAGGGCGTGGCCGGCCGCGTTGGTGTCTAGGCCAGCCCACTCTAGGGCGGGAAAAAGGCGCGCCCCGGCTACGCCGCTTCGGGCATACCAGCCGAGACACGCCTCCTGCCCAAGATGGCTTCCCGGGGGGATCGTGGTACTCCACCATACGTTCGGGGGGACCGAATGGTCGCCCCTTTCCAATTGCATTCCTTCTGCCACCTGTTTTTCTAGCTCCACCTGATTATCATAAGAACTCCCGTCTAGTACCTAATAGACCCAAGAGAGAACTCCCGATTGTCGACTATACTGAAACGGCATGGGAACGATATACAGATTTCAATAAAGGTTTCTTTCCCTATTTAGGAGCTATCTTCAATAGCCAATCAATACGTCACTTGACCAGAACCCTTGAAGCAGTGGTAAATGAAACTACTTCCGCCCTAGGCAACTTAACAGAGGAACAGTCTGCTATGAGACTTGTTGTCCTTCAAAATTGTCTTGTTCTTGACGTCATCCTGGCCGATAGGGGCGGAGCCTGTAGAGTCATCGGATAGAGTTGCTGTGTTTTCATTCCAGAAAACGCACCGTCAGTATATAAAGCCATAACGCGTCTCCATAAGATTGCAAGTCAGATACACCAGAATCCAGGCACCTGGACTTGGTCCGGTTGGTTCTGGAGCGTGTTATCAGCCTGGGGTTGGAAAGTCCTATCCTTCCTCGGAATAGCCCTTCTCATAGTATTCAGTTGTTGCCTATGTATACAGTGTGGGCCAGCGATTTGCGGCTTGTGCGCCACATCATGTTTTCCTCATCCAAGTCCACGTTCTAAATCCCGCCTGAAAAAGGAAGAGCAAATGATGTTATATGAACAAATAGATGGACTAATGAAGATTGATATATCATGAAGGGTCCGTAGGGGACAAGGAGGAAATGAGGTAATATGAATTTTTTTGGTCAATTGTGTCCCCTAACGTGAACCCCACCGTCTCCATGTACGAGCTTAAAGTGCATGTAACTTCCCTCCTCGACCTGCTATGAAGACGCAAATACATTTGCGTCCAACATTAACATGTCCTCTTTCAGATCCACCATGAATGGATCGATAATTCAGTTCCTAAGTATGCCTTGCCAACGTCTTTTCATGATGTACTTCCACGTTTTCCTAGCCCTGCAGAGCTAGGCCCTGATTTCTGCCATCGAGCCCTTTCTGCTCTCTGCCTCCTGAAAGCTGCAACGTGGGATACATCCCTGACCTCTGTCCTACTCCCTGCGTGGCGAGCGGTGCCCGGCCCGGCCTGCTTGCCTGCCAAAGACAGTATTTTGCCTTCAAGTTATCAGTATAGCCGAGTTCAGCTCCTCGAAAACACATTCCAGTCTAGCAGAATAGATAAACATTTCCCCGGCTGCAGAGCAAAGGGCCCGGCCTCTCTGTCTCCATGCAAGTAATTCATTGCTCCCGTTACCATGGTAGGCCCATGGCCCCTCGCATTACACGCAGACACGTAGTCACATATGCACGCATTAATAGTCAGTATAGAGTAGCCTCTGCCCAAGAGACCTTTCCTTCTAGATAATATAGTTCCCCAAACACAAGATATCAGATATGAAATTAGGAACGAGTCGATCTGACATGCCAGACTTCTGTCTCTTTCTTCTAGTACTAAATGTCAAGTCCCCTGCACCCTCCAGCCTCACGTCAGTCACACGTCATGCTGCTGTGCGCGCATCCTTGCTACAGTTTTCTGCTGACACTGCAAGATTCCACTATGTATCCACCCACTTGTGACACTTTCATGTGACGTTTCTAGCACACACCTCTGTGTACGCCCTCGTGCACACCTTTCTGTTACGCACATGTGTTCTTATCTCGTTTCTCTCAGCTGTTACGCCTTCTGTATCCATCACCATTATATGCATTTACTATATATATTGTATTCTGTTAATAAAGTATTGTCTATCCCTTCCTGATCCTTAATGGTGAAAGGAACATGATACCCTGGTTCGAACCATTCCATTTTATGGAATAAAACCCTTATAAACTCAGATATCACGGATTCTGCCTCTCATTTCCGATTGAGTTATTTTATTGAACTTTACTGCATAGAAATTCCGACGGTAAATATTTAATGAAATTCCACGTTATAGTTAGTTGGACTCACTATAACTTGCGCCTGTAACGCACTGCTGATGACATCACATATTACATCACTCATGACATGGTCAGTGACATCACTCATGACATCACTGATGACACCATCCTTGTGACAGAGTGACAGACCTCCTTTCACTGTAAAGTAACCCTTTAAACACATATTCAAAAATAGAAACTAACATTTTCAAAAAAGTGGAGATACCCATAACAGTTACAACAACCAATTCAGTAATTCCACCATCTATATACACATCCACTCATTCACCAACAGTTCTATATAGTCACTCATACATATACTCACTCATCATATGTAGTGATACACCTATACATCCTGTTACACACCGACAGTCATCCAAAAGTTACTCACACATGCAAATAAACTATTGAGCATCCATTTATTTGCATATACAACTATACACACACTACCACCTTACTTCTAAGGAAACTTACACATACTTACTCTCTTAAACAATCACATACTTATTTAAACAGGAACTCTTACAATCTCTCACTCTCACATATACTCACTTATATACATCAATACTCACATATACTCGATTAAAATATATCTTGTTACTGATAAAGACACTAGTGAGACAGTCATTCACTCACTAACACACACATATACACACTCATCCACCCATACAGCCCTGCACATATGCTGTCTTCAAAACACATACAAACAGTGAGTCAGTCACCAACCCATGCAGCCACTTATACACAAAGTGAAACACTGATACATATATTTCAATATTTAAAAGTTACTCGCTAATATATGTATTCACTAAGATACACTTAATAAGGCAGTTAACCAATCAATTTTCTTTTTTAAAAACATCCATTTACACACTTATTTAACCATTTATTCTTCCATCGACCTTTACAAATACATATATAACACATATTTATTTTTCAGAAAGACACACATTCACTGGATGGTGTCATCAGTGATGTCATGAGTGATGTCACTGACCATGTCATGAGTGATGTAATATGTGATGTCATTAAGGGTGGGCGTAAAATCCGTTTCGCGGGCGTATTTGCGGATTTTCCGCGATTTCGCGATCCGCGAATCTCGCGAAATCGCGGTAAAATCCGCGAATCAGCGGGGACGAATTTTCAGCCAAGCAAGGGTTACAGCAGCAGGTGCAGAAGTTGAACCTAATTTCTTTGTAACCTTTGACAAAAGGGTTACAAACAAATTAACTTCAACTTGGACACCTGCTGCTAATTGCTTCCTGGCGCCTCGTTGCCTACTTGCAACTATTCTCTGACCCTGCTTTGACCCTTGAAGCAGGGTCAGAGAATAGTTACAAGTAGGCAACGAGGCACCTGTCCAAGGAATTAAACCTCATCAGGAAGCACTTACAGATATAAAAAACAGGAAGAAGGGAGAGGATGGCAAATACACCCATTTTGAGTTGTCAGGAGGGGTTAAACTAAAAGAGACCTTTACAGCACAATTTTCATATGCATTTTGCTAAAAATAAAAAGCTGTATGTTCTGTAGGGGCAACTCAGGAATCTGGCCCTTCAGAGATCCGGCCTCTCTTTCTTTCTCTCGTTCTCTCTCTCCCTCTCTCTTTCCCTCTCTTTCTCTCTCTTTCTATCTATCTATCTATCTCTCTCTCTCTCTCCCTCTCCCATAAATGACTGCATGGGTAACTTTGCTATGCAAGCGGCTCGCGAAGACGCAAAAATCCCCGCAAACATGCAAAAAACCCAGCGAACACGCAAAAAAACAAAAATCCGCAAATTCGCACAAATTCGCGAATTTTGCGGATCGGGAATTCGCAAATCCGCAAATTCGCGGATCGCGAATTCGCAAAATTTGCCCATGCTTAGATGTCATCAGCAGTGCATTACACGCACAAGTTATAGTGAGTCCAACTAACTATAACGTGGAATTTCATTGGTTTTATGTCAGTAAAATTTCCAGCTAACTATAACCGGTGTCAAACCTATGTTTTTTTCAGTGAATTTCATAGGTTTTTTAAATGCTACTTCCTAACTATAACGCGTGTAAAACCTATGGTTTTTTCAGTGAATATATATATATATATATTACCTACTGGCGGTCGCCAGTAGGTATATATAGTTAGGATTTTTTCCCTATGGGATTTTTTAAAATTCTATGTCTAATAACTTTGGCGTTTGTGGACGGAATTGGCAGAAATGTTCAGGAAAACGGCACATTTTGTTTCTGAGCAGCCCCTGAAAATTTGGGGGGGTTTCGTCAAAGGGGGGGCCGAGAAAAAAGGGGGGTCCCAAAACGCGTTTTTAACATTGAGTTTTCCATAGGGCGGTTGGACTCACTTTTAGCTCGAACGGCTGAATGGATTTACACGAAACTTGGCAAAATTGTAGATATGGTTTGCCCGACGTGCCTTTGCTATGTCTCAATATATGTGCTTCAGTGGATTTTGAGAAATTAACGTTTTAAAAAACAGATATGTCTGTGACAGCGCTCCGGTTAGCGCCCCGGTTCGCGTACCTGACGCGTAACGGAACTTCGCGAGGAGAAGCTGATTGGCTCTCCGGTGTTTGTCAACATTCTAAACAGTCCGGACCGGCCGCCATCTTGTCTCTCGGTAGGATCGAGAGACAAGAGGTGGAGAAAAACGAAGGGGGAATTTAATGAAAGGGGGCAAGGTAGACCCCTTCTGACCCCCTAGGAATGATGTGGGGGTTATTAAAGGGCAAATAAAAAAAAATCGATTTTTCGCGGTAGAAGCGCTTCCCGGTACGCGAACCGGGTCGCTTACCGGTAGCGTAACGGGAGTTCGCCATTTTGTGTTTCGGTCGAATTTAATCACAAGATGGAGGAAAAACAATGTGGGAAATGGGTATAAGGGGGCACGGGAGACGTATCCTGACCCCCTATGTTTGAGGTGTTTGAGGAGGCCCATATATGCGAAAAAAACCACATTTCTTTTCTAATTTTCACGCAGTTAGCGCCCGGTTTGCGTACCGGGTAGTGAACCGGAAAGCGAACATAAGTGAAAATTAGTGAAAAAAGGTACATTCGAAATTTAGAAAGAGTAATCATAGTTAAGGTAGCTCTGGAAAGAGCTTTTGGGTTCTGTGTAACTTCTAGGTACTTATAAGTAGGTACCAATGAACAGTCTTAAATTTTGTATGAAAACTCTGTTTCCCTCATCTGAGAAGTGCACACCATCTCCTCTGTAGATATCTTGCATGTAGTAACGCAAGTTATTGTTGTAGATGGCGCCCATTCCATGGTCTCTCATATAAGCTGAAACAGACTTATTTACATGCTTCCTCGCTTTCTCAATTTGTGGACAAAATTGATTGGAGCACCTCCATTTCTGTCTTTGGCATATATTGGAATATACCAAGGCAGTTTGAGGAAAAAGTGCCATTAATTGCTCAAAGGTGTCCTTTAAGAGCATTTCCAGACCTACCCCAGTCAAAATGCCCAAATCATTTCCTCCACAGTGCACTATTATGAGGTCAGGGTTTGGCAAATGCAAAAAGATTTTCACCAATGGTATCAATTGGTGACATCTCAATCCTCTTTGCCCAATCCATTTGATTTCCACATTTTGTAAATTGAGGTTGTGTAAATTTCTGTTATCAGCATACATGTGAGCCCAGTGGATGTAGCTATGTCCAAGAATCCAGACAGAAAACATGGTGAGAGGTATGTTCTGCTGCAGTCAGATGAAGTGTGGGAATGAAATGGCAGTTGAAACAGTAGGAGTTTGTAAAGAAAAGAAACTGTGGAGTTTGAGTGCTAATGATTCATTAGCAGTGATTGGTGGATTTCCATTGCTGAAACCAGAAAGTTAGGGTGCATGGATGTGTTCTTTGAAAGATGTAATTTGAATGGTTAAGAAAAAATGATTTTAAGAAACATTGCAGTGGATTTCCAGGTATACTGAGAGTTCAGAGTTCATTTGAAACATTGTTGTGTGAACTTGTAAACATGAGAGGTCTGTCAGGAGGTGTTGCTATGGAAAAAGGGCAGAAAGGGCAGAGGGGGGAAGGGTGTTGATTTGAAAAAAGTGAGGGAAGAGTTTTGATTGGCTGACATGAGAGATATGTGTCATGAATTTCAGCATTTCTGTGCCTTTGTTGGTTGCAGTCTCTGGAGTGCATACCTTTTGCTCTGCTAAAGAAAAATTGTTGTGTTTCTGAGACTGTTTTGAAATTCAAAAAGCATTTGCTAAGGTGAGATATGGTTCCTTTACTTTAGAAAGAGACTAGTATGTTTTTTGGAGGAAATAAGGAAGCAAGCTGTGCATTTAAAATGTTGTTTGGTGCCAAGTGTTTGCATTATGTTTTCCAAAAAGATTTTGCTTCTTTTACAAATTGTAATTGGAGATTATGTGAAATATTAGTACTGACAAGGTGTGGTTGTACATAGGAGCTGTGCTGTGTTTTCAAATTATGATCAGAAAATCGTTTTTTAAGGAAAAGGAATGCTTTTAAAATTAATGAGAATGTATTTACTTGTGATGTGACTGCTGCAATGCGTCGCTTTTGCGGAACAGATGCATGATGCATCTGTGTCATTTTTGCCCCATGGTGCTCCACATTGTAAATGTTAAAAGTGATGCATAAGTGGTGCAAGGGCCTTGTAAATACACCCCCATGTTTGCTTGGCCATTTTAAGTCACTTCCCCCTGGTGCAATTTCCTTGTAAATACGCTGTCATGTGTGCTTGGCAATTTCAAGTCACTTCCCCCTGGTGCATGTGCCTTTTAAATACGCCCCTATGTGTGCTAGACAATTTGAAGTCACTTCTCTCATGAATCTGGGAGACTAATTAGGTAGAGATTAGTATGCTTTTTGGAGAAAATAAGGAAGCCAGCTGTGCATTTAAAATGTTGTTTTGTGTCAAGTGTTTGCATTATGTTTTCCAAGAAGATTTTGCATCTGTGTCGTTTTTGCCCCATGGTGCTCCACATTGTAAATGTTAAAAGTGATGCATAAGTGGGGCAATGGCCTTGTAAATACACCCTCATGTGTGCTTGACCATTTCAAGTCACTTCCCCCTGGTGCAAGGGCCTTGTAAATATGCCCCCATGTGTGCTTGGCAATTTCAAGTCACTTCTCCCTGGTGCAAGGGCCTTGTAAATACGCCCCCATGTGTGCTTGACCATTTCAAGTCACTTCCCCCTGGTGCAAGGGCCTTGTAAATATGCCCCATGTGTGCTTGGCAATTTCAAGTCACTTCCCCCTGGTGCAAGGGCCTTGTAAATACGCTCCCATGTGTGCTTCGCCATTTCAAGTCACTTTCCCCTGGTGCAAAGGCCTTGTAAATACACCCTCATGTGTGCTTGGCCGTCATTTTCCCCTGGTGCATGTGCCTTTTAACCCCTTCCATGCTCATGACGAGCTGGGCTCGTCATGGCGTAGCCTCCTCGCACGCTGATGCCGAGCCCAGCTCGTCATGAAGCATGGGATTTTGAAAATCTGAGCATGCGAGCAGAATTCTCTGAGCGCGGATGCGGTTAAATACGCCCCTATGTGTGCTAGACAATTTGAAGTCACTTCTCTCATGAATCTGGGAGACTAATTAGGTAGAGACTATTATGCTTTTTGGAGAAAATAAGGAAGCCAGCTGTGCATTTAAAATGTTGTTTTGTGTCAAGTGTTTGCATTATGTTTTCCAAGAAGATTTTGCATCTGTGTCGTTTTTGCCCCATGGTGCTCCACATTGTAAATGTTAAAAGTGATGCATAAGTGGGGCAAGGGCCTTGTAAATACACCCTCATGTGTGCTTGACCATTTCAAGTCAATTCCCCCTGGTGCAAGGGCCTTGTAAATATGCCCCCATGTGTGCTTGGCAATTTCAAGTCACTTCTCCCTGGTGCAAGGGCCTTGTAAATACGCCCCCATGCGTGCTTGACCATTTCAAGTCACTTCCCCCTGGTGCAAGGGCCTTGTAAATATGCCCCATGTGTGCTTGGCAATTTCAAGTCACTTCCCCCGGGGGCAAGGGCCTTGTAAATACGCTCCCATGTGTGCTTCGCCATTTCAAGTCACTTTCCCCTGGTGCAAAGGCCTTGTAAATACGCCCTTATGTGTGCTTGGCCGTCATTTTCCCCTGGTGCATGTGCCTTTTAAATACGCCCCTATGTGTGCTAGACAATTTGAAGTCACTTCTCCCATGAATCTGGGAGACTAATTTGGTAGAGACTAGTATGCTTTTTGGAGAAAATAAGGAAGCCAGCTGTGCATTTAAAATGTTGTTTTGTGTCAAGTGTTTGCATTATGTTTTCCAAGAAGATTTTGCTTCTTTTACAAATAGTAATTGGAGATTATGTGAAATATTAGTACTGACAAGGTGTGGTTGTACATAGGAGCTGTGCTGTGTTTTCAAATTATGATCAGAAAATCGTTTTTTAGGAAAAGGAATGCTCATAAAATTTATGAGAATTTATTTACTTGTGATGTGACTCCTGCAATGCGTTGCTTTTGCGGAACAGATGCATGATGCATCTGTGTCATTTTTGCCCCATGGTGCTCCACATTGTAAATGTTAAAAGTGATGCATAAGTGGTGCAAGGGCCTTATAAATACACCCCCATGTGTGCTTGGCCATTTTAAGTCACTTCCCCCTGGTGCAAGGTCTTCTAAATATGCCCTCATGTGTGCTTGGCAATTTTAAGTCACTTCCCCCTGGTGCAAGCTCCTTGTAAATACGCTGTAATGTGTGCTTGGCAATTTCAAGTCACTTCCCCCTTGGTGCAAGGGCCTTGTAAATACGCTCCCATGTGTGCTTGGCAATTTCAAGTCACTTCCCCCTGGTGCAAGGGCCTTGTAAATACGCCCTCATGTGTGCTTAGCAATTTTAAGTCACTTCCCACTGGTGCAAGGGCCTTGTAAATATGCTGTCATGTGTGCTTGGCAATTTTAGGTCACTTCCCACTGGTGCAAGGGCCTTGTAAATACGCCCCCATGTGTGCTTGCCAATTTTAAGTCACTTCCCCCTAATGCAAGGGTCTAGTAAATATGCCTTCATGTGTGGTTGGCAATTTTAAGTCATTAACAATAACATCAACAATGTCTGTTGTTGAACAATCTCTAAATAGAAATAGAGTTTCGAAATTAGTTGAAATTAACATATAACAGAGCACAGGTCATATGTAGAAGCATTCCATTCCATTGCTATTTTCTAGCATCAAGTATGTTGCAAAATCCTTCCATTCAATTGTTTGCTTACTGTTATTAATTTACTGTTTGGTAATAGTATTTAATAACATTTTTTTAATACATTTACCACAGATTCAACTCAACATCTTCGGAAAAATTCAAACATGCCCTCAAGGCAAAGAAAAAAGAAAGAAGCAAAGCGACTTACACCCCACCTTGGTAAAAATGGAGATAATGGACCTTTGCAGCAGTCCTCTACTATAAAATCGTTTCAAGTTGCCAAAAAAGCTCCGGGTAAGAAAATGAAATCATTTTTAAAAAGAATTTGCAGACAAAAAAATACCAGTGTTGAACATGTTTTAGTGCAGAAGAACAGAGACAATTTAAAGGAAAAGGAAAGGCCCGTCAAAAAAGTTTCTGCTAGAGCAGGAGATAACTCTGTGCATGGCAGTAGAAGAGAAAATACATTCAGGGACATTCGTAGGCGAATGTTCCGCAACAGGATAATTGTCAATTTGTTAAAACAATTTAAGAAAGGCAACAGAAAGTGGCATTTTATAAGAAAAAGAAAACTGTAGAGAAAATTATTGATCAGGCTTTCGAAATTAAGCTAAAGTTATTTATTTTGGTAATCAATAGACTTAGGAAACTAAACAAGGTAATTTATGATTTCAAATCAAATAGTAGATGGAAGAGAGTAGTTAATCGTAGTAACTTTTGTGAAGTTTTCTCAGGAGAATGGATACATAGTTCAAGTTGTGAGGCATTTTTTAATGAGGAGAGTTATTTTCAGGACAATGATTTGGTGCATGCAGTTGACACCAGTGGTCGAGCATATGAGGTAAAAGATGGTCCTCCGGTTGAAAAAGAAAAACTTGTGTCTGCAGATGCAGAAGAGGTGTTAAGTGATTTGGTTTTAGGGAGACGTCCTAAGGGACCAGTGTACACCTGGAAGTGTAGTTCTATTTGCAGTGTGCGACAGGATTCCATCAATTTGCTTTGTGATTTTGTACGGACATTTAATAAGAAAAGTTTAAAACAAAAAATAAAGTTGTTGCAAGAATTAGATCCTTGCAGAGTGAGAGAAGTGACAGGTTTGCATGGTCATTCACTGGCTTGTCTTTCCAGGAGAGTATGCCAGAGTGTTTTTCATCATTTCAGGATGCTAGCAGTGCATCATAATATAGTGAGGAAATTAGTGAGAATGTTGTATTATGCTAAGAGTCCAGCAATTATGCTTAAACAATTAAGCACTGCTCTTTTGCATGGTTCTGAAGTAGATGTGAAGAATATTTGTCAAGAAAATGAGTTCTGTTACTTTGCTGGTAAAGAGAACAATGTTGAAATTGACCCAGTAGAAGAAGGTAATGTGGAAGAGAGTGTACAGATTTTCAGTACAGATAAGTTTCACAAGGAAATTTCCACGTTTATGGTGAAATCAAGTGAGAGGCCTAATTTTACTTGTGTGTGTTGTCGACGGACTTATTATAAGAATCAGACTAAGTTAGTGGATTTATATGCAAAAAGTGATATGGAAAACAATAGTGAATGGAAGGATTTTGCCACATACTTGATGGTAGAAAATTATTTTGATTTGGGATCGGACCAACGTATGTGTACTTATTGTTTTAACAAATTAAACCAAAACAGGATGCCTGCTAGAGCGGTTCATAATAATCTGGAATTGGTTGACATTCCTTCTGAATTGAAGGATTTAAATACTTATGATTCTATTTTGATTCAAAGTGTCCATCCCTTTCAGGCTATTGTACGAATGGAGCCAAAGACAGGGAAATTGCCTCCATCAGATTTACAGAGAGGATTAAAGGGAAGAGTTGTTTATTTGCCTTTAGATTTGAAGAAAAACATTAATACAATTGGAGTAGAGAAAGTGGAAGAGGAACCTCTGGTTATCTTAGTTAATGGGGTTCCGACAAAGAGTAAGAAAATCTGGTAAGATTTAGTGGATGTTAGGAAAGTCAAAAAGGCAACATTGTATTTGATAAAAAAACAATGAGTACTACAAGAATGTACGTGTTGCAGAAGAGGACGTAAGTGAAGAAGAGGACAGCGATTTGTGTGCTGGGAAAATTGAGAAAGTAGAAGCCTCTAAAAATGAAGAAATATATGAACATTATAGTGTTCATCCTTTGCATTCCAAGGAAGTCATGGGGAATGCTATTGAGTTGTTTCAAATGAAACAAGCCAAAAGGAGTCCCATTAGTGTTTGGGAGGAAAGTTTGGAAGCTCGGTGTTTCCCACAGTTATTTCCCACAGGTCGAGGAGGACGATATGATGAGCGACCTGATCAAATTCCTGCTTCAGAATACCGGACTTTACGATTGTATGCAGAAGATCCTAGGTTTCGTCAATGCATTCCCTATTTATTTCATCTACTGTTTGAAAGTGATCTGTCTGGACTGTCTTATGCAGTGAACCACATCTTAAAAAGTGGTGTACAACTGCAAAATATCTCGGCAAGGGACTTTATGGATAAAGTCAATGTGCAAGACAGTATTTTGGATTCTCACCTGATTAATCTCATGGCATGTCAGCGTGGTACTAATGAGTATTGTTATCGTCGTCATGGTGACTTAAAATGTATGCTGAGGAACTTAGGAACTCCTACTTGGTTCCTCACTCTCATCTGTGCTGAGTATGGCTGGGAAGACTTACTTGAATTTCTACGAGAGGCAAATGGAAACATTGAAAATATTGAATTCAAGACACCTGGAGAACTGTGCTCTTTGGATCCAGTGAATGTATGCAGGTACTTCAATCATAGATTTGAAGCTATGATGTCTTTCATCACGAACAAGAAAAATCCACCTCTTGGAGAGGTGTTGGATTTCTTCTGGAAAAAGGAGTATCAAGCAAGAGGTGCTCCTCATATACATATGCTGCTATGGATCAAAGATGCACCCAAATTTGGAACAGATCCGGATGACTTAGTGATGAGTTTCATAGAACAGTATTCTACATGTGCTGTTCCAAAGACAAAGGAAGATAAAAGTCTAAGAGAACAAGTTTTACGGTTTCAAAGCCATCGTTGTGGAAAGTACTGTCGTCGTAAATTCAGAAACAAGGACAAGTACCACACCAAATGTCGTTTTGGATTTCCACGATCAGTGATATCTAAAGGAAGAGTGAACAATTTGATGTCTTCGCTGCGATATAATGTGACAAGGAAATCACCCAAAAGCACATACAATTTGAAAAGAAATGAAGAGCCCAAGTACATTAACGACTACAACCCAGTGATTTTGTCCATGTGGAATGCTAACATGGATATACAGTTTGTGGCTGACAACAGTATGGCTGTGGCTCGGTATGTGACGTCTTACATCACAAAAAAAGAAAAGACAGAACTGAAGGATATGTGGGAGGATATTTCCCATGAAAAGAGCCTCAGTAAGAAGTTGTACAGTTTCAGTCTGAAGATGCTGTCGCATCGAGAAATCGGAGCTTACGAATGTTCTGACCGGTTATCTTCAGCAAGTCTCTATGCCAAATCTAGGAGTATCATTTGGGCGAGTCTTGGTCTTGCTGCAACGCGTAATCGAGTTCTGAAACCTGTATGGGAAATTGAGTATTTGGCGGAGAAGGAGCCAAGCAGTACAGATATTTTGAAGACCAACATGTTGGATACATATTATCCAAATTGAAGCAGTCACCTGGAGAATGTTTGTCTGTATGAGGTTCTACAAAATTACATTTTCAAGAGGAACATCAAAGAAGATATTGATAAAGGAGTGTATGCTGTAATTGGAAGTGAGGGATGTCTGGTCAAGCAAAGAAAATGTCAATTGGTAAATCATCGAAAATTGAATTGCGAATCTCCAGAAAGAAAAGAGTTTTTCTATTTAGCTCTTTTGCAACTTTTCAAGCCTTGGAGTGCAGAAGAGGAACTGCTTGGAGACTTCCTCTGTTACGAAGACTCTTTCAATGCAGCCAAGGAGTCCATAGAATGTCCTGTTTTTCCAAAATATCTAGAAATGTTGAATGCAGAAATCGAGCAGGAAGCAACAATTGCAGCTGAGATTGCTAGAGACAGTTCTCAGGACAGTCAGAGTTCTGTTTCATTGAGTCAGGATCCACTAGGAGGACCAGTTATCGAAAATGAAGCTGCCACTGCCATGATTGAAGTGGAAAGAGCCATGGCACATGCTCAGGAGGATGCGGTTAACTTAGAAGATTTGGAAAGACAACTCAACGTTGAGCAGAGGAAAATATATGACGAAGTTACCAAACAAATTGATCATGGATTAAGTCATGAGAAGAAAGAGTGCTCATGTACGTCGTTGAAGCCTGTTAGCCTGTACGTGAGTGGAGAAGCAGGAGCTGGAAAAAGTTTCCTCATTAAAACAATTTCATGTTATCTGCAGAAAAGGACTGAGTCATCGCTGTCTTGTGTTGTCACCGCTCCAACTGGACTGGCAGCACATAACATTAAAGGTATCACTTTGCATCGGCTACTGATGCTGCCAGTGGAGCACGATAACAAATTACAATACCACAAGTTATCTGGAGATGCTTGTTGTGAAGTATCTAGAGTCCTGAAGAAGATGAAACTTCTTATCATTGACGAAGTAAGCATGGTTTCCAATGTCATGCTTGCCTTTGTGCATTTGAGAATGCAGGAAGTTCTTAAAACAGAGTATGATGTGTTATTTGGTGGCAAACACATCATTGTTTTCTGTGATCTTCTGCAGCTGACACCAGTGAAAGGACAACCATTGTTTAAACTGCTTATGCATGAAAATACCAGGAAGTGCCTAGGGAGCATTGGCAATGTTAACATATGGTTAAACTTCAATTATGCTGAGCTGCGTTAAAATATGCGTCAGGCGAAGGACGAAGATTACAAGAATATTCTACAAGATGTTAGAATCGGGAAAGTGACCGAGCGTGGGAAAGAAGCTTTACATGCCCGATTACTGTCAAATTTGTATCCAGAAGAAGATGTTCTGCCACAGGATATTTTTCAGAAAATTACTGAGAAGAAATCTGGAATATGTTTGATGCCAACTCTTGCAGAATGTTCCATCTTCAACAACAAAATGTTGAATTTAGAAAACCAAGAGATTGTGAAACTGGAAGCTATTGACAGAATAGAGCATATGGGAGCAACAATTATTTTGTCTGAGAATTTGAAATCTAAATTGGATTCATTAGAGAAGACTATATCTAAAACTGCTGGTTTTGAAAAGACTGTGAATGTGTGTTTAAATTGCCGTATAATTTTGAGAAGGAATTTACATGTTGAAAGAGGTCTGGTAAATGGATCAATGGGTAATGTTGTTGATTTTGAGAAATACAGAAATAGAGATGGAATTGAATTTTTAAAAATTAAATTTGATGGCATTGAGGAAGTACAGCTAATTGGTCGTTGCACAGCTAGGTTTTTGCTTGTAAAAGACTTATATGTTCGCCGTAAGCAGTTTCCTGTTTGCTTGGCATATGCAGTGACAATCCATAAATCGCAAGGTTTAAGTGTAGACACTGCTTTAGTGAATATTGGCAGTTCTGTGTTCAAAGAGGGTATGGCTTATGTAGCACTGTCACGAGTCAGAACTTTATCGGGATTGTACTTGATTGACTGTGATGTCTCAAACATTTGTGCGGATCTAGATTGTGTTAAGGAATACAATAGGTTAAGAAGAGAGTATGCGCCACTTTTGCCTCAATATCCTTTGTTTGAGAAACGTGTGGTAGGCCGTAAACGAAGAAATATCAGTAATAGTAGGGAGGTTGTAGCAAAAATACCAAAAGTCGATGAACCGAAAATTGTAAGCAGAAAGAAAATGAATTCTGTTGTAGATGTTGTTGGTTTTCAATTTGAAAATAGTTCTGGTGTCAACTGCTATGCTAATGTAGTGGTTAATGTTGTCTTTTCACTAGACACTTTAAAAGAACAGATTGTGATCAATTCGGAACAAAGGTTATGCTGTTTGTTGAATTCTGTGTTAGAGAAATGTAGCGCTGATAGAACAAGAGTAGAAAGTGTGTCTGAAATTCGTAATCTGTTAGATAAATGTTCAGGTCAAACGCAATTCTCTCAAAATATTCAGCAGGATTGTCAGGAGTTTTTAATGTATATGCTTGATGTATTGCAAGATGAAGGTGTAGATGTAGATTATCTGTTTGGCCTTTCTTATCAATGGCAGAATGATTGCGAGAACTGTAGGCTATCAAGTACTACTAGTGTAGATTCAGAAAGATTTATATATTTAACTTTGCCTGACAGTAAATCAGTATCCTTCAATAAGCTAGTAAAGGCAGCCGATCAAAACATGGAGTGTAGCCAATGTAAGTCTGCAATGCTGTCCACGTTAATTATACGAAGTTATGGCCAGTATGTCATTTTAATGTTCCAACGATGTAGGTCTGATGGAACTAAATTGACAACTTTAATTAAAAAATTTTTGGCTTCGCAGTTGTCAATATCAGGAAGGACTTTTGTAACTACAGCAATTATATATCATGACGGTCCTTCAACAACTTCAGGACATTACACAGCTTATTTAAAATCTGGAAACAGCTGGTCATTCTGCAATGATTCTGTTTTAACTTTCAAAAAAAGATTGCCTTTCCACCTTCAAAATTCTTACCTGGTGTTCTTACAACCAAAATTTTAGGGAAGGAATCTCGGGATTTGTTGAGAGGAATTTCAAGAGGTTCGAATGGCTCCTACTCTATATGGCCTTGTGGATAAGTGTAGTACAGAGCGAAAATTGTTTTTTTTAATAAGCTAATACAAGCAGCAGATCAAAAGAAGGAGTAGAGGTGATGTAAGTCTGTAATGCTGTCTACATTATTTATAGAAACTTATCGGTGAAATGTCATTTTACAATTCCAACTATATAAACCGGATGTAAATAAGTTGTCAAGTCTAATTAAAAATGTTTTGGCTGCACAGTCGTGGATTTCAGGAATAACATTTGTATCTGCAGCTATTATATGACATGATGGTCCTTTAACAACTTCAAGATATTACACAGCTTATTCGAAATTTAAAAAAGGCTGGTCTTTCGGCAATGATTAGAATTTGACTATGAAGCAATGTTGCCTTTTGACTTGTTTTCAGAAGTGAGAATTTAGGGTAGGTAACTGGATTATAATGATTCTAGGTGTTGCTGTAATTTAGTGTGCTGTTTTAAATTGCTTTGTATGTCTCATTTTTCTTAAAACGATAGAGCTTATCTTTCAGAAAGTGGCGGGCAGAAAATAATAACAGCACAACAGAGTATAAGCTGTTCATAGGACATCCTTTGACGTCATGGAAAGTAAGTTACTTTTGAGGAGTTCTCTTTTCTGATTGATTATATTATATGGGTTTTTTAAACACAATCATTTTGATTGTGTTTTTTTTTCCCCGCTGTTATATGATGAATACCTTTAACTCACTGTTTTCAGTGAAATTTGATATATTCTGAGAACAGCAAAAATAAACCATTTAATATGTATAATTAATTTTGTACTTTGAATTGTGATTTTTAAAATGTACTCATCTTGTCTCATGCTCACTCATCTTTTACTACTTTCTATCAATTTTAAAATTTTTGTTCTCTCATTCACAGATTGAAAGTATAAAAATAACACGTGCCTAAGTTAAAGATAATTATAAGGTAAGTGTTTAGTACTCATTCTGTTACATCTCTTTTACATGTAACTTTTATTAGTTCCACTGCTTCATTTCTTTAACCCTCAGTTTCCTGCCTTTGCTACTTCCCTCATTCCTTTTTCTATTACTTGTTTACTCTACTCTTTCCACTCCTGTTCTCAGTCCCTCTTTAAACAGTATCTCTGTGTTACTCCCTCTAACTGTCTTTCTTTTAACATTACTCTCAATTTACTTACTCTTCTTTTTTTAAAAAAAAATGTTTTTGAGTTTGCTGCCGGTTCGCGTACCGGCGCGCGAACCGGGAAGCGAACCAAAAGAAATAGAGGTTGTCAGAGTGCTAAACATTCTAGCAAATTCTTATGAAGGGGAGGTAGTTCTGAAAAGAACTTTTTTTTAATTATTTTTGTTGTTTTATATTTTTTTTTATTATTTTTCTGAACATTTAATATTTTTTTGTATTTTTTGAACGGTTTTATATTTTTTTTGTTTTTTTGATGGGGGGGAGAAACAAAAATGATTCATTATGAAGGGCTCAACAGGAGCAACACAAAAAAAAGATAATTTATTTTCTGGGGCGATTTGCACATTTGTGATTGTCAATTGCTTTATTAATTACATTTACGCTGCTCTCTCTGAAGCAAATGAGTTGGCCACAAAAAATGCATACGTGCTTGACATTGCCGAATTTCATTATGAATATTTGGGACCATCTCCCTCGCCTCTGGTCCCGTCACTGCCTCTTCATTGGTGGATGTACTGGCCACAGGTCGGGGGTTATCCACCAGATCACGTACTTGTGCAGCACTGTAATTTATCAGGTGCCACCTTTCCATATGGCGATGCATGGTATAATTACCATAACTGTATTTCTTGTCTGTTCCTCTGGACAGTTCATCTTTACAGATCAGGCAGGTAACATACCGGGCATTTACCTTTTTTTGTCCTGCGGGAAATGAAAAAAATTGCCATATGTAATTTTCTTTTATATGGGACCTCCTTGGCTGTTCAGGTAAAAACCTCCCTGTCCCTTGCTCCTCTTCCTCTTCTTCCTCTTCTTCCTCCTCTTGTTGTAGGATGACCTGAGGAGGTGGTCCTCTCTTCCTAGGAGGTGGTGGTGGTGGTGGGGGTCCACCAGCTGCAGCAATCATTGAAGCCATTTCTAAGGTATTGAAAGTAGGTCTTTCTCTCATAAAAATGAAAGTCAGAGTGGGGAAAAAAGTGGGGCTTTCATCATTTGGGAAAATTTTTTTTTCTAAACCAATGAAAAGTGTTATTTTTAGGTCATATGACCAAGCCTTCCATCATTAGGAAACCAAAAGTAAAATGAACTAATGAAAAGTTTTATAAACAAGTCACATGACCTGTTATGCTTACGTTACGCGCTCTGCACCGTGCCCCGGATCGCTTCCGGGGCGCTGCGCTTCGCGCCTCAGTTCGCGTTCCGGAGCGCTTCCGGGTGCGCTAACGCGACGCGTCATAAGACGCATTACGCGGTAACGCGATACGTCGCGCTTACGCGACGTGTCACGATGTTGCTTTCTAACGCGGTACTTGCGCTAACGGAACGTTTACCGGTTCGCGGACCGGGTCACGGAACAAATTGAAGCTAACGGGAAGCTGCCCGGTTCGCGGACCGGCAGCGAAACAAAAAAAAAATTATTAAAAAAAAATATAAATAAAAAAATTATATTACAAAAATATATTTTTGAATTAGAATAACAATACATTTTACAGCTTTTGATATTTGCTATTAAAAAACCATTGAAATTCACTGAAAAAACCATAGGTTATAGACCATATATAGTTAGGAATTAGCAATTACAAAACCTTAAAAATTCACTGAAAAAACCATAGGTTATAGACCATATATAGTTAGGGATTAGCATTTACAAAACCTTATTTTACTCGCACAAAACCATTGAAATTCGCATATATACTTAGTTGCACTAACTATATATCGCGCACCCGCAATCCACTGCTGATCATGTCACATATTACATCATTCATGACATGGTCAGTGACATCACTGATGACATCACTGTTGACAACTCAAATGACATCACTGACAACATCACTGATGACATCATTCATGTGATAATACGATGAACCTTAAGTCACTTGGCTCACACCCCCGGCGCAGCCGATTGCAGCGCTGACGCCGGCTGGTGAAACGTGAAGCCGCCATCTTGGGGGAAGGCAGGGTAGCGCTCCAGCTTTTGGACGCTTCCCGCCCTCCCGTGCTATTTAAGGTGATTTCCGCTGTACTACTGTTGACAGATTATTTGTTTCTCCCCTGAGGCGGAAGCCGGGGGTTTCTTCAACTATCCCCTTTGGTAGCGATCCGAATAGAAATTACTGGCGATATTTACATGCACTTTTTAAAAACTGTACCATATTTTAATTGGGGCACTTTTAATTGTGTAGATTAACGCCTTATGCCATTTGACCGTTTTGGACGAGATTACTTCGTCCTGGGCTCAGTCACTTGGCTCACACCCCCGGCGCAGCCGATTGCAGCGCTGACGCCGGCTGGTGAAACGCGAAGCCGCCATCTTGGGGGAAGGCAGGGTAGCGCTCCAGCTTTTGGACGCCTCCCACCCTCCTCCAGGAATGGATATAAAAAAGGGGCACCCCGTCCGTGCAGCGGGCGGGCGCAGCGGGCGCGCCTAAGGCAAGCCCGTCTGCGCCCGTCTGCGCCGGACCCGCGCCCAGCGCCGGTCCCCCTGCTTCTATCACTCCGAAAATCTCTTGGACCAATACTCAGCTCCTTCAATTTAGACAAGATATTTGTTTGTCAGATGCCTGCTGCTGCCCATCTACCTTAGAGACTCTTCCCTATAAATGCTCCTTGTGTAGGTTCGCTATTGCTCCTTACTGTAAACGGCGCTCTCCTCCAGTGAAAGTCACGAGGCCCCTTCCTTATCCTATTTTAAAGGCTGCTCTAGTTAACTGCCGCTCCCTTTCGTGTCACGCCAATGAGATATGGCTATCTATTGATACTCAGGGATGGGATATCTTATTCCTTACCGAAACCTGGCTTAAAGATACTTCCAGCCCTGATATTCATCTAGCTGTTCAGTCTGGTTACCGATTGGTAGGCATCAATCGTGAAAATAACAAAACTGGAGGGGGCCTGGCAGTAATTCTGAAATCACACCTTAAACTTACTACCAAGAAACTCACTAATTTAGGACTGATTGAAGCCATGTATTTTACTATCCTGGACTCAGCTGCTATTTTATTAGCCGGTATCCTGGTCTATAACCCCCCCACTGCCTCATCCTCCTCACTCACTAGCTTGCTTCAAACTATAGCGGATCTATCCCTAAAACATGCCTACTTCACGGTCTTAGGAGACTTTAACCTACATGTCGACAACCCTTCCTGCTCACAGGCGTCGCTCCTAATTGATACTTTGCAAGGTTTAACCCTGCATCAGTTGGTTGAAGGCCCAACACATACGGCAGGTCATACCCTTGATCTCATTTTTACAAATCACCCTGGTATTATTCCTTCCCCTGCACTACCCCTTACTTGGTCTGATCACTTTCTCCTCTCTTTTGAAATCACCATTCCTTCCCTGTCTCCCCCCTCCTCCTTGAACAGAGAGAATGGACGTAAATGGGCGAAAGTAACCTGTGCCACCTTAGACCCCCACTTCTGTTACCAGCTCAACCCCTCCTTGGATCTTAATGAGGAAGTTACCAGATATAATTCAGCACTGACTACGGCACTGGATATTATTTCTCCTTTGGCCCCCATTTCTTCTACCAGATCCCGCTCCTCCGCCCCTTGGTTTTCCCCCGAGTTACGGGAGGAAAAAAGTCGATGTAAACGACTTGAACGTCTATGGCGACAGTCCTACGATCCAGTAGCCAAATCACTATATAAGTCAGCCCTGAACAAATTTCAAAAGCTAAAACGGTCCACAATGAGAGGTTACTTCTCACAACTAATTAAAAAAGCTGAGAATTCCACCAAAACTCTCTTCAAGATTGTGAAGGATTTTGTTAATCCTCCTGCTTTGAAGGCCCAGGACTCTTCTAGTCAGACTCTTTGCAATGGACTCTCTGATTTTTTTCAAGATAAAATCATCAAGCTTTCCTCTTCATTTCAATCCACCTTAACCTCCCTGTTGAACCCTGAACCTGTCACTCTGAAATGTTCATTAAATTCTTTTGATGAAATTATGCCCGACATAGCTGTCAAATTACTCCACCAGGTAACCTCGGGATCTCCACTAGATCCAGTCCCCGCTAAAGTGATGGGTAATCTAGCTCCAATCTTAACCAATCCTCTCCTTTCTATTTGGAACGCCTCTTTAATCAGAGGGCAGTTCCCCACATTGTGGAAACAGGCCATGCTGGTCCCTATTTTAAAAAAGACGGATGCAGATCCCTCACAATTTTCTAACTACCGACCAATATCTCTCCTTCCCAAACCGGCTAAAATCCTGGAAAAGGTAGTTCAGAGGCAATTGTCTCACTACCTGGAAACAAATCAGCTGCTACATGATTCCCAGTCCGGCTTTAGAACCGGCTTTAGCACAGAAACTGCTTTGCTAGAGGTATCGGAGACAATTCGAGAGTGTGTGGACAGGGGAGAGGAAGCTATGCTGGTCCTCCTCGACCTGTCCGCCGCTTTCGATACGGTGTCTCATGATATACTACTGGATCGCCTGCAGCGGCTAGGTATTGGAGGGACTGTATTGACCTGGATCAGGTCATTCCTTACTGGGAGGACACAGAGAGTTCTTCTACGGCCTTTTGTATCAGAAGATAAACCTCTCTTGTGTGGTGTGCCTCAGGGCTCGGCCTTGAGCCCTCTGTTGTTTAATGTCTATTTAGGCCCCCTTGCCAGAGTGGTTGAGTCGTGGGGGGTCAGGGTGGTCTCTTATGCTGATGATACACAGCTTATGTTTGCTTTTAGAGACCACTCTGACCTCCACTTCTCTAACTTCCGCAACGGCCTGGGCAATATTTGTTCCTGGATGGCTGCAAACCATTTGGTACTAAATGCTGACAAAACGGAGGTTTTATTTTTCAACCAAAAATCTCCCCCCCCCTCTACCCTATGGTGGCCTGCTGTTCTTAACCCGCCTCCTACACCAGCTCAGTCTGCCCGCAATCTGGGCTTCCTTTTTGACAATACTTTGTCCTGTAAAGCCCAGATCAACAAGGTGACATCCGCCTGCTTTGGCAAGCTGCGTATGATCAGGAAGATTTTTCCTTTCCTCCCTCTAGACTCTCGCAAGACTGCTGTACATGCCCTGATCACGTCGCATTTAAACTATTCCAATAGTCTCTATGCAGGCGCCCCTCTCTACCTTGTTGAAAGGTTGCAAGTTATCCAAAATGCAGCCGCCAGATTGATTGGTAATATCCCCTACCGCCACTCTGTTGCGGCCTATCGGAGAGAGCTGCACTGGCTTCCCATCTCCAGACGCATCCAGTTTAAAATCCTGATCCTAGCCTTTCGTGCCATTATTGGCTCTGGCCCTGCCTACCTGAGTACAAGACTCAAACTTTCTCGTTCTGTCCGAACTTTAAGATCTAACAGCCTACGTCTCCTGGTGGTGCCCAGATTTCGACGCGCCAGGTGTGGCGGCAGATCGTTTGGAGTGGCTGCTGCCAAATATTGGAACTGCCTCCCATTGGACCTCAGGTTTATCGACTCAGAGCAAGTGTTCCGTCGTAGACTTAAGACCTGGCTGTTCACTCTCCCTTAAACTCTCTCCCCTTTCCTACCGCTTTGGCCCTTCCCCTCTGATTGACAAGTACTCTGTAGCGCCGGGACACCCCCTATGGGGGTAGCTGTGCGCTTTACAAGCTTCATAATAAATAAATAAATAAATAAAGACTCTAATATAACCTTAGATACACTCAGTGCAAACAGACACTCACAGATTGTCACTCATCCATGGAGTTACTCATACACTTAGTCAGTCATGCAAAGAATCAATCACACCTCCATTTCCTCAACTATACAGTTATACACACCTTACTTATTCAAACGTATTCTAACACATATTTACTCACTTTTACAATCACTGATACAAGATTTCAATGATCCATGCAGCCACTCACACATTCACTAGCTCTTATACACAGTAATTTATATATATCAACTCTCACTTGTACTGTGTTTTACATATCTACTTACTTTGACATGTAGCACTGAGATATCCATTCACTCACCAATACACTCATGCACACAGTCAACCACCCATACAGCTGTTTCCACATGCAGTTTTGAACCCATACATCTAGTGAATCAACTGCTCACACATCTATGCACATAGTCACACACCTCCCAGACACCCACACACACACACTCACTCTCCCTTCCAAATACTTGGGTAACTAATCAATAACCCATATAGTTACTCAAATAGCTACTGATCAACACATGCAGCATTTTTCAGAACAACAGATATAATGATGCACAAATTAAGACAGTTTAGTCACTAACCCATGCACTCAGTGAGACACATTTAATCACTCTCTCATACAATCAGTCATGCACCTACTAAATCTTTCATCCAGACACTTATACATCCACTCATTCTTCAATATGAAAGACATATTTTAACTTTACAGAAACATACAGTCACTGGTTGATGTCATCAGTGATGTCACTGACCATGTCATGAATGATGTAATATGTGACATGATCAGCAGTGGATTGCGGGTGCGCGATATATAGTTAGTGCAACTAACTATATATGCAATTTTCAATGGTTTTGTGCGTGTAAAATAAGGTTTTGTAAATGCTAATCCCTAACTATATATGGTTTATAACCTATTGTTTTTTCAGTGAATTTTTAAGGTTTTGTAAATGCTAATTCCTAACTATATATGGTCTATAACCTATGGTTTTTTCAGTGAATATATATATATATATATATATATATATATTACCTACTGGCGGTCGCCAGTAGGTATATATAGTTAGGATTTTTTCTCTATGTAACTTTTGAAAATTCTATGTCTAATAACTTTGGCGTTTGTGGACGGAATCGGGTGAAATTTTCAGGAAAATGGCACATTCTGTTTCTGAACAGCCCCTGAAAATTTGGGGGGGTTTCGTCAAGGGGGGACCGAGAAAAAAGGGGGGTCCCAAAACGCGTTTTTAACATTGAGTTTTCCATAGGGCGTTTGGCCTCACTTTTAACTCGAACGGCTGAATGGATTTGTACGAAACTTGGCAAAATTGTAGGGACTGTTAGCCCGATGTGCCTTTGCTGGGTCTCAATATATGTGCTCCAGTGGAGTTTGAGAAATTAATGTTTTAAAAAACAGATATATCTGTGACAGCATCCCGGGTAGCGCTCCGGATCGCGTACTTTTCGCGTAGTGGAGCTTTGCGAAGCGAAGCTGATTGGCTCTCCGGTGTCTGTCAACATTCTAAACAGTCCGGAGCGGCCGCCATCTTGTCTCTCGGTAGGATCGAGAGACAAGAGGAGGAGAAAAACGAAGGGGGAATTTAATGAAAGGGGGCAAGGTAGACCCTAACCGGGTCGCGAACAGGTAGCGAAACGGGAATTCGCCATTTTGTGTTTCGATTTAATTAAATTACAAGATGGAGGAAAAACAATGTGAGAAATGGGTATAAGGGGGTACGGGAGACGTATCCTGACCCCCTATGTTTTCTGAGGGTGGCTGAGGAGGCTCATATATGTTGATACTTGTCTTCCAGCGGCTGCGCGTGAGCGTTTTTTTTTTTGTTTTTTTTTGCTGCGTGACTTCTGTTAACGTTCGATTCGAAGGAAATCAGGAAGTGTTGACCGCCATTTTGACACTGCGAGTAAATATATTGTTAAAAATAATTGTTATAAATTAATCCATATTGATAAACATTGTCTGCGCCATCTTGCTTTTTTTCCAATGCCACACTTTTGTTGTGCATGGCAGCCATTTTAGATGTCTTGACCAGACCCACTCTCTGCACGCCGCCGATCGTGACGTCTGCTAACGTTCGATTGGAAGGAAATCAGGAAGTGTTGACCGCCATTTTGTCACTGCGAGTAAATATATTGTTAAAAATAATTGTTATAAATTAATTCGTATTGATAAACATTGTCTGCGCCATCTTGCTTTTTTTCCAATGCCACACTTTTGTCGTGCACGGCAGCCATTTTAGATGTCTTGACCAGACCCACTCTCTGCACGCCGCCGATCCTCAGCATGGCTCCCCACCCTCGCAAGCATCTCCCCCACGCACTGGTCACCCCGCTCTCTGTCTTATGCATGGGCCATAAACCTCCCCCTATCTGCGCTGCTCTTCCCTGAAAATCACACCCTGTGCCCGCCCGACACCACCCTTTCACCCTATTCACTACCGCACCCTCTGACATTCCTCTTCCTTTGTGTCTGATTGTCCAGGCCGGTCCCAGGCTATCACGTAGCCCTGTGGATGTAGTTTATGGCCTCAACTGTAAAGAATCACCCCTCTTCAAAGGAGTTACAGTAGATCAAGGCCCCCACCCGATGAGATCCGTCACACCACACGCGTTCCTACTATCTGATAACGATTCTGTATTGTGATTGGGGAGGGGATTCTCACTGTGAGGGTGTGTGGGACCGAGCCTGAAGCGGAAGATTCCAGGGATGCCTTTTTGTACATCAAAGTCTTCACAATTATGTGTCACATTAAAAATATATAGCACTCCAACAAAGTAGTAGGATTCTAACACTTTATTAACTTATAAATATATACATCGCAACAAAAACAGTAAACACCTTAAATTTTTTTTTATTAAAACAGAAGCAACAATGGTCAGTAGCAGTACCAGGTGATGTCCAGTAAGTTGCCGCACTGGTTTTGGTATCCTACAATGCTGCTCCGAAAAACGGCGTGGGGCGCCCCGGGGGGGGGGGGGGGGGAGGCGGCGTGAATGGGCCTCCCCAGGTGGAGGCTCGTCTGCTGTAGTGGGGCGTCCCTTTACCGTTTCAGTTGCCATTTCCCCCGCTTTTGCTACACTGTGCCTCATCCGCCATTCAGCTGTTTACCGCCCGCACTTGTGGCTACAGCGTCTCGCTCACCATGTAGTTGAGTTTCTCCCACTCTTGCGGTGCAGCGATAGGCGGCTGCCACAGGAGTCTTAAAATGGCGGCCGGCTCTTCGGATTTGGGCCTGGTCCACTAAAATGGCCCTGGGACACCTTGGAACTCAGACGCTTGTCTGCTAGGGCTTGGGCTCCATTCTCGAAAGCGTCCCCTCAGCCTTGAAGATTCTACAAAAGTCTTGGGGGCCCCCGACTCCCGCAGGCTTCCGGTGGGTAGGGGCTGCCATGATTGCTTGCGGAATGGCCACGACGGAGCTACGAGATGGTGGTGCTCTCATGCTGATGCCAGCTTCAGTCTGAAACATCCAGAAACACTGTAGACTATCAATTCGATGAGTTCCGGTGGAGCCCCAACGTGACCCGGTAGGGAAGAACTTGCCCTCCCCTTTTTTGAGTGATGGTTCTTGTTGCATGTCTTAATCCAATTAAAAGTGTTATTTCTAGGTCATATGATGAAGCCTTCCATCATTAGGAAACCAAAAGTAAAATGAACCAATGAAAAGTTTTATAAACAAGTCACATGACCTGTTACGCGGCTTTGGGCTATAAAAAGGGTAAAAAATCCGTTGGCCCATGAGGCGGCGTCAGTAGCGGACCGATGTGCGAATAGCCCAAAGGCAGCACAACGGGCCGAGATCCGGATGGCACCGAGGTGGTGTCCAGCAAGTTGCACTGGTGTGGCCATCCTACAATGCTCCGCCGAAAGACGGCGTGGGGTGCCCGGGGGAGGCGGCGCGAACGGCCCTCTTCCGCCTCCCCAGGTGGAGGCACCTCATCTGCAGTGGGGCGCCCCTTAGCGTTTCGCACGCCGTCCAGCAGAGTTGCGCCCGCACTTGCTGCTACAGTAGGCCGAAGGCAGCACAACGCGCCGAGATCCGGATGGCACCGAGGTGGTGTCCAGCAAGTTGCCGCACTGGTATGGCCATCCTACAATGCTGCGCCGAAAGACGGCGTGTCCAGCTGAGTTGCTCCATCCACCAATGAAGTGGCAGTGACAGAATCAGAGGCAAGGGAAACGGTTCTAAATCTTCAGAAGAACTTACAATGACGGCGTGTCCAGCTGAGTTGCTGTTACTTTTGCTGCTACAGTACGGCGAAGGCAGCACAACGCGCCGAGATCCGGATGGCACCGAGGTGGTGTCCAGCAAGTTGCACTGGTGTGGCCATCCTACAATGCTGCGCCGAAAGACGGTGTGGGGTGCCCGGGGGGAGGCGGCGCGAACGGCCTTCTTCCGCCTCCCCAGGTGGAGGCTCCTCGGGTGCAGTGGGGCGCCCCTTAGCGTTTCACTCGCCTTCCAGCCGAGTTGCGCCCGCACTTGCTGCTACAGTAGGCCGAAGGCAGCACAACGCGCCGAGATCCGGATGGCACCGAGGTGGTGTCCAGCAAGTTGCCGCACTGGTGTGGCCATCCTACAATGCTGCGCCGAAACACGGCGTGTCCAGCTGAGTTGCGGTCACTCTTGCTGCTACAGTACGCCAAAGGCAGCACAACGCGACGAGATCCGGATGGCACCGAGGTGGTGTCCAGGAAGTTGCCGCACTGGTGTGGCCATCCTACAATGCTGCGCCGAAAGATGCGTGTCCAGCTGAGTTGCGGTCACTCTTGCTGCTACAGTACGCCGAAGGCAGCACAACGCGACGAGATCCGGATGGCACCGAGGTGGTGTCCAGCAAGTTGCCGCACTGGTGTGGCCATTCTACAATGCTGCGCCGAAAGACGGCGTGTCCAGCTGAGTTGTGGTCACTCTTGCTGCTACAGTACGCCGAAGGCAGCACAACGCGACGAGATCCGGATGGCACCGAGGTGGTGTCCAGCAAGTTGCCGCACTGGTGTGGCCATCCTACAATGCTGCGCCGAAAGACGGCGTGTCCAGCTGAGTTGCGGTCACTCTTGCTGCTACAGTACGCCGAAGGCAGCACAACGCGACGAGATCCGGATGGCACCGAGGTGGTGTCCAGCAAGTTGCCGCACTGGTGTGGCCATCCTACAATGCTGCGCCGAAAGACTATAGTTGCTATAGTTGTTCATGCACTGAGGGTGCTGTAGAAAAAAATAGAACAATGTACCCGATGCAGCACTATAGTGTAACATACACAGCACCTGGGGTGTCAAGAGTGAACAGGTCCTAGCTGCTTAACCAATGACTGACAAATGCTATATTAAACACTTACTGTGTATAATACTTGCGTTCACAATAGTTTTACTTTACAAAACAGAACAAAAGATGTCCCCTGTAAGTAAACCCATATTAGCTGTTTCAGTTATTGAACATCCTAAGGTTTTATGACATGGGGAACAGTAGTGATATCCTGGGCGGGTGATGGAACTGGGATTGTTAATGGAAAAACATCTACAGAGAAAACTATTGGTGAATTATACTTCTCCGGAAATTTAAAACTCACAAATGTTTCATTTGTGTAATCGTTTCATAAACATGTACATTAAAAAACGAAATACGCTCCACTGTTTTAGAAAATCTTTACAGCTTGCTAGATCACCCTTTAAAGTTACAACTACGAAAACCTACTTACTTAAGCTGTTGAATTCGGCTTCAAATGTAAAGCATAAGTTCAAGCTAGCATATCATATGTCTAAAAGGTTAAACATAATTGATATGCAAATTTAAATACTACCCTTTCTTAATGGTGACACCTTATCTCTCCTATATCCCACAATTTCCATGAGCAAAGCAAAAGAAATTCTGAGGCCCTGAAGAAATAAGGCTTACTGTTGGGTTCAATTCAATCTGCTGTTTGGGTGCTTCCATGTTTTGGGGTGATATTCTGTGACAGGGTGCAGGCACCAGAAGAATTTTAGCCTAGTTCATCACATTGGAGAATGAGGGTCTGGGTAAATATCTAATCTGGTGAAGAACCATCCCTTCTTTAAACCCCATGGTGACCAACTATAGTTTATTCTCTATTTCGTTCCCTTGCCATAACAAAATAAAAGTCTTGGTTTATTTATGGAAGGGAAGCCTTTTTGTTTCTTCCAATTTTTTTTTTAAAACAAAGGTTTAAGGAAAGGCAACCCTTAATGTGTATGTTTTCCACAGAAATTTGCCTTTGAAAACTAGAGGCAATAAATAAGGCCGAAATCTGTATTTTGTTTTTGGATACACATGTTATTTGTGTCTGTGTATTCATTTTTATGCATGACTTTATATGGAATGGTTAAAATAACTTATGATGCAACTTAACAGGAAAGATCACAAACATTCCAATGAGTGCTATGTCCCAGGTTTTACATAAAGTAGTGTTTACATAGAGTGGTGCTGTGTAGGACACTCTGAATGGAAATTAACCAGAACTATAACCATCTACTTCCAATAATATAACTTTTATGCCCAAATTAAGCAATGATTTAGCTAATCTGCTAAAGGGGGGAGTCGCCATTTCTTTTGATAATTTATTCACCCATCCGTAGCCTCTCTAATCTCCATTACAATGTGTTTGTTGCTGTCGCTAGCTGATGAAAAAACTAAAGTTACAACTTCCTCATCCTTAATTTGTCTTTCTTTGTTCCTTAAGATGTCATCTGTGTCAACCTCTTCCGAGAATGCAGATGCGTTAGGGATTTCCTTGTGTTTCTTAATAGCATTGGTGTCTGCACACTTCTTTGTCAATTTTGTGAACATGACAGCTGCTTCATAGACAGACGATATCTTTGTTAAGTCATTAGTGTTAAGTGTGTCTGAAACTATAGTGCCCTTCTCTGTTTTACTTTCCTCAGACACTACAGAGTTTTGTGTGTTGTTCTTCTGAGCGACAATTATTCCAGAGGTTTCAGGTTCACTTGTTTTGTCCTGCAGTGAGTTAACAGCTTCAGAGACTTCATGTTTATTTGCTATGTCCTGCTGTGCGTCAACTGCTTCAGAGACGTCAGCCTCATTTGTTATGTTTGACTATATCCTGGACTTGCCCGGCCGCGCCCAAAATGGCGTCGGTATAAATGGGACTCGTAACTCCTTGTTGAGTACTGGTTGCCCAACCTTGATATCACGAGATACGTATGCAGTTTTGAAGCACATGGCGAGCAGGGACGAGAATTGATTGAACATTTTGACATCCCTATTGATATTAAGTTCTGATGTGTTATTGATTACTGTACTATTGAAAGTTCGAATTAACGTCACCCATGGTACTTGCCCGCAAATGTATATTTAGATAATTTTATTGTAACTGGCCCTGTCGTACTTTAATTATAAAATGTACGTCCACCGATTCCGTAAATGGTAGACACCTTAGTTCTTGCAATCTAATGGCCCGCCAGTTACATTCTTTTACAGTGTAAATGTCCTCTCATCATATACGATTCCAGTTTGCTCCGTGGCCTGCCCACGTGGTTATAGGCCCGTATTTGTATACTGACATTTTCACAATAAAGGTTTTTAAAACAAAACATGGTAGTAGTACTTACATTGGTAAAGTTTTGAATAATAGCCACTGTTTTCGAATTAGTAAAAGGCAAGTGAAATAAAGTAGTCCGATTACATGACGGTTAAAAGGTATAATACGCAGGAACGCAGTAAAGATAAATGGTCAAGGGCTGTTGTGTTTTCTACTCCTGCAACATAAAGTGATCGATAAGAATCTGATATTCATGCCTATCAGCGACTAAGACAGCAGGCCGAGCCTCTTTTGCTCAACGGCTCCCTCATGGGACGAAGAAACGCCCTTTTTCTCGAAATAGGAATATTTTACTTGCAGGACAGTTGTAAATTTTCCGGGAAAATACATTAGCCTGGAACATTGTTAGTGGTAAACTGTAAATGCATCAGGGTCCTTTGCTTTACAAGTCAGAGTGAGAAAAAAAAAGGTGGGGCTTTCATCATTTGGGAAAAAAAAAATGTTCGAAAGCAATGAAAAGTGTTATTTTTAGGTCATATAACCAAGCCTTTCATCATTAGAATAACAAAAGTAAAATGAACCAATGAAAAGTTTTATTAACAAGTCACATGACCTGTTATGGTTACGTTACGCGCTGCGCGCCGCGCTCTGGATCGTTTCCGGGAAGCTGCGCCTTGCGCACCGGAGCACTTCCGGGTGCGCTAACGCGGCGCGTCATATGACGCATTACGCGACAACGCAGGTCCAGAATAGAGTTAAAATGTCTCCACCAACCAGCGGTCGGAATACAACCCCTTTCAGCAGTCCAAAAAGTTCTGTTAAATGACAAGAGAAGGGACAGGCAACAAGAACAATCAGTCAAAGAGGGGAGGGCAAGTTCTTCTCTACCGGGTCACGTTGGGGCTCCACCGGAACTGATTGAATTGGTAGTCTACAGTGTTTCTGGACGTTTCAGATTGAAGCTGGCGTCAGCATGAGAGCACCCAATTCTAAAACAGTAAATGCTTGGATAACAATCAATCAAATGTAGAGGGAAGCAGGCACGACGGGTTACAACGGGGGCAAAGTCTTACGTTACCTATCCTTCACTATCTGCAAAGAGAGAATACTCCTAAAAGAAAAGAGGAGGGGGGGGGCAGCGTTCAAAGCAACATCAGCGTGCATAAATACGAAAATGTTTTTACCTACCACGTACTTCACATTTTACAGCTTTTCATATTTGCTATTAAAAAACCATTGAAATTCACTGAAAAAACCATAGGTTATAGACCATATATAGTTAGGAATTAGCATTTACAAAACCTTAATTTACTCGCACAAAACCATAGAAATTCGCATATATAGTTAGTTGCAATAACTATATATCGCGCACCCGCAATCCACTGCTGATGATGTCACATATTACATCATTCATGACATGGTCAGTGACATCACTGATGACATCATCCAGTGTTTATATGTTTCTGTAAAGTTAAAATATGTCTTACATATTGAAGAATGAGTGGATGTATAATGAAATGAAATGAAATGAAAGAGGTATTTCTAGAGCGCACTGCGGCCAAGCGGCTTCCTGGCGCTAAGGAACACATCCAAGTCAGCCAAGGGGTCCGGGGGAAGTTAGTCGGGAAAAGCCTGAAGAAAGAAGAAAGTTTTTAGAGCTTTGCGAAAGTGTGAAAAGATGGGAATGGAGCGAATGGAGAGGGGGAGAGTGTTCCAAATCTGGGGAGCCCGCACCGAGAAGCGGGTGCCGCCGGTGCGGGATTTGCGGAAGCGGGGGACGTGAAGAAGAGAAAGGGAAGACGAACGAAGAGAGCGACAAGGGGCATGAGAAGAAATTAAAGAATTAATGAAGAGAGGAGCGGAGCGGGCATGCGCCCGAAAAGCCAAGCAGGCAAGTTTGAACTGGGATCTAAAGTGAACGGGGAGCCAGTGGAGGGATTTAAGGGCGGGAGTGATGTGGGAAAACTTAGGAAGACGGAAAACAAGACGGGCAGCCTGGTTCTGGATGGCCTGGAGCCGGCGGATTTCGTAGGCCGGGATGCCTACGTACAGGCCATTACCATAATCCAGGCGGGATGTGATGAGGGCAGAAATGATGGCTTTGAGGGCATCAACAGAAAAAAACCGGGAAATTTTTCGAATAAGACGGAGGGAAAGAAAGCAGGAGGAAACGACGGAACTGATGTGCGCATGCATAGAAAGATCATTGCTGATCTTAATACCCAAGGTCCGGACAGTGGGGACTGGGGAGGGGGGAGGACCGAGGGAAAGGGGCCAATGAGCAGAGGACCAGGGATTAGAGGGGCCACCAGTGAGAACAAGCTCTGTCTTGTCAGGGTTGAGCTTCAAATGATTGAAGCTCATCCATTGGGAGATAAAGACAAGAGTAGAGCTGAACTTGGGGAGAGAGTGAGTAGGAGAAGATAGATCAAAGACGAGCTGGAGGTCATCTGCGTAGTTATACACAGAGACCCCCAGACCAAGAAGAGAAGAAATAAGGGGGCGGATGTAAAGATTAAAAAGAAGAGGGGAAAGGGGTGCAGCAAAATCAGAGAGGTGAACTGCCTGTGATCTGCCCTGAAGAAAGGACGCGATCCAGGAGAGGGCAGTGCCCTGAATGCCCGCTGCGCTGACACGGTCGAGAAGAATGGCGTGGTCGACCGTATCAAACGCAGCGGACAGATCCAGCAGGACTAGGGCCTGGGGGAGATTGCTGTCGGCCTTCCCCTTCAGTTCATCCAGGACCGCAAGGACCACACTCTCGGTAGAGTGGCCTGGTCGGAAGCCAGCCTGGTGAGAGGCCAGAATGTTATTTTCCTCGATGAAATTGGAGAGACAAGATGTTACGTAGCTCTCAAGAATCTTCCCAAGGTAGGGAAGAAGGGAGATCGGCCTAAAGTTCGATGGGAGGGAGGGGTCCAGGCCAGCTTTCTTCAGGATAGGAAGCACAATGGCAGTTTTGAAGAAGATGGGGACAGAACCCAGAGCCAAGGAAGAGTTAAGAAGGGTTAAAGGAGGGGTGGGGCAGCAGGTGTATAGGGTTCTGAGGATCCGTGCAGGTGCACAATCCGCCGGAGAGCCGGACTTGACCTTTACAAGAAGGTCACGGAAGAGCTCAGGTGAAATGGGTGTAAAATGATCCAGAACAGAGGATAAAGAGAGGACATGATCCGGTAAGTTGAGTTGAGATACAGTCGGAATGTTAGCCTTGATAGTGATTATTTTATTGATAAAATAATCATTCAGAGAATGACAGAGGGACTGAGAAGGAGCGGGGGACAGACTAGCACGGTCGGAGGTGGCGAGACTGCGCACCAGTGAAAATATCTCGCGTGATTTGTTAGCCGCGAGAGCTACACGCTCCGAAAAGTATTTGGATTTGGCCGCTAAGATGGCCAGTTTATAAGTATTTAAGAGGGCCTTGTAAGTGAGGCGGATGTATAAGTGTCTGGATGAAGGATTTAGTAGGTGCATGACTGACTGTATGAGAGAGTGATTAAATGTGTCTCACTGAGTGTATTGGTTAGTGACTAAACTGTCTTAATTTGTGCATCATTATGTCTGTTGTTCTGTAAACTGCTGCATGTGTTAATCAGTAGCTATATGAGTAACTATATGGGTTATTGATTGGTTGCCCAAGTATTTGTATGGGAGACTGAGTATGTGTGTGGGTGGCTGGGAGGTGTATGACTCTGTGCATAGATGTGTGAGCAGTTGATTCACTAGATGTATGGGTTCAAACGTGCATGTGGAAACAGCTGTATGGGCGGTTGACTGTGTGCATGAGTGTATTTGTGAGTGAATGGATATCTCAGTGCTACATGTCAAAGTAAGTACATATGTAAAACACAGTACATGTGAGAGTTGACATATATAAATAACTGCATAAGAGCCAGTGAATGTGTGAGTGGCTGTGTGGATCATTATAAACTTGTATCAGGGATTGTATAAGAGAGTAAATATGTGTTAGTATATGTTTGAATAAGTAAGGTGTGTATAACTGTATAGTTGAGGAAATGGACGTGTGATTGATTTTTTGCATGACTGACTAGGTGTGTGAATAACTCCATGGATGAGTGACAGTCTGTGAGTGTCTGTTTACACTGATTGTATCTAAGGTTATATTAGAGTCTGAAGATGTTCATCATATTATCACATGAATGATGTCATCAATGATGTGTTCAGTAATGTCAAATGAGATGTCATCAGTGATGTCATCAGTGAATTCATTTGAGATGTCATCAGTGATGTCATCAGTGATGTCATTTGAGATGTCATCAGTGTTGTCATCAGTAATGTCAAATGAGATGTCATCAGTGATGTCATTAGTGATGTCATTTGAGATGTCATCAGTGATGCCATCAGTGATGCCATTTGAGATGTCATCAGTGATGTTATGAGTGATATCATCAGTGATGTGATCAGTAATGTCAAATGAAATGTCATCAGTGATGTCATTTGAGATGTCATCAGTGATGTCATCAGTGATGTCACTGACCATGTCATGAATGATGTAATATGTGACATCATCAGCAGTGGATTGCGGGTGCGCGATATATAGTTATTGCAACTAACTATACATGCGAATTTCTATGGTTTTGTGCGAGTAAATTAAGGTTTTGTAAATGCTAATTCCTAACTATATATGGTCTATAACCTATGGTTTTTTCAGTGAATATATATATATATATATATTACCTACTGGCGGTCGCCAGTAGGTATATATAGTTAGGATTTGAAAATTCTATGTCTAATAACTTTAGCGTTTGTGGACGGAATTGGCTGAAATTTTCAGGAAAATGGGACAGTTTGTTTCTGAGCAGCCCCTGAAAATTTAGGGGGGTTTCGTCAAGGGGGGGCCGAGAAAAAAGGGGGGTCCCAAAACGCGTTTTTAACATTGAGTTTTCCATAGGGCGGTTGGACTCACTTTTAGCTCGAACGGCGAATGGATTTACACGAAACTTGGCAAAATTGTAGATATGGTTTGCCCGACGTGCCTTTGCTATGTCTCAATATATGTGCTTCAGTGGATTTTGAGAAATTATCGTTTTAAAAAACAGATATATCTGTGACAGCGCTCCGGTTTGCGCCCCGGTTCGCGTACCTGACGCGTAACGGAACTTCGCGAGGAGAAGCTGATATGCTCTCCGTTGTCTGTCAACATTCTAAACAGTCCGGACCGGCCGCCATCTTGTCTCTCGGTAGGATCGGGAGACAAGAGGTGGAGAAAAACGAAGGGGGAATTTAATGAAAGGGGGCAAGGTAGACCCCTTCTGACCCCCTAGGAATGATGTGGGGGTTATTAAAGGGTCCCGTGGGGCAAATAAAAAAAATTCGATTTTTCGGGGTAGAAGCGCTTCCCGGTACGCGAATCGGGTCGCTTACCGGTAGCGTAACGGGAGTTCGCCATTTTGTGTTTCGGTCGAATTTAATCACAAGATGGAGGAAAAACAATGTGGGAAATGGGTATAAGGGGGCACGGGAGACGTATCCTGACCCCCTAGGTTTTCTGAGGGTGTCTGAGGAGGCCCATATACGCGAGAAAAAACCCCACATTTTTTAAAAAAAATTCACGCGGTTAGCGCCCAGTTCGCGTACCGGGTAGCGAACCGGAAAGCGAACATAAGTGAAAATTAGTGAAAAAAGGTACATTCGAAATTTAGAAAGAGAAATCATAGTTAAGGTAGCTCTGAAAAGAGCTTTTGAGTTCTGTGTAAGTTCTAGGTACTTATAAGTAGGTACCAATACACAGTCTTAAATTTTGTATGAAAACTCTGTTTCCCTCATCTGAGAAGTGCACACCATCTCCTCTGTAGATATCTTGCATGTAGTAACGCAAGTTATTGTTGTAGATGGCGCCCATTCCATGGTCTGTCATATAAGCTGAAACAGACTTATTTACATGCTTCCTCGCTTTCTCAATTTGTGGACAAAATTGATTGGACCACCTCCATTTTTGTCTTTGGCATATATTGGAATATACCAAGGCAGTTTGAGGAAAAAGTGCCATTAATTGCTCAAAGGTGTCCTTTAAGAGCATTTCCAGACCTACCCCAGTCAAAGTGCCCAAATCATTTCCTCCACAGTGCACTATTATGAGGTCAGGGTTTGGCAAATGTAAAAAGGTTTTCACCAATAGTATCAATTGGTGACATCTCAATCCTCTTTGCCCAATCCATTTGATTTCCACATTTTGTAAATTGAGGTTGTGTAAATTTCTGTTATCAGCATACCTGTGAGCCCCGTGGATGTAGCTATGTCCAAGAATCCAGACAGAAAACATGGTGAGAGGTATGTTCTGCTGCAGTCAGATGAAGTGTGGAAATGAAATGGCAGTTGAAACAGTAGGAGTTTGCAAAGAAAAAAAACTGTGGAGTTTGAGTGCTAATGATTCAGTAGCAGTGATTGGTGGATTTCCATTGCTGAAAACAGAAAGTTAGGGTGCATGAATGTGTTCTTTGAAAGATGTAATTTGAATGGTTAAGAAAACTTGATTTTAAGAAACATTGCAGTGGATTTGCAGGTGTACTGAGAGTTCAGAGTTCATTTGAAACATTGTTGTGTGAACTTGTAAACATGAGAGGTCTGTCAGGAGGTGTTGCTATGGAAAAAGGGCAGAAGGGGCAGAGGGGGGAAGGTTGTTGATTTGAAAAAAGTGAGGGAAGAGTTTTGATTGGGTGACATGAGAGATATGTCTGATGAATTTCAGCATTTCTCTGCCTTTCTTGGTTGCAGCCTCTGGAGTGCATACCTTTTCCTCTGCTAAAGAAAAATTGGTGTGTTTCTGAGACTGTTTTGAAATTCAAAAAGCATTTGCTAAGGTGAGATATGGTTCCTTTACTTTAGAAAGAGACTAGTATGCTTTTTGGAGAAAATAAGGAAGCAAGCTGTGCATTTAAACTGTTGTTTTGTGTCAAGTGTTTGCATTATGTTTTCCAAGAAGATTTTTCTTCTTTTACAAATTGTAATTGGAGATTATATGAAATATTAGTACTGCCAAGGTGTGGTTGTACATAGGAGCTGTGCTGTGTTTTCAAATTATGATCAGAAAATCGTTTTTTAAGGAAAAGGAATGCTTTTAAAATTAATGAGAATTTATTTACTTGTGATGTGACTGCTGCAATGCATCGCTTTTGCGGAACAGATGCATGATGCATCTATGATGTTTTTGCCCCATGGTGCTCCACAGTCTACATGTTAAAAGTGACGCATAAGTGGTGCAAGGGCCTTGTAAATACACCCTCATGTTTGCTTGGCCATTTTAAGTCACTACCTCCTGGTGCAAGGGCCTTCTAATTATGCCCTCATGTGTGCTTGGCAATTTCAAGTCACTTCTCCCTGGTGCAAGGGCCTTGTAAATACGCTTCCATGTGTGCTTCGCCATTTCAAGTCACTTTCCCCTGGTGCAAGGGCCTTGTAAATACGCCCTCATGTGTGCTTGGCCGTCATTTTCCCCTGGTGCATGTGCCTTTTAAATACGCCCCTATGTGTGCTAGACAATTTGAAGTCATTCTCCCATGAATCTGGGAGACTAATTTGGTATAGACTAGTATGCTTTTTGGACAAAATAAGGAACTCAGCTGTGCATTTAAAATGTTGTTTTGTGTCAAGTGTTTGCATTATGTTTTCCAATAAAATTTTGCTTCTTTTACAAATAGTAATTGGAGATTATGTGAAATATTAGTACTGACAAGGTGTGGTTGTACATAGGAGCTGTGCTGTGTTTTCAAATTATGATCAGAAAATCGTTTTTTAAGGAAAAGGAATGCTTTTAAAATTAATGAGAATTTATTTACTTGCGATGTGACTCCTGCAATGCGTCGCTTTTGCGGAACAGATGCATGATGCATCTGTGTCGTTTTTGCCCCATGGTGCTCCACATTATAAATGTTAAAAGTGATGCATAAGTGGTGCAAGGGCCTTATAAATACACCCCCATGTGTGCTTGGCCATTTTAAGTCACTTCCCCCTGGTGCAAGGTCTTCTAAATATGCCCTCATGTGGGCTTGGCAATTTTAAGTCACTTCACCCTGGTGCAAGTTCCTTGTAAATACGCTGTCATGTGTGCTTGGCAATTTCAAGTCACTTCCCCCTTGGTGTAAGTTCCTTGTAAATAGGCCGTCATGTGTGCTTGGCAATTTCAAGTCACTTCCCCCTGGTGCAAGGGCCTTGTAAATACGCTCCCATGTGTGCTTGGCAATTTCAAGTCACTTCCCCCTGGTGCAAGGGCCTTGTAAATACGCCCTCATGTGTGCTTGGCAATTCTAAGTCACTTCCCACTGGTGCAAGGGCCTTGTAAATATGCTGTCATGTGTGCTTGGCAATTTTAAGTCACTCCCCACTGGTGCAAGGGCCTTGTAAATACACTCCCATGTGTGCTTGGCAATTTTAAGTCACTTCCCCCTGATGCAAGGGTCTAGTAAATATGCCTTCATGTGTGGTTGGCAATTTTAAGTCAATAACAATAACATCAAAAATGTCTGTTGTGGAACAATCTCTAAATAGAAATAGAGTTTCGAAATTAGTTGAAATTAACATATAACAGAGCACAGGTCATATGTAGAAGAATTCCATTCCATTGCTATTTTCTAGCATCAAGTATGTTGCAAAATCCTTCCATTCAATTGTTTGCTTACTGTTATTGGTTTACTGTTTGGTAATAGTATTTAATAACATTTTTTTAATAAATTTACCACAGATTCAACTCAACATCTTCAGAAAAATTCAAACATGCCCTCAAGGCAAAAAAAAAGAAAGAATGGAAAGGGGCGACCAACTCGGTCCCCCCGAACGTATGGCCGAGTGCCTCGATCCCCCCGGGAAGCCATTTTTGGGCGGGAGGCGCGTCTCAGCTGGTATGCCCGAAGCGGCGTAGCTGGGGCGCGCTCGTTCCCGCCCTAGAGTGGGCTGGCCTAGACACCGACGCAGCCAGCCACGCCCTCGGGGCAGGCAGGGGCGGGTATACGCCCGCCCTGAAGACGGATAAAAAGGGACGCAAGACCAGAAGACATCCTCTTGTTCTTGTGCTCTGAAGCTGCACCTCCTCGCTGCACGTGAGCTCGGGACAGAACGAAGAGCCAATTTTGAGCGTTTTAATCTCTCTTTTTGTCTTCTAGATACTTCGTCTGAAAAGATGCCCAAGAAAGGCGCGAAGAGAATGTCGACTGACCAATTGGTTCGGGCCCTCATGAAGGACATGTCCGAAATTAAGAAACGGTTGGCGGAGCGAGACGGCGAGGAGGGATCGGGGCGTCCACCGGCCGGAGGGAAGCCAAAGAGGCCGAGAAGGGGGCCGGTCGGGGGAGACGTCCCGGTTCCCTGTTCCCCGCTCGAGGCGCCAGCCCCGGTACCGGCCCCGGTACCGAAGGAGGGGAATCCGATTCCCGTAGTAGTCACCCCGGCATCCACTGAAGATATGCCTCCCGAGTTGGCGGCACAGTTAGCGGCGTGGTTGGGGGACAGTAGCGAGGGCGCCACGGCTGCCGAAGCGCAAGCACTCATTAAACAGTTGCGCGAGAAACGTGATACAGCCAAGGTGCCCGCGTCGGATGCGGTGATAGACAAGCCACGAGTGGCGGAGGCAGCGTCCGGTGCAGGTAAGCGGCCATTGCCGATCGCAAGGGATGAGTCAACACCCTCTCGTAGAGAAAAGTTGGGGCAACATGTTCCTTTGGCAATAAAGGAAAAGATTTGGGCGGGGGAATACGTAAACATTTTCTCCTTGCTCGTTGATCATTATGAGGTTGAAACTGTTAAGGGCCAAAAGGATCTGATGCATCCAAGTGTTTGGCGCGCAAAAATGGCCGCCTTTAAAGTGAATGAGAATATTGGCAACTGGGGTAATGCTTGGGGAATTTTTACGTCAATTTTTGGGGGAACGTAGGCCTGAATTGCTCCCTGAATTTCCAGTATATCAGTCACGAATTATGGGGTACTCGACATCGCACCAAGGTAACCAATGGTTCTGTTATGACAACCTTTTCAGGAAAGCGATGGAGCATAACAAAAGTTTAACCTGGGACTGTTACGATTCTTTGACATGGAATAAAATGAAAGAGTCGGGGATGTTGAAAGTGCCGTTGGTGGGGAGTACTGTTGGTGAGTCCTCCCGCCAAAATGGGGGGACGCCCTTTCGGTCGGGTACGGGTACAGACGATTACCCGAGACCCGCCGGCAATACAGGGAAGAGGGGTTTCTGTTTCAATTTCAACAGAAGTAAATGTACTAGGCCCCCGGGATCTTGTAAATTCAAACACGAATGTAGTGGTTGTGGGGCACCCCATCCTGAGTCCTCGTGCAGAGCCAAATCGGGTGAAAATGGGGGTAGAGGGGGCGCCAAACAGGTCTAATATAGTCCGAGGGGCGCCTTTACCAACCCCGATTGATACCCTGGCGATGATTCCCTGGCTCAGCGAATACCCAGATCGTACTTCAGCTGGGGTGCTACGAAACGGTTTTTCATATGGTTTCCGCATCCCGGTGGGGAACTTTCAGGGTGTCGGGTCGTGCAAAAACCAACTTTCCGTCTTGCAGCATACGACTGTAGTACAGGATAAGATCCGGAAAGAGGTTACCCGAGGTCGGGTTGCCGGCCCGTTTAGTGTTCCCCCGGTACAGAATTTTGTTTGTTCTCCTTTAGGGGTGGTCCCCAAGAAGGACCCAGGTGAGTTTCGATTGATTCACAATTTATCAGCGCCTCATGGCCTTTCTGTAAACGACGCAATTGATCCAGAGATATGTTCGGTGCGGTACGCATCATTCGATGAGGCCGTAGCCATTTTGAATCGCCTGGGGCCCGGGACGCTGATGGCGAAATCAGATATCGAGTCAGCGTTCCGTTTGCTCCCGGTATACCCGGAAGACCAACGGCTTTTGGGATTCATGTTTCAAGGTTCGTATTACATGGATAGGTGTATGCCGATGGGGTGCTCTATATCTTGTGCATATTTCGAGAAATTCAGTAGTTTTCTACAATGGGTTTACACGAAGAAAACGGGTTTTCGAAATGTGATGCATTACCTCGATGACTTTCTGTTCCTTGGGGCCGCTGGGGATGATGAATGTGCCCGGGCCTTGACTGAATTTTGTGTTTTAATGAATCAATTTGGCGTGCCATTGGCACCAGGTAAAACTGTGGGTCCCACGACTTGCCTCGAGTTTCTCGGGATCGAGTTGGACTCTAGTGAGGGTTGTTTTCGTTTACCAGCTGCCAAAGTGTCGAAATTCAGGGCAGCCCTGCAAATGTGTATTATTGCATCTAAAGTTACGCTGCATCAATTGCAGCAATTGGTGGGGAAGTTGAATTTTGCCCTAAGGGTGATCCCGATGGCCCGCCCCTTCTCCCGTTCAATTGCCCAGGCGATGGTCGGCCTAAAAGAGGGTCATCATCGCACGAGATTATCGGCCGAGGTCCGCCAAGACATGCGTATTTGGTTAGCATTTTTGGCGGATTTCAATGGTCGAGTCGTCTGGAACAAACCGGCCTTGTCCTCTGAAGAGCTTGGTCTATGGACGGATTCAGCGGGAAGCATGGGTTTCGGCGCCATCTTCGGCACAAAATGGTCGGCACAAAGGTGGCCAACATGGTGGCATGAAGAGGGGCTGACGAGTAATATTGCTTTCCTTGAACTGTTTCCCATTTTGGTGGCCCTCAGAACCTGGCCCGATGGATTCAAAAATCACTCTGTCATATTTTGGTCTGACAATATGACCATTGTAGAATGCATCAATAGTCAGGCAGCACGTTGTAAAATGATTTTAAGGCTGCTTAAAGAAATTGTCTTACTGTGTATGCAACTGAACGTGGTATTCAGAGCAAAACATGTCCCAGGGGTGATGAATCAGGCTGCTGATGCACTGTCTCGTTTTCAAATGCAGGCTTTCTTGGGTTTCCTTCCCTCAGCGGACCCAGAGCCAGCACCCTTTCCCGAAGCTCTCTGGTCTCTCGGTGCCCCGAACTTCGTTACCTCGTGGGAGAGAGTCTAGCACCAAGGACGAGGAAGGCATACGAAGGGGCGTTTCGGGCTTATTTAGCCTTTTTGGGGACTGAGAGAGGGGGGCTTTGGGGGCATGAGGATTGGGTAGTACATTTTCTGATGTCCTTGCGTAAGGCTGGGAAGTCGGTGGCTACAGCCCAGAGGCATCGTGCTGCCATTTCCTTTGTTGCCAGGGCGCATAATATCCAGGACCCGACAGCGTCTTTTGTGGTACAGAAAGCGCTGCGTGGGTGGCAACGCCTTGAGGGTCGCAAAGTAGATGAGAGGCGCCCGATAGGTCTGGATAGGTTGTCCCAGTTGCTGGCCACACTCCCCGCCACATGCTCGTCTCAGTTCGAGGCCTGTTTGTTCCGAGCTGCTTTTACGCTTGCATTTCACGGGGCAATGAGGATAAGTGAGCTGGTAGCAAGGAACAAGCGGGATGTGGTGGGGGGTTTGTGCCGGGAACACGTTCAGATCAGGGGTGAGACGATGACTGTATCCTTTGTCAAGTCAAAAACCGATCAAGGTGGGGTGGGAGACTGCATAGTCATTCGCAGGATTTCAGGGTCTTCCATGTGTCCGGTGAAGTGTTTAGAAGATTACCTAGCACGAAGGGTGGCATCATGGGGGGGGGACATTGTTGAGACACGCGGACGCCACCCCACTGACGAAGTTTCAGTTTCAGCGGGTGCTCGCGATGTCAATTACCGCAGCGGGCTTGGACCCGGGTGAGTTTGGGACCCATTCCTTTCGGATAGGGGCTGCCACTGAAGCTACAGCCAGGGGTCTTAATGTGGAACAAGTAAAACGAGTGGGGCGTTGGTCCTCCAATTGTTATAAGAGGTATGTGCGGTTGCACATGTTGTGAAGCTGTAATAATGTACTCACGCTTCTTGTCTTTTGTTTGGTTTTCAGTTACGCAAGCCTTCGAGGCGGGGCGGACTATGCAGTCGACCCAACACCAGGCCAGCGGTCAGACATCACCGGCTGTGAGAAAGGAGGTGTGGGTCGTGGGCCACTCATACGTGAGGCGTGCCGCTGACGTATTCGAAGCAGGTGACATGATTCACGTAGCTGGGGAATACGGGTACAGAATGTCCTTCTACGGAAGGGGCGGTCTCTGTATTGACCAGTTTCAGGCATTCTTTGAGGGTTTGTTAGGGCGGACGAGGTCACCGCCGTCTATAGTCATAGTACATTTAGGGGGCAATGATTTGGCCACCACCGGTAGACGACTTCTCCTGGAGGCAATGCTTTCCACTGTAAGTTGGTTGGCGAGGAAAGTTCCGGGGTGCATAATTGCGTGGTCTCATATGATCCCACGAAAAGTGTGGCGGGGGGCTGTTTCGATCCCTGCTTTGAACCATTCTGTTAGAAAACTTAATAACAAAGTGAGTAGGTTGTTTCGTTCCAGGACATTGCATTCTATCTCGCACGGTTGTATTAATGATGACAGTATGTATCTAGGGGATGGTGTGCATTTGTCTCGGGTGGGAAATGAGTTACTCATAGGAGACTTCTTAGCATGGTTAAAAACGTTGGAACATGACCTTTAGCTAGGAGTTTTGTGGGGGGCCCGGATAGCCGGTCAACTATCCGGGCCTGTGGCGGTAAGGTCATGATCGGTGAGCACTAATTAGTAGATCCCTATGAGTGGGCGTCACCCAACACGGATGGGAGCGCTCGGGAGAGGTGGCCATTGGCCCCTCAATGGGGAGGCGGTCCCTTCTAAGGATGGGTCGCCGGAAGTAAAGGAAAGGCGGTCAAGGCCCCTTCCTTTGTAGGAGGGGTTACAGCCCCCTCCTGGGGAATTTCCCGGGGCCAGTGACATCTGCGACGGCAGATGCGGTAAGTTGTGTGGGGTTGGGATAAGGTCTACGGTACCTTCTAGATACCTCACACGAGTATTCGAACGACCTTTAACTGGCGTCGAGTCTTTAGGTGCCCCCGTCAAGTCAAGGGAAATTGGTAATAGTTGCACTTGAGGTACGCCTCCGTGCTGTCGCCCAGCCCAAGTGGGAGGGGTAAGTCTGGTTAGGGATCTTGACACCGGTTATGACCTTGCCGTTGGCCCTTAAACGTTAGGTTGTACAATTTCAATATGTCAAGAAATGTTTTGTAGGATGCTAGTTCGGCTAGGAGAACCTCTGTATTAGAGAATCTGTTAAGGTTAGCCAAACATCGCAATATGGTAATGAAATTGTACATAACATGAAACGTTTAATGTTTTAATTTTGTTTTAATAAATACGGCCGGGATGGTCACTCCATCCCACTTCCAAAAACTTCAAGAACTGTTTCCGGTTTCCCTCCTTTTGGGGATTGTGTTGAGAGGGGGTGGCGGGTATCTCGGCCATATGGAAAGGGGCGACCAACTCGGTCCCCCCGAACGTATGGCCGAGTGCCTCGATCCCCCCGGGAAGCCATTTTTGGGCGGGAGGCGCGTCTCAGCTGGTATGCCCGAAGCGGCGTAGCTGGGGCGTGCTCGTTCCCGCCCTAGAGTGGGCTGGCCTAGACACCGACGCAGCCAGCCACGCCCTCGGGGCAGGCAGGGGCGGGTATACGCCCGCCCTGAAGACGGATAAAAAGGGACGCAAGACCAGAAGACATCCTCTTGTTCTTGTGCTCTGAAGCTGCACCTCCTCGCTGCACGTGAGCTCGGGACAGAACGAAGAGCCAATTTTGACCCACCCACCAGCCCCTGAAGACAGCCAGTTGTGTAGAATAAAGTTGATTAATTTTGCTTCGGTTTTCGTATACAGGTTGTAGTGCCATGTTGATGAGTTAATAAAGAATGGTCGTTTTGAGAATGTTTGCCATTAAAGATATTCAGTTTAGTGTTGAATTTTTAATGCATGCTCTTTCGGTCATAGTGGCCAATGTATTCGTAGGTTAATTTGCACTGTCGTATTTATTTTGGTAGGCGGTAAGGTCATGATCGGTGAGCACTAATTAGTAGATCCCTATGAGTGGGCGTCACCCAACACGGATGGGAGCGCTCGGGAGAGGTGGCCATTGGCCCCTCAATGGGGAGGCGGTCCCTTCTAAGGATGGGTCGCCGGAAGTAAAGGAAAGGCGGTCAAGGCCCCTTCCTTTGTAGGAGGGGTTACAGCCCCCTCCTGGGGAATTTCCCGGGGCCAGTGACATCTGCGACGGCAGATGCGGTAAGTTGTGTGGGGTTGGGATAAGGTCTACGGTACCTTCTAGATACCTCACACGAGTATTCGAACGACCTTTAACTGGCGTCGAGTCTTTAGGTGCCCCCGTCAAGTCAAGGGAAATTGGTAATAGTTGCACTTGAGGTACGCCTCCGTGCTGTCGCCCAGCCCAAGTGGGAGGGGTAAGTCTGGTTAGGGATCTTGACACCGGTTATGACCTTGCCGTTGGCCCTTAAACGTTAGGTTGTACAATTTCAATATGTCAAGAAATGTTTTGTAGGATGCTAGTTCGGCTAGGAGAACCTCTGTATTAGAGAATCTGTTAAGGTTAGCCAAACATCGCAATATGGTAATGAAATTGTACATAACATGAAACGTTTAATGTTTTAATTTTGTTTTAATAAATACGGCCGGGATGGTCACTCCATCCCACTTCCAAAAACTTCAAGAACTGTTTCCGGTTTCCCTCCTTTTGGGGATTGTGTTGAGAGGGGGTGGCGGGTATCTCGGCCATAGCAAAGCGACTTACACCCCACCTTGGTAAAAATGGAGATAATGGACCTTTGCAGCAGTCCTCTACTATAAAATCGTTTCAAGTTGCCAAAAAAGCTCAGGGTAAGAAAATGAAATCATTTTTAAAAACAATTTGCAGACAAAAAAATACCAGTGTTGAACATGTTTTAGTGCAGAAGAACAGAGACAATTTAAAGGAAAAGGAAAGGCCCGTCAAAAAAGTTTCAGCTAGAGCAGGAGATAACTCTGTGCATGGCAGTAGAAGAGAAAATACATTCAGGGACATTCGTAGGCGAATGTTCCGCAACAGGATAATTGTCAATTTGTTAAAACAATTTAAGAAAGGCCAACAGAAAGTGGCATTTTATAAGAAAAAGAAAAATGTAGAGAAAATTATTGATCAGGCTTTCGAGATTAAGCGAAAGTTATTTATTTTGGTAATCAATAGAATTAGGAAACTAAACAAGGTAATTTATGATTTCAAATCAAATAGTGGATGGAAGAGAGTAGTTAATCGTAGTAATTTTTGTGAAGTTTTCTCAGGAGAATGGATACATAGTTCAAGTTGTGAGGCATTTTTTAATGAGGAGAGTTATTTTCAGGACAATGATTTGGTGCATGCAGTTGACACCAGTGGTCGAGCATATGAGGTAAAAGATGGTCGTCCGGTTGAAAAAGAAAAACTTGTGTCTGCAGATGCAGAAGAGGTGTTAACTGATGAGGTTTTAGGGAGACGTCCTAAGGGACCAGTGTACACCTGGAAGTGTAGTTCTATTTGCAGTGTGCGACAGGATTCCATCAATTTGCTTTGTGATTTTGTACGGACATTTAATAAGAAAAGTTTAAAACAAAAAATAAAGTTGTTGCAAGAATTAGATCCTTGCAGAGTGAGAGAAGTGACAGGTTTGCATGGTCATTCACTGGCTTGTCTTTCCAGGAGAGTATGCCGGAGTGTTTTTCATCATTTTAGGATGCTAGCAGTGCATCATAATATAGTGAGGAAATTTGCATGGTTCTGAAGTAGATGTGAAGAATATTTGTCAAGAAATTGAGTTCTGTTACTTTGCTGGTAAAGAGAACAATGTTGAAATTGACCCAGTAGAAGAAGGTAATGTGGAAGAGAGTGTACAGATTTTCAGTACAGATAAGTTTCACAAGGAAATTTCCACGTTTATGGTGAAATCAAGTGAGAGGCATAATTTCACTTGTGTGTGTTGTCGACTGACTTATTATAAGAATCAGACTAAGTTAGTGGATTTATATGCAAAAAGTGATATGGAAAACAATAGTGAATGGAAGGATTTTGCCACATACTTGATGGTAGAAAATTATTTTGATTTGGGATCGGACCAACGTATGTGTACTTATTGTTTTAACAAATTAAACCAAAACCGGATGCCTGCTAGCGCGGTTCATAATAATCTGGAATCTGTTGAAATTCCTTCTGAATTGAAGGATTTAAATACTTATGAATCTATTTTGACTCAAAGTGTCCATCCCTTTCAGGCTATTGTACGAATGGAGCCAAAGACAGGGAAATTGCCTCCATCAGATTTACAGAGAGGATTAAAGGGAAGAGTTGTTTATTTGCCTTTAGATTTGAAGAAAAACATTAATACAATTGGAGTAGAGAAAGTGGAAGAGGAACCTCTGGTTATCTTAGTTAATGGGGTTCTGACAAAGAGTAAGAAGATCTGGCAAGATTTAGTAAATGTTAGGAAAGTCAAAAAGGCAACATTGTATTTGATAAAAAAAACAATGAGTACTACAAGAATGTATGTGTTGCAGAAGAGGAAGTAAGTGAAGAAGAGGACAGCGATTTGTGTGCTGGGCAAATTGAGAAAGTAGAAGCCTCTAAAAATGAAGAAATATATGAACATTATAGTGTTCATCCTTTGCATTCCAAGGAAGTCATGGGGAATGCTATTGAGTTGTTTCAAATGAAACAAGACAAAGGTAGTCCCATTAGTGTTTGGGAGGAAAGTTTGGAAGCTCGGTGTTTCCCACAGTTATTTCCCACAGGTCGAGGAGGACGATATGATGAGCGACCTGATCAAATTCCTGCTTCAGAATACCGGACTTTACGATTGTATGCAGAAGATCCTAGGTTTCGTCAATGCATTCCCTATTTATTTCATCTACTGTTTGAAAGTGATCTGTCTGGACTGTCTTATGCAGTGAAGCACATCTTGAAAAGTGGTGTACAACTGCGAAATATCTCGGCAAGGGACTTTATGGATAAAGTCAATGTGCAAGATAGTATTTTGGATTCTCACCTGATTAATCTCATGGCATGTCAGCGTGGTACTAATGAGTATTGGTATCGTCGTCATGGTGACTTAAAATGTATGCTGAGGAACTTAGGAACTCCTACTTGGTTCCTCACTCTCAGCTGTGCGGAGTATGGCTGGGAAGACTTACTTGAATTTCTACGAGAGGCAAATGGAAACATTGAAAATATTGAATTCAAGACACCTGGAGAACTGTGCTCTTTGGATCCAGTGAATGTATGCAGGTACTTCAATCATAGATTTGAAGCTATGATGTCTTTCATCACGAACAAGAAAAATCCACCTCTTGGAGAGGTGTTGGATTTCTTCTGGAGAAAGGAGTATCAAGCAAGAGGTGCTCCTCATATACATATGCTGCTATGGATCAAAGATGCACCCAAATTTGGAACAGATCCGGATGACTTAGTGATGAGTTTCATAGAACATTATTCTACATGTGCTGTTCCAAAGACAAAGGAAGATAAAAGTCCAAGAGAACAAGTTTTACTGTTTCAAAGCCATCGTTGTGGAAAGTACTGTCGTCGTAAATTCAGAAACAAGAACAAGTACTACACCAAATGTCGTTTTGGATTTCCACGATCAGTGATATCTAAAGGAAGAGTGAACAATTTGATGTCTTCGCTGACACATAATGTGACGAGGAAATCACCCAAAAACACATACAATTTGAAAAGAAACGAAGAGTCCAAGTACATTAACGACTACAACCCAGTGATTTTGTCCATGTGGAATGCTAACATGGATATACAGTTTGTGGCTGACAACTGTATGGCTGTGGCTCGGTATGTGACGTCTTACATCACAAAAAAAGAAAAGACAGAACTGAAGGATATGTGGGAGGATATTTCCCATGAAAAGAGCCTCAGTAAGAAGTTGTACAGTTTCAGTCTGAAGATGCTGTCGCATCGAGAAATCGGAGCTTACGAATGTTCTGACCGGTTATCTTCAGCAAGTCTCTATGCCAAATCTAGGAGTATCATTTGGGTGAGTCTTGGTCTTGCTGCAACGCGTAATCGAGTTCTGAAACCTGTACGGGAAATTGAGTATTTGGCCTAGAAGGAGCCAAGCAGTACAGATATTTTGAAGACCAACATGTTGGATACATATTATCCAAATAGAAGCAGTCACCTGGAGAATGTTTGTCTGTATGAGGTTCTACAAAATTACATTTTCAAGAGGAACATCAAAGAAGATATTGATAAAGGACTTTATGCTGTAATTGGAAGTGAGGGATGTCTGGTCAAGCAAAGAAAATGTCAATTGGTAAATCATCGAAAATTGAATTGCGAATCTCCAGAAAGAAAAGAGTTTTTCTATTTAGCTCTTTTGCAACTTTTCAAGCCTTGGCGTCCAGAAGAGGACCTGCTTGGAGACTTCCTCTGTTACGAAGACTCTTTCAATGCAGCCAAGGAGTCCATAGAATGTCCTGTTTTTCCAAAATATCTACAAATGTTGAATGCAGAAATCGAGCAGGAAGCAACAATTGCAGCTGAGATTGCTAGAGACAGTTCTCAGGACAGTCAGAGTTCTGTTTCATTGAGTCAGGATCCACTAGGAGAACCAGTTATCGAAAATGAAGCTGCCACTGCCATGATTGAAGTGGAAAGAGCCATGGCACATGCTCAGGAGGATGCTGTTAACTTAGAAGATTTGGAAAGACAACTCAACGTTGAGCAGAGGAAAATATATGACGAAGTTACCAAACAAATTGATCATGGATTAAGTCATGAGAAGAAAGAGTGCTCATGTACGTCGTTGAAGCCTGTTAGACTGTACGTGAGTGGAGAAGCAGGAACTGGAAAAAGTTTCCTCATTAAAACAATTCCATGTTATCTGCAGAAAAGGGCTGAGTCATCGCTGTCTTGTGTTGTCACCGCTCCAACTGGACTGGCAGCACATAACATTAAAGGTATTACTTTGCATCAGCTACTGATGCTGCCAGTGGAGCATGATAACAAATTACAATACCACAAGTTATCTGGAGATGCTTGTTGTGAAGTATCTAGAGTCCTGAAGAAGATGAAACTTCTTATCATTGACGAAGTAAGCATGGTTTCCAATGTCATGCTTGCCTTTGTGCATTTGAGAATGCAGGAAGTTCTTAAAACAGAGTATGATGTGTTATTTGGTGGCAAACACATCATTGTTTTCGGTGATCTTCTGCAGCTGACACCAGTGAAAGGACAACCAGTGTTTAAACTGCTTACGCATGAAGATACCAGGAAGTGCCTAGGGAGCATTGGCAACATTAACATATGGTTAAACTTCAATTATGCTGAGCTGCGTGAAAATATGCGTCAGGCGAAGGACGAAGATTACAAGAATATTCTACAAGATGTTAGAATCGGGAAAGTGACCGAGCGTGGGAAAGAAACTTTACATGCACGATTACTGTCAAATTTGTATCCAGAAGAAGACGTTCTGCCAGAGGATATTTTTCAGAAAATTACTGAGAAGAAATCTGGAATATGTTTGATGCCAACTCTTGCAGAATGTTCCATCTTCAACAACAAAATGTTGAATTTAGAAAACCAAGAGATTGTGAAACTGAAAGCTATTGACAAAATAGAGCATATGGGAGCAACAATTAATTTGTCTGAGAATTTGAAATCTAAATTGGATTCATTAGAGAAGACTATATCTAAAACTGCTGGTTTTGAAAAGACTCTGAATGTGTGCTTAAATTGCCGTATCATTTTGAGAAGGAATTTACATGTTGAAAGAGGTCTGGTAAATGGATCAATGGGTAATGTTGTTGATTTTGAGAAATACAGAAATAGAGATGGAATTGAATTTTTAAAAATTACATTTGATGGCATTGAGAAAGCACAGCCAATTGGTCATGCACAGCTAGGTTTTTGCTTGTAAAAGACTTATATGTTCGCCGTAAGCAGTTTCCTGTTTGCTTGGCATATGCGGTGACAATCCATAAATCGCAAGGTTTAAGTGTAGACACTGCTTTAGTGAATATTGGCAGTTCTGTGTTCAAAGAGGGTATGGCTTATGTAGCATTGTCACAAGTCTGAACTTTATCGGGATTGTACTTGATTGACTGTGATGTCACAAACATTTGTGCGGATCTAGATTGTGTTAAGGAATACAATAGGTTAAGAAGAGAGTATGCGCCACATTTGCCTAAATATCCTTTGTTTGAGAAACGTGTGGTAGGCCGTAAACGAAGAAATATCAGTAATAGTAGGGAGGTTGTAGCAAAAATACCAAAAGTCAATGAACCGAAAATTGTAAGCAGAAAGAAAATGAATTCTGTTGAAGATGTTCTTGGTTTTCAATTTGAAAATAGTTCTGGTGTCAACTGCTATGCTAATGTAGTGGTTAATGTTGTCTTTTCACTAGACACTTTAAAAGAACAGATTGTGATCAATTCGGAACAAAGTTTATGCTGTTTGTTGAATTCTATGTTAGAGAAATGTAGCGCTGATAGAACAAGAGTAGAAAGTGTGTCTATAATTCGTAAACTGTTAGATAAATGTTCAGGTCAAGCGCAATTCTCTCAAAATATTCAGCAGGATTGTCAGGAGTTTTTAATGTATATGCTTGATGTATTGCAAGATGAAGGTGTAGATGTAGATTATCTGTTTGGCCTTTCTTATCAATGGCAGAATGATTGCGAGAACTGTAGGCTATCAAGTACTACAAGTGTAGACTCAGAAAGATTTATATATTTAACTTTGCCTGACAGTAAATCAGTATCCTTCAATAAGCTAGTAAAAGCAGCCGATCAAAACATGGAGTGTAGCCAATGTAAGTCTGCAATGCTGTCCACGTTAATTATACGAAGTTATGGCCAGTATGTCATTTTAATGTTCCAATGATGTAGGTCTGATGGAACTAAATTGACAACTTTAATTAAAAATTTTGTGGCTTCGCAGTTTTCAATATCAGGAAGGACTTTTGTAACTACAGCAATTATATATCATGACGGTCCTTCAACAACTTCAGGACATTACACAGCTTATTCAAAATCTGGAAACGGCTGGTCATTCTGCAATGATTCTGTTTTAACTTTCAAAAAAAGATTGCCTTTCCACCTTCAAAATTCTTACCTGGTGTTCTTACAACCAAAATTTTAGGGAAGGAATCTCGGGATTTGTTTAGAGGAATTTCAAGAGGTTCGAATGGCTCCTACTCTATATGGCCTTGTGGATAAGTGTAGTACAGAGCGAAAACTCTTTGTGTTTATAAGCTAATTCAAGCAGCAGATCAAAACAAGGAGTAGAAACTTATGTGTGAAATGTCATTTTACAATTTCAACTACATAAACTGGATGAAAATAAGTTGTCAAGTCTAATTAAAAAAGTTTTGGCTGCACAGTCGTCGATTTCAGGAAGAACATTTGTATCTGCAGCTATTATATGACATGATGGTCCTTTAACAACTTCAAGATATTACACAGCTTATTCGAAATTTAAAAAAGGCTGGTCTTTCGGCAATGATTAGAATTTGACTATGAAGCAATGTTGCCTTTTGACTTGTTTTCAGAAGTGAGAATTTAGGGTAGGTAACTGGATTATAATGATTCTAGGTGTTGCTGTAATTTAGTGTGCTGTTTTAAATTGCTTTGTATGTCTCATTTTTCTTAAAACGATAGAGCTTATCTTTCAGAAAGTGGCGGGCAGAAAATAATAACAGCACAACAGAGTATAAGCTGTTCATAGGACATCCTTTGACGTCATGGAAAGTAAGTTACTTTCGAGGAGTTTTGATTTCTGATTGATTATATTATATGGGTTTTTTAAACACAATCATTTTGATTGTGTTTTTTTCCCCGCTGTTATATGATGAATACCTTCAACTCACTGTTTTCAGTGAAATTTGATATATTCTGAGAACAGCAAAAATAAACCATTTAATATGTATAATTAATTCTGTACTTTGAATTGTGATTTTTAATATGTACTCATCTTTTCTCATGCTCACTCATCTTTTACTACTTTCTATCAATAAATTTTTGTTCTCTCATTCACAGATTGAAAGTATAAAAATAACACGTGACTAAGTTAATGATAATTATAAGGTAAATGTTTAGTACTCATTCTGTTACATCTCTTTTACATTTAACTTTTATTAGTTCCACTGCTTCATTTCTTTAACCCTCAGTTTCCTGCCTTTGCTACTTCCCCCATTCCTTTTTCTATTACTTTTTTACTCTACTCTTTACACTCCTGTTCTCAGTCCCTCTTTAAACAGTATCTCTGTGTTACTCCCTCTAACTGTCTTTCTTTTAACATTACTCTCAATTTACTTACTCTTCTTTTTTTTTTAAAAAAAAAAAAAATTTGAGTTCGCTGCCGGTTCGCGTACCAGCGCGCGAACCGGGAAGCGAACCAAAAGAAATAGAGGTTGTCAGAGTGCTAAACATTCTAGTAAACTCTTATAAAGGGGAGGTAGTTCTGAAAAGAACTTTTTTTTTTATATTTTTGTTGTTTTATATTTTTTTTATTATTTTTCTGAACATTTTTTTAGTTTTTTTTGTATTTTTTGAACGGTTTTATATTTTTTTAGTTTTTTTTGGGGGGGGGGGCGAAAATGATTCATTAGAAAGGGCTCAACAAGAGCTACAAAAAAAAAGATAATAAATTTGCCGCAAAATATACAGGTTAATTTCATGTTTCCAAAGTTCATCTGTATATTTGGGACCATCTCCCTCGCCTCTGGTCCCGTCACTGCCTCTTCATTGGTGGATGTACTGGCCACAGGTCGGGGGTTATCCACCAGATCACGTACTTGTGCAGCACTGTAATTTATCGGGTGCCACCTTTCCATATGGCGATGCATGGTATAATTACCATAACTGTATTTTTTGTCTGTTCCTCTGGACAGTTCTTCTTTACAAATGAGGCAGGTAACATACCGGGCATTTACCTTTTTTTGTTCGGGGGGTATTGAAAAAAATTGCCAAATATAACTCCCTTTAACATGGGACCTCCTTGGTTCTTCAGGTAAAAACCTCCCTGTCCCTTGCTCCTCTTCCTCTTCTTCCTCTTCTTCCTCCTCTTGTTGTAGGATGACCTGAGGAGGTGGTCCTCTCTTCCTAGGAGGTGGTGGTGGTGGTGGGGGTCCACCAGCTGCAGCAATCATTGAAGCCATTTCTAATGTATTGAAAGTAGGTCTTTCTCTCATAAAAATGAAAGTCAGAGTGAGGAAAAAAGGTGGGGCTTTCATCATTTGGGAAAAAAAATGTTCTAAACCAATGAAAAGTGTTATTTTTAGGTCACATGACCTAGCCTTACATCATTAGGAAACCAAAAGTAAAATGAACCAATGAAAAGTTTTATAAACAAGTCACATGACCTGTTATGCTTACATTACGCGCTCCGCGCCCCGGATTACTTCCGGGGCGCTGCGCTTCGCGCCTCGGTTCGCGTTCCGGAGCGCTTCCGGGTGCGCTGACGCGACGCGTCATAAGACGCATTACGCGGTAACGCGATACGTCGCGCTTACATGACGCGTCACGATGTTGCTTTCTAACGCGGTACTTGCGCTAAAGGAACGTTTACCGGTTCGCGGACCGGATCGTGGAACAAAATTAAGCTAACGGGAAGCTGCCCGGTTCGCGGACCGGCAGCGAAACAAAAAAAAATAAAATAAAAAAAATATATAAATAAAAAAATTATATTACAAAAATATAAAATATATTTTTGAATTAGAATAAGAATACATTTTACAGCTTTTGATATTTGCTATTAAAAAACCATTGAAATTCACTGAAAAAACCATAGGTTATAGACCATATATAGTTAGGAATTAGCATTTACAAAACCTTACAAATTCACTGAAAAAACCATAGGTTATAGACCATATATAGTTAGGGATTAGCATTTACAAAACCTTATTTTACTCGCACAAAACCATTGAAATTCGCATATATAGTTAGTTGCACTACATTACTGATGCCATCACTGATGACAACATCCAGTGACTGTATGTTTCTGTAAAGTTAAAATATGTCTTACATATTGAAGAATGAGTGGATGTATAAGTGTCTGGATGAAGGATTTAGTAGGTGCATGACTGACTGTATGAGTGAGTGATTAAATGTGTCTCACTGAGTGCATGGGTTAGTGACTAAACTGTCTTGATTTGTGCATCATTATGTCTGTTGTTCTGTAAACTGCTGCATGTGTTGATCAGTAGCTATAGGAGTAACTATATGTGCTATTGATTGGTTGCCCAAGTATTTGTATGGGAGACTGAGTGTGTGTGTGTGTGTGGGTGGCTGGGAGGTGTATGACTCTGTGCATAGATGTGTGAGCAGTTGATTCACTAGATGTATGGGTTCAAAAGTGCATGTGGAAACAGCTGTATGGGTGGTTGACTGTGTGCATGAGTGTATTGGTGAGTGAATGGATATCTCAGTGCTACATGTCAAAGTAAGTACATATGTAAAACACAGTACATGTGAGAGTTGACATATATAAATAACTGTGCATAAGAGCCAGTGAATGTGTGAGTGGCTGTGTGGATCATTATAAACTTGTATCAGGGATTGTATAAGAGAGTAAATATGTGTTAGTATATGTTTGAATAAGTAAGGTGTGTATAACTGTATAGTTGAGGAAATGGAGGTGTGATTGATTCTTTGCATGACTGACTAGGTGTGTGAGTAACTCCATGGATGAGTGACAGTCTGTGAGTGTCTGTTTACATTGAGTGTATCTAAGGTTATATTAGAGTCTGAAGATGTTCATCGTATTATCACATGAATGATGTCATCAGTGATGTGATCAGTAATGTCAAATGAGATGTCATCAGTGATGTCATTTGAGATGGCATCAGTGATGTCATCAGTGATGTCATTTGAGATGTCATCAGTGATGTCATCAGTGATGTCATTTGAGATGTCATCAGTGATGTCATCAGTGATGTCACTGACCATGTCATGAATGATGTATTATGTGACATGATCAGCAGTGGATTGTGGGTGCGCGATATATAGTTAGTGCAACTAACTATATATGCGAATTTCAATGGTTTTGTGCGAGTAAAATAAGGTTTTGTAAATGCTAATCCCTAACTATATATGGTCTATAACCTATGGTTTTTTCAGTGAATATATATATATATATATATATATATATATATATATATATATATATATATATATATATATATATATATATATATATATATATATATATATATATATATATATATATATTCACTGAAAAAACCATAGGTTATAGAACATATATAGTTAGGAATTAGCATTTACAAAACCTTGAAAATTCACAGAAAAAAACATAGGTTATAGAACATATATAGTTAGGAATTAGCATTTACAAAACCTTATTTTACTCACACAAAACCATTGAAATTTCATATATAGTTAGTTGCACTAACTATATATCGCGCACCCGCAATCCACTGCTGATCATGTCACATATTACATCATTCATGACATGGTCAGTGACATCACTGATGACATCACTGATGACATCACTGATGACATCTCAAATGACATCACTGACATCACTGATGAACATTTTTTTTTTAATTATTTTTATTGTTTCGCTCCCGGTCCGCGAACCGGTTAGCTTCCCGTTAGCTCAATTTAGAGCCGCGACCCGGTCCGCGAACCGGTAAACGTTCCGTTTGCGTAACTGTCGCGTTAGAAAACAACATCGTGACGCGTCGCGTCAGCATGACATTTCGCGTTGTCGCGTAATACGTCATATGACGCGCCAAGTTAGCGTACCCGGAAGCGAACCGGGACGCGGCACAAAGCGCGTAACGTAAACACAGCAGGTCATGTGACTTGGTAATAACACTTTTCATTGGTTTATTTCACTTTTGGTTTCCTAATGATGTAAGACTAGGTCATGTGACCTAAAATTAACACTTTTCATTGGTTTAGAACTGTTGTTCTTCCCAAATGATGAAAACCCCTCCTTCTTTCCTCACTCTGACTTTCATCTTTGTGAGAGAAAGACCCTTTGTTAACAGTGAGCAATGGCTTCATTAGTAGCTTCAGCTGGTTCTTCCCCACCACCTCCACCACATCCAAGGAAGAGAGGACCACCTGCTGAAGTTATTATTCAACAAGAAGAGGAAGAACAGGAAGAGGAGGAAGAGCAGGAAGACACGCTGTTTTTGCCAGAGGAGCCCAGGAGGTATCATCGGAAGGAGAACTATATTTGGCAATTTTTTAAATTTCCCCAGGGCCAAAAGAAAGTAAATGCACGCTACGTATTTTGCCGTATATGTAATGATAGACTGTCCAGAGGGACCGATAAAAAGTACAGTTACGGCAACTACACAATGCATCGGCACATGAGTAGGTGGCATCCTAACAACTACAGTGCTGCGCAGTTACGTGACGAGCAAGATAATCCCCCTTCGACGGCCAGAAGATCAGTTGTACAGGAAGTGACGGGACCAGAGGCGAGGGAGATGGTCCCAAATATACAAATGAGGTTCGGGGAAGTGAAACAAGTGTGCGTGCGTTGCAATCAGTTCATTTGCTACAGAGAAAGTAGCATCACTCTAATTAACAGAGCTATTGAGAATCATGTTTGCCCGAAACGCCCCAGAGAATAAATTCTTTTTTTTTTTTTGCTCCTGTTGAGCCCTTTACAATGAATCGTTTTCGTTTCCCCTCCCCCCCAAAAAACCAAAAAAATATAAAAACGTTCAGAAAATACAAAAAAACTAAAAAAATGTTCAGAGAAATAATAAAAAAAATATAAAACAACAAAAAAAAAAAAAGTTCTTTTCAGAACTACCTCCCCGGTATAAAAAATTGGTAGAATATTTGGAACTCTGCCAACCTCTATTTCTCTTAGTTCGCTTCCCGGTTCGCTCTCCGGTACGCGAACCGGGAGCGAACCAAAACATTTTTTTTTTTAAAAGAACAGTAAGTATAAGGGAAGGAAACAGACAGTTATGTTAAAAGAAAGACAGCTATAGGGAGTAAACAAGAGATACTGTTACCCGCAATCCACTGCTGATGATGTCACATATTACATCATTCATGACATGGTCAGTGACATCATCAGCAGTGGATTGCGGGTAACAGTATCCCTAGTTTACTCCCTATAGCTGTCTTTCTTTTAACATAACTGTCTGTTTCCTTCCCTTATACTTACTGTTCTTTTTTTAATAAATTTTTTTTGATCAGTCAGAAACAGTGACATTAATAGAGACAAAGTGAGTGAACAAGAGTGAAGAAGTATGAGAAGAGAGGGACTGAGAAAAATAGTGGAAGGAGTAGAGTAATTAAGTAATAGAGAAAGGAATGAGGGAAGTAGCAAAGGCAGGAAAGTAAGGGTTAAAGAAATAAAGCAGTAGAACTAATACAAGTTAAATGTGATAGATTAAATGATTGATTCAGGATGACGATAAGGTGTGGCCTCTCCAAAGGTTTGTTTAAGGTGAGGCCTACTCAGGGTTGCATATTAAATTTATGCTTGTTGAAGAATACAGAGGAGATAATACATGTGAAGGCCTACCAATGAAGTAAAACGTGTCCACTTCACTCTTGAAGAAAGGCCAGACCTCTTCTGTGTCCGTGGACAGACCTAAACTTCATCTGCACAATGTCATTCGTAAACTTAGGAAACACAGGTGATGTAATTGAAAAACGTGTAGTTTCTTTTGCTCATTTCACAATCACATCACCTTTGTTGCCTTTGCTTAGGTACCTCATAGTGCAGATGTAGTCCAGCATATGAAACAGTACCCAGAAGTGCAGCAGAAATGCATTAACTTTGACACTTACAGAAGTCTCAGTTTCTCCATGTCTACCTCACATTTCTAAATGTATATCATAAGTACAAAAAGTAGAGAATTAATTATACATGTTAAATGGTTTATTTTTGCTGTTCTCAGAATGTATCAAATTTCACTAAAATCAGTGACTTGAAGGTATTCATCATGTAACAGCGGGGAAAAAAAACCACAATCAAAATGATTGTGTTTAAAAAACCCATACAACATAAGAAATCAGAATTCAAAACTCCTTAAAATTAACTTACTTTCCATGACGTCGAAGGATGTCCTATGAACAGCTTACACTCTGTTGTGCTATTAATATTTTCAGCCCGCCACTTTCTGAAAGAAAACCTCTATCGTTTTGAAAAATATGTTACATACGATAAAAGACTTCTCACATTCTACCACATGTTTCCACAAGGCCAAATCATGTTAGACCGATTTACGACTCTTGGAATTCCGTCATTTTTTATTTTCGCAAGTTTCAGAAAGAAAACGTTTAAGATTACTTTCGCAATCCTGGACTACTAATATCTTACCCTTCTTGCTCAGTCATGTTCTACTTTTCCTATGACACTGATACTGCTTATTATGAAGCAGACTTACTTGCATCAGGTTTATATAGTTGGATTTTTAAAATGACATTATAATCAAAAGTTTTGACCAATAATCTAGACAGCATTGCAGACTTACATTCCCTCTACTCCATGAACCTCTTGAAATTCCTCAGAGCACATCCCGAGATTCTTTCCTTAAAATTTTGGTTTTAAAAACACCAGGTAAGAATTTTTAAGGTCATACGGCAATTTTTTTTTGAAAGTTATAACAGAATCGTTGCAGAATGACCAGCCTTTTCTAGACTTTAAATAAGCTGTGTAATGTACTGATGTTGTTGAAGGACCGTCATGATAGATAATTGCTGCAGTTACAAAAGTCCTTCCTGATATTGACAACTGCGAAGCAACGATTTTTTTTATTAAAGTTGACAATTTTGTTCCATCAGGCCTACATCGTTGGAACATTAAAATGACATACTGGCCATATCTTCGTATAAATAATGTTGACATCATTTCAGATTTACATTGGCTACACTCCATGTTGTGATCAGCTGCTTTTACTAGCTTATTAAAGGACACTGATTTACTGTCTGGCAAAGTTAAATATATAAATCTTTCTGAGTCTACACTAGTAGTACTTGATACCCTACAGTTCTCGCAGTCATGCTGCCATTGATAAGAAAGCCCAAACAGGTGATCTACATCTACACCCTCATCTTGCAATACATCAAGCATATACATTAAAAACTCCTGACAATCCTGCTGAATATTTTCAGAGAAGTCTGTTTGACCTGAACATTCGTCTAACAGATAACGAAGTTCAGACACACTTTCTACTTTTGTTCTATCAGTGCTACATTTCTCTAACACAGAATTCAACAAACAGCATAAACTTTGTTCCGAATTGATCACAATCTGTTCTTTTAAAGTCTCTAGTGAAAAGACAACATTAACAACTACATTAGCATAGCAGTTGACACCAGAACTGTTTTCAAATTGAAAACCGACAACATCTTCAACAGAATCCGTTTTCTTTCTGCTTACAATTTTTGGTTCATCGACTTTTGGTCTTTTTCCTACAACCTCCCTACTATTACTGATATTTCTTCGTTTCCGGCCTACCACACGTTTCTCAAACAAGGATATTGAGGCAAATGTGGCGCATACTCTCTTCTTAACCTATTGTATTCCTTAACACAATCTAGATCCGCACAAATGTTTGTGACATCACAGTCAATCAAGTACAATCCCGATAAAGTTCTAACTCGTGACAATGCCACATATGCCATACCCTCCTTGAACACAGAACTGCCAATATTCACCAATGCACTGTCTACACTTAAACCTTGCAATTTATGGATTATCAACGCATATGCCAAGCAAACAGGAAACTGCTTACGGCGAACATATTAGTCTTTTACAAGCAAAAATCTAGCAGAAGAACGACCAATTAGCTGTACTTCCTCAATGCCATCAAATTTAATTTTTAAAAATTCAATTCCATCTCTATTTCTGTATTTCTCAAAATCAACAACATTACCCATTGATCCATTTACCAGACCTCTTTCAACATGTAAATTCCTTCTCAAAATGATTCGGCAATTTAAACACACATTCAAAGTCTTTTCAAAACCCGCAGTTTTAGATATAGACTTCTCTAATGAATCCAATTTGGATTTCAAATTCTCAGACAAAACAATTGTTGCTCCCATATGCTCTATTCTGTCAATAGCTTCCAGTTTCACAATCTCTTGCTTTTCTAAATGCAACATTTCGTTGTTGAAGATGGAACATTCTGCAAAAGTTGGCATCAAACATATTCCGGATTTCTTCTCAGTAATTTTCTGAAAAATATTCTCAGGCACAACGTCTTGTTCTGGATATAAATTTGACAGTAATCGTGCATGTAAAGCTTCTTTCCCACGCTCAGTCACTTTTCCAATTCTAACATCTTGTAGAATATTCTTGTAATCTTCATCCTTCGCCTGACGCATATTTTCACGCAGTTCAGCATAATTGAAGTTTAACCATATATTGACGTTGCCAATGCTCCCTAGGCACTTCCTGGTATCTTCATGCGTGAGCATTTTGAACACAGGTTGTCCTTTCACTGGTGTAAGCTGCAGAAGATCTCCGAAAACAATGATGTGTTTGCCACCAAATAACACATCATACTCAGTTTTAAGAACTTCTTGCATTCTCAAATGCACAAAGGCAAGCATGACATTGGAAACCATGCTTACTTCGTCAATGATAAGAAGTTTCATTTTCCTCAAGACTCTAGAAACTTCACAACAAGCATCTCCAGATAACTTGTGGTATTGTAATTTGTTGTCATGCTCCACTGGCAGCATCAGTAGACGATGCAAATTAATACCTTTAATGTTATGTGCTGCCAGTCCAGTTGGAGCGGTGACAACACAAGACAGCGATGACTCAGTCCTTTCCTGCAGAAAACATGAAATTGCTTTAATGAGGAAACTTTTTCCAGTTCCCGCTTCTCCACTCACGCACAGTCGGACAGGCTTCAATGACGTACATGAGCACTTTTTCTTCTCATGACTTAATCCATGATCAATTTGCTTGGTAACTTCGTCATATATTTTCCTCTGCTCAACGTTGAGTTGTTTTTCCAAGACTTCTAAGTTAACCGCATCCTCCTGAGCATGTGCCATGGCTCTTTCCACTTCATTCATAGCAGTGGCAGCTTCATTTTCGATAACAGGTCCTCCTAGTGGATCCTGACTCAATGAAACAGAACTCTGACTGTCCTGAGAACTGTCTCTGGCAATCTCGGCTGCAATCGTTGCTTCCTGCTCAATTTCCAAAGTCAACATTTCTTGATATTTGGGAAAAGCAAGACATTCTATGGTGTCCTTGGCGGCAGTGAAAGAGTCTTCATAACAGAGGAAATCTCCAAGCAGTTCCTCTTCTGCATGCCAAGGCTTGAAAAGTTGCAAAAGGGCTAAATAGAAAAACTCCTTTTTTTCTGGAGATTCGCCACTCAATTTTCGATGGTTTACCAAGTGGCATTTTTTTTGCTTGACCAGACATCCCTCACTTCCAATTACAGCATACACTCCTTTCTCAATATCTTCTTTGATGTTCCTCTTGAATATGTAATTTTGTAGAACCTCATACAGACAAACATTCTTGAGGTGACTGCTTCGATTTGGATAATATGTATCCAACATGTTGGTCTTCAAAATGTCGGTACTGTTTGGCTCCTTTTCCGCCAAATACTCAATTTCCCGCACAGGTTTCAGAACTCGATTACGCGTTGCAGCAAGACCAAGTCTCGCCCAAACGATACTCCTAGATTTGGCATAGAGACTTGCTGAAGACAACCGGTCAGAACATTCGTAAGCTCCGATTTCTTGATGCCACAACATTTTCAGACTGAAACTGTACAACTTCTTGCTGAGGCTCTTTTCATGGGAAATGTCCTCCCACATATCCTTCAATTCTGTCTTTTCTTTTTTGGTGATGTAAGACGTCACATACCGAGCCACAGCCATACAGTTGTCAGCCACAAACTGTATATCCATGTTAGCATTCCACATGGACAAAATCACTGGGTTGTAGTCGTTGATGTACTTGGACTCTTCGTTCCTCTTTAAATTGTATGTGTTTTTGGGTGATTTCCTCGTCACATTATGTCGCAGAGAAGACATCAAACTGTTCACTCTTCCTTTAGAAATCACCGGTCGTGGAAAGTTGAAACGACATTTGGTGTAGAACTTGTCCTTGTTTCTGAATTTACGACGACAGTACTTTCCACAACGATGGCTTTGAAACCGTAAAACTTGTTCTCTTAGGCTTTTCTTCTCCTTTGTGTTTGGAACATCACACGTAGAATACTGTTGTATGAAACTCATTACTAAGTCATCCGGATCTGTTCCAAATTTCGGTGCATCCTTGATCCACAGCAGCATATGTATATGAGGAGCACCTCTTGCTTGGTACTCCTTTCTCCAGAAAAAATCCAACACCTCTCCAAGAGGTGGATTCTTCTTATTCATGATGAAAGACATCATAGCTTCAAATCTATGATTGAAGTGCCTGCATACATTCACTGGATCCAAAGAACACAGTTCTCCGGGTGTCTTGAATTCAATGTTTTCAATGTTTCCATTTGCCTCTCATAGAAATTCAAGTAAGTCTTCCCAGCCATACTCGGTACAGCTCAGAGTGAGGAACCATGTCGGAGTTCCTAAGTTCCTCAGCATACATTTTAAATCACCATGACGACAGTACCAGTACTCATTAGTACCACGCTGACACGCCATGAGATTAATTAGGTGAGAATCCAAAATACTGTCTTGGACATTGACTTTATGCATAAAGTCACTTGCCGAGATGTTTCGCATCTGTATACCACTTTTCAAGATGTGGTTCTCTGCATATGATAGTCCAGACAGATCGCTTTCAAACAGGAGATGAAACAAATAGGGAATGCATTGACGAAACCTAGGATCTTCTGCAAACAATCGTAAAGTCCGGTATTCAGAAGCAGGAATTTGATGAGGTCGCTCATCATATCTTCCTCCTTGACCTGTTGGAAATAGCTGTGGGAAACACCGAGCTTCCAAACTTTCCTCCCAAACACTAATGGGAGTCCCTTTGGCTTGTTTCATTTGAAACTACTCAATAGCATTCCCCATGACTTCCTTGGAATGCAAAGGATGAACACTATAATGTTCATATATTTCTTCACTTTTAGAGACTTCTACTTTCTCAATTTGGCCAGCACACAAATCGCTATCCTCCTCATCACTTACTTCCTCTTCTGCAACATATACATTCTTATAGTACTTATTATTTTTTTTCAAATACAATGTTGCCTTTTTGACTTTCCTAACATCCACTAAATCTTGCCATATTTTCTTATTCTTTGTCGGAACCCCATTAACTAAGATAACCAGAGGTTCCTCATCCACTTTTTCTACTCCAATTGTGTTAATGTTTTTGTTCAAATCTAGAGGCAAATAAACAACTCTTCCCTTTAATCCTCTCTGTAAATCTGATGGAGGCAACTTCCCTGTCTTTGGCTCCATTCTTACAATAGCCTGAAAGGGATGGATACTTTGAATCAAAATAGATTCATAAGTATTTAAATCCTTCAATTCGGAAGGAATCTCAACCAATTCCAGATTATTATGAACCGCCCTAGCAGGCATCTGGTTTTGGTTTAATTTGTTACAACAATAAGTACACACACGTTGATCCGATCCCAAATCAAAACAATTTTCTACCATCAAGTATGTTGCAAAATCCTTCCATTCACTACTATTTTCCATTTCACTTTTTGCATATAAATCCACTAACTTAATCTGATTCTTATAATAAGTGCGTCGACAACACACACAAGTGAAATTAGGCCTCTCACTTGATTTCACCTGAAACGTGGCAATTTCCTTCTGAAAATTTTCTGTACTGGAAACCTGTACATTATCTTCAACATTACCCTCTACTTCTGGGTCAATTTGAACATTCTCATCTTTACTTCCAAAGTAACAAAACTCAATTTCTACACAAATATTCTTGACATCTATTTCAGAACCATGCAAAAGAGCACTGCATAATTGTTTAAGCATAATTGCTGGACTCTTAGCATAATACAACATTCTGACTAATTTCCTCACTTTATTATGATGCACTGCTAGCATCCTGAAATGATGAAAAACACTCTGGCATACTCTCCTGGAAAGACAAGCCAGTGAATGACCATGCAAACCAGTCGCTTCTCTCACTCTGCAAGGATCTAATTCTTGCAACAACTTCATTTTCTGTTTCAAACTTTTCTTATTAAATGTCCGTACAAAATCACAAAGCAAATTGATGGAATCCTGTCGCACACTGCAAATAGAACTACACTTCCAAATGTACACAGGACCCTTAGGACGTCTTCCTAAAACCTCATTACCTAACACCTCTTCTGTCTCTGTTGTCACAAGTTTTTCTTTTTCAACTGGACAACCATCTTTCACTTCATAAGCTCGACCACTGGTGTCAACTGCAAGCACCAAATCATTATCCTGAAAATAACTCTCCTCATTAAAAAATGCCTCACAACTTGAACTATGCATCCATTCTCCGGAAAAAACTTCACAAAAATTACTTCGATTAACTACTCTCTTCCATCTACTATTTGATTTGAAATCAGAAATTACCTTGTTTAGTTTCCTAATTCTATTGATTACCAAAATAAATAACTTTCGCTTAATTTCAAAAGCCTGATCAACAATTTTCTCTACATTTTTCTTTTTCTTATAAAATGCCACTTTCTGTTGGCCTTTCTTAATATTTTTTAACAAATTAACTATTATCCTGTTGCGGATCATTCGTTTTCGAATGTTCCTAAACTGTTGTTTCCTTCTACTATCATGCACAGAGTTATCTCTTGCTCTAGCAGTAACATTTTTGATTGGTCTTTCCTTTCCGTTTAAATTGCTTCTCTTTTTATGGACTGAAACATTTTCTGGAGAAATACTTTTTTTACTACAAATATTTCTTATGAATGATTTCGTGGTCTTACCCGGAGCTTTCTTGGTGATTTGACAAGTTTTTTTTGGAGAAGACTGCTGCAGTAATAGATGAACCTGCTGTCTTTGACGTTTTCTAGCCTTTCTAATTCGATTCTTAGTTGGCATTTTCAAATTTTGAAATGATCTGCAGTTGAATCTGTGGTAAAATATAATAAAAAATGTTATTAACCACTATTACCAAACAGTAAATGAATAACAGTCATCAAAAACTTAACACCCTACGTATTATTTAACATAGCAAATCTTTTGCACCACCACTGCATCACAAAAGTGACGCACAGTGGTACAAAACAGGCATACACCTATCATAAATCTCTCCCTAACATTTTAAATGATTGATTCAGGATGACGATAAGGTGTGGCCTATCCAGAGGTTTGTTTGAGGTGAGGCCTACTCACGGTTGCAGATGAGATTTTCGCTTGTTGAAGAATACAAAGGAGATAATACATGTGAAGGCCTACCAATGAAGTAAGTCATGTCCACTTCACTCTTGAACAAAGGGCAGACCTCTTTTGTGTCCGTGGACAGACCTAAATTTCATCTGCACAATGTCATTCATAAACTTAGGAAACACTAGTGATGTAATTGAAAAATGTGGAGTTTCTTTTCCTCATTTCACAATTACATCACCTGTGTTTCCTCATTGACTTAAAATGTCCTTAAGACACATGAAAGCGTTTTTTGATTGCCTTTGCACCATTTTTGGGTCATTTTTAACATGGCTATGTAACTCCCATAATCAAAATCTAAATTTGCCAAGCACAGGTGGGAGCATATTTACAAGAAACTTGCCCCGTGGAGAAAGCTCTTCAATATAAATGAGAAAAATAACATCATAGACACTCAAATGCCTTATAAATATGCCCCAAACAACCTATGAAGCTCTAGCAGTACATATCCAGAAATGTAATTGATTTCAAAAAACGTTTTTAAACACAACATATAAATCAATTGTATACCTACATTCAAGAGGAAATGACTTAAAATGTCCTTAAGACACATGAAAGCGTTTTTTGATTGCCCTTGCATCATTTTTGGGTAATTTTTAACATGGCTATGTAACTCCCATAATCAAAATCTCAATTTGCCAAGCACAGATGGGAGCATATTTACAAGAAACTTGCCCCATGGAGAAAGCTCTTCAATTTAAATGAGAAAAATAACATCATAGACACTCAAATGCCTTATAAATATGCCCCAAACAACCTATGAAGCTCTAGCAGTACATATCCAGAAATGTAATTGATTTCAACAAATGTTTTTAAACACAACATATCTGTTTCAGCTTACATGAGAGACCATGGAATGGGCTCCATGTACAACAATAACTTGCGTTACTGCATGCAAGATTTCTACACAGAATGTGCAATTACAATTTCTCAAAGAAACACAATCTATTTGTATATCACTTGAGACAAAGCAACATTTTAAAAACACAGCTTTCTTCATCATTTTCTCCTTAAATCATACTATTCTCTATCTAAATTAGATAAATCTTTTCTCACCTTAGCAAATACTTTTTGAGTTTCAAAACAGTCTCAGAAATACACCAAATTGTCTTCAGCAGAACAAAGAGTATGCACTCCAGAGGCTGCAGCTATAGAAAGCCCAGAAATGCTGATATTCATTACACATATCTCTCATGTTAGCCAATCAAAACTCTTCCCTCACATTTTTCAAATCAAAACCCTTCCCCCCTCTGCCCTCTCTGCCTTTTTTGCATAGCAACCACCTCCTGAAAGACCTCTGATGTTTGCAAGTTCACACAACAATGTTTCAATTGCACTCTGAACTCTCAGTGCACCTGCGTATCCAGTGCAATCTTTCATTAAATGTTTTTTCCTTGACCATTCAAATTACATCTTTCAAAGAACACATCCATGCACCCTAACTTTCTGTTTTCAGAAATAGAAATCCACCAATCACTGCTAATGAATCATTAGCACTGAAACTCCACAGTTTTTTTTCTTTACAAACTCCTACTGTTTCAACTGCCCTTTCATTGCCACACTTCATCTGACTGCAGCACAACCTTCTCTCACCATGTTTTATGTCTGGATTGTTGGACATAGTTACATCTACTGGGCTCAAAGGTATGCTGAGAACAGAAATTTACCTAACCTCAATTTACAAGATGTGGAAATTAAGTGGTTGGGCCAAAGAGGATTAAAATGTCACCAATTGATACCATTGGTGAAAACCTTTATGCATTTGCCAAAACCTGACCTGTTAATTGTGCACTGTGGAGGTAATGATTTGGGCACTTTGACTGGAGTAGGTCTGGAAATGCTTTTAAAGGACACCTTTGAGCAATTAATGGCACTTTTTCCTCAAACTGCCTTGGTATATTCAAATATATGCCAAAGACAGAAATGGAGGTGGTCGAACCAATTTTGTCCACAAATGGAGAAGTCGAGGAAACATGTAAACAAATCTGTTTCAGCTTACATGAGAGACCATGGAATGGTCTCCATATACAACAATAACTTGCGTTACTGCATGCAAGATATCTACAGAGGAGATGGAGTTCACTTCTCAGATGAGGGCAACAGAATTTTCATTCTGAATTTAAGACTGTGCATTGGTACCATCTTATAAGTACCTAAATGTACCATAATCCCAAAAGCTCTTCTCAGAGCTACCCTACATCTGATCACTCACAATTATTATTTTTTTCTAACTTTTTTCACTAATTTTCAACAAAATACGCTCCCCAGAGCGCTATCCGGTACGCGAACCGAAAGCTAACCTCGCGGAATTTCATAATTTTTTTTTTTTTCGCACATATAAGCCTCCTCCGCCACCCTCAGAAAACCTAGGGGGTCAAGATAAGTCTACCGTGCCCCCTTCTACCCATTCTGAACATTATTTGCCCTCCATCTTGTATCTTAATTCGACCGAAACACAAAATGGTGGACTCCCGTAACGCTGCTGGTTCGCGAGCCGGGACGCTTCCCGGGAAGTGGTCCAATAAAAAAGGTGGGAAAGTAATTTACAGAAAAACGACTGGAGACACTCTCACCAAACATAGATTAGCTCATACTACATACCAATCCCTTTCATTTTCACAAATTTGATTGAAATTCCATTTAGCCATTTAGCCTGTAGACCTCTCTAAATACCGTGAGGTAAATTACTTCACAAAACACATCTGAAGTGTTGGAATTGACAACCAATGAAAATGTTACTTTCATTTTCTACTTTTATCACCTGACATATGATTGGGTATATACCTGAATATATATAAAGGAAGAGAAGGAAACACAGCCATTTTGACTACTACTTCTTGTTGTACATTTCAATTGGATTTTCACTAATCACTTCAACTTCTTTGTAAAGGTAAGTTGTTATTTTTAAAACTGAAGTATATTGTGCACTATAAGTTAATATGGTAAACTTTTTCTGATAGTTATATACTATCCCTCTGTAGTAGTTATAGATTTTGATAGACTTCTCTGTTATAGTTATGGATGGAGTTAGGCTTCTCTTGTATAATTATGAATATACTTACATTAAATCACATACACTTTTTTATATTCCTACTTCCACTCTGATACTATACACTGCCCAAAGATAAATTCACTGATAAAAACTGCCTATCTAAAATTAATCCCAACAGTGCCCTATCTCTACTAATATATATTTTTTTTATCCAAATTTCAGGCAAAATGGAAGGCGAACACAAAGTTGAATTTCAAATTGTCCTGCAAGAGAGCAGCCAAGAAATAATTGATCCAAATTATATTGAATTTATGGATGAAACTTGGGACGAAGCAATGTGTGCAAGCAGTAGATGACCTCCTTCAAAATGAGGACATTTTACACCCTCAGAGATTACAAACTATGTTCAATGAAAATAATGACATTTCAGACAATGAAATATTAGAAAGTTTATTAAATTATAAAACACAATCACAATAATAAATAATTGCTTAAAAAATAAAGAAATTAAAAAATAATCAACAAATCCAACAATCAATTAACATACAGTATTTGAAAAGTCTATCATTCTTTTTTCCTCATAGTACGCTCCCCAGAACGCTTCCCGGTTCGCGAACCGGGAGCTTCCCACGCAAAAAAAAAAAAAATATTTTTTTTTTTTGCCCTGCGGGGCCCTTTTAAAACCTCCACATAAAACCTAGGGGGTCAAGGAGGATCTACTATGCCCCCTTATGGTAATTTCCCCCTTTGTTTTGGCCTCCTCTTGTCTCTCGATCCTACCGAGAGACAAGATGGCGGCCGCTCCGGACTGTTTAGAATGTTGACAGACACCAAACAGCCAATCAGCTTCGCTTCGCAAAGTTCCGTTACGCGAAAAGTACGCGAACCGGAGCGCTACCCGGAGCGCTGTCACAGATATATATCTTTTTTTGAACGTTAATTTCTCAAAACCCACTGGAGCACATATATTAAGACCTAGCAAAGGCACATCGGGCTAACAGTCCCTACAATTTTGCCAAGTTTCCTGCAAATCCATTCAGCCGTTCGGGCTAAAAGCGAGGCCAACCGCCCTATGGAAATTAACATTGGAAAAACGTGTTTTGGGACCCCCCTTTTTTCTCGGCCCCCCCTTGACGAACCCTCCCCAAATTTTCAGGGGCTGCTCAAAAACAAAATGTTCCATTTTCCTGAAAATTTCAGCCAATTCCGTCCACAAACGCCAAAGTTATTAGACATAGAATTTTCAAAAATCCCATAGGGAAAAAATCCTAACTATATATACCTACTGGCGACCGCCAGTAGGTAATATATATATAAAAATATAGATGTAGATATAGATATCTATACAGATATATAGATATATATATGTATACATATATATATACACACTTGTTATATTATTAAATTATAAAAAAGATCAAATGCATTATGTAAATA